>NW_028262347.1:63472500-64097500 GCF_047370975.1 Nipponia nippon
CTGATGTGATGTAACGCTAACGTGCTATGGTATACATGCACACCAGTTCAAAGGCACCGTTGTGGGACGGGTGCCATCTTCCCCCAAACTAGAAGGCCATCTTGGTGACCTTGAGAGCTGAAAGCCTCTGTTGCTATAGCGTCAGCCACACTGAAAGGTTTGTGGGTGAACCGCACACTGAAGAACTGTCCCTACTAGACTCCATTTGCTTGTTCTGGGATTCTGGTGTAACTTGAGATATTCAGGGAAAAAAGATCCTGATCATGCAATGCGGTCACATACTGAGTTTTTGGGCTGGGCCTTCAGCAAGTAGAAATCATCTGAAGTTGCACTGTTACGAGGGCTGTTGTCCCTGTCCTTGTCCTTGGCTATTTAGATGGTTCCAATATTGTTTTAACACCTAATTCAGCGTCTTCTTTTCCTTAATTTCCTCACTTTTCGTTCTCAACATCTGCCTTCGGCACCTTTCCATTAACAGTATCTGAGATACCCACCTTAGTTTCTTGCTCTGTGCCTGTGCACAAACTCTTTCCTCCATCAGACTTTCCCTTGAGACCGTTCCTCGCTGCAGGGTATAGAGACCCACATCCCTCTCGGCGCTGCGCGCTCGCGGGGGCGGTACACGTTAGAGCGCTGTCTCAGAGCTGCTTCGGCATGTTCGAAGGCACGGTCGTGCTCTATGTCTGCACACTGGACGGGCATGAATTGGTTTGTGTCCAAGTTTGAGAGCAAGCTCTTTGGAACCAGGTGGGAATGGGCTACCACTCATAAACTAATAATAAACTTACAAAGCAATGCATATTTTCCCAGCTGCTGTTCTGAAAGGGAGGATGCAGCTCCAGCCAGTAAGGGTTAAAAAGCCTTCCTGGCTTATTGCTTTTCAGTCTGTGCAGATGGATTTGATGGTACTTTGGTAATCTTCCCCGCCTCCCTCCTCTGAAGAATTAAAATACACCTACCCGCATAATGCAGGCGGGCACACGAGCTGACCATGAATGCATGCCGACTCTCAACACTACTGAATCACGTATGCCGCTGCTACTGTGCTTGCAGGAGGGAAAGCAATTACCAGGCGTGGAGTCAGCTTAATAGGAAAGGGGGCAAGACTTTCAATAGTATTTTTCCATGTAAGCACAAACATCCCCAAAAGCTGTGGCTGAGTTATAGGAATACAGTAAGCTTGCTGAGTAGGCAAGTGCTGTGTCAACAGGTAAAAGCTCTCAGTCCTGGTAGTTTGTGAGCAGGGAAGGCGGTCCATCAGCCTGGACCTCACACAGATAACTCCTGCGTTACTGCGAGGTGGGGAGAGCAACCAAGTCCTCAGAGGGAGCTGGAAGGAGGGCAGGTGCTGGCTCGCAAGGAGGCTTTGAGAAGGGGGAGTGCTAGCTCTTCTGGGTTGAATTTATAAAAGTCCCCATTTCGGCTTAACGTGTATCTCTAAGCCTGTGAATCAACTGATTTTCAGCGTGAGTTGGGGCTTTGATGCTTTTGAAATTCCCACCTTCAATCTCTCAGGCAGGCTGTGGTACAGCAGGTGCCGAGCTCTGGGCGTGTGAATAGTCCCGACTGACTTCTCTGCCTGCTCTGACATCAACCGCAGTCGCTACCTTTCCTAAAGACGAAAATCCAGCTGCTTTCGATGGGCCTCCTCGTGCGCCTGAAATGATGCAGCCTGCTGAATCGAGACGCTAATCACTTAGGCTCTAATCCTGCAAATATTTACCCATGTGCTTTAGCTCTGTTACTGCAATAGTCCAGCTGACTGTGGGGGATGACAGATACTAGCACTTGCGTAAGGCCTGGCAGGACCATGGCTCTGGTCCTTCTCAGTTTCCCATCCATGAAATGAGTTTAATATCCTGCTATGGTCCCTTTCTCTGGAAAGGTTTGGGTTTGGGGTCACTTATTTGTTCAACCAAACGTATTTACTTGATTTTCTTTTTGTAACCAAGGAGCTATAAGACTTTGAAGGCGAAGATTCCTCATGGTCCCTGCTTTGACAAGCCCTCAATCAAATTGGTGAAAAATATGGCCATTCTAAAACAATAAACAGCACAGATTACACAGAAAAATACCTTTCCAGTTCTGCAGCTCAGGCTTCCCATGTCAAGTGTCAGCCGAGAGCAAGCATTTCCAGTTCAGCAGCTCAGCCACTTATGTAAGGAAGGGACTGTAAAAGAATAGCTAGACCTTATCACTTGTCAGAAAACTCTTTAGTGACTTGATTTTTCTTTATAAAATGTAATAACTGTCAGAGGTAGAGAATATATATCTCTTCTCAACTGGCAGCCAAGGGTAGCTGCAAAGGGCAAGCAGTGCGGATACTCATAAATGTGTGATTACAGGCATTTCTACTGAAGGAGAGAGGAATATTGATGCAATATTCGTCATTTTTATTGGCTTAATATTCTTCTTCCGTAGCACCATATCCAAACTGCTACATCTTTCTTCATATACAGTAGTTGTCCATCTAAGATACTCTGTTGCTCTTTCCATTTCTAATCCAACACTCTCCAGCTCCTTCTGGAAAGCCAGAATACGTGGGTTCACTGCGGTACATCTTCCCTGTCGAAAAGGTCCCTGCCCCTGCAAGGACTGCTTTCAGCTTCCGGACTGCTTTCAGCTTCCAGACTGCTGTGCAATAGCCTCCCCTCCTTCTCCATCATCTGCCCTGTTTCAGGTGTCAGTGCTTTAGGGTAGCGGGGGCCTCTCGAGACGTATTTTTCACTGTGCGTAGAACGATGTGGTCTTGTGTCCTCTTCGGGGCATGCCAGGATCCTGTGATGACAGCCTGGGGAAAGTCTGTGTGATGGTAACTTGTTTGTGAAGGCAGCACCCCAAGGCGTTCTTTAATGGAGGAGATGATGGCTTTTCAGTTACAAGTCTTGGGAGCAAGGTGGTAAGTTGCAGCTTGTGAATGCTGACGGAGGGGCTTTGGGACGGACAAGCTGAAGGGAACCCACCAGTGCTCTGTTAGCACTGTGAAAAATAAATAAGGCAAACTGTCCTTGGAAGGAAACTGTTCTCGGTATGTGCTTCACCTTTCCCTGGGTAAGAAGCGATGCTGAGACTAGGGAACAAATGGCTCCATCACAGACTAAGACCAGATTAATCAGCTGTTCCCTGGACTGGACCGGCCAGAGTGAGAGAACGGAGAGGAGACTCCATGGGAAAGGGATCTCTCCCTTCTTAAAGTACACACTCAAGAAGTTAAGAGATGGATTCCTTTTTCTCCGTGGCATTTCTGTTCCTGTTGAGGCTGTTTCCACCATTAAGCCTAATTACTTAGCTTTTTATGTGCTATCCATTTCTTTTCATCATTTTAAAAACTCCAGTTGCCATAACAACATAATGCAATCAGTGAAACATAGCAGCTATTTTCTGTAGTCAAGGTCTGTGCACTGTCAAGGATGTGAGCCATTTAAGCAAATCTTCACCATCCCCCTTCCTCCGTCCTGTTTCTCGCTCTCTCTCTTTCTCCCTAAACAAGCTCATAACAGGAAGGAGAAACCATCAGGAATAATTAGACACAATAGCAGAGCAAATCCCAATCGTACTCATGCAGTCTAGGCTAAAGAACTTCTAGCACTAATCTTGGAAGTGTTGATGTTCCTTTTTAATCACTTTTTTGATGTCATAGATAGATTAGCTGCAGCAGGACCTTGATAATCCACACTAGAGTCAGGAAACCCAGTGTTTATTCAGAGAAAGAAAAGAAAACCAAAAGCTTTACACACTTTGCTCATTTTTTTCTTCATTCGTTCCTCAGTTTCAAATGCTTATTGAAAATATATGCCCATTGTACCGTATTAGTAAATAGAACAGAGTGTATTTTGTAGATTCATGGGATTTGATCATGAAAAGTCATAGCATCTATTATTAAATCATTGCTAGAAGGCTGGGAGAAACCACCACGTTTTTGTGTGGGTGGTGAGACTTGCAACAAAGCATAGTATAACTGCTGGGCTTCTACTGCACACATATATAAAAAGCAGTCTGAAAATAAATCTGGCAGTCTGGTTCAGTGCTATTCTAAGCAGTGTGAATATAAGATCCATCCACAATGTCTTACTCACTCCTTGACCTCCATGAAGGCTTTCCTGGAATAGCAACGCGTGAGTTTTGAAGCCTGGGATTTGGCTTAAGCAGCCTCTATCTGGCAGAGGACTGAAGGGTGTGCTTTGCCTTTACGGAGCTAGTCTGCCGCGGGCAGAGTCTTCTGGTGGCTTCCTAGTCGATCGTTGCCCATTCACTCTTTCCACTTGTGTGCTTGTGTTTCAGCACCTTGTCCAAGCAAAGGAAGAACGTCATCAGCTGCGTCACCGTGCATGACTCCCCCTACTCCGATTCCTCCAGCAACAACAGTCCTTACGCCGTGCAGCATCGCGCAGGGCAGAATAACGGGAACACCTACGACACCAAAGGGGTTCCAGAGACTCACTGCAGTGGGAACCCCCGAACGATCATCGTGCCACCACTGAAAACCCAGGCCAGTGAGGTGTTGGTAGAGTGCGATAGCCTGGCACCAGGTAAATTGCACCTCTTCCGTCAAGAAAATTAGTAAGAAATAAATGATTTATCTTGGAAGAATCTCATTGTTCGGTTTCATTTTGTTTGTTTGTTTGTTTTGTTTTCCAAAGAAACCGTGCTCCTGCCCTTCTCTCAAGTGACACATCTGTTCTTGGGAGCCATGTTGCATTATTTGTGTGCCCTGGTACACTCAGGAGTCACGGGGGCAAGTGTCGTTCCCAGTTACTTCTGTACAAACCCAAGAACAGAATGCAGCCTTTAGCTCAACATTTGACATGAAAGGCTCCCAAATGCAAGTGTGAACCTTTGTTGCCTTGCCTTTCCATAGGTTTACTTTAAAACGGGTAAGAGATTGAAAACACGTGTGCATTTTCATCCCAACTTGTTGACGTTTCTGGGAAGAACATTTCCCCAGGATCTTCATTATGGACTGATGAGGTTTGCTCATTCAGAGCCTCCGCAATGCTAGGCAGTACGATGTGTTGAAAAGGGGCTTATGGTGGAAGCCTGGCCCAAAGCAATTGGTTTTGAGCTACTTGGCAGTCCTTTCATTTGACTCACTGCTGGTGAACACAAAGGCTCAGAGGGTGAGCTCCCCACTAGCTCCTTCTCCCTCCCTTCCTACTCACCGTGAGGTCAGCCAAGCCAGGGCTTTTTTGTGCTGTGCACGCTATACTTTCCTTCCTCTCCTTGGGATTTGTATCTGCATCGTACAGTTCTGCTGGCAGAACAGTTTCTCACACTTCTGAAGGATCTGTAAAGCCTTCTCCAGGCCCAGTTTGGGTCCAGATATCAGGTCTGCTTGTCTGCCTCTAGGATAACAGGCTGGCCGTGTATTTGAAGCATTGCTGAGATATGCTGTTAATTGAGAGAAATCATTTTCTTATCCTGCTTCTGTTGTATGTCTCCTCCCAAAAACCACTCTGGAGGAGATTCAGTGAGCAAAAGGTAGGGTGAGCAATTAAAGAATGTGATGTAAGCTACAAATGTGTTTCCTTTCCTGGCACAGTCACCACCAGTCACCACTCATCCTCCTACAAGTCCAAGTCCTCCAGCACCGTGACCTCCACCAGCGGTCACTCTTCAGGGAGCTCGTCTGGAGCCGTTGCCTATAGGCAGCAGCGACCAGGAGCACATTTCCAGCAGCAGCAGCCTCTTAATCTAAGTCAGGTAAGTCAACCGAGATAAATTTTGGTGGTGCATCATCCAGCTGTAACCTACTACTCCTCCAGCATGGGCTGTCCTGTTCCAGGCTAATGATAGTTGAGCCCCATGTCGAGTTTGATCAACTCGTTTCAACTTCACTGCAGACTTTGATCTTCCAGCTCAGGCAGTAGAGGTAGTGCAGATCCCAGCCCTGAGTGGTCTGGCGGTACTCTTACCCTGGGTTTTGAAGTCAGATGATCTAACAGTGTGAGTGGGAATAACGTGAGAGAGAAGGTGCAGCGGCTCAGACACAAAGGAGTGGAGCAGGACTGTGTAGGAAGGACTGAATTCTCCTTAGCTATAGGTAACCATGCGGAGAGTATCTTCCAAGTGAAGGGAGTGCATCAGCCCAGCTGCAGGACTGGGAGAGGAGTCCCCATCAGAAGTGACGAGGCAAAGCAGAGCCTCTGTGCATATACATGACCTCATGTCATAAGTTTGATCCACCCCATGATAAACCTGGGCTGAGATCTGGGCAAATCTCATTACTTGGCAGCATGCAGTACTCAAGATGTTTCATAGTCTGTGACCAGAACACCCAGGGAGCTCCCCAGGAGCTTCAGTAATGCCCTTTTCGCGTACTGCACCTGGGGCCTCTGTACCCTGAGGTGAGGTAATGAGAGCAGGGAAGTTACAGCACAGTTAGCAACCTTGCAAAGAGGAGAAAGTCTGGAGAGCTCAGAGGACAGCGCTGGTTTGCATCCAGAGCTGCATATAAGCAGAACTGTTTGGGTTTTTTGGTTTTGGTGAGGAAGAATGTCCCTTCCCCCTCAAAATGTAGTTGAAATTTAAAAATTTAAGCAAACTTGAAATAAAAGTGAGTGAAAATGGAGGAAGTGGGCGAGATGCTGTTTCCAAGAGTGGGGGAGGAGTGTGGCTGCCGCATTTCAGACCACAATGACAGCGCAGGGAGTGCTTACAGAGAGGATGAGAAGGCTTGGAAGAATAGAAGGAAATAACATGGAGCATTGCCCTTCTTGCCTTCTAATTCCTACTTTATTGGTTATTTAATACTCTGACTACAAATGACCGGGAAAACTCCTTGACATTATTGTGCAGTGCAAAAAAAACCTTAGAAAATCCCTGGAAAGGTACATTGCTCTTGTCCCGCTGCAAGAAAATTGCCTGTGCTCAAGTAATTACAGCTGATTACATGAGGGTACCAGGCACCTGCAAGATCTGATCGAGCCAAGGGTTTTATCTTTAAAAAATAAAGTAGTTATTTTACTAACTGAGGAAATGATAACCGCAAAGACCCAAACTGAGCAAAAATAAATTGCCTGTTCCAGGCATAGTTAGGCAACTTCACTCCCCTGAGCTGTCAGCACACCACATTTTGTCAGCAGAGAGTTCACTAACAAAAGCCGTGTGTTGTGCGAGCAACTGGACTTGTGGAAGATGTTTTTAGGAGCCGGGCATCTGAGGTTGGGTCTTCATGTTAGCTGTGCCAGCAGGTCGTGGCTCAAAGTGGGGGACTCCGTTATCCTTTTGGGGGCCATTTTGGTGAATATATGAAACTACAGGGTCTTCCTAGGCTTGGGAGGGACCCTTTGCCATCACCTGTTTCCAAGGGAAGACTGTGGTGGTGCTGAGGGTGTCAGGAGGAGTGCAGGGGACATTCCCGAGGCCATCCTGGTGTTGTAGGGAGGTTCCCAGGCACCACTGAGGAGGTAAAGAGCCATCTCTTGTCTTGTAACCTCTTATCACTGTTGCTGTCTTTATCCAGGCCCAGCAGCACATCACGACCGATCGCACAGGGAGTCACCGGAGACAGCAAGCCTACATCACTCCAACGATAGCTCAGGCCCCGTACTCTTTCCCGCACAATAGTCCCAGCCATGGTACAGTTCATCCTCACTTGGCCGCGGCTGCCGCTGCTCACCTGCCCACCCAACCCCACCTCTACACATACACCACCCCTGCCGCCCTGGGCTCCACGGGCACCGTCGCGCACCTGGTGGCCTCCCAAGGCTCTGCGCGGCACGCCGTGCAGCACACCACCTACCCCGCCAGCATCGTCCACCAGGTCCCTGTCAGCATGGGCCCGCGGGTTCTGCCCTCACCCACCATCCACCCAAGTCAGTACCAGGCTCAGTTTGCCCATCAGACCTATATCAGTGCTTCTCCAGCCTCCACAGTCTACACTGGATACCCACTGAGCCCCACCAAGGTCAACCAGTACCCTTACATCTAAACACTGGAATAAGGAGCGAGAGACGCACCCATCCCGGGGGAGTGAGGCGGCCACTTTTGTACTGAAGAACATGACAAACTAACAATGCAATGGGAGTCTCGCGTGAAACTTGAACAAAGGAGACTTTAAGGAAGAAATGAAAAAGAGGAAAGAAGGGGGAGAACCAATTCTACACTTTTTATTTAAAAAAAAAAAAAAAAAGAAAATTGAAAAAAAGAACAGAAAAAAAATAAACCACAAAAAAACAACAATTCTGCACCAAACTAGAGAGAGAGAGAGAAGCAGAGGGACCCTCCAGCGGGTCCTGTCTTTTGAAGAACTTCACCAATAGACTTTAAAAGGTTATTTTCATCCAATAGTGAGCTACATTTAGAAATTTGTTGTCCAGAACACCTAAAATGAAATCCACTAGGTTTTTAATCCAATAGGTATATGGATTAGGGATTTATCCAGCATTTCAAAGGGTTTATGCCCCATCTTTGCAGTGGTCTCTGTATCCCAAAGCATACATAAGTTTTTGGAGTTTTTTCTGGAAATAGAAAGTGGGTAAGGGAAGCTGAGGGAAGACGAGAAAATGTTGTCCCAGTGCTCTAAATTTGGATCTAGCACTGCTACGCTTAAAAACACACGCGCAAAACAGGCCACACAGCACTGGTCGAGAGCAGAAGCAATGGGGATGTTTCTCCCTTTCCTTGAACACACTGGATAAATCCCTGAGAAATGCTGTTCCTAAATGAGATCTCTAATAACGTATGTTGGATTTCAGTTGCGTTTCATTTTATTTTATTTGGAAATTTCCTTTCCAATCCCTAGCTGTTTTAGTATAGGAGGAGACATTTTAGCTGCCCCCCCCCGCCCTCCCGGTAGAATGTAGCACTATACAGGTCATATGCCGTTTTTACTATTTTGTGTTGAACTTCAACGATACCAATAGACTATTCCTCAATGTGATTGCACAAAGAAAAGTGATATAACATAGGCATGTAACAAATGTGATTGTCCAGGTATGTACGTGTGCGTGTGTGTGCGTGCGTGCGTGTGCGTGCAGATGCTGCCTTCTCTCTGTGGTGTGTTCCTCGGCACAGCCATTACAACTGTCACAGTCTTAGTTTTACATCATTCCCTTGTAGTGCCTTACCAAACTACAGATGCGGTTTAAGGGTTTACTTCCACTGGTACTCCTAGAAACTGTTTGAGGCTAGTCGGAATTTACTCTCAGCTCTTTTTCTTTTTTTTGGGGCGTTGTTATTGCTGATTTTCTACTTCCGCTGGTGGTGTTTGTTTGGTTTTTTTTTCCCACGTCGTCAATCTTAGCTCACTTGGCGAGGTGTTGGGGAGGCTCGTCGGGGTTGGAAGTGCGTCTGACTCGGTGTTTTGTCAAGCACTGGATGGGCTGGAAGCGACCAGGTTGGTTATGAGACCCAGGGTGACTCCCAGAGGGTCTGGGGATTCGTTTGTGGACTGGTCTGTTTCTATCCTGTTGAAATAGCAGGTTTCCTCCCCGGAAACTGAATTCTCATTCTGCTGTTTGCTGACGTTCTCGGTGGACTGGGAGGGCAGCGTCCTCCCAAGCTGTGAGGTTGTCCCGGTTGTGCGGCTGAAATGGGAACAAAACTTTAGCCCGTGAAAGGAGGAAACACTAGTTGTTGCCAACATCTCTCACTACGCCTGTCGATGGGAGGGGGTCGGGAAAGGGCTGGAGTCCCAAAGCAAGCACAAGAAGATCCAGTTGAGAGAGTCGAACTCAGGTTTCTTAAGTGAAAAGGGTATTGGAATACATCGGGCCTTACCCGCTGTACGGTAGCTGTGACAGTGTGTGCTTCCCCTCCTCCCTTCTCACCTACGCCCCGAAAGATTGCCTGCAGCGGCAGAGTGACCCTGGAACCAGAGGGCACGGTGGTCCTGTGGGTCCTCCACCCCAAGGAACGCTACGTGGTCGTCTTGTTTTCCAACAGGTTTCTAAAGAGAGCCTTTCCTACAGTTGGGTTGGGTTCAGAGGGGAGTTTCGCTGGTAACGGCAGTTGCGCTGGTGCATCGATATTTGGAAGTGTCTCTAGAGTACCCGTGTCTGTGGATGGCCTGGGGAGAAAGGAGAGAAGAGAGTCTGAGAGAACGTTTCCGTGTTTCCATGAAAGCTGAAGTCTACGTGGCTGCTCGGTTCCACTCTACATTTCCCTGTAACTAGAGCATCAAGTATTCAGGTATTCCACGAGAGGCTGGAAAATAGCAGGTTCGTCAGCAGGGTGGCGAGGGGTGGGTTCCCCTGGGTGGCAGTAAGGAAGGAGGTTGTCTCACATGGGAAAAGCTGGCAGAAAGACAAGCACAAATACATTGTCTTGCAGTAAGTGCTTGGCTGGCCTGGAAGAAGAAGGGATCCCACTATGCGTAGGCTGTTCAACAAGGCTGTTGTCTTCTGGCAAACCACCAAATAACCTCCCTGGTTGCCAGCTCTGGTTCCTGGGCTGCCCTTGCATGGTTTTCTTCTCCTGCCTGTCCTTCGTTCCAGCTCAATATACTGTAGATGAGGATGCAATCTCCCAGCAGCCTATGCACCTTACCCCGCCTTCCTTTGGAAAGACAACATGTCCCCTTTCGTCTGAGGCAGGAAAATAAAGCCCTGCTCTCTCTGTTGCATTCCTCTCCTCTCCTACCAGTTCGGGAGTGAGAGCGTCATGCTGCTTGTGTCAGGAAAAGGAAAGATAATGTTATTTTATTGTATGGTTGTTATGAGTATGATTATTATTTTATTATTATTATATTTTACTCTGGGTTTTAATTGCACACGCATTCCTTAATCTTTGTGTTATTTTTTTTCCTCTTAGTATTGTTGTTATTGTTAATTTTATTTCTCTTCATCAGTGGCATCAGAAGGGTTGCTGTGTTTGTGAAAACTGCAGGAGGAAGGGGAAACGAAATTGTCCCGAGGATGAAAACTCTGCCTCTAACCTAGGGGGAGTGGGGCTGCTCTGTGAGAGCAGTTACAGCCTTGAGGGACAGGAGTTATCCTCCGTGTCACATCTGCATTTCAGAATAAGTCCAGAAACATTCATTCAGAGACCAGAAGCAAACAGCAGCTAACATAATGTTCTATCAAGAGAGCTGGATCAAAGGCAGGTAAGGACCTCGGTGCCCTAGGATCCAGCTCACCATCGCTTTGTTTGATAGGAAGTTTATATGAGATCAAGACCTCAAGACCTATTTGTGCTCCAGGCCATGATCATTGGGCCCTTTCAATGAACCCAAGGTCATGCTATGCGTTAAGGGTTTGGTTTTCCTAAAGGAGAAAGCAGATAGATGGCTCTCCAGAAACAGAGCTATATCAGAGGAGCCACGGTGGAGGTGTGAGTGTGGCTCAGTCGCGTCACTGGATCAAGGACGCTGGTGCACACGGATGGCGTTAGCTGGCTAAAGCACAGCCACAGACAGCAGGGTTCCTCACCTGCTCTTCCACTCTCACTGAAGGTTGATCACGTGTCTGCACAGCCAGGGTGCTTGGCTTGCATTTTTTTTTTGTCCCTGATCTAGATTTTCCCTTCTTTTATAATTATTTGTTGTGGAATTTTATTAAGCTATTCTGCTTGCTAGAGTTTAGGTATTTATGTTTTCATTTGCATCGCCTGCTCTGTTAGAATGGGGGGAAGCAGTAACTGAATTCAAACTCCATAAAAAAATGATAGGACTTCATCAGAGACTTAATCATGCACTTGAGTGCTTTGCTAAAGAACAGACTTAAACCCTTCAAGTTAATTACTTGTTTATGCGCTCCTCTGGCCTAGGGCTGGCGAAGCGTGGAAGGTTGCAATCTCAATCACGGTAACGTTTTACTTGTATTAATTGCATTTTCCCTATGTACCTATCGGACCTGCTCTCCCATGCCGCCTTGAATCTGATTTTGGGGAGCGTTTGATGGTGGAGCTGTTAGAACGGCAGATGCTGGCAGTGAGAAGGGGTGCGGTGTGTGCCAGAGGAGCCACCTTTCACATCATCCATCCTGGAGTCGCTGACCTGCCAGCCGTAGGTGGTCAGATGATCGCGGCGATGGGACGCTGTGATTGCAAGAGAGGCACAGCACAGCCATCACATTGCTTTGGTGGTGCAACAGTGCGTGTTTTCTGGTGGGTATGGGGGACCTGAGCAATACCTCCTCCCTCACACCTGTATAAAGGCATCGTATAGCAAAAAGCGTGGTGTGGTTAGTCACAGGGAAAACCCGATTGTTTTAGCAGAGGAAGCAAAAGCTTTGCATGCTGTCAGTGCCACATACGTAGTAACAGCCAGCTTGTTTTGCTTGCAAAGTCCTTTGGAGAGGAAAAGGGACTGGCGTGGTTGGGTTGGTGTCCTTCGGGGCGGGGGGTGGGTAAGTGGCATGGAAACTTGAGAGGGGAGGGGAAGGTTTAGATACTGGAAGTTTTATGGGTGGCTTATGGCTAACGCAGTGAAAAAGTGATCCCTTTCCCCATCATCTCATCTCACATTCTTCTCATGTGGGAAGCAGAAGGAAGCACGGACGTTGCCTCTCCTCAGAGGTGGATGTTCAAATGCCTGCTGCGAAACCAGAATGCAGGAGGGAGTGGAGAGAACTGCTAACATGAGCAGAATGGAAAAAACAAATGAAAGCGCTGCTTACTGCAGACTGGGCAAAATCCAGTTGTTTGAGAGAGCAAATGCAATTGCATCTTCCTCGGCAGAGTTGTACCTGCTTGCAGGCAACAAATTGGGCCTTGGCATCTCTCTCTCTCTCTCTCTTTAGTAGTTTTGTCGTAATACATAAAACATTCCAAGAAAGGGACGCTTCTGTCTGTGACATTTGTCCTTTTTTATACTTACAAGGGATTGTCTTGTAATTTGGTTTGAAGGCAATTCCATTAACAGACTTGAAGAGTGATAAACATGTTTTTTTTTTTAACCAAAGAATTATTTTTTTTTTAAGAGAGAGAGAAAGAGACCCCCACCCACTCCAGAAATGAAATTAAGCCACAAGTCATGACGACCAGGCAATGGGGATAAGCTGTGGAACTCCATCTTTCCTTTCTCTTCTTTTTCTCTCTCAAGTTTCTGTCATCGTTTTGAGTAGCTAGCTTGACAAGCAGAGAAATTCACACTAAATATTGCTGCTATCCTAAACTGTAGGGGATGTCAAAAACTTTATTCTTCTCTCATTGTTGTTCACATTGATTAAAGTGCTTCAGTGGCAGCAATGCAGTGTGGAAGTGGTGAGCCGCGTAGTAGGGATAAGCTTCTGGATGCTCTGCATGCTTCTGTAGTGTGTCCTTCTCTGGATTTAAGATGCTGGTTTTCTTCCGTGGGTCGGACCCTAAACAGTGCTGCCATGGTCAGGCCAGGCACAGCTGGGCGAGGGTGTTGGACTTATGCATGTGTTCTTCCATGGCTTGGCAATCAGCCCATCAGAGATCTGCAGTGCTGCCTGTGGGCCAAATCCTGGATACCTGTACGGAAGGTCTGCAGAAATAATCTTTGCTGAGGATAGGCAACACAGAAGGGAAAAATGTGGGAAGGGAACGATTTCCCCCTTCCTGCTGACAGAGCTGTCCCTGCTGTGGTCCCATTTCCCATGGGAGCTTCAAAGGAGTGGATCTGCGGTCCTGGGCACTCATCCATGTCACCCTCACCCCCTCTCTGTCCCCGAGTCTCGCCAGCACTCCTGTGAGGAGAGCTTGTGTCCAACGTATGTGGAGTCCCCGACTTACTTCTTGTGGCCCGCTCCTGTGCCTATAAATCATTTTGCTCCCTCTGTGCTTAGGGAGGAGAAGATGGGTCTGCGCTGCTGGGGTTCCCCCAGTGCTGTACTCCAGCAAAGCTGCCTCTGATGATGGTGAGAACTTCACCCTGGGCTGCAGATGTTGAGCAGGTGCAACATTTTCCAGTGGTGCTCGAAGCTGTGGTGGTGGTCCTGTTGTAGGTGGCTGTGCGTGGGCTCCTTGCTGGAGTACTGCATTGGACGGGAGGTGCTGGGCTCTTCGGGCTGGTCCGTGTCTCCATGGTCCATCCTTCCCACCACCTGGGAACGCCACAACCCATGAGGGACACCGTGATGCCACCGTGCTCACCTTCCACCTCAGGCATGCAGCGGGACCCACCACAGGGGCGGCCCCTTGAAGCAAGCCCGGGCAGTGTGCGGAGGAGCACCGCTACCCCAGGGCTCCGCGCTGAAGGTGTCTTTTTCCCCCACGACAAATGCAATTGCTGGGAGTGACCCCAGAGGCGGTAGTTACCTGTGAAGAGCTGCTGCTGCAGGTGGAGGTGTAAGAGCGGGAGTGGAGGTAAGCCAGGCTGAGCTCTGGGCGTGTCAAATGCTTTCAGTGGGAAGACACGGTTTAGAGCATTTGCCTGTGTCAAGAGTGAAATTTGAATGGTAGGTTGGCTTGGTTCTTCAGAAGTCTTAGGAAGCATACTAGGAGGCTTTGCGTTCGGCATTTATGGTCTGAAACTCCTGTTTCTCATTTACGGGTTAGCTTCGTCCTTCCAGTTTTAGCAGTGCTGCTATAACAGACTATTCATGTGTGTTTGAAGATAAAGTTTTTGTTTTTAATCTTTTGCGTATCATAGTTAATCTAAGAAAGGCAATACTAAAGGTATATTTTTTTCCAAAAATGATATTTTTTACTGCACTGATAAATATTGTGACATCTCTGTTCTTAACTCTTTCGCTGTGAGGGGAACTGTGTGCAGATTCACACAAACCTTGTAAATACTTGCGTGTACTTCTGACAGCCAGGGATCTGATTTCTTTTCTTTTCTTTTCTTTTCTTTTCTTTTCTTTTCTTTTCTTTTCTTTTCTTTTCTTTTCTTTTCTTTTCTTTTCTTTTCTTTTCTTTTCTTTTCTTTTCTTTTCTTTTCTTTTCTTTTTCTCTTTTCTTCTTTATTTTCTTTTCTTTTTTTCTTTTCTTCTTTTCTCTTCTTTTCTCTTCTTTTTTCCTCTTTTCTTTTCTCTTTTCTTCTTTATTTTCTTTTCTTTTTCTTTTCTTCTTTTCTCTTCTTTTTTCCTCTTTTCTTTTTTCTTCTTTCTTCTCTTTTCCTTCATTCTTTCTTTCTTTCTCTCTTTCTTTCTTTCTCTTTCTTTCTTTCTTTTTTTCTTTCTTTCTTTCTTTCTAGCAAGCTTTCCTCTTTGAAATAGAAAGCAATGGGGCAACAATGCTCAGAGCAAAAGCAAAGCTTATCCCACTTTCAGAACATAGCCAAGGAGTTGTTGCAGTGCTGGCATAGAGTTAATACTTAATGCTGATGTGTTTTGATTTTTTTTTTTTTTTCCAGCAAACTGTTTGGAAAGGAATAAGACAGATAGAGAAGCTTTGGTCTGGAATTCTGATCAGAAATGTTACCCATCTATTTTATGGCACCTCCGATTTTCCTGTTGTTTTCTTTTTTCTTAAAAAAAAAAAAAAAAAAAAAAAGGCTTGTCGCCTGAGCTCTAGGCTGGCCGGCGGCTGTTCGGGGGGCGCCTGGTGCTCCGGGACGGCTGGTTCCTTTGGAAGCAAACCCACTGATCAGGATTCTGGATTCTGATTGCTACAAAGAGTATCCCCCAGTACCGCGGGATACCTTCGTTTTTTTAAAGAAGGATTTAGATACACTTATATTACGCAAACTGTGACCTAATGGCAATAATTACCTCAAATGTGGGCATTCATCCTGGTTTTAGCCTTTTTGAAAACATGTAGCCAGCTTGAACTTTGATTCAAAGACTCTGAACTCCGTAGGGGCGGAATAGCGATAAATGCCCACCCTGGTCATTGTTGCTTGAGTGAATTCTGAAGACAGTGAATCTTTAAAAAGAAAAAAAAATTAAACCAAGGAATAGATTACTCTTTTATGTATTTTAATCAATTGTGATGTTAAAATGCACATGTAAGTATATATGTTTATAGCTACTGTAAAATGCTTTGGCCTTCTAGAAGATATTTAATGAGTCACATTTTAAACCAATATGAACTGAATAATAGACTGTGGCTACTTAAACAGTTTTCTGGCTACATTTTATAGTTATTACAGTGTTTTATAGTTTACATTTAAACTGGTACTTTTTAAGGGAAATCTTGTGTTTATAAGTGACACCTTCAAAAACTCAATACAGCTGCCTCTTTTTAATTTCACCCGTTAAAAATGGAAAAGTATAAGTGTGTCTTTAATATGTATATTCTGTTTTGAGATATAACATAGTGTTGGAAAGTCAGTCCAGAGATCACGTAATCCACTGTATTCCAAAGTCTGGTCAAAAAAACACTCCACCCACTTTGAAGATTCAGTCCAACAGATAAACTATTTGTTTGTTCGCTTGTTTTAATAACATACTTTATCAGGCTCCTTGGGTTGAAGCAGGGAGCATGATAGTAAATTCACTGTTCTATGTAGGATCCTCATCTGGATGAAGATACCCGCGTCAGGAGAATGAAGGATATTCAAAGGAAGGATTGTATTGTACTGTTGATAAATCATTAGCCAAATGATTAATTCCTGAGTTAGTGAATGCTTGTTTTATTTTGGGGGGGTGGGGTTGTGTGTGTGTGTGTGTGTGTGACAGCCACTCAGAGGCAATGCTGTAATTTGGCTTCCATCTGTTCACCCCTTTCTTACAAACAATGCTTACTACCACAGAAATGTTTTGAACCAGTAAACGAAATACAAAGTTCACTGACCATCTCCTTGTCAGCTCTTTTCTCAGCCCATGCCGGTTCCCGTCAATGCTGTTTTCCCACTGCTGTTACCCTGTACTTTGCATTTTGATATATCACATTCCCCCCTCCCCTGTCCCTCTTAGCTGTCTAGTATTGTCTGTTGTGTTCTTTCACTTGGTTAACCAATGAACATGGTATAGATGTCTGCTGAGCAGTATGGTACTTTGAGGTCATGAAAGTACAGGAATTGGCATTTAAAAATATGTATATGTACATCTGAAGAACCGAGCTTCGGTCGTGGAGCTCGGGTACTCTTGGGAGGGCTCCTTACATGTTTCCCTCATGCCTGACGGGGCTCTATCAGTCAGCTCAGAGCAGAGGTAGTGAAGAGAAGCGATCAGTGATGCTTTGCAGTTGGGCGCCTGTGCTGCTCCCAGTACAATCAGCGGCGGTGGGGCCGGGGTTTGCAACCCGCCTCCTCCTCCTCCCTCAGCGCCGTTCCAGGGCCGCTGTGGCCACCCCGTCATCCGCATTACCAAAGCGATAACGTATCATACGGCAAGCCAGGACTGTCAGCGGCACTCGGGCCGACTGGAAGGCGCCCGCCCTTTCTCATGGTGCACCGTCACCCAACCAACAGGCTTTGCTGCCCTCGGTGCCTGCCCGATCTCCTGTTCTCATGGGGGGAGTCAGACCTGCAAATACCAGCACACTCAAATGAAGGAGCCACAGAGTCTTGTTGAATACTTTGGCTTGCATCTTGTTAGGCAAGAAGGGGTTTCCGACACTGGCAATGCACATCTCGTAGGATCTGGATGGTTACATATAGCACCTCTGCCCTCAGCAAGGAAATAAAACGCTTCTGCAATGCTTCCACCTCACGTGGTTATGTACAACACTTCTGGTTTTTCTCCCCCCCCCCCCCTTTATCCCTTACGTGTTTGATTTTTTACTTTATTTTATAATTTTTTGCTCTGTATTCTTCTCAGAATGAAACTTCCACAGATATTCCAGGGCACAACCATTTCAGGTGTAAAAAAGGATCTCCTCATCCCATGTTTCACCAACAGAGCAATCAAGGTGTTTTGGGTACCATATCCTACTTGGGCAGAACCAGAATGTAGCCTGTATCTTTCATACCAAATCAAATTTCTGAAAGGAGAGGAAGTGTCATTAATAGCTTTATTAAAGGAGTGTGTGAGAGAGAGAGAGAGAGGAAGAGAGGGAGTGAGACAGAGAGAAGAAGGAGGGGCATCTCGGAAGGTAAAGAGTCTAGACTTCGGGTAGTTAAAAACAAACCAATGGGTGAAACATGTTTTTGTTTTTTTTTTTTTTTTTATGAGCCGTAAAATCCTTTTAAAAACAGGAGGGGGGAAATGGAGAGAACGTTTTATGCCTTTTGACTGCCCACAAGCCCAGCGTACTCTGGATGGAAAGTGGAAGTTAATATACACTGCACCAGAATTATTAAGGGGAAGGGAGGGAAGCTGTGAAAGGCTATCACAGTCGCAAGGGAAAAGATGCCCCTGCCCCAGCTCTGGATCTTGAGCGGTTCTTTCTCTACAGTATCATCTCAGCCCAGTAACCCCATGAAAGCCCTGAGCCGTTGTGTTTCCTTCACTGTACGGTTTCTGTAATAAGAGTGTTAATCCATGTTAATCTTTGTGAAAATTATTGTGTGCAACAGTATTTTCTTGTGTACTGCTTTTTTCCTATGTGAATTGTCCCTTTCTTTTCTCTTTTTTGTTTTTTGGGGTTTTTTTTCCTTCCTTTTTTTTTTCTTTTTTCTTTTGGTAATATGTCTTTCTTCTTTTAAAAGAAAAAACAAAAACAAACTGATGTGTTGTAGACCTATATGTAACCTATTCCTTAGTCTCATATTATAGGTATGTTATAAGAATGGATATTTTACTTGGCTTTAGAATGTTTTACAAGAAAACTAATTCTTAACCAATCAAGTTCTTGCTACTAAAAAAAAAATGCTTGTGTTTTTCATCATGACGTTGTGTGCTTCTAATTAATAATCATTTTCGTTGTAGAAAAATGGAGTGAATTTATATTAGTCTTGGAAACTAATAATAGCATTGTAAATTTATGAGATGATTTTAACAGAAAATACATTATAGAAGAATATAGTTATTTTAATTGTAATATTACTAACTGTAGGGTGAGAAAGGAGGTCCCGTTGTGGTGAACTATGTTATAGCTTGTTATTCACGGTTTCTTTTTGATCATTTTTTCGGTCTCTGAGGTGAAACGAGTTATTAATCAGAATTTGTAAACTCACATATGCATATTGTATATGTGTAGAAATGTAATCACACTTTGTCTTGGAATTACATTAAACTGTTTTAAGTCACTGCAAAGTTTGTGTGTCTGTATGTCTTCTCGCTATTTAAAGTTTGGCCTGAACATTTGGTTAGTTTTCAGTTACTATTATTTAATCTCCTCAGTCTATTGGAAAAACAGCAGTAATAGTATCATTAATAATAAATAGTTTTCCCTTTGAGGTGACATGTTTAGATTTGTGAGATTTTTTTTTTTTTTTTTCCCAGGGCAGAAGAGCATCTGCGGTCAGATGTTCAGATCTGGGCTTCACTGAAGCGCAGAAGGCTGCTCAGAGCTGCCGTGTTCAGCTCCAGCGAGAGCCCCCTGCTACGTCCCGCTGTGCCGAATGCAGCACAGGGATCGGCTGCAAATATCAGTCTGGTTTTTGTTTTCATTGTGCCTGAGCCCTCATTTCATTTGCTCCCTTTCCTTTCTCTGCCAAGTCCCAGCTGACCTTTGAAAGGTTTGTATAGATATTAAAATGCTTAAACCACCACCTGTTGCCAGTAGCGGTACCTGCTGTTTGGGCTGTGCCTGATTTTCACCATGAGGTTCGCTCAGGAGCAAGGTGGAGGCATGTCTGCAAAGGGTCCCCTATTCTATCACGGTATCACCTTGGAGGAGGCAAAGGGCTCCTCAACAACTCCCCTTAATGGAGGGAGAATAAGACCTACCTGGTTGTTGCTGACCCTCCCCAGCATAGTGACTCCTGTGCCAGCTACTGGGTTTCCTGGCCTAGGGCTTCATCTCCTTACTTCAGCCTCTCCGTTCCTGGGGATGGCCAGCGGGGCGTTCAGTGGGTTGTACCGGGCTGCCCACAGCGCCGGACCAGGCTTCGTGTTAGGTGTCTGACGAATGGCTTCTGCAAACACGTGATAACTGCCTGATGGTGCTGCACAGCACCGCCAGGCGATGGGCTCGCATCAGGGCATAAACCTTCGGCTAGAGCAGGCAGCTTGTTTTATCGGTGAAGTGCTGGCAGCGAGGCAAAGGCCCCTTTCCACGGGCTTGGTTTTCCAGCCTTCTGTCTGTCTCTGGAATCCCTGGACTACACAGTGAGCGTTGCAGAAAATGTTGCTATGAATTTCTAGGTAGATATGAAACTTTTGGTAACAAGAGGTCGTGGGACCTTTCTCCTAGCTGCCTTAAGCTGGCTGAGACCCCAACTCAGCAAAAGCAATTAAAGCTGTAATGCCGGCACCTGTTCAGCAAACCAATTAAGTCTGTGTTAAATTTAAAATCATGTGTCCTATTAAACATCAAGCTTTTTAAACATATGCTAACAGGTAATTGCATAGTTAGGTGCTCTACTGGAAATGGGGAGTTTACTGTGTCATGATATAAGGAAGAGAGATTAGTGAATAATCTAATCTCAGAAACAGCTGTAAATCCAGAAGCACTAGATTAACTAGTGCAGAGTTTCTCCATGTTTGTATCATGTTACAGTGTCTTCTGGTTTTGTGTCTTTGTTTTGTAAAACTTCTCTATAAAACTGTAAAAAAATATTTGTCATTCTGTTGTCCAAGACCAAAACAGATTAAAAATGCGTTGTAGTTGGAGAATGTACTTTCTGACCATTTTTTCCCAGGAGGGGAAAATAGTTTCTCAGTTTAAGCAGGGCTGCTTCTAATGGAGCCTGTGATGCCTTGCAAGGAAACGGTGAGGGTTTTCAGCCACCAGATAAAAGGATGAGAACGGCCTTAAAGAATCCGACACCATCGGTGGCCCAAGCCTGGCCTCCAGACTGCCCGACACCAAGGAATGGTCTGCAAGTGCAGTGATTTCCCGGGTTTCTCCTCGGATCGGTCATTTATCTGCATACCCACTTGTAAATATTCCTGAGTCCAGTTAAATCTAACTTGGTAGGCATTTTACTGAAACCCAAGGGAGCTCTTACTGACTAGCAGGAGGCCAGGACTGTCCGTGCATCTTCCACTGGCATGGTGGGCTCAAGGAATTCATCCCCCATTGCTCTGAGCTTGCTCAGAAGATACTAAGTGCAACTCGCACGAGGCTTAAACTGCCCGGCAGGGCCTGAAGAGCCCAGCCCGCTGTGCAGCTGAGGTCGGACGCATCTCTCCCAGTAGCACAAACCCACTGGAGCTGCAGCAACATCAGCACCTGGAGAGCATCAGCCTGAGCAGCTGGTACAAATTACCACCACCAAGCTTGGGCCAGTCCAGCTCTTGCTAGGCCAGAAGGAATCTCTGCTGCTGCTCTGAGAGCGTTCACCCCAGCCAAACCAGTTTATTCAAGGTGGGTATGGCTCTTACTTAAAATTGTGAGGGTGGGGGGACACACTGACATGGCGTACACATAGCGGTGCAGCTGTTCCTGGCATGTGCTGCTTGTGCTTTCCAATGCAGCGGCTATGTTTTAATTCTTTGGCATCCAAAGTTTGGCATCTAAACTTGTATTTATCCATATGAGGAGAACTTGTCTGATTTCCACTGCTGCTCTGCCCTCCTAGTTGCTATTCACTTCAAATGAAACTGGAAAGGGGGACTGGGAGAGGGAGGGGAATGCTCCTGCTCCATGAAACGCAGACTGTTGCCCTTCAGTCACTTGTGCACGTGTGTCAGATCTCCACAGCAAACCCGTGCTGGAGCTGTGGACCTGCATTGTGTAAATTCTTGTTTTTTCTGTTTCTTACTATGCCAGTCAGGCCAGGGCAAACACGCCTGCATCAGCGTTTCCTGCAATGCACTTTCCCTTTATGTTTTCTCCTGCGAGGTGGCTGTGCAAATAATGAGCAATAAAGGCTGTTATTTAAAGGCCCCCGCACTGCACTGTATATCAAAGTCTTTGCTATTTGGGGCTTTTGCTCGAAGGGAAGCAGCCACGGGAGGAGCTCGATGCACGGATCCTGAGCCACGCTAAAACCCATTTGTCAAGGCAGCAGGCTGGGACAGAAGCAGGCTTTTCCAGGCAGCGCTGCCAGTGCCGTGCCAGCCCTGGGGACCCAGCACAGGCCAGGGAGCAGCGCTCCATCCCCACGGGGACTCACCACCCTTGTGGCAACCCTGTAACAAAGTGCAATGAAAAGGCACACCAGGTAGCTTGAGTATACTTAACTCCAGGCTGCATTTGTGCACAGGCCGTTCTGGACACATCCAGGCATGTGGTGTTGGGGTGCAGGAGGCCACAAGTCCAGCAGGCATCTGGAATGCTTCCCATTTGTACTTGGACAGCATACTGCCACTGGTGTGTGAACTCGTTAAATAGGAAAAAGTCACTTTATCCCCTTTTTTATTCCAAGCTCATAAAAAAACCCAAAAAACAAAAAACAAAAAACTTGCAGTAATGTCACAGGAAAAAAAAAAGGGGGGTAAGTACAGTTAAAAAGAAGGACTTGCTGTAGTTCACAATGCTGTGACTGGACCCTGAGATAAAAATTCCCATCCCTTCCAGACTCTCAGGGACGGTCTGAAAACCACAAAGGGGAATTCATGCACATGCAAAGAGTGAGGCTGCTACTGAACTGCTCCCCCCCAGACTGGGGTTCGGGTCACAGCTCCATCACGGCGCTGCTGGGCTGCTCCAGAAAAGCTCACTTTGGCTCTCTGAGGGTGTTTCTTCCACACCCAAATATCCTTGATCTGCCTTTCTCCTTCAGACAGCAACAGGCCTCCTCAGGAGTTTATGGACTGGGAGTGATAGGAATAATAAAGGCAGGTCTCGAAGGAGGCAGCAGGAGGCATCGATGAAGGCTCAACCGTACTTCACCTGCACGTGCCAGGTTATTTTTCTACCCTGTTCTTAAAAACGTTATGTGACACGGAGCCCCCAGACGTCAGAGCCCTGCTCCCTTCTGCGTCAGTGAGCCAGGGCTCCTCTGCTGGTCACGTCTCCCTCCTTATCCCTGCCTTCCCCACGCTCAGAATACCCCCTCCTCTTTTTTTTAACGACCCTTGTCCTGCATGATCCCATTTCCTCACCTCTCCCCTCACCTCCTTTATTTTCTCTCAATATTGTTTTGACCCCAGCATGTGTGTGCATAATTTAGCAGGGTGGGTGAAAGCCAAGGGGCACGGGGTGGGCTGTTACAGCTTGCGAGAGGCAACAGCATGTAGTGGAGGGTGACGGGAAAAGCAAATCCCATTAGTTTGGGTGGTTTTTTTTTTAAGGCTTTAAAATAATATCAGGAATGACTGTGTTTGCACAGAGGCAAGGCCTAGAGACACTGATGGTGATGGCTCACCATTCAGTCTTGTGATAAGCACTTTTTCCTAGCGTGTTTGTTTTAACTCTTCACGTGTGTGTGCCCCGCTGGTGTTAAAACACTGGCAGGGAAGTACCAAAGCGGGTGGGAATCCTTTCCCCAATCTCTCCACCCCCTGCCCTTTATGCCGCCCGCTAAAATATGGAAATGGGGGCGTACAACGCGGACAGATGAAATGAAGGAGGTAAAAAAGACGGTGTGAAGCAGGGGGAGGGTACCACAAGATGGGAGAGGGTCTGGTATTACTGGGAAAGGTGGATGAAGGGGATGAAATGTTCTGAGACCAGACAGGAGAGGAAACAAAAGAGAGCTAAGTGGAAAACAGGCAGCGGGTCAAAGAGGGGGAGAAGAAAACAGTGATGTAGATGTGAAAAAGAACAGAAGGGATTTTCAGAAGCAATGAGTTTCCACTGCTCTAACCAAAATACAGAAGACTGGGTGGGGGTGCTCAACCCCTAGAAAAAATCAGATTTTTTCCATCCACCCTCTGCAGCAGTGGTCTCCAAAGTGGGGTGTGCACAAGACAGTCCATTGGGGTGCAGGAAGAAAATATTTCTCTGCCAGCTCCAACAGCGGGCCCCACCGCCCCGGGGCGCTGCCCCTAACCACCATCCCTTGCAGGCACCGAGTCCTTTCGAGGCGCAGGGCCCCGGCGGCCGGCAGAGGGCAGCCGCCGCCCGCCCGGCTCGGCTCGGCTCGGCTCGGCTCGGCTCGGCTCGGCTCCCCCCGCGGAGCGTACGGTGCACGCTGCCAGTACCAAGTGATGGGATTTAAAAACCCTGCCTTATTCCTGCTATCTAACTGCAATTAGGTGGCACTGAAAAGTCGGTCGTGGCCGGTGTACTAGATGCTCTGCAGCCATATGAAATAAAGCAGGTTAGGTGCTCGGTGACATTTTTGAAGTGCTGAGCATGGTAGAAAATTTCAAATATGTTGGTGTGAAAGAAGGCTGTGTTGAGATTAAGACAGCTTAATGAGTAAAGAAGAAAACCCACAAGTGATGCAAGGGCAACCACTCCCCAGCTCCCAGCAGCAGACCGACGCTCAGCCCGTCCCTGAGCATCAGAAGCTTTGGAAGCCCCCCCTTCCCCTCAGTTTTTATTGCTGAACATGATGTTGTAAGGTATGGAATATCGTTTTGGTCGGTTTGGGTCGGATGTCCCAGCTGTCCCACCCTAGCGTCTTGCCCACCCCCAGCCTACTTGCTGCGGGGGCAGAGTGAGAAACGGGGAGGGCCTTGACCCTGTGCAAGCACTGCTCAGCAATAGCTAACGCACTGGTGCCTTATCAGCACTGGTTTGGATAGAAATCCAAAACACAGGACTGTCTGGACTGCTCTGAAGAAAATTAGCTCCATCCCAACCAGACCTGGTAAACCTTGTGAGAGACATCGTAATTCAGGTGCTTTGAAACAGAGGTGGCAGAAGAATTCAGAGAACATGGAGACAATTACAAAAAAGGACTCAAATATTTCAGTTTAAAAAATAGTTGGTACCAGAAGTAAAGCAAAAGCAAGCAGAATATTCATTCAGCACTCAAGTAAGGATATCACCAGTGCTTTTCTCTAGAAGGAGTCAGAGATCCTCAGACACATACCTTTGATCACAGGGCTTGCCTTTGATCACGGGGAACAGCACTGTGCCCGCACAGAGGATTTTATAATACCTCGGTTGGATATCAAATGTTAACAGCTCCGACACATCCAGTGCTGGAACCATTGATTTTGAGATTCCCAGCAAACTGATGGAAATACTTGAACACAAAATCTGGATGGTGAAAGGTCGTGAGGGCCCATTCATCCATCTCAGTTGCCCTTCCTTTCAACAAAAACGGGAGTCCTCTGGCTTCTTAAATCCATTGCTCTCAAGAGGCTCCTGGCTACAGTAATGAAGGTGAAGAATATGACTTCTCAGGAAGGTGAGAGGCTGTTTGGATTGTTGTTTTTTTTTTTTTTTTTCACCCCCCAAAGATATTTCACCTCAGCTGCAAAGTCAGCAGCCTGATTTTAGCCCTGTAAGAAGAAAATTGAGCAGAGAAGGGTGTCTCTTTTGTCTTTCCTCATTACCACTTTCAGAGTTTTCAAAGGAGACAGGATTTTCACCAAGAAATACTCCCAGGTTTTGAGCTATGTGCAGATGCTCGAGAAGCCAATGATCTGTTTTGTGGAAAAAGAATAACTGATAAGCAGCCTCTGTGCAGTCACTGAGAAGTAAACCACCTGCGGTTTACAACAGAAACAATGCTTGGTCTCCTTTAATAATGTTTTATTACTCCTTATGTTTAATGAAAACTTTGAGAAAATTTTCCTGAACCAGATTTGTCATTTATGACCTTACTTCACTACAAGCAGAGGTTATAGAGAAAGGATCTGATTTTTTAGGAGATTTTTAATAGGGTATGTGCCTCCTTGCCCTCTAGCTACAGGCAGACAGGGTCACGGGGCACACACTTACTATAAAGCTCAGCTTTCTGTGGCTGCCTTCTCTCTCACTTTTCTTCTTCCTTCTTTTCTTTATTTTCTTCCATCATCCTGATTTTTCTCTTTGTGATGAACAGAGTTATCAATGGTCCTAACTGGTCTGTGCCGAGCTCTCTGTTACTGAGCCATCCCGCTTGCTTGCCCAGGGCACTATATTTACTTTTTGAACTGTGAATCAGTTGTTTGTTAGTTTATTACGGCATCTGTCTCCATTTATTAGTAGGCCTCCTCAGCAAAGGGCACTTGAAGTACGTTGCTGAATACAATAATGATCATCTGAAACCGATTCTGCTGCATCAGCCCTCTGAACAGCGCAACACGTGTTTCTCCTGTGCTCTCCGTGGCCTGGCATATGCTCTTTATATAGGCTTATATGATAAGTTACCCTGGCAGGACAGCCGTATGATCTTGAATCTGTTTCCTGGTGACTAAACTCTGATTTCTTTAAGGACTTGTGGGAAAAATCTATTTTAATTCTCTGGGGAATCCTGCAATCAGAGAATCTGGCTTGGTGGGAAGGAGCCCCACCAGTGGCCCCGAAGCTGCACGCTGCATGACAGGGGCCTGGCGCGTGGAAAGAAGCCCTCTAACTCCTCTGGAGAAGCAAATGCAACTGCAACAGCTCTCCTGCAGAGGAGACCCTCTGATTATGCTGAGCATCCCAAAAAGGAAAAGAATGAGCGTGACGCATCTTTTACACCTCCAGGGAAATGCAATCATAAACTCTGCTCTGATGCTAATTGATGCTAATGAAAAGACTCCAGCAGACTTTCGAGTAGACCCGCAGGTAAGGAGAAATTATATCATTTGAGCCTTGCTGCCAATAACAACTGAAAGGATGATATTATGGTATCATCAACCAGGGCAGTACTGATAAACCTTGTGGACAAAGGTTAGGAGAAGTGTAAGCAGGCAGGAGAACACTCCAGCTCTGCCCTCCTCACTTGTCCCGCATTTCTCAGGCAGTCTGGTCCCTCTCGTGACCAGGGGCTGTCTCTGTGGGACAGGCTGATGCACTGTGGAGGTACCGACATGGTCCTGTGGGCATCCCTCTCGCCCTCTGTCCTCCCAGAACCCAGAGTTTCATACATGCATAGCTCTGCAGTGCTCTGCAAGGGAGAGGAAGAAGCCTCGATCCCTTGCCCTAAGCCTCTGCAAGAGGCTGCTCCGTGAAGGAGGTCAGGGCAGAGACAGTCAGAGAAAAGTGGGGTCAGGACACAATAAAGGCACAGAGAGCAGAGCAAAAGACTAGTATTAATTTTGCCCCAAAGAATGAGCCCCGTAATTGCAGGCTGGCTAGGCTTAGCTCTGTTCCAGGGAAAATAAAAGAAAGCTTGTATGGGATTCAGTTGAGAAAGAATTAAGGGAAACAATGATTAATGACACTGACATAGTTTTATGGTAACTATAAGCAAACTTGTCAAACAAACCTGATTTTTGTGATTTGATGGGACAATATATTTGGTTGACAAAGGTAATTGCATAGTGATAATGTATGTGAAAGTGTGTTGGGCATATGAGTCAGTAGCGTGCTGCATTTTGAGTCTAAAAATGAACATTGTGCAGTATCAATACAGCTTGTGTGAACGACACGGAGAGGAGGCCAACTGACAGACCTCAAAGAGCCAGTGAGGAGTCCAGGAGAGGCTCATGGAGATTAGGGCAACGCTGGAAGCTGTTTAATCCATTAACATAACAATTTAATCCATGATCTAAGTGAATATGAAATCACTATTGAGAACAGCAGGGGTTGGCAATGATTAGCAGGACAGAAGACAGTGATGAAGACAGTCACACAGGGTGATCAGGCATGCTCTGATAGTAATGGGCTACTTAGTCTTGGAAAGGTAGAAGCTGTGAATAGGAGTAGATTGGGATTTTTAGCTTCGTGGATGGCGTTGACAAGTCTGAAACATCCAAGACCTTAGAGAAGATTTGGCAAAATGAGCGATTTTTGATTCTGAGGGCATAAAGCATCAGTCTTTGGATCCAGAAGCAAGCAGGAGAGGCTCTCCTCGACACAAGACTTCCATGACCAGAGCCCTTCCTGACTCCCTCTCAGGCTTCCGAAGCAGTGGAGAGCCTTTCCCTCCCCAGTACATCTCCAGCCAGAGCTGTGGAGAGGACACCACTGCCTGCACCCCACTGCCAAGCTGTCCTATAGTGTGAATGGGAGCTCAGTAGTTTAAAGCCTATGCAGACAGCAGAAGAGATAACCTTCAGGTTCTGCCTGCTGGTGCCATTTGCTCGGTTAATATGCTCGGGTCTGCCGTAAGGGAAGATTGTGCTGTTTCTGCGTGGAGTGGGATCACTCCTTCTGCAAACTGATACCCTCTTCCCTGCCGTCAGCCTGGCAGGGCAGGCAGCAGCAGGGGAGCGGTTGCCTGGGAGCTATGCAGCACACATGGGTGGGAGAAACAGTAGGGTCAAGTGACAGTACCTTTCTCAGGTTTACCTGTTTGTTGGGGTTTTTTCCTTCGGATTGGGTTGGGTTGTTGGTTTTTTTTTGATGTTGTTGTTATGGGGTTGTTGTTGCTTTTCTTATCTGGGAATAATGAGTTCTCGTGCTTGTGTACCACTGCTGAGGGGAGGAAGCACAAGCTTGTGAGGCAGCCGGCACACTAAGTCATCTCATGTCACTGCCAACCAGGGATGTGTTTTTCCCTCCACATAGCCTTCTGCAGGGTAGTCAAGTCCAGCACTCAACTTGTGAATAGAGAAGCTGGCAGCCCCTGCTCTGCACTGCACTGACCCAACACGCTTCGGGCCAGCAGCTGATCCAGGGGGCTCAAAAATATCTTTTCTGAAACAAAAGACATCTCTTCAGCCAAAGGAAGAGAATCAGAAGATGAAACGTGAGATGAAACAAAGAAAGAGCTTTTGTACATAAGTCTTACCAGAAAACACAGTTGTTTCAAGAGCTTCCACTGAGCATAAATGCACCTGTTTGAGGTCAAGTGCCAAAACCAGCTCTCTCCAAGGCTGGCTTTTTCTGACTCATCCCAACACTGCTCTTCATCCATTCCTCTTTGTCTAGCTGTGGTTTTCAGCAGTTCAGTGTCTTCTTTATTCTCCCTGGACTTAGGAGAAATTAACACTCGCCTGCCTGAAGGTATGTGGGTAGATATTCCTCAATATACTTCTTTTAACAGCTCTGTGATATTTGAAATGGTATTGGTATGTTGTCACTGTTTTCTTCCTATTTACTTCCCTCTGACGTTCTTCTGTACAGCCTGGCAGGAAAATAGCCAACAGGAAAATGGAGATGATGTTGACATTCATAAAAATAACTTGTTTTCTCCATCGTTTTTCACACATAGATTTATCTTACTACTTCTGTTACAACCACCCGAAACCATCAGCAAGTGACTTTTGCAGAAAAAGTATCAGGGATTTCAGGATCCGTGCATCCTGCTGGGCTACATTTAGATGCAGCATCTTAAACAAATGGACCCAAATGGCCAAAAGATCCAGCTTTCCCAGGCTTACAGTGAGCAATGCCACAGGCCTGCCCTGAGGCGTGGGCTCATGGAGGTTCCAGCAGGGGCACAGTGGCTCTGGTGCCAGATCTATTGGACATGCGCTGAGCGTTTCCACAGTGGTATATATATGGCATAACATCTTCTGTGCATACGTGCATGGTTTGGCCATCCTCAGAACCATCCTGTTATGTCTCTCTCACACACAGAGGTCAAAAAAACCTCAGCAAGCTCCAAAAACAAATGTCCAGAAGAAGAAGGGCTGAAGTATCACTCCCTGACCATAAGCAGGAATTGTCTTATTAATGTGGTCTACTTTGTTTCTCTCTCCCTAGGAGCTTACCCTGAGGAATGTTTCTGTTTCTACGTATCCCTGACCTTTCTTTCATCATCTGATATTCCTGAGGTTTGCAAGGTAAGTCTGCTTTCTTTTATGTGAGCTATTGTTAGGTTGCTTATAAAATGGGGACAATTACTCTGAGTGGTGGATTATCAAAACATGCCAAATGGCAGCCCTCTTCCCCATAAGCTTTTTGTGAGTACTTGGCTCTTCTTCCCCTCCCTGCAGTTGGTGTATTCATCCTCCCTCCTGTGCACACTGAGGAACAGATCACACTGATATAATTCCACTGAATTTGAGGGGATTACCTTTCAAATTACATTGGTGAGACACTCTTCTGTCCTTCAGACAGTTACCCTGATCAGAGTTGTGTTTACAGGCAGAAAATAAGCACAACTGTGAGAAGCTATGAATTACACAGGTGGGACTCATTAGACCTTAGGGAATCATGCAGGTCTCCTGTAACTTGCCTGAAGGTACCTGAGTTTAACCTCCTGAGACTCCAAAAGTTTGTCTCTGGCTCTGACTGCATCTAATTTATTCTCTAGTTGATGCAGGATTTCTGTCCTCCTACACAGTTTCCCATCTCTTTGCATCTTCCTTTCTTTTCCTCATTATTGCTTTTGCTCTTTAGCTACATGTTACAATAAAGTGTGGGGTTTTTTTTCCAAAGCATTTCTGCATGCGGCTGTAGTGGAGCTAAGGCTGTGGTGAAAAGAAAGATACCAAAAATATATCAAGCAGTACACTGCTGGGTAATTTAAAAAATAATATGTCTTGTGTTAGCCAAACAATACAGCATTTGATAAGCTATCTGCAGCTGAGAGTATCATTTTCAAAGGGTCATCCACCTGCAGCACAGAATCCAAGGAAAAGAGGTAAGCCTCAGGCTGAACTCCCAACCAAGGATGCTCGCCACCCTTTCCGATTCTTTCTTTGGGGTGGAGGTGAGGATGCTAGAGCTAAGGACTAGGACATTTGACAAGATTTTTTTATTGTAGCAAGAAATGACAAAATGGAAAGGAGAGATAGGGATGGTGAGGGATGGAAAAGATTGATAATTGTTTCCTTGGCAACAGAAACCGTGGAGCCTCATGCAGGAATCCCTGAGAAAAATCCTAGAGGAAGCCAGACTAAATGATCATAATGGTCTCTTCTGCCTTCAGACTCTGTTTCAGGCTAAGTTTACACATCACAGTGTGGTGCTGCATAAAGAGACCGAGTTAGTGCTAAATGGAAACCAGAAGCTGTACAGTTGTAAGAAGTCCTTGGGAAGAAGAGAAGCACTATTGTCTCCCTTTCATGAAATGGGGAACATTTTATAATGCAAAAGATGAAACAATTGAATGACTTGGCAAAGATTATTAAAATGCCTTTTGCAACACAGAGGACGGGCATGTTACAGGTTCCTGCCTCTCATTCTCATCACTGCAATGGGAACACATCCCCCCTCAATTGAGGGTGCGCTGAAGATGTTCAGGGAATTAGCAGAAAGCAGGTGAAGTGGCTGCTGTTTAATGAATGCCGTTTGCCCACCACGCGGTTCAGTGCTCCGCAGGGGCTGCCGGCACAAAAGGGTCCCAGTCCTGCACAGGGTTTGGCTGCTGCAGCAGTGAATCTTCATTAGTGGATTTAAATGTAAGAACTGGGGCATATATATGAATATTAATGAAAGAAAGATTGACTAACTTCATGCTATTAAAAGATTTCTAGTCCCAGATAGTAGGTGGAGCCTTTTAAAAAATATATAATGATATGTAATGTGTGATACACAACTTCTAGGGCACTAAGAATGTGGATTTTGTTCCCTTATAATTTTCTGTTTATATAATGCTTTGCAAGTGTGAAATGGAAATATGCCTTGATTTGAACATTTTTCTTTTTCCTCCTCTATGTCCCATGTACCGGCATTTTTTAATGCAGAATTTCATGGCCACGCATTCTGGGGAGCCACTTGGCAGTGGGCAGCTCGTATTGATTTCTGCTCCAAAAATAGAGCATCAAATGCTTGTATATTTATAAATGTACGTGTGCATGCATATATGTGCATGTATATATATATAAAAATGAGCGTTGCAAAGATATAAAAGACATAGGAAGGTTAAATCAGAATTGTAATTAATAACCTTGCCAGTTCCAATGTAAACTTTTGTGCCAGCACTGCATATAAAACATAAATGCTGGAAAGCATGGTATACTGTACCATACCTGTGAAAGGCATCCCCAAGCAAGAGGCTGGTGCATTACTATGCATTCACTAGAAACCAGAGATTCAGGGCAGCAGAATCTCCAGACAGTCATGTGAGAAAGAAGTACTGCAGCATCAAGACAGCCGGTCCACTTATTTCTGTCTGTCCATGTTGTTAAATAATTGCCGAGGCCTGCATCACTATCGGTTACTTCTCCGAGAAGCTTAATGACAGGAAACCAGCTTTGGGAGTGATTCCCTGTACAAGTGAGTAGAGATGTTACATGAGTCTGTCTGATCCTCTGCAAGGAGTGAGCGACTGTGGCAGCTCTAACAAAACAGGCGAAGAAAATGAAAGGATCCTTAGGGATAAAAAATATATTTTTTACTCTTTGGTGTCTGTGATGGAGACGGCTGGCATATAGCAAAAAGGAAATTTGTGTCGCCTCAGACTTTCTTCTGGGCTAGCACTAATATTCACAAATAAAATACCATGTAAGTAAAGTGCCAGAATGGCCATGTTCTCAGGTGCAGTCAGAAGGGGCTACTATAAAGCATGCCAGCCAAAATAAGATGGGAGAATCCTACCTTACTGTCTGAAGTATTCCTTAAAGGTAATTAGTAATGGGGTATCTATGTGTGTGTATCAGGGTGTGTGACTATATAATTAGTATGTAAGAGGTGAAATGCAAATCTAAAAATGGTGAGTTTGTTCTTTATTGCTCTCCTGTTTAAAATCTTACTTGTTTTTTTCCCTCTTTTTCTGCTTATTTTTCATCCTTTAATATCCAAAATATCATGTCTCCAGTTCCTTTTCTTTGATGAAGGTCATTTGGAGACCTAAATAATGGTGTCAGATAAATGTGTAGCTTTTATAAGAAACGGAAATTTCACTGTCTGGAGAGGCAGCTGTTCCTTTAGGGCAAAAAAAGATGGAAGATATTTAAGGCAGTGAAAATGAGAAAGGAATTTAATTTTATTATTTTGATTCATGGGCACCCAAAATGTGACATCAAGGTTGGGATTCATTTCATCTAATGTTATCCATCTACAAGAAAGGACCTAGTTATCGAATCCTTCCTCTATAGACAAAGGAGAGAGCCAGGCAAGGCCAGAGGCTGATGTCTGCCCTATGTCATCATGAAATGCATATTATTTCTTTCCATTCACAACAAAGGAATGGTGCTTAGAGACTGAGTTTCAAAGGAATGTATGCATGTAACTTCAGTTAAAAAGGATTTATTAACTGATGTATTACGTTTGTCCTGGTTGAGTCAAGGAATGCAAGTTCTTTCCAAAGTGGATGTAAGAATCGTTTCCTCCTACGAAAAAGGAGAGGTCTATAAGCAATCAAGGATGCCGTGCATTGAGCACAAATGAGGAAATGCAGGACAGGTATTTCAGAGGAACCGAAAGAGAGAGGGATGTATTAGAGCAGGAGTCAAGCCTTCTGAAGCTTCAAGGAAGTATGCTCCAAAATATGGCATTATCCACATTTTTCAAGACATACAAAATGTGCTTCCTTCCAGAGAGACAGGTCAGTTGGCTAGGCTAATTCATTAACTTGATTTGAGGAACTTAGCACATTGTCACCAACTCTTATAAGTCTCAGCTTCTTTGGTATTTTACTTTAAGTCCTAGATCCTAGAGTCATGTGATTTAATAAAAACTTGGACTTTACTTAAAAAAAGCTCAATTTTTTTGGTTGTGGAGTAAAACTTGAAGATGCGAACTGTAAAGGCTCCAAAAAGGGAAAAGCAAATACAAAACCAGACATGTATGATCCTCTAGCCAGCCTTATGATTTCTGAATACTCAGACTCGACCACCAAGTTGGCATTAACGTAGTGTTAACATCACCCGTTGTCTGCCTTCCAAAACTGTGTTAGCTGTGTTACACAGGGAAGGAAAAAAGGATGTAATTCTCTATATGGCCTTCCTCTTTTCTTCCCCTTCCCCTGTGTATTCATAAAGCCACGCTTTGCCCCATACGTGCAGCTCAAGAGACTTTTAGAGGTACAATTATGGCGCAAACATAAGTGGGCTATTACCACAATAACACAACAAACCGCTCTAGCTAAAGTATATGTATTGCAGGCCTGTGATGTTAAAATCAGATTTCCTTAAAGTGCCTTTGGTTGCAGACAGTAAAAACAGCCCGTATGGCAGAAGACCACTGAAAATAACTTTTAAAGAAAGGATCCATTTTTACAATAGCAGCATTTCATCTGATGTGCAGACCTTGGTTCCTAATTGAAAGTGAGACAGCCAAGGGAACTAGTAGGATTAGGCTATGGGAATTCAACCGAACAATGTTTTGCATTCAGATAATTGCATGAAATTGGGCTATTAGTGTAATTTTTGCAAATTGCAATAACATAAAACAAAGTAAAATATTCCCAGTGTATACATTCAACTAATGTGCTAAAAGGGAACCACAACTGGTTTCAGACAGAGCACAGAGAACTTCTATTAACTGTTCAGAGCTGTGTCCAAATATTGTTCTCAGTCTCACAGGTTCTTCAAATGGACTTTCAAAGGGAAACTCTTTTTATAAAACAGTAAGTAAATAAACATAATTTAATAGTTAACTTGTGGTTTTCATTGGCAAGGACATTACTAACATGTCCTTTATCTGACCTTAATTTAACGTTACATAAAATATCACCAAAAAGAACTGGAGAAGGAAAGAGTTTCGGCTCAAATTGCAGCTGCTTGCTTCAGTAGCTCTCCTGACCAAATGTCAGCAGTAGCTGCAGCTCGTGCCTTTTTAACTTCTTCCATGGGGTAGGATTATTCTGTTCTGTGGCTTCCCCCTAGCTAAGCAAAAAGGTTATCAGGAGAGATGTCCCAAATCCTCCTTTGTCTTAACTTCTTTACTTACTCTTAAAGTCTTTACTTTTTACCCTTCATTCACCCTTGGGACTCCACCTCAGTATTTGGAATGAGCATCTCCAGAGGACAGTTTGAGAGGTAGCTTCTGACCACGCAGCTCCAGCCCAGTCAAGTCACCACAGCAGACAAACACTGGCCTACCTCCGACTCCGGCTAATTATTCTAGTGCTTTGAGCTCGGTCTGGCTAATGCCTACTGCCGTGGCACCTGAGAAGGAAGACTGCAATCAGTCATGCTTTTATCTTTACTGAAGACTTGGCTGCTCAGGAGCATGTGCCAGCCACATGACCAGCCAGACTGTCAAGGTGAATGCCTGTGTCACTAATGTCTCTGTGGGGTTCGGAGGCAATTTCCCATTTGCCTGTCTCTTCTTTCCCATTTTTGAAGGAGGGGAAATAATTATTTCTGTGATGAACATAGAATATAATACCAAATAACCAACTAATGTCTCTGTGTCAGTAATTCAATCTCTTTACTAGTGTTTTTCAGCTTAAAAAAATGTATCAGAGTACAGAAGAAAACACCGCGTCAGCATCCTGTAACGAATGTAAACATAAAAGACAGGTGAGCTGTGAATAAGAGGTACCTTAGTAACACCGGAGCTTTCAGCTCATTTCTCTGTCACTGAATTTAGCAGCGGAGTAAGACTTCCGTGGCATCTAATGTTGTTTCCTGGGTTCTGCTCTGTGCCCAGTCTATGTGAGCCTTGACATTCCAAAAGAGGAGGGTTTTGTTGCTGTCCTTGGAGGGCGATTTCCATGCTGGTGTATCCCACTGCCAGAAATTCTATCTGTCTGGAGGTTCTGACTCAGGTTTGCCTTTTTCGGATTAAATTATTTCTCTTTCAAACACTGCCCTTAACAAACTCTGCTTTTTCTTGGCAATTAAGGCTTTTCAAGTGTTGTAGGTCTCTTTATTATGTCCGCCTGTCACAAGTCTGAACAATGGTCTTTTAAAGTTTACTTAGGGCACAGCTGCACTGTGACACACCATGGTGCAAATATCCCTGAGGCAAAGCTGAATGAGCTGGCTCCAAAACTGGGATTTGTACTTTGGCTATTTAGTAGAGAGACAAGGACCGTCTTTTCTGGCTTCCTTTGTTCTGTGCCTGTTGAGTTCGATACAATGGGGTCCTGGTTTGCAGGCGGGGTTTTTGAGCTCTACTTTCAGAAAAGAAAAAAAGTAATGAAAGTAGCAAGAAGTTGCACATTGCTCCAACTGCAGTGTTCAATGCTAAACAAGGGTGTTTGGCGGGGGTCAACGCTGGTTGAAGAAAATAATGTGAAACACGGTTTAGGAATCGCACAATTTGGGCCTCAAGTAGAGTCACATAAAGTAAGTTTCTTGCTTTACGGAGATCTGGGTGGTGACATTTCACTGAGAGATGGGGAAGCAACATGGGGAGAAAAGGTCTTTGTGGTGACATAAAGGTGGGAAGACTGTAGGAAGACAAATGTGAATAAAAAAAAAAAAAGAGTAGAGTACAGAAGCACAGGTATTTTGTGACAGGTATTGAATGGGAGGGAGCCTGAGCTTGTAACTACTAGAGGGACCAGAAACCATTAGCAGTAGGAAACCAAAGCAGATTTGAGGGAAGGGAAAAGGGCTGTTAAAGCATTTCTCTCAGGAAGATCAAACTACTGTCATCTGTCAGCAGGAGCAAAAGCTCACTAGAGGTGAATGTCATGGGCAAGATTTTGAGAGTGTTCATTCCAGCTGCTCCTACTAAAATTTGGCAAAGCATCTACTGATTGCCTGATTTAGTTATTCTTACTTTCCAAAAAACACTGGTCCTTGAGTCTGCAAAATCTACTGATCTCCCTTGTTCATTATATAAATGAGGATAGCATTTGATTAATCTTTGTTATAAACTATATCTGGGCCAGACAGGAGGAAGCCTTATCTTTTTATATGAAGTCCAAATGGTTTCCGGAATGGGAGATGTACCCTGAATTATGAAGTGATGATTGGAAACAGATGTGGGGGGAGGATTTTGCAAGGTCTGGATATTTTTTGGAAGTATTTATTGACATTGCATAAAGTGGCAGGAAGGTTTGTTGATTTGGTTTTGTGGGAGGAGTTTAATGGATGTATGTGTAAGTGACCTTTTCAGTGAGCACTCTGTTTAAGATGGGATTACGGAGGACATTTTATAGTAAATTCACTGTTCTTGAAATTTATTTCTCTTAAGTTCCAAAACTACAGCAGACAAGATCTGGCTTGCTCGGTTTTTGTGTGTCATTCCAGAACGCAAGAAATAATTTAATTGATGTCATGATCAACGCTATAGTAGCTTGAAACACGTTATTTTTAATATGCTAAATTAGCTAAGTATAGATAGAATTATTTTCAGTTGCTCAGTGTATAAGGATGAAGGATAGTTTGATAGAGCGAAATATGTCTGTGGTGCAATAATTTCTCAATATGGTATGTCTATGTGTTATAAAACGAAATTTTATGAACAAAATGGGATAGTTAAGGTCAGGATTAGTTGCAGATATGAAGGAAAAAAGACCGTCAGTTCAGAGAGCTACATACCTCTCCACTGGAGGAACAACACTAAGCCCATTTATTCTAACACGTTGCCTCAGAAGAACTGAAGAGACAGGAATTTGAGGTAAAAGTTTTTGGCAAGTGGTGAAAGTGAAGCAGTCAGAGTTAACCATTCTTAGGAAGAGTAGTATGAAGCTGTATATCAGAAACATTTGTTGCAGACCCAATGCCAGAAGTCCAGGAACTGGATTAAACAGCCTGAGGTATTTGCAAAAAGATGACAAGCCTTTCAGCAAAACAGAGATGCATTTGGCCAGTCTCTCTAATGTCTCAATGAAATCTGTAGTGGAACATGTGGAAGAAAGCAATTTATTAGACACTTCTACTCTTTTTATAAAAGGCTGTTTCTCTGAGTTATGTCTGTATATTTCTCCAGCTTAGAAGTTCAGAATTGAAAACACAGCATACGTGCATCTCTTGACTTTTTCTTTTTTCACGTAAGAACAATCTGGTATTTGTGTGGGCATTCCTGGCGCCAGTTCCCAATATTGCATTTTACACAGTTACAACGTGAGACTATATAGGACTCTCTTGTTAAGCCACACAAGTACAAAAATCTATACCCTAATCAAGTTTGGTCTTTTTCGTTCACTTTTTAACCTAGAAAGCATACTTTCTAGTACCTTCCTTGTACTTTCTAGAACAAAACCGATCTGTTTTGTTAGTCTGGTCTTCTGAAGTTGGCTCTTTTCTCTTCTGGTGCCAGCAGCTGTTGCTACTGTACTTCATCAGCTAGTTAAAAGGGGCAGGGCAGAAGTAACCTAGAGCACAAGTTTGGGTCAAGCAAAGTATGAGAGTTCAGAAATAGAATGGAAGTGCACAGTAAGACTGGGCTGCATTGATCTGTAAATGGTTTGAGTCTTTTTTATGTCACATACCATGCTACTTGCCATAGCACAGAGCTTTCAGAGAGTAAAAGAAAAACCATAATGAAAAAAGCACTCTCTGCTCCCTTAGACACAAGTGTTGATAAGAAAACTAGATGTTTGAGAACATTGGGAATTGCCTAACGAACTGTCTGAAGGTCTTCACAAAGCCAAGCTAGAACCTCTCCCTTTGAACATTTTTTTCAATGGGTAGTACAGCAAATTGGAAACATTCACCAAAAAATATGTTTCTTCACAAATTTCAGCAACAGCAAAAGAGCAGGAGAAAAAACCTCTGAGTTGTGGGTTTTTTAATGTAAATATTGTTCACTAAAGCAAAAAATATCTTCAGCAGCTCTCGTCACTGAGTCCCAAACCAGTACTAACTGAAAGCCAAGTTACTGAGCAGTTCTCTGGTTCCATTGGAATTAATGTTGATGGTCTCCGATTCACTTCAGCGTCTCTGAACTGGTGTTTTGATGTGCAGTTTTGAGAAGCAGGTTTCCAGATTTGGGTATTACATACTCTACAAAAAGCAAGATGATTGGAATGTACTTTCAGTTTGTAAGAAGGTCTAATTTCACGCCTTCCTTTCCAGCAAAACCTGGGAAACAAGAACAAATGAGAGCTTCCATGAAGAGCCTTCTGAGGACGCTCTTGTTTCTGTCATCGCAGCGTGGGTGCTCACTTCCACTGCTGAGGTTGCAGCTTCCAAATGTCCCCCTGTGTTGTGTTCATTTGTGAGGTTTCTATCCAACACGTTGCAGGGTTTTCTTGCTCTTACATCCTTCACAAAACAAGCTCTCAGTTTCCAGGTGGAGCCTGTCATCATTAATCTAATCGTACTTTGCACAGCCTTTAATTTTTTTTTTTTTTTTTTGCATCCTCAGTCTTGCCCCAGTGATAAATCAGAGTAGCCGTCACTGTAGTGGAAAGCTCAGTAATGTCAAAAACTTCCTGGTGTATATGCAATGGGAAGTCATTCAGCAGTAAGTAAATAACCCTTGCAAGCCACACTGTGAGAAAAGACTACTTCTACTCTCCCCTTAAACAGGGGAAGCTAATATCTTGATCCATACTACCAAAGGCCACAGTAGAGTACCACAGGAAAGATAATTTCTCACCTTCCAACTCAAGTTACTTCTTGTGATGAACGCATTTACAAGCTGCAGAGTAAAATGTAGTTAAAAATATAGCTAGTTTCACTTTGTCAGTTTGCAAGTGACAATGTAGGGAAGCCTGTGAGAGCCACAGATTCCAGGATTTCTGGCCTGTATTAATGTCCTAACAAAATTTGGTGTATTTTTTCAGATTTCTGTTTTAGTAGAATCTGAAGTCTCCTATAGATCCTTGCTTTTTTATTTTTTAATATTGTTATTATAAATGACCATCATCCTGACTTAAGATACTGATTAGAAGCATGTAAGGTGGGGGGAGGTTTTGCTGTTCCAAAGGGAAAGGAAAAACACAGCCTCCACCACAAATCCCAGCATGTCATCCGTTCAAGGGATATCTGAGTGAAGTTCTTGCTGGTTGTTCTGTAGCACCTTTTATCTGTGCATCTGCAATAGATGAAAAGGACCAGAAAGAGAGAGGGTGGTGAGGACGCACTGACACAGCCTGAAGAAGTCCTGAGGAAAGTACAAATAGAAGTACAGGCTGAGACGTGCTTGAGGCTGTAACCAAAAAAACCTGTCCTTTGTCAGCTGTACTCAGGACTTTCTGGTAGATGAGGAGAAGTATACTGAAGAAATAGCTGAAGACTATATAAAGGAAAGGTGGAGAAAAAATCTGTAGTTGGTCATAAAATCGTTGTGAGTCTGCTGCCACAAAGCTGCCAAACACATTTGGATAACTCCTGCCCTGGTTCATCAAGACAAATGGGTGAAGTAAATGTCAATCAGGTTGCCACATACAACGAGACTTTCCAGGAAAAAGGGGGACTAAGAGGACTGCAAAAATGATTAAAGGAACTAAACAACAGTACAAAGACACTAAACTTAACGCGATCACTAAGGGGAGTGGGAGCTACAACTGCAAAAGCATCGCCGCAAACTGTGGCTCCAGTGAAAGAGGAGGCTAAGCAGGACAGAGGCTCAATGTGACTGGTGAAATTCCTTCACACCTTTGGGAAACAGCAGACCAAAACAGAGGGTGAACCGTAGCATAACAGGTAGCTGCCTCACAGCTCCTCTTCCAATGCTGGTTGTTATTTAACAACGGGAGTTTAATTGGGAGGTGTCTGGTGGAACGTGTGAAATTGCAAGGGAATAGAGAATATGCGATCAAATGTGACAGTTCTTAAATTAACCCAGGAAGCAGGGAAATAACATAAATAGCAGTTCGGTCTCAACAGACACAGAAACTGGGGAACGTGAACCCAAACACAAGATAGGAAGATTATTTTTGTGAACTGAACTCCAGGAACTGGAGCAGGAAATCGTGTTAGCTGAGACAGTGAATGAGTTAGCAGTTGCGGTGGATTTCATGATGGATAACAACTCAGAAATGTGAGAGAAGTTGTCTCACGCTTTAGTCTGGGAAGTTACCTTTGGATCTTGGTGAAACAAATTATCTACAGGCAATCTGAAATGTACTACAGGCAGCCTTATGTGCTCTGTTACTAGAGGCACTGTTAGGACAATGATGTCATGTGGTATCTTTCAGCGAAGGAAATAGGCAGCGTCTGAAATACGTTTTGAAATTAAGTATTTCAAGGGTCTTAACTGCCAAAGCTCCCAACGAATCTGAAGCAGGGATGGATTCCTATTCATTTACTGAGTACTTCTGAGGGCTAGCTTATTAAAAGAGAAAGAAAACCACATTTTGCAAACAGGAAGAGTATGTAACTGCACGCTCCAGTGCCAAAGACGGGTGTGCACCGCTGCTTACAACGAAGGCATGTTGGAATAAAGCAGGGTTTTTTTAAGCTTTTGGTGGCTATTGTTTAGCCTGCACTGTAGATCTGCAAAAGAGGTTGGGAAGGACAAGAGAAACCGAAAGAGATGGAAGCGAGGAAGTACCTGACATGGTGCATATCCACAAATGGTGGGTATGTAGTCGTAAGAAAAGGCTAAAGAGCACTCTTTTGAGCTGAGCTGTTCTCAGGGGACCGGCAACTAGCAAGGAAAAAAAAAAAAAAATAGCTCTTTGCTTCCTAATGAGTTCTGGGAAACAGAAATCTTATTTTTTTTTTTTTAGTAAATAAAAAGGAATATCAATGACATATTTTATCAGCAGTTTAATACAACAGAAACAATCCCCAGGCCCTGGTTTTTTTTTTTTCTTTTGTTATTTGCTCAGGTAAAAAAAAAAAACAGGTGGGTGTTATGCAAGTTTTTCTACATTCGGTTTTTGTTAGATGTTTCAAAAACAAAGGGTTTTTTTTTTGGTCACACTGTCATCTTCTTTTTGCAACGTCTATCATCTTTGCATGGGATGTTATAGCTTAGCTTTTTAGTTTCATTTTAAGATATAGGTTATAGTCACCCATGAAATTTTCTGTGAAACATCTCTCCACTGTACAAAATGAAAGAAAACTATATCATACAGACCGAGACTTTTAGAATGAAAGTATAGGTCTTGTGCTAGAAGGCCTGAAGTACTCACCATAGTGATCGCCTCTGATACCTCGCCAAAGACAGGACATTTGTGGACTTTTTGACCCTGAAAATGTCTAACAGAAAACCAGTAGATTTTTCCAATTTCATGCCCTCCCCTTACTCTCAGTGTCTGTATTGAGCCACATCTTCAGCTGATGTAGTTTGGCTGATTTCAGCCCGGCTTATTTACATTGCCAAGGATCTGCCACGCATCATTTTCCTTTGCTGTGTGATACTACGTTGTGATGTGCATTGTGTGATGTACAGCTAAAGTTTATGGGTATCGCTTTATTTCTGTATGTCAGCAAAATGAATCCTTTGCTCCTTCCACCCTTCTTTGGGAGCGAGGTGTACCTGTCGTGACCGACGTGTGCCGAGAACAGCATTGCAAGGCCCCTGACGCACCGTCAGCCTGTTTTATTGTGAGTACAGCTGGAAACGGGGTGAGCCCAGCTCTGCTTTCGGGTGGGACCTTTTCCCAGCTGTTGCTGGCGCTCCTGGGTGAGTGCCGGACTCATCCGCGCCCCTGAGGGGAGCCAGGCTCAGGACGAGCCCCGTGGTGAAAGGGTCTCCCCCGGTCTTTTTGCCTTTGATCCCCTGGAGCAACACTAATGCTGCGTGGATGTCCTGCCATTGCCGCGCCTTCTCCTCTTCTGATCAGACATTGACGACTGTTTCGGCCCCACAAACTCTGCGAAGCCCGTGGGAAGCGAGGGCCGGTCCCCGGGCACCGCCGGGCCCGGCCAGCGGGCTGAGGGACGGGGCGGGCAGCCTGCCGGCCTCGCTCCGCCATGGGGGAGCGCGGTCAGGAAGCTGCCTCACGCAAACCGGGAGGGGGCCCTGGGGCCGCCCGGATGGCGGGGCAGGCACCGGGACCCACCGGGGACCCAACCGGGCGCCCGGCCCTTCCCGCCGCCCCTGAGGGGGAAGCACGAGTCGGCGACGGGTCGCGGCCGGAGGGAGGCGGCCGGCTCCGCGCGGGCGGGGCGGCGGGGCCCCCCGGGCCGGGCACGGCCGGGGGCGGGGCCTGCTGACACCGCCCCGCCCCGTCCCTCACACCGCCCCCCGGGGAGCGGGGCGGGGGCCTCGGCTCCGCCCCTCGCCCCCACCTCCGCCCGCCCGCGCGCGGCGGGAGGGGGCGGGGCGGGCGCGCCCCCGCGCAGACGCGGACGGCGGGGCGCGCGCAGGTGGCGGGCGGCCCCGCTGCGCTCGCTGCCGCCGCGGGCCGGCCTCCGCCGGGGTTAGCGCTTCGCCGGCGGGGGCGGGGGGAAGGAGGGAGCGAGAGCCGGGCGGCCGGGCCGGGGCTGCCGCCGCCTCCCACGTGAAGGGCCGTAGCCGCCCGGGCGAGCGCCGCGGCCGGCCGAGGAGCCCCCGCTGCCCCGGGGCTTCCCCTCCGCCTCCCCGCTCGGGGCCCGAACCGATCCGCCCGCGGGCCCTGCGGGGCGCCGCTGCCCCGCTCCCGCCCCGCCGCTTCTGGGAGGCGGCTGGCGCCGCGGCGCTGCCCCCCTGAATACCCCCTCACGGGGTGGGCGTGGGGAGGGGGGCGCTGCGGCGGCCCCCCCGCTCCCGGGCGTCCCAGCCCCGCCGGCGGTGGATGCGCCCGGGAGGGGCCGCCGAGCCCGCCCAGCCCTCTCAGCCCGCGGGGGGGACGCGGGGCGCCGCGATGACTTGACGCCGGGCCGCGGCGTGCCGTGCCGTGCCGTGCCGTGCCGTGCCATGGAGGGGATGACACGCTTCGTGGTGGCCTCGGCGGCCGCGGCGCGCTGGCGGCCGGCGCTGCCCGCCCTCCTGCCGCTGCTGCTCGCCGTGCCGGCGCTGCGGGGCTCGCCCGCCGCAGGTAAGGGAACAAAGGGGGCCGGCGGGGCCGGGCGGGCGGCGGCAGGTGTGCCGGGCCGGGGCCGGGCCCTGAGGGGGGACCGGCCGCCGCTGCTGGGGGCGGCTGTCCCCGCGCGCCGGCGCCCGTCAGCGGGCGCGTGCGGGGGGAGGCAGCGCCGGTAACAATGCGGCGGGGCGCGCGGGCGGGCGGGGGCCGCCTCTGCGCGCGGCGCCGCTGGGGACCCCGCCAGCAAAGGCGCGCATTGTTCGCAGGCGGAGCGCGGCCGCTCTGGCGGGGGCAGCGCGGCGGGGCCGGGGCCCGTGCCCGTGCCGTGGAAGCGAAGGAGAGGACGGGCGTGGGGAGAGGCGTGGCGGTGGCAGCCCCGTCCCGGACCTCCCGGGGGACCCGGTGTGCGGGGTGGCCTCTGCCAGCCGCCGGCCGCCCGGAGCTGTGCTCCCGCTCCCCCGCCGGCGGCTGCCGCGGTGCCCGGCGCCTTTCGGGGTGCAGCCTGTCAGGCGGCGGGAGCAGCTGCGGGGTGCGGGGCAGCCTGGTTCTCCTTCGCCTTTCGAGTTAGGAAGCATCGGAGCCCCTCGAAACGCGAAATGCTGCTTTCCAGGCACAGCCGGGGCATGACTCGTGCGTGGAGAGAGCTGGTGGGGCTTCGGAGGGTGGTGTGTGCAGTAGATGTTCCAAAATAGCCAGGAGTCAGTGACCCCCTTTTTCCTCTCTTCTTTTCTCTAGTGGCTCTAGACATCAAAATTAGTCTGTAGTTAAGCAGGCAGTTTAATCACAAAGATGTCTCGTTTGGTTCTGCTCCCATAGCAGTTCTTGGTTCATCTTTAATACTTTTTTAAAAAAAAATGCAACAACTAACCTTTCATAGAAAGGGACAATTTCGCTGTGACTACAAGTTTCCTTTTTGTTTGGTAGATAACAGGTATAAAGTAATACGTTTTTATCAACATCAGTAAGTTGTTGATAAGTGGTAAGAAGTGATAAGAACTCGCATCGACCTATTGCATCAAGTGGACCAACCACTGTTGACTCTTTTTTATTTAAACACAAGAATCATGGTGATTACTGTTGGGTGCTTAAGAAGGCTTGGTGTTATAAAACATGCTTATCTTTTTAATAATGCTTTATTTCCACTTCAGAAAGTAGTTTGTGTTTTGGTGGTGACTGGTTAGCTTTTCAGGGAGGTTACGCTCCGCTCCAGCTCCCTTCGTAGCCAACAAGAGATGTTCCATTTCCAGCCCATGTGGAAGTTGATAATTCCTAGTAAGCTTCAGAGATTCTTTTTCTTAAACAGAAGAGGGCAAAGCAGTAGGTTCAGAAGCTGGAGATTTGCTTGGGTTTTGGTGGGATTTTGCCTCTTTGCGGTTAATAGAATGGCTGGGTTTCTTTTTCTAGATTTTCAGAGTAAGTCAATGAAGGCTTTTGTTTAATTGTTAGTACTTCTTAATTAAACATTGCTGTGGATTTCTGTAAACTTTTGTCTGATTGCTGTGCATTCTTGTATAACTTAAAAAACAGCAGTAGAAATATTATGTAACTTAGCCAGTGTTTGGGCTGCTGGAAGAGAGCACTCAGAGGCAACAGATCTCGCCCAGAGCGATGCTTTCCTGCTCAGTCTAGCACAGGAGCCTTCAAGCTGTTTTGATTTGCGAGTCCTCTACGCTTTCTCTTTCCATGGGGCATGTGAATCATTGTACAATGAACTTTGGCATACTAAGAGCAAACTTGCTTTTCAGAGGATGCTTTTCATAGACATCTTAGAAATGGTCCATTGATGGCAGAGATTTAAAGACCGCAGGTTGCAGAGAACAAGAATATTTTGTTACTTTTTGATTAAGGTGAAATGCTTTATTAAAAAGCATGACGGGAGTCCGATTTCTCTGTCTTGGGCCCATGTTTAAAAAGTTAGGACACAACCTTTATCCTAATCTTTTCTTTAGCCTTGAAATGTTTTGATGGTATAATGGATGGTGTGAAACAGAAGAGGTGTCTACTGGTCATGTGCAGTAGGCTTGGACAACATTCACTTAATTGCTCAACAGATTTACAGCTCCCTGCGTTGTATCTCTCTTGGGTGCAGTTAGTTTGCTTTTCAGTGCCGTTTGGTCTTGACCAGTTTAGGAACAGTACGAGCAAACTCCTACAGCTTTGAGTTATGCAGGAGAGGCGTACAGTAAGAGTGGACCGACTGTTAGAGCCACTTGCTTGCAGTTGAAATAGCAAAGTGAACGTCAATACTTAAGAAAACTAAGTGGTAAATCAACTTGGATTTTGGAATGCTTGATCCAGCTCCCACTGAAGTCACATGTCGCTGAATCAGGGCTTCAGCTTCCACGATTAAGCAGATGCTGAACTCTTAGTGTGCGGATAGGCTGCTAGTGTGCTAAAGGTAGGTACGTATTTGAGCACCTCTGTCAACTAGGGCTTTGGTCAGGCTCTGTGAATGTCTTAATGCTCAGCCCAGGCTGTGTTTTTGCTTTTGTTTCATTGCACAATCTGTGCAACTCCCGCACTGACAATCAGGAGGATTTATCTTGTCTTGCTGCGCCATTTTCATGGGAGAGAGGAGAGCTACGTGCTGGACTTGGAAAAGTCTGCAGTGAGTCTTCTCAGAGACTCAAGGACCAAAGACAAGTTGTGGAGGTCAGGCAAGGAATCAGATGTAGCTGCCTTACGGGACAGTTACAGGATATTGTTTATTCAACTTAATTGCACGAGTGTGTTGCAGACACTTGAGTTGGCATCATGTCTCTTGTGGCCAGTTCAGCTTGTCAAGCTTGCTTCCAGTTCATTTTCACGGAAGACCCATATGGCTGGAGGATTCCCTTTAAGGCTGCTTTCTATGCTGTGCTCGCTTTATTTGTGTCAGCCTCATGTCTACAAGCTACACTTGTAATCTTGCCAGAGGAAATGTGTTTTTTGTTTGCATGTTCTTTCAAGAAGTTAGAATGCTAAACAAGCTAGTGGACAGTGCAGCTTTTTGTTCAGTTGTGTCTGTTTTGTGAGTGACATTTGTTTTCTGTGAAGCAAGGTCTTAGATTTCTCAGGCAGGGCTGGGACTTGAAATATAGCATGCCTTTAACAAAGTAGGCTTTAACAGCTTTGACCTACCTTGGGTAATAGATTTCAGGGACTGGACACATTAAAGAGCAGTGATTCTCGCTGCAGCACAGATTTTTTCCGAGAGGTCTTGGGAAGCTGATGATTGTGGTAAATGGCAGGTTCTGACAACCCAGTTCTTATTTCTCAATTCAGAATGAATGTGTGCGTGTGGGGAGTCGCTTGGGAGAGAAGTGAAGCAGAATAGGCTTCTTAATAATATAGTCTCACTTCAGCTGTGGGAGACATGGCTTTCCTTCATTTGAAAGTAAATCTGTTTATGGATGATGTCCTAAACCACCAGTGTGTCTCCAGCCTTGCCCATTGTGGCATACAGTATGAATAACACTAATTGCGTAAGAGTTATTATGGATGATGTCCTTTACTACTGTGTCTCCAGCCTGGCCCATTGTGGGATACAGTATGAATAACACTAATTGCATAAGAGTTATTAAATAGTGTGTGTCGTGGGAACCTGCGTGTAAGTAAAAAGCCATAAGGAAATAGCACAAGTTGTCTTTTAAATTTTGTCTTAGAACCCCAAAGTTAAGTCAATGGTAGCATTAAATGAACAATGCAGACTTAATTTCTTTTTTGGCTTATGTCTAAGAATCACATTTTCACAGAGTCCTTGTCAGTATGGCCAGTTTTCTGCTCTGGAGTTGCATGATATGATGTCTTTTTTATCCCTTTAAAAGTCACATAGTTCTGTGCTTTTCGTTAGTGGTTGCTAAATACACATGAGCTCAATAACAAATTTAATTGACACTCCCTATATGTGCTGTGCTTTCAGCTGTTGATGTTATTGGAGACAGCTGTTTTGGAAGACTAAGGGAAAACCTTTCATAAGAGCAGTGGATTAGTGGTGTCTTCTTCCTATGCACGAGATGGGGAAAAGATACAACTGACCATCAGTAATCACATCACTGATTGTATCAGTGTAATTAACTGCATGTAAAATGCACAGAATAAATACTGGAAAATGGTAGACTGGGCTGATGGTGCTAGCTCTTATTAAGGCTGTAAGATGTTATAAGATGCTTGTAAGAAATATTACTGCTTTGCAGCAGAGTTGAGAACAAACTTAACTATTTCAATTGAAATTTTATAAATTGTGCATTTTGCTATGGGCTAAAGCTTTTTTTTCTTTGCAAAATGTCAGTTGAAAGAGTTCAGCTACTTCTGATGTTGAGGCAAGAGGAAAACAATGGTTTCTGCTTTGAGTTCTGCCAGCTTCTTTTCTGAACAACTTTAATACGCTTATGCTTTGGAGCATGCAGTTAAACTTTGGCAGATTGTGTCTGCTCTGAAGGGGATGTTTTCTCTGCTGCTGCTTTGAAAGTGATTTTTTTCAAAAGCTTGTAACAACCAAATTTAGGCACACATGGCTGTGATAGAGATGATGCATTTTTTTTGTCTGCTAGAACTTGGATATATCCTATTCTCATGGAACCTCACCTACCTATTTATACGGACCAGGGGGTATATGTGCCACCGGGGCAAACAAACTAAGCACGCTTCCCATAACCGAAAATCATATGAGAAAGAGAGACTTTCACAGGGGAGTCCAATCTGAACTGCTCCAGAAGTGGGGCTGGATTGAGCTTTAGGACTGATAACTGGCACCTGCCTGCCTTGTGTTTAAGGACGTGTCTGTGCCATGTAATGGAGCGCTTTCCTTTCTTTAGGGGAACTCGGGCATCTGCCTTGTGGTGCCGTGTTGTGTGGTGGTACTTGATTGCATTAGGCCCAAGAGGGAAAATGGAGAGAAGGCTTTTAGAAGGAGCCAGTGTGAGACTCGGATTTAGTTAAGCAGCAGGAGTAAGAAGGGTCTACAGATCTTTTTGGGTTGCTGTTTGATGAGATGCGTGCAGAAAGCTGGGAGTTGTAGGAGTAGGAGGGGAAGAGACACACAAATTGCAAGAGGATTTGTGAGATGAAAGAAACTGGTACTGGCAGGGCACGAAAACTGGGAGGCAAAACATTAGGTCAGGAGTGGGAAATAGGTCTGTGGATGAGGGAAACTGCAATGCAGAAATTAATCCTAGAAGAAATAAGCAGTGCAGCCTGGTAGTAGGATGAGCACACTGGGAAACACAGATGGACTCAGTTTAAAAAAATTAAAATAAACCTCCAAAAATAGTGTTGAAAGGAAGAATCAGAAGTAGGGAAGGTAAAGGACTGGGACAAGACTGGAAGAGATGTGGCTGAAAGCATTGAGCTTGGAATTTAGGAACAGGGGAGCGTGTGCCCGCTGCTGTGGGACGCTTTCTCCAGAATTTGGCGCAGAACCGAGGGCTTCAGTGTTGGCCCTTTTCTCCTCTCAGCCAGGAGCATGATAATCTGCTGCTACTCCTTGAACATTTTGTGAATGCGCACGTTTCAGCCTTGTGACAGAAGTGTTTTTCAGAGTTTGTTTTGAAAACTGAAAAATTTCCTCTGCAGAAATTGTAGTGGCATATGAAAACTGCAAAGGCAAAAATCAGCAAGTTGGACACATTGATGTTATAATAACCTGTACAATTTTAAACTACTTCTGTGCCTGTAAGTTATGGTACAGCTCTAATCACATGATCATGAAGTGTATATTCATATAGATGATATTTATAGCTATGTAGTCACCTGCACATAAATATCTGTACATACACATACCCACACACAGGCAGGACCCTGATTGCATTCAGCGTACAAAACTGATCCTGCTCTGGGGAGAAATGGGTGTTGGATAGCAATGATGAAGTTATCTATAGGACTCTTGCTCCTTTTGCAGCAGATGTTTGAAGGTGTGAAATGAATGAGGCAGGAGAGAGGGAAGTTTGAATAAAGGTTTCACTGTTAATGTAGTTAAATGCTGTCCTAGACAATTGAATTGTGTTGCTGTTGCAGAGTTTCAGTGATGTGAGCAAGTTGCTTAAACCAAGCTTCCCACAGGTGGTCACTAGCTGTGTGTTCCTCATTTACTGGACGTGAGACCTCTGGGATCTGTGTTGCAGAAATGCTGAGTGCTTGCAGCTGCCAAAGTAGTCAAGGAGAGCTGTTCTTGAATAGATGTTGTGTCTGTAATTCTAAATACTCATTAATGTTTCAAATTAGTTACTCAGAATTTGGCCTTGTTTCTTAGTTTCACCATTTGTAAAATGTAATGTGTTTGATTTTCAAAACAGTATGAAGTGTTCGCATGCAAGAACAGTGAGCACAAAAGAAAAGTTCATCAGAAAGCCAGTGACTTTTGTCTTTAGAACAGTGAAGATCCAGTGGATGATAAACCAGTCTACCAAACTTGAATCCACAGAAAAGAAATGTAAGAAAGAAACTATTTGTAGGCAAACAGAAGGTAACAGGTGGTGGTGTAACAGTATGCATTTACCATACTAAGACTTTTTTAGTGAGAGTTAACTAGCCTTACAGATGGGAAGACCTACTATGCTGTATCAAAGTGTAGCAGGATTTTGTTTGATTTTTTTTTTAAATCTTCATAAAAAGAACTCATATTTATGGTTGCTGATGTTTGTTGCTCATTTCCAGTTTTAGCAGTTTCAGCCTACATCCCCTACCTGCTTGTTCTTCACGCATAAACTGTTTTCTAATCCTTTCAGTCCTTTTCCATTTTCCCCTCTGATTTAGAGAGGCTTCTCTTCTATGAGTTCATTGTCTGTATACAATTTTGAATTGGCTTTAGCCATCTGGTCAAGACAGTGTGTCTGGTCTTGGGGTTTGAAATAGAGATGAGAGGCTAAAATTCACCAGCAAGTAAGGGGAGGTGGAGGGAAGAATGCTGGAAACACAGTAAAAGAAGGGCCTGAAAATCCAGATGTTTTTCAGTAAGTAAAGTGCATCATAGTATCTGAAGGGGCTGAAAACCTGCACAGTGATAGGATGGGGAATAAGCAGTGCAACAGTGCTGTATGAAGGGATCTGGTGTTTATCGTGGATCGCAAACAGAATGTGGTTCAACAAGTTCACAGTGGTGCTGGATCTCATGAACACATGGGTTATGGTCTTTGGCGTATCCTGTGTAATAACTCGTTTATTTTCTTCAGTGGCAGAAGAGCTCCAGCTGGAATGCTGTGTCTAGTATGGGACCTTGTCCTTCAAGGAAGAGACAGGCTACTGGAGAGGGTTCACATCACAGAAGTATTGGGGCTGCCTAATCTAGAACAAGAAAACAGATGGACAGGACTTTATTCAAACATATAAAAGATAAATACAGAGAGAAGTGTAATAAACAGTTGTATGTTGAGTAAGAAAAGAAGTAAAAGACTTGAATTGCCGTGAGCAAGACAGGTTTTCTAACTGCTAATCTTTCTAACAGTGGGGATAATGAAACCCTGAAAGACATGGTTTGGGGCAATAATGTAATCTGTCAGCAGAGTTGTAAGAACAGCTTGTATAATGATCTAACAGAAGTAGACTGCAACAGTGATTCCACAGTGGCGTAGAAGGATGGAGTAGATGACCTCCTGAAATATTTTGCAATCCTGTTTTTGTGAGATTCTACAAATAATGTCATTTATATGCAGACGTGCAACATTGGGGCCAGTATCTGTTCATTACTGAAAGCTTTGGTGTGCTGTTTAAGTGAAGAAACAACCTGTGGTTGTATAGTTAAATACTGTGTCATAATGTTTATGCAGAGAAAAGCTGAATTAGGATTTCATAGGTAACCTTAGTAATGACACTTCCTAACTTTTGAATGTTTCATTTTAGGCTTAACAGTTTTGTAAGGTTTCAAAGAATATATTGTGATCCTTGCTATAGTGACTTTATCCTTAGTAATAATGGATGGGAGGAACACACTAATTTTTTAAGTTAGTCTCTGTGCAAGTTCCGTTTCTTAAGCATTTTATAATACTGCATGGATTAGCACTGAAAGGACAGGTAAAAGTAAATGGTGTGGATGTGATTCTGCATGTCTTACCTTTATTCATCAACTGAATTATTAGCATTTGTATATTTAACAGGTGGGATGGAAAGAGAGGCAGCATCAGTGCTCAAAACACTTTATTGTATTGGTATTTCTATGAAATGTATAGTTGGGCAATCTGGGAACTTGTTCATCTTGGCACAGAATTTAGGATTTACCCTTGCCCTTGGGGAAGGGAGAGATGGTGGAAGGAAGAGGTCCTAAGTGATACAAGATAACTGGGAGACTGAGCAAATAAATAGCACTAGACCAGACCTTTCAGGTGCCTGTGTTGTACGTACTGCTGGCCAGTGCAGCACACGGCTGGGGTCTGGGTTGAAGGGAGAACGCAAAGCTTCTGTTCTTCGATAGCTGAGAGACGGTGGGTGCCCCAGCTGGTGACTGGGAAGCGGCCGAGCTTCCTGGCTGGAGCGGCAGCCTCCGCTCAGGTGTGTGCGGTACTTCGTAGCTCTGCAGCGAGTGCGTCCCGACAAAGCTTCTCTGGACAGTCAAGGCAGCGGGGAGCTGTCTTTGCATCCTTTATCTGAAACCGCTTGGTATGGCAGGGTGAGAGAGGGAGGATGGGAGCTTGGATCAGGAGGGTGCTGACATAAGGAACAGCAAAGAGAACACTAGGGACTGGGCTACTGTAGGAGGGGGTGAAACTAGGAATATGGATTAGGGTATCGATGGTGGAAGGCTTAGTTGAGAAGTGCTGTGGTAAGAAGAGGGCTGCTTGATATTGGTAAGTTGGAGGTTTTCGTGGCTCTGCTGTGTATTTGACTTTTTTCTTAAGTAGTATCGATACAGTTTACAGATTTTGTTTTCAGCCTATTTTTTTCTGAATTCACACCATTTTGGACTGAATTTCCTATTGAGTGCTTTCATACTGAATAGGAAGATCAAACTGGTATAATTTCTTACACGAGAGGAAGGGTCTCCTTTTGTTTGCTCCCCAGCCAATAGTGCACGGAACTCGTCTGCGGGTACTCTCTAAGTAAAAGTTCTTTCCTCATTTAAAGGCAGTTGTTCGATACCACAGGGTGGTGCAGGGACTGTTTATTCCTCTCCTAGTTGGGTGTGAACTTGATTAGATGTTGAGCCTGTCTCACCTTTTCCTGTGGCCCATAGTTCTATTGTAAATAAATTCCACCTCATGTGTGCAGATTGCAGTGAGCACTGCTCAGCCACAAAGCCACGATGATTTAGTTCAGCATTAGTTGGAGACAAAAGGTCCAAGCATTTATGTAGCAGACCCCTCTGGACTAATATCACATTACTTTTCGAATAGAAGGAAGATGATTGTTTATCAGCTACGCTGGATTCTGAGTAGGTAACTTCTCCAGTGGATGTCTGTATTTAAAACTGGAGCTAGTGCTGAATTGGGACTAACTTGTGTGATATATTGGGATAGAAATTGCATGTCACAGAACAAAATCCTGATCTAGACCAGAAGTCTGTTTTGGAGATGTTTTCAATTAGAAGTTGACAGTGACCTTACTTTCTGTCCTTATGCTGAAAGATGAAACAGATTTGGGCTTCCAGCCATTGAGATTCAATTTTTAGAAGATGTAATTTGTTCCACTCTGAAAGAACAAAAAAAAAAAAAAAAAAAAAAAAAAAAAAAGGTTTTTCCTTTGTCTTTCCAGAGTGCATGTGCTTTTTATAGTAGCTTGGTTAAAAAAAAATACGTAAAAGCTTACCAACATAGTAATCAAGGTTTTGTCAAAATATATTGTATCCAGTATTAGTACAAGCAAGGAAGTTTCAAGGAAATAAATTGTGTTAGTCTGTTTGCTTTGTTTTCTTCTGTGAGTAGTTACTTTGCTGCTTCTACCACAGCCAGGTTCTTAAAACTGTAAAAATTGTCAGAAGGATTAGGATAGCTGAGGAATGTGAAATGAATGTAAATCCATTTTGCTTCTTTTAAAATTGACTGGATTCCAAGTAGACAGTGTCACTTGAAAGTATAATCTTCTTAAAATCCTGGGAGCATTAGAAACAAAACCAAACATAGTTTCTGTACTGGAGTATTAATTCTTACGATTCTTTAGCATTTACTGCTGCTGTTTACTGTGTGTGAAGTTTAAGCACTGAGGTCAGGTGAAGATAGTTCAGGAAATCTTAATGTTATAGAAGTTCTTTCAGATTTACTAAAACAACACTCAAATTAGTTGTTTCTATGTATTTCTTGAATGAGCCAAACCCATCATTAAAACATGCTACTGATGTGTGAGATTGCACTGACAGTTTAGAATGGTGGTATTATTTTATATTTTGAAATAAAATACAATGTTGAAGAACAGAATGCAACTTTATGTTGTATCATGTACTCAGTACAAACATCCATGTCATTTTGGTAGGATACTTCAGAAATATTCTGTGGTACTTTCCATCATTCCTGAATAGTATCAGCCTTGGAGGTCACATCTAAAACTTGTTCTCTGTAAATACGATGTGAAATAGCTTTCTAGATATTTTTAAAAGCAGAGAAATATACACAATTTGTATCTTCCAAATGCAGTTGCAAGAGTTAATATGCTTTATGAAGACAAGTATTTTGATTTGAGTGAATACTTCAATCTCCTACTTCCATTTCTCATACATAAGAAGTTACATTTCTAACGAATTAGTGGATTTGGCTTTTATGAAGACTTATTTTGAGATTTGTTGCTTTCAGTTTTGAGAGAGTTGGGAAAAAATGAGAATTTTGCCAGTAGAATGAAAGTAATGAATTAATTAAAATGATAGCTATTGGAATTCTTTTGTGTGTTTAAGATCAATCCTTGTGGATTGAATTATTTGGAGGAGGACAGGTGAAAAGCACAGGTGCATGTTAAATATAGTTTGTCATAGGCAGTCAAAGCAACCACCCAAAACAGCAGGTGTTTATGTGGAACATGCACATAAGCTCAGGCATGTAGTTCTGGTTTGTGCTCATAATGCATTAATATGTGTGTGTTTTGGTGTTTGTTTTTTATTTGTTGTTTTTTTTCTTTTTTTTTTTTCCCCTTGGGAGATGAGGGGAAACTTTAAATGGGATTGTTTATTTTAACGATTGAAGAATGCAGAAAGGGTTGAAGACTATCTGTGCAGGTTTAGCTGTATGAACTCTCCCAAAGTTTAACTGGGACCTCTGCCTCAAATTCGGTTTCTGTTGTGCTCGCCTTAGGAACTACATCATACAGTAGTAATCTGTTACCAGTATACTCTGGTAATTCTACAAGGCCTTCTTTAAGTGTTTCTTTTATTGTAATGTAAAGGAGCATGAACACTGTCAGCAGGAAAGAAGTAGAATAGGGAGCTATGGGGAGTTTACAAGATGGGGAACCCAAATGATCAAAGCTCTCATTAGACTAGCTATCTTTCTAACCTACAGTATTCTTATTGTCCTAACTTTCATACAGTTCATCTTGCCTGGAAACTTTGCAAGGTCATAAGCTTGATGCTTCCTGAATTGTTGCTGCAGCGTAAGAGAAATAGCATTACTGCATCCTTTCTAACTTCTGGGACTCAATTCCTTGCTGCTTCTAATATGTTGAAGGCAAAACTGTTAAGTTGAGGTGAGAATGTAATCCTGTGTTTGCACTTCTAAAGAATTAAGAGCTTTTAAATTGCAGCTCTGTTATCTCAAGCTAGGTGGAAAATGCTGAAATAGGAGTCGTCTTTGAAACCTATATATTTAAAAAGAATCTTCAGGGGTTTTTGCTCATTTGCTTTCATGAAGGAATATCCAAGACGAGGAAATCAAAGCTGATGGGATATGTTATTAACAATAAATATCCTGTATGTTTCATAATTAAACTCCTGTTCATAGTCTTTTGGGGGAAGAGGTTTGTTTTTTCTCAATGTGCAAGATTTTTTTTTGTATTTGAGAAGTTGAAAAGAACATGGTAGGTGTAAGTCTTTTTTTTTTTTTATTAAACACTTGTGTTCATGCAGAAATTGTTCAATGGCTGTGTAATTGAATTAGAGTAGCATAACTTGCAGACCTCCTCATAGCATTGTCTGTTCGTGTTTATGGAAAATGGCACATTTCTAAATGAAAATCTTGCTTTGGTAAGTGGGCTGTTCATGAGGCAATCAATTTCTATTTTAAACAAGTAAACCCACCAGATTTTCCTCTGTTTTTACACATTACAGCAGGTGTTATGTATATTGAATCAGAAGACACAACAATAATAGAGTCAAAGCTAGTCTTTTGAGCTCAGCCTTGTTTCATATCAATGTTTTATGTTGTTTGTCTGGAATGCTGAATTGTCATAATATATACCTATTCAAATAGGGGCACAAGACCAAGAGATTTCACTTCCCAAACATGGTAACATGGTTTCTTTTATCCAATATAGTAAACTTCAAATCCTTTTCTTCCTCTTTTTTCCCCCTCTTGGAAGAAAATCCTTTTATGGGATTTTTTTTTTTTTTTTTGAGCAAATGCATCAACATTCCCTTCTGTGTTTTCCCCAGTGCTCCTCTTATCTTCCCCCATATGGTCTACCCTGTTTGCTACGTTTCTGTCTTGGAGTGAAAGTTGCAGGGAGTTCCATCTTACCTCCTACTGAAAACCAGAAAAAAAATGACGTGATTCCAGCTTTTGTTGGTTTTGCACTCTGTATACTCCTCCCAAGCTCTTAAGGAGGAGAGTAGAACTTGTTAGGCATGGGTGTTTTTTTTTTCGTGTTGGGGAAGGGAAGACTTGGAAAAAAGGGAGGAGGAAGAAAGCAGGAGTGCAGTCTTTTGCCAGACATGAATGATTTTCTGTCTTATGAAGCTGTGAGTCTGTTATTCCATGCAGGGGAAAATCCAATTTGTTTCTGTTACTTTTCTCTTAGCGTGTCACTTCAGCTTTTTAGATGGTTGTTGTATAGGCTGTATTTTTAAAACAGTACTTTATTGGGATATTTTTACTGTTTCAGTTTTATGTTTTCTCCTTTAAATGGGATAGTTCTTGAAACTCTGACTTGGAGCACAGTCATGCAAACAATTGGATTGGCACCTCTGGAGCACAGAAATGAGTATCTGGGGACGTAAGGGAGCGGCAAGAACCTTTCAAAACACAGCTGCCACTGACAGAATGGCACCACAGCTCTAGTTTACTCTGAAATTAATTTGTTAAGGAGCAACTGGATTAGAGCTTGCTTGGTCTTAAATAGACTTTACTCTTGAGAAACTTTAATTTTAACAGCAACTCCTTCCTCATTTGAACTTGATTACTTGTAATTTTTTATATGACTGTTGCTCTTTCTGGAATTTTTATCTTCTGAAAGGAAAGTGGATCTTTGTATTTTTAAGTAGTTCAGCTCTGAAAATACATAGTAAAATCCTTTTCTTTAAGGAGACATTCCTATGAATGATTGAATTAAAATGTCTCTTTGGCCCTCAGTCATATTATACTTTGTATAGAAAGTTTAAGCTCCATAATTGGCCTAGATAAAGAATTTTCACTTTTATAACTGACAGGTTTAGAGAACTAGTGTTCTTGCTAATACAATTTAGTAGGGCCTTACATCCTTCTCTACGGTTGATGCCTTCTGTTTTAGGACTGGCTTCAACACTTGCCCTAGCATCGAAATGATTCACTCTGCAGTCCCCACATGAGCATTTCAGTTCCTGCCTTCCCACTGTGTTTGCGTACGCTCTCCCTGCGTAGCCTCCCAGGCCCCAAGCCTTGCCAACACGCTAGGCTTCCCTCCATCTGCTTGCTTCCCTGCGCGACGGCCAGTGCTCCTGCTGGGGTACTGGCTAAACCGGTGTTGCTGTTGCATTGATGGCTGTGTTCTATTTCTGTACACTGCATCAAATAGAAAACCACCTTGTAGTTACACCTGTATTATTGTGTGTGCAAATCAGGCCCTCACTATAAATTCATTCCAGTCTAACAAGCCACGCTTGTCTATAGGGCAGCAAATGGGCGTTCCGAGGTGAATGCACAAATACATGTTTAGAGGTCTTAACTCAGCAAGCTAGGCTGTCTGGGACTGTGTGAAAAGCAAGAAAATTTTGGGAGTTAAAATTTGGGTGGCCCAATATGAAATGGTAAATGTCTAGCACCTGACTGAAATCAGGTTATCAAGTGTCTAGGGTATGTCATGCTGTCTGCCTACTGAAGAGTTGCTGCTTTAGATGTTTTCTGCATCATCCAAGAGAGAGCAAGATTCCAATTAGTGGGCTTCAGCATTAAGTAGGTAGTGGAAATGTTTGTTTTCTTGCCTGATTCAACATTACCATGTGAGAGACAGGATTTGAAAACACTGTTTGTCAGCACTGGAGACAAAATATTTTGCAGTGAGTGCACTCATCAGTTCCAGCAGACTCCTGCAAAGTTTTATGAGTGCAAACCTGCTGGCAGCCGCTGCTGATGGCAGCTTTCCTGTGAGCGGAAGAGTTAAATTCATGGTGTGGGGCCTGTTGTGTTGCCTTCCAGAGCAGGAGGGGCAGTAGGCAGGTGGACAAGCAGCATGGTGGCATGTCAGTTCTCAGCCCCTTCTGAGCGAAACTGGGCAGAGGCAAACTAACGTGTTTTACAGTAGAAAATGCAGGAGTCTTCCTGAATGTTGTGCTGTTGTGGAGGGTTGGGAGCAGAAAAGAATAACGAAATATTTTTGAGAAAAATATAAGCCAGCATGTTTCTTATTATGGAGTAAATGGGTACGTTTTTATTTTTGTCTTGGTGGTCTTTTTAAGGTGAAATGATACTGAACTCAGTATTTTTTTTTTTTTTTCTTTGTTGGCTTAATGATGGAATGGTGTCTTGGAGAGGAAGCCTCATCAGGGAGAAGCTAATGAAAGTGAGTCATTCGAGGCTGTGTATATTGTAGGTCACTTTAGAGAGACTGTGTTTTTCCAATCATGTATGGAACTGGAAGTGTCACCCTTGTGGTTTCTTTAATTATGATTTAAGTATCACATGGATGTGAAGCATTAAAAATTCTAAAGCATCTCTGGGACTGAATTAAAAAAATCAGTGTTGCAGTTCTCAGTGGTACTTAAAATGGAGGATGACTTTTTTGCCAGAATAGACTTTTATTGAAAAACAGACTTCCCGATACATCCCTACATAATGGTGTAAAAGCTTTCAACCTTTTGCTATTTTGCATAGTTAGCTTCGATAATAAAATTTTGTGCTGCCACTAAAACTAACGCAGGAAAATTTTCCAGATGTATGTATTTCAACATGTAATCTTAGTCATATTTCACTTCATTCACACTGCTAATTTTCATGGGTTCTGTTCAGTAATTATTTGAAGATCTATAATAGGTGTATTTTTCTATCTATCCTGTCTAGCAGTATAATGGTCTTTGAGATACTTGGAGAAATGTGAAGATCTCTCATGATGCTACCTGTAACAGGCTTAGGCTCTAATTAGGGCTGGCTTATGTAAACCAGTTTGGGAACTGACAAGTTCTCAGTTTCCTAATCCCTTGCAGAGGAAGGAGGGAAAAAAAAACAAACCAGGAGGCTCAAGAGCGCTATACAACTCTGAACTTGCTGATATTTTAAAGAAAACTACAAGTATTGGAAATACCAGGTTTCATTAGATTTTATTATTAATGTTTTTTGTTTGTTTTAGATTGATGTTATAGATGGAGTTTACTGGAACCTCTTCTACAAGAAACACCAACATGAGTCTTTGCTGTGAAGTGTACTGTATTGAGTATTCAGATTTCCGTAGCTTAATTTTTTTTTTTATCCCCTGCATGTTCTCGTATCTGTGTTGTAGGAGTATTGGTATATGACTTGCACCTGAGGAAGATGTAAAGACTTGCATGCAGGTTTACTACTCTTCAGTAAGGAAACTGTGGCGCAAGCTTGATGTGGTGAAGTACTTTTCATCAGTCACTGAGTTCTACAGAGCAGGCATGAAACTAAAGATGCTTTGAGATTTCCCAAATGTTTGATAGAAAAATGGTATCAATAGCTTGTCCTTTAATAGTTTTTTCTTCTTCGTAAACCAAACTCGAGTCAGATATACAGGGGCTGATATTTCAGGTAGAGAAACATCAGGCTTATGTCAACAGCATCACCTTATGGCACCCATGAGACCAGATGTTGGCATATTACTGGCATGTGATAACCAGTGACTACTTTTTAGAGACTTTGCGTCTTGAGGGCATAACTTTTGCTCAGTTAAATGCAAAAGTTTATTTCACTTTATGTGTACTTCAGTTTATGATGAGATTAACACTCCAAGCAATGTAATTTACCTCAGAAATGCTTAAAATGAAATAATCTTCAGTATTTTAGCCAACTTAAAGCCTTCGGAAACTGTCTTCTGTGCAAAGGTCTAGTGTCTTCCAGTGCACTTGAGCTTTTTCTTGATGATTATATCTGTTTGTTATATGTTGTTCCTTGGAAATGAAATGCTTCTTGATGAAGGGGGCGAGGGGAGTGTGGCTAAAATGCTCTGGTTTTGCAAACCTGGAACTGAACTGGATAAGAGGGGAAGGAGGACAGAGGAAATGAAATTTTTTGGTGATTGGCTTAACATACTAGAAAGTAAGCCGCCCATGCTTGAATCTTGGCATTACAGTAGGATAAAAAATGGTAAGCCCATTTAGTCATACTTTGGGGTATTTTAAGTCCCTAATAACAAAGGAAGGAAGGCTTTTTTCACTTTAAATCCTTATTTAAGTGGTTTTATTTCCCAGTAACAGAAATTGATAGAACAAAATGGTGGTGAGAGGAGGGAAGGAATCCTGTGCAGGTCTCTGTTAGCATGTTGGCATTATCCAATTTCATATTTGCCTTGAGAAACAAGTGTTAATATGTTTAACGAGAAGTACCACAAACATTTTTCATTTACTAAAGCTGGATTTTTGATAGTGAAAAACATTACTGAGTACTTTTTCCTTTTCCTTTTTCAGCTGTGGGGAGAGGAGCATTCAGTTTTTAGATTATAACAACTTTTACACTTCCATTAAAGTTGTTTTAGACCAGCTTTATAAACCAGTTATTTAACATTCAGAGTATAACCTCTTGTTTTATGACTATGGAAAGACCTACTATTGCAGCTCCACCAGATACTACATATGTGTTTTTCTTCTAGATTAATCCTTGAGTAGCATCTTATGGGCAGTGTTCTGTGCAGCCATTTGTCATTTAAACAGCATTACTGCAGTTTTGTCATGAAAAAATTATCACACAACATACCAGACCAATGCATGATAAATGTAGGATACTGCTTGGCAAACGTGAGGGATGTTGCTGGTTTAGGGTGCGTTAAATGTGTCAGCAATGTTGCTCTGTCTGGCACTGTGAAAGAGACATGAAGTGACTTTCTGGATTGCAGGGATGTTGTTGGGAATTGGGAGTAATGTGCCCCGTCGGAGCGGAGTCCTTAAAAGTGTACTCCACAAAGGTCTCTGTTATGATTAGGTATTAGCTTTAGATTAAAAAGCTAATTAAACCCATTTGTTTAAAGATGCCATAGAACAGACACTAACACAGTGTACCGGGCTTTGTCCACTAATATGTTAAATAAAATTTTTGTAGGAAGCTTAATTTTTTTTTTTTTTGTGCAAATAGCATAGGGAGGCTAAGCTGATTTGTCTAAAGAAAAACAGTGAAGGCTGTATTGATATCATGGCAAAAACTTATGAAAAACAGTGATTTGGGGCTGGAGGGGAATGTATCAGGAGGAAGAAAAGTTTGGTAGGCTGTTGAATACACCACTCACTGTGCAGTGGAGTGGTTGGGACTAATCTTTCAATACCTGAATGGGAAGTTTTCTTACCTGTGTATGATGCTGTTGTGTGGTACCTACTTGTGTCAACTGTTCAGGAAGGATATTGGCTAATTGGGAATAGTTCAGAGAATATACCCGTGAGGCTTTGGAAAGGATGTTTCCAGGTGAAAATGTCAAAAAGAGCAGCCTAGTTAACACGTTCTAGAAATAGGGGAGATGTGACTTGATTTCTGTGTTGTGGAAAATACAAATTCCGTAGTGGAAGGGCCCTTGGACCAGATAGGAAAGATTTTCTTTAAGGGGAAATTGAAGCTTAAGAACATTAAGACTAGGAGTTACATATACGGTTTGTAACAATGAGGAATAATTAACCACAGAGCAACTTACTGCGTTGGAAACTTTAAAAAGCAGGAGTTAATTTAGGCAAGATTTATGAACTGAATTAGGCCAGAGATGGGGCTGGAAGAGATCACACTGTTACTTTCTGTCCTTATAAACTTCTGGCTATGTGCTGTAAATGAGTGACATTATGGAGTCTAATCATGTAGTGTGGAATCTAATTCTCCTTTCCTTTGGCTCCAGTCACCTTTTATTGGAGTAAATGACAAAACCTGCTCCGACCAGGAGGATACAATATTGCTTGTGCTTGCCTCTGTTGGCTGGGATTTAGGGAAGATCGATACAGAGTTTTAGTGGTTTAAAAAGAATCACTTCTCAAGATTTCAAGATGGTAATGAATTACAGTAAACTTATAGAATATGATGCTGACAGCATAACGTGCAATCTGATAAATAAAACTTTGTCTGCTATATCAGTTTTGCAGTGTAGTTCTGGAATACGCCATGTTCTGGAGTGTGACAAGGGATGCTGGTGGTGCTGTGGCAGTCTCGCAGTGGGGAGCTGGGGGTGAGCTGAGCCCAGTCGCCACCACCCAGGCTGACTGTGCTCCTCCCTTTTTTCTAGCAAGTGCTAGAGTGGAGTAGCAGTGTTGCACGGCCTGTTGTGCACCCTTACCAGGAAGGGTTCTGTGGGTGTAGAAGCAGATGGTTGTGTTTGGAGAATATTCTGAATTCCCATGGGGAGGCAAGAAGAAAGAAGGGAAGGGAAAGAAGTCTGAGAGTCAACTTTTCCACCAGACGAGAAGTTCCTGAGAGATGTGTGCCACCACAAGTAAGAGGTAGCTCTAGAAATAAAACTAGAAGAGGACCAGAGAACAAATTGTAGATGCCTCTTTCTTCCCTTCCCTGTTGACTCCATTACACCAAAGGTTTAATTTGCTTGGAATATTGGGTAGTATTTAAAAAAAAAAAAATTTTTTTGGCATGGGTGTCATGCCAAGGTTCAAATGGTACTGGCCTGTATTATGTGTAGTAGGGCTCCCCTCAGGCATATTTTGCCTGCTGGCAACTGTTAGCGTGCACGGACTGAAGAAGCTGGAGTGAGTTAAACTGACACTTCTGTAGCAATGGAAACTTTGTACTAAATAATTCAATAATACTATAGAAGCTGATATCTGTGGTGACCAATATCAATCATTTCAATGGTGTTCTCTCGCTTCCTTGCTATGTTAGCCATTTACCTGGAGTATTTGTTATTTTAAACTGAAATAGGAAAGGGGGACGGGGGGGGGACAGCAATATCTCAGTAGTTTTGTTTGTGTGGTTGTCAGCTGTAACCTTTAAGGCCTCTGCTGAGTGAAATGCTAGCATAGGGTTTTGTCCGTGTCATTCAGAGGAGGGATCCTGTTGATCTTGTACTTGCTCTGGTGAAGATGGCATCATCTGAACTGGACCCTTCGGGCCAAAACCATTTACTGTTTGCTAGCAGACCTAGTTTGTGTTTGTTCAGATCAGTTGTTTGCTGCTGAATTTCTACTATGGTCAGAAATCCTTATTAAATTTCCTGCTCTACAAGCTCTATGCAGCAGAGTTATTACTCTTTTTTTCACTTGTAGACTCCTAGTAGCTAGTAAAACTTGATGGTGATAGGATTTTCCCTTCTGAGTTTCCTTTTGTGGATGTTTTAGAAATAGCATATGGTCTCCCCAGGGAACGGGGAAGTAAAGGTTGAAAAATCTTGCTGTAATAACATTTGAGGGTTCCTGAATCCAGGTTTACACCAGGTTTCAAACTTAGTGCAGTGGTTGACCAAGAAAAGCAATGGGTGGGGAAAACACAAGCTGAATGGAAATGCGGCATTTATTTCATGGCTTTTCCTTAGAGAAATGAATGTGGCTTAAGAAGTTGTTTTTATTGATGGTGCCCTTTATTTTATTCACAGTTCACAGAACATGTGAAAACTGTGCAAGAATCTGAGACGTGGGAGAGGAAGGATGTCTGATGGTGTGATTGAACAGGGCTGTGTTCTGAGAGGTCAGAGCAACGAAGGACAGACTTAAAAAGGCAGATAAAGATGTAACTAGAACAAAAAGAGCAACAAAAGAGAAAACAGAAAATAAAAATATGCTCTTCAAAAACATCATATCTAGGAAACTATCCTTCTTTGAAACTGAAGTAAATTAAAGTCTCCAGTTCTATAGGTAGTGATGCATTTCAGTAAAATTATTCAAGAGCTCCAGTATAATATATATATATATATATATGCACCTTCCAAATACATTAATGTGCAAGAGCTGGCTGACAAAAAAATAGCCATTTAAAACAGTTTTTGATGTGAAAAACTGTAATTGTGGAAGAAACCAAGACAAGTCTGTGTCCCTTACGTTTCTCTTGAAATGACAAATAACTTAATTGTCAGGTAAAAGCTGATGATGGACCTTTAAAGGTATGTGATGTGTTTGTGACTTAGTGAAACTTCTGTTTTTTGTTTAAAGTGAGGGCTGTAACACTTGTTGCAATATGTCGCATACAGAACAGCATATTCTGAAGCAATGTGAATTCACGGAGTATATGTCAGACTGTGAAGATTCACAGCAGTGAAATGAATGATGGCACTGCCATTGAAGTTGTGGGACAAGTTTTCAAGCAAGCGTTTAGGTAAAACACTGGAGCAAGAGTTCTCAAACCTTGCATGGCCACATGAGGAGAAAGGTAACTTCCATCAATCAACTGCAAACTTCTTAAAGGAGGGTAGTGATTTCGGTTTGTTCTGGGGTTTATATCCCTGTTACTGTAGAGGTTGAAATTTCAGCAAATAGGTCTTGGAGGAGATAACATTCTGCCAGCAAAACTTTAATTCCCTAAGCGTGTTGGGAATTAAAGGAAATTGTTTTAATGGACAGTTTAAAAAAACACTACCTGTTTTGATAGCATACCTAGCAACTTTCATGTCTGGGGCTGTGTGTTTGATGTGCTTTATCCACGTTGCAGATACTCAAATTTGTTTCTGCTTTACTCCTGTCTCCACTGTTTTGAAGCAAAGGTCAAATTAACTCTGGTTACTCAGAGCTAAAGAAACGGAGCAAGCTTGTAGTATTTATTTCTCTGATTTCTTCAGTTTTTTGCAACTGAATGCACTGTGAATACAGTATTTTTCAGGTATTTGTCTAGTGTTTTTTAAATCTATTTATGCTCTTTGGACTCTTAACATTCCATAGTAGTGAGTTCCACAGTTTAGTTATGTTTGAGAGGAAAATACTTGTATTTTGTTGCTATTAAACTTATGCTAGTTGATACCTTTATTGAATTTTTTAACCATTTATTCTGAAATGTCGTCACTGTTTTTTAATTCATCACATCTCTCCCACTCATGACTCTAGAAACCTCATTCTCATAGTCTCACTTCTGTTATCTCTCCTCCAGTCTGAAGAGTCTTATAATGGAGCCAGACTGTACCTACACTTTATCCTTAATCTTCTCGGTGACACCTCAGTTTCTCTATTCTTTTTCGGGAGTGATAATTATAGCCGTGCAGCACTTAAGATGAGATCACAATGTTTGCATACTGTGTGGCATAATAACATGTTTCTGTTCTTGTTCTCTGTTCCTTTCCTAGTGGTCTTCTGTTTTGTGTCTTTGATTTCTGCTGAGCACTGAGCTGACATTTTGAAGTCCTAGTGGACTTCACAATCTCTTTTCCCGAGTTAGTAGTAGCTAACTTGGAGCTTATTGTTGCTTCTGTAGGTAGGGTGGTTTTTCCTCCTTTCTATACTTCACATTCATCCATCTTGAATTTCACCTGAGACGGTGGAAGCCTGTGGTGTCGGAAGAGCCTTCCATTGCTCTTCAGTGTCAGTTTTCAGTTGGGACTTTTCTGAAACACTCTTGGCAAGTGTTGTGAACTTACTCACCTCTCTGTTCCTGATCACGTTTTGGGGATATTAAGCATTGTAGCTGCACCACTGCTGGAAATCTTTTTGCATTCTAAAGCTTTTAATTGATTCCTGCTGACATCTTGAGCTTAGTCCATAGTAGTTAAATTTAAAGGTTTTGATTAAGAGCGTTGTTAAAGGCTTTGAAAATCTAGTTAAAATTGTTTCAGGTGGATTAACATCGTGTACACACTCCTCTTCACAGAACTGTCACTGACCTGTGAGAAATTTACTTCTACAAAAATCATTTGGGAACCTCTGAGATTACAACCATTAACTCTTTCACAGATCATTGTCCTTAGTCCATCTGTGCAAGGCAATTAGGTAGCAGGTCCAAGATAGAAATGATGGTGGATTACAGCGAACTCAGTGTTTTGGGAAGGTAGATTAAGCTCTTGAAACTATAAGCAACCTGAACAAGAGTAGTCTTTAAGTGGTGGAAGCTTTGTTCAAAAAGTAGGTCTTTTTGGAGCTACTTTCAGGATAAGCTTGGGAAGGAGACTTATGCTTTTGTCTGCTACCAGTAAAACCCAGCTCCCAGAAGAAGCTATATGTTATTGTTGTTACACACCTAGCATTTAGGGGCGAGCATAAAAGCAATGCATCTCATGAGATTTACCTTTAAAGTGTTTGACTGCTATGAATGGAGACAAAAGTAGAGTCTGACTTGCTGTTTTGGCTTTCTTGGGGATTAGCAACCATTTACAAATGTTTTATTTCTTGGTTTATGCTATACCTATTTGCCTTCAGTTTGTAAGCAATCTGGAGTTACTTGTACTGCTAGAAAAGACCTATGTGAATGAAAATATTTGTTTCTCTTTCTGCATGTGTGTGTATATCCGTAAAACAAAATAAATGAAGAATATGCTTAATATACCAGTTCTCAGGGGGCTGAGAGGAATCCACTTGAAATTATTTAAAAGCAAATAGTTGTGTCTCAGGATACCGTGTATATCTGAGCTCAGTGTATTCTACAGTTGGTTTTGTCATGTTTCTCTAATATAAATGTTTATCACTGACTTTAAGAATTGCATGGTAGTATGCAAAATCTCTCATACTGATCTTAAATGAAATATATTCATGCACACATATAGATTTATATACACATACATGATGCATATAAAAATATATGTGTGCATGTATTTTGGCAGTATTACTGCCTGATGTGCAGCAGTAAAAACCTGGAAAGTAAGAAATTTCACAGTTAGAAACCTATTTTGGGACCCATGAATTTAAGATCCCACAAAAAAACCCAAGCTATGTCTACTGAAAACCCATACATTTTCAACAAATCTTAGGACTACAGCTTAAAAGCAAACAATGCATAACTGTTTAACAGTTTTCCAGTCCATCCTTAAGCTGCTGAGTTGTTGTGGTTCATCGGATCACCCTAAGTGGTGGATGTTTGCTTGCAAGATCATTCTCTTAATGTTTTTTTTATAATTTTCTGCAACTTTTGAGTGGGATCTTGATCTAGGAAACCAGTTTATCTCAGATATGCAGCATATGTGCATACATAACATCCAAAAATTGCCGAGTGATGCTGTGGAGGAATTTTTAGGGGGAGGTATCTGGAAGGAGTGAAGCCATGATTTATTGTCCATTCCAGAACGACATACACAACTTTTTTGCATCAGTATTATATATGTTATTTTTGGCTATATGTGGTTTTCCCATGCTACGGTGGACTTGCTCATTTGCATATAGCTGAAGTTAGCAAACAAAAGTTGTGGTATCCGAGAAGGCTACGTGCAGGACAGAAGGCAAGTAGGTACAAGATATCGTGTCCAAGCTGCTAGTGATGTGCCAGAGATGAAGACAGTATGTAAAGCATTTCTTTAAACTGTGAAAGTCATTATAAGCATCTTAATTGTGAAGGCACCAGAAAGGTTGCTGAAAAGACTGAATAGATTCATTGTCAAGGCTGTTTATTAACAAGGTCATGTATAATAAACTTAGTTGTCACCTTCATCTTTTCTTGCTTATTAACAGAAAGATTGGGAGAGCAATATAAATGGTAGCCATCTCTTCTCTTAAAATCCACAGAGGGAGGTTATGTTCAGGGGCATATAATTTCCTTACAAACCATACATAACATCCCAACTGATGTTTGCAATACTTGCAGATGACAGCAGGCTGATAAGTGATGTAGCTGGCTAAGTAAGGCTTTTATTTCACTTAGGGCTTTTAAATTATATCTGACCATATAGTTTGTGGGTTGATACTGTATAGTGAGCTAAAATTGGGAGTTTGCTGTTTTCCTTGGGAGGACTTGATGAAATACAAAACTCTCTTGAGGTTTCTGTTTTTCTTGCCACGTTTGCTAATTGAGAAGAATTTTTTTTTTTTTTTGAGATGACAGACAATGGATTTTCCTGTGAGGTCTTTCTACTTCTTGTTGGCTTATTTGTAACATTAAAAAGTGGTTGTCTAAGGTACTTAAAATTCAGGTTCATGCTTCAGAATTCAGGACAGTAAGTACCTGTCTGGACTGGAAAGAAACCATTGTGGCTTATTTATATCTGAATGACAAAAAGAACTAAGTGATGACTTTTTTTTTACCTCTTACATTGTGCCTCTAGTGTGTCTCTTAAATGAGATTTCCCTGTTAAATTGTATAGATGACTTTGCATCATGTTGTCCACTATTGTTTCTCTTATAACTGGCAGTGAGTGTTATGTCATACAGAAACAGCTGAATGTTTGTATATTGTCAGCATCTATGCAATTCTGATCCTTAATGGTATCAGTAAGGAGATAACGTACATTTTCAGCTTATCTGTGAGGCTCCTAACTAAAGATTAACAGCTTTAGGGATACATTAGAAAAAGGTACTTAAAGTTCTGAAAAATGACAATTTGATTTCAAAACCTTCAGTCCTTCAACAGTGAGAAGAGGATCTTTTCAACAGTTCATTTAAAGCTTTGTGTTTAATGCTAATTTCTATGTAGGGATACTATGTGCATAAAAATATATGATACTGTCAAGGGTTTTTCCTATTCCAACTCATACTTGGATAATTGAGAAGATTTGGAGTGGAAAACACTTGACACATAGAGTTCATCACAAATCTTGACTTGCAATACACTGGCAATTGTTTTCTGAAAACAATTTGAATATTGAACATCATTTTGATTGAAAATTTGGATGTTTTTCAGTATCTTGGCATTCATGTACAGTTTTTCAGGTGACTTGTCTGTATAAAACTCATATTTTAGTTTCTGGCAGCTTACATAATGCACAAGAGAAAGCAGAATGGTCCAGACAAAATGTCCTCAAACTATCAGAAGTATTCTGTTGTTGTGTCTTCAAGACCTTGCTCATACAGAGTTGTGAACTGTGTCAAAGAATATCATCCGTTTACTAGAAGAAAAACTAATTGAGTAGTACAGTTTGTCATTATTTTTTTTCCAGTTTCCACACAGCAGCCAAACGGAGCCTTCAAATTCTGGTGTGAGAAGTCGGTGCCTGAAGATATTTTTCATGTGTGTTCTGGCTGCCTGAAGTAAGGGGGATGTTAGGGCACCGCACCTATTTAAGCCACATCTCTGAAATTTTAAATTGTCCAGTGGTATCTTTAATGGAATGAATGATTCCGTGGGTGGTTTGTGGGAGTCGTCGGTACTGGACGAATGATATACCCATCTTCAATTCTTGCAGTCTGTCACTTTGGAAATAAAAAAGAGAATAGAATTGGTGCAGTACTGGCCAGCACTCTAGTTCATGGGTGCATTCGCTGTCAGTGGTAAAGTCGACATATATAGTGTGTAGTAGAAAAACTGCTCTAAATGAGATTTATTTCTAAAAGTGTTATGTGTATTTTTTTTTTTAAATAACATGACTATTGACCCTCCTCTCTTGAGGTGAAACCAAATCCTGTAGTTGTCAAGGGTAGCAGACAGCAACTGGTTCTGTAGGAGAAATAAAACTTGTGCAAATATCACCCATCAGAAACTGTAACATGTCTGTATACTTGTTAGCTGTATTTACTTCCTTCTTATTTTTTGAAAATCTTAAGAAACTAATATTCCTTGCCCCTCCTCCTGTGTTGCTCCCATCTTACTGTTGGAAGTATTACATTAGGTTTATAAAGAATAAACTTGTCAAGCATGTCCATCCTGGTCAGAAAGTCCTTTTTTAAAGTAAGATTTTTAACTGTCTATTTGTGTCTAGGATACGGAGAAAATTCCATTTGGTTCAGGTTGGTTGACTTTTTGAAAGATAACAGCCAAGCAGGGTGTCTTGCACCATGTAAATGTTCCTGTGTTTCATGATGAAAATACTTAGCAGCAGAAAGGTATCGTGCTGGGATCTCTTTGAGTATCCTTGGGCGCATAATAAATCCTACTACAGTAGAATTAAAATACTAAGGTTAATTTTCCATTAATATTGATGAACCTTTTTGTTATCTCAGCTGTGAACGAGTTCACTGGCTCTGTATAAGTATTGTGAGACTTATTAGGGCTATGATTATTGCTGTTTCATTGGGCAGGAAAAGGTAATTTCAATGTTACCTAAAGCATTGTCTGACAGTAGCTTTTCCCATTGAGCTTCTGCAAAGGTATCATTCCACTTGCTCTCCAAATCGCACTGTCGATGACAGTGACCTCAGTGAGAAGGATTAGCACGCTGGTAAGATCTTTGCCCGAGAGCTGTATTGGGGGCGGTCTCTGGGCTTGCCCTCAGCTCAGTGTATCTTCACTTGAACTCTTCAGTACTACTTCCGAGGCTGTGACAGGCTTTGCTGTCCTAAAGAAACCTAAGTTTGTTTCTTCAGTATTAAAACTGCAGTTAAATTTCTCTAGAGAGCCTCAACACCTGTAGAGAAATTACTGCTATTTTGTTAGGGGGAGAGGGGAAAAAAAAAAAAAAGCACTAAGGAGAAAGTTTGTGGGAAGAGGGTTTGGTTCTTATTTTTTACTATGTAATATATAATATATACTATATAATAACTATAATGTTTTGTTTTTCCTTTGTAACCTCTGAGCAAAGAGAAAGGAAGATTTCGCAGCTGTATTTAGTAACATAGGTTCCATATCTATATTGGTGTGTATCCTTAATATGTAACTGAGAACTGTGTTTAAGTAGCGTAACACTTCTCTCATAGCAAGTAACTTCTATTAGAGCTGATAGGATTATTTGCATAAATAATGGCTGCAGAATTGGGAACAAAAATAGTTAATGTGTTGATGGAAATCCGTTTAATTAGGTTGCTTGCTAGGTTATAGAATGTAATTGAAGAAATCTCCATACATTCCAGGTTATCCTGCTTTATTGCACTCTGTTGTAAGTTCTCTGAAAACTTTTATCGCCCGAGTAGTCTGGTGATTCACTTTACTCGCTGCCTGCTCTTGGGAACAGTCATTGTATCTAGGTATGTAATTAACTTGAATATAGTAATCTTCTTGGGGAAGATAAAATGAAGTATGCTGCAAAAGTCTCTTGCTTGTGTTCACTGGTGTCTACCTGATACCTACGTGTAAAGAGAGGAAAATCCAGAACAGGCTTCAGCGGTGATGAGTGCAAAAGGCCGTGAGTAAAGCAGTTGTACGAGCCTTATAATGATGCTGAGAACGTGCAGAGCTGCAGTAGCTGGTCAGGTCTTCCAGAGGACACAGGTGTTTGCGCTTCTGTGTATAAGCTCAGCTTTCTAAATGGCCTTTTTCTTTTGACCATGAGTAGCAGCTGCCCAGACTTTTCCAAGGTCCCAGACATGAGACGCCTCCTCTCACTATCTCTTGGTCTCACGGGGAGGACATACGACGTGCTGCCATAGTTTGTAACTGTGAAGGTCGTGCGTAACTCCCGCTGGCTAGGCAAAGCTGGTCCTTCCAGAGCGGCCTTGGATTATGAACTACCAAGTTTTGGAAGAATTGAATTGTCCAGGTATAAGGCTGTCTCTTAACTAGCGAAGGCTTAAAAATCTATTTGGTGGGCTGGTTGGCAACTGTTGCTTACTGCATGTAGGGTTTTATGCGTCTTTTGGCAAAGTGTCTGATGTTGGCTGCTGTTAGAGACTGAAAAGTGCTATGTCGTGTCCTCGTACAATCGAGGGAACCAATTTCTGCATCCCCTAGAAAGTTAAGCAAAGAAGATACTAATTGGAAAAGGCCTTACTGCGAGTTTACTCGCTGATTAGTAGAGCAGGTAGACTAAGCATGTCACAGATATGTAATATGTGAATTGTGAAAGATCAAAAGCATGTATTTTGTTTAGCAAACGTTGGGGCTGGAGGTGATGGGGGGCTTGCAAACTGTTGCCTGCTAGTGTTCCTGACGGCCATCTTCCTGGTATCAAAAGCTCAGCTATGACAGCCTGTACTTATCATCATGTAAAATGGTGTTGGTTAGATGATATTCTTTTATAATGGAGCTGTTTTCTAATGGAGCTTGGAGTCAACAGATTGATCATGCGTCTTTAGTACTGAACATTTCAAAGTCTTGTGGCTTCATGAGTTACCCTGTGTCGATGAACCTGGGGCAATGTGGGGGGGTGGGGGTGTTGGCAAATGCAGACCGATTCGACTTGACTTTAATTTAGTCCTTTCTATGTGCAGACTGAATCATATACTATATACCTGGGGTGAACTGTCTGCGCACAGTTATGCAGAACAGTGGATACTTAGTAAGACCTTGTAACTGAATCATGAATGAAAACAGTTAATATTTCAATCAAAATATTTTGATGTTGATACATGTGTATTTGAAAGAACATAAGGCGCTGGCTCTGATTTCTTATATGAATCAGTGTATCTGACTGATGGGATAGCATAAGCAATTTTAAGACGTCACTTCTGTGAAATACTGTAGCCTCTGGAAATGTCCTTTCCAGCTCTTGGAAAGGAGGAGGAAGGGGACTGTGTCTGGCTAAAAGCAATAGAAAAGAAGTGACAACAGGCATATGTACAGGGAGGGAATGCAATCATTTTGCTTTCAGGTCTATCCTAAAGCTTTTGAAAATAGGAAGCATATATAAGCTTACACGAAGTATATGATTATCTTTTTTATTGACATTTACTTGTAGATTCCTTAGTGAGCCATGTCATTTAAGTCCAATATTCAGATTTCTCTTTGCATTTAAGCTGGAACCTAAGAACTGTTATTGGCCTCCTCATCACATGTGGTCCCTCGTGGTCTCACTCAAGTCCCTAAATAAGTCACTATATTTAATCTTAGATTTCCTAACTTTTAACAGACTTATTAAAGTCTGTTAACTTATTAAAGTTATTAAGTTGTATTATTAAGTTGTTAACTTATTAAAGTCTGATAACAGACTTATTAAAGAAATAGAATTCTCATTTTGGAGAATGGTAGTTCATATTGCTTTGTTCAATACACTATGCTACTGTTAGGGAAACTTCAAAAAGGATGCGTTTGCTGCAGGTTGTGTTGAAGTATTGCGTACAGCCTGCTTACAGAACTGTGCAGGTCTTGACTAGTGATGTTATTTCAGTTATCTAACATCTATAAGTACTGTACAAGCTCTGAGCAAAAACTGGTTTGCATAATATGCTGAAATGCTGTGCTGGAGAGTCAACAACTATCGAATCGGATTGAAAGGGAAATGTTACTAGCATGAAACAGAAAGGAATAAACCCTTCTATTAGTATTTTGTGAAATAGGTATAAATACGATGTAAAAGTTGCAACAGAAAATGCAGGACTCTTTAAATGTGTAAAAAGCTAAGACCAGAAAGAGTTTATTAAAAGCTGTTCTCTCTGCCTATCCAGGGAATTTGAGGGCAGTTGAGGTATGGTAGGGCAATATAAACCACCAAATTATCCTGCTTGTGGTCTAGGAAGATAACGGGTTTTTTTATTTTTAATTTTGCAGTGCAAATTTGAGGTATGGTTAGATTAAATGCAAGAATATATTGTACATAAACATTTATATTTGTGTACAGGGGAAGCCTTTTGAAACTTTGCTTCCATCTACTATTTGAAAATGGCTTCCTGGGGTCCTCAGGATTCCTGAGCAGTAAAAATAAGCAGTAACGGATGCAGCATAATAGGGCTATTGTAGAGATCTTAAAGACTTCAACACCTGCCCGTATATATATAAAGAAATTGCTAATAGCAGTCTTTAAACTGCATTTTTTTTCTTTACAAAGCAGACTTGATATTATGTCACTTTAACATGCGTCATCTGCTTAAATCTGACTTATTTTAGTCTGTAGAGTGCATGTCGATACAGTAGAGTTTTCACTTTAGCGTTTCATAGACTTTTTACAAAGGAGCAATTCAAAGCTGAGCACTGGCTGTCTGCATTAATGGAATGCGTCAGTTAAGGCAATTTCCTGTTGCATGGAGAGAAACCTTAAGTAGATTTACTGGATGTGACAGGAGACGTATGCAAAAAGCAAATTATTTAGTAGTTTGGAACAAGACATTATGTTGCTTTGGAAGATTTGACTGAGTGACATGTTACATAACAGGTAATTCTCTAGGGTATTAAATATGTCAGTTTTAGGCAAATTATAAACACAAAAGCAGTTTTCTTGTGCCTCTTTTACGCATTTGATGATCAGGCATATCAGACAAGACTCTTGACGCTGCCTTGTCCTATTCCTGTCCAATTTCCTTTTGTGATGGGAATGGAGGAACAAGGTGCTGTGATAGAGGAAGGTGCACCCAATTTTAGGTAATACTTTAATATCTCTATCTCCTTTCTTCATGACTTGGCGGCAATAACAGTCCCTGTTAATGGCAGGCCTGTTTACAGCTTCAGCTGTCACAGCACTAGGTTGCTTTTGAACTAGGCTTTTGTTACTTTTTTTTTTTTATTCCTTCTGTAAAAGGGTGTTGCGTTAACTTAATTCCAGTGCCGTAATTTTGAGGATTTGTTTTTTTAAATAAAATGACTAAATGCCGTGTGTATGGCTTGGCTAAACAGCAGCTAGTAATTTGCAAGAATTGACAAGTTTAAACACCAAAGTTGTGGAGGGTTTCCTTCACGTACTACTAATCATAAGCAAGAGCGGTCCATTGAAATAGAGAGATGGGGTGGAACAGGGAAAATGTCCTTAGCTTGTGGCTGGCCTTGAGGGAATTGGTTGCAGCACAACAGTCCATTTATAAAATTAAAATGAACAAACAAGCAGTAAAAGATGTTGTGGGGCTAAAAGCATCACAGTAACCTACAGTGAAACAGAGTACGTGTACTGGTGATACGCACAGGATGTGAGACATCTTGCCACTTCTGTTTGTTTAAATCTTAGCTAGAAAGTTAAAGCTCTCATTTGTTCTTGTGTGCCCAAAGATTTGCTAAATGTTAACATTTTGAAGTTAATGGAAAACTTGAGTTTGAGAAAGGATTTGTCAAAAGGTGTTTTCTGTTTTTCTTTTTTTTTAATGGGAAAAGGTTACATCAGGGGTAAACACTGTGCTATTTATTCCTGTTTTTTCATAAAAATCCACTGCAGGTAACTGCTCAGTGGTAATTTTGCGGTCATCTGCTATAAATCATTTTTGTTTGAGAATTACTTCATTTTGTATGGCATTAATTTCTTTATTTGGAAAAGTGACCAGCTTCATCTTCCCGTTCCTTGTGTAACTTTGAGCACTAGCATTGTATTTTGTATAGGTGCATGAAGGATGCATGCTATAGCAATGTCCTGGTACAGCTTTCCTCTTTCCAAGGAAACCCAGTATTTAAAAAAAATTAAACACACAGATGTTTGTTCACTGTGAACTATTTTTCTATCATTATATCTTTTACTATGCAAACACGAAACAGAGGATGGTGCTAGCCTTTGAGATCAAAGGCAAAGAAGGCTATCAGTCTCCTGGGCTGCATAAAGGGGTGTTGCCAGCAGGTCAAGAGAAGTGATCCTTCCCTTCTACTCAGCACTCGTGAGCCCACACCTGGAGTGCTGAGTCTAGTTCTGGGCTCCCCAGTACAAGACAGATATGGACATACTGGAGAGAGTCCAGCAAACGGCTGCTAAGATCATGAAGGGACTGGAGCATCTCTCCAGTCAGAGAGTGCTGGGGACTGTTCAGCCTGGAGAAGAGAAGGCTCTGGGGATCTCATCAATGTATATAAACACCTGAAGTGAGAGAGTGCAGAGAAGACAGAGCCAACCTCTTTTCAGTGGTGCCCAGTGACAGGACCAGAGGCAATGGACACAAACTGAAACACAGGAGTTTTCCTGTGAACATCAGGAAGCACCTTTTTACTGTGAGGGTGATGGAGCGCTGGCACAGGTTGCCCAGAGAGGTTGTGGAGTCTCCATCCTTGGAGATATTCAAAAGCCGTCTGGACGTGGTCCCGGGCAGCCTGCTTGAGCAGGGGGGTTGGACAGGATGACCTCCAGAGGTCCCTTCCAACCTCAACCATTCTGTGATGACAGGAGTGCATTTTGTTGTCAGTTAAATTGAACCATTAAAAGAGGAGAGATTTGTCATTCTGTTTGTGTTTGCTGCAAATGCAAGCTTGGAGGAGTGGTGCTTTTCCAAGGAAGATAAAGGAGTCATCTCTTCTTTTTATCCACTCCTATTTTTAAAATCTTGAAATGACCTTATTTGGCCTAATCTAAGATCATGCCATGTGAAATTATATTCCTTTTTAAAATGAGAGTCTTACTTTTATAATGTGGTTCCAGTATGGAAAAGATTCCCAACTCTTGGTCTGAGAGTACCAAAGCAGGCAAAGTAAAACCAAGAGTGGGAGTTTCGAGTATGTAATCTGCAACGTGTATCCCACTGTTCCTTTTGAGCATTGGGGGTGGGGTGGTTGTACTGACAGTCCTACAGGGAGTTATTTCAGAAGGCAAAGGAGTGTTTTAGTTAAGAACTTCCTGAAATGTTGAGATATATGGCACTCCTTGATTATTTTTTTTGTGTGTGTCATGTTTTTCCTGTGAGATGTCCGTTATAAGATAAAGCTGCAGCTTTGGTTAGAACTGGGGAAGGGAGCATATGAGTGCTTGTTTTTCAGTCTGATCAGCATTATTTTGACTTCAGCTCTCTGGAAAATAATGAGAAGTGAACTGCCTGCACTATTACTTACTTTCTCAGTTTTATGACGCTAGGAAGAAAAGAGAATTGTCACGTTAGTGGTCTTTTTTTTTCTTCCTTTGCTGTGTCATGGAAGTTAAAGGGAAAAGGACTACAGAGATTTTTTTGACCTGATCTAATGCGTAAATTTTTTGCCATTTGTGTGCCTCCCTTCTTTGCCCGCTTCTTCTCTTAATACGTTTCTCTGGCAGTCCAGAAATATTTTGAAACCTGAGCTGCAATGAGTTCTAGTCATTTACTATGTGTAGCTTGAATAAATGCAAACTATATTTAGCACTAATAGAGCACAGTGAACAGCATGCTACAGGAAGGACTTCTTAAGATAACTAGTAGATCATGCCTCCATGCCTGAAGCAATGTATTTCATCATTCCTGGTGAGAGTTTTGAACAATTTTGGCTCTGTGGATATATATACCTGCTGAATATCTGTTCTGCATTGGAGTGTCACCTGCCTCTAAAAAGTAATTTCTAAAATGTCTTCTTATTAACAACATGGGAGAAATAAAATGGTCATGAACCCAAACCCTGATAAAAACTTCTGTAGAAAACAACTTTGGGACTGAGGACCCATTCTGTAAATGGTGACTATTAAAATGGGCCAAAATATGTATGAAACATTATGAAATTTAACTTCTAGAGATAGCATGATTCTACAGTTACTATATTATGGTTGCAGGAAGACTAATGCAGTTATCCTAACATGTAGGGAAAGATAAGGTAAATTGTCTTTTGGCTTTATATAGCAGCCCGTACTGTGGAACTGTAACTTGCTGCAGGTCTGGCTATTGCTTGAGAGGTTAATTGACATATTGCTTGATATAACACAAATATTTCAGAGGTAGGCAGGGGATTCTTAGTGCTCTCTGCTCAGCTACAATTCACAGTAGGGCCTTTTACATTCTTGTGGCTGTCTAAATTTGTCAGCTCAAACTCTGCCAGAAACTTCAACTAAACAAAAATCACAGTTTTGTTTCTTTCAACATAGGTGGTTATATTAACTATACTATTGCTTCTGTAAATTAGTCCAAGTTAGTTTTTTTTAAACACTAAAATCCCTCAATTAAAAAAAAACCAAACTTGATTAATTTTCTTTTTCATAATTATATTGTGTATTCATGATTTATGGTAACTCAAATGGCAAGGAGGAAGAACGCTGCTGTTGCATGACTAAGGCTTGAATGATGCATAGGGCCCAGCAGTTAATTTTGTAAACACTTCAAGACTGTTTTAAAGATGTTCATAAACTTGATCTTTTTCAGCCAGCTTGTTCCTCATTAAAAATAAAAATCCTGCCCTCCTCCAAAAAAGAATCTGCAATAATGAATTTATTGAAATAATTTTCTAGCATCTGTCATGGCTTTTATAATTGAAGGCATTCTTACTGTTTGGATTCTTATGTGCACTCAGTTGTATAACTTTGGTAACTTCTCGTTTCTTCTTTAGAGGTCTCCTTTAAAATGTCCGTATCCTAGCTGTACCATGGCTTTGCCTGTAATCTCTATATTGAGCACAAAATTCTCCTGTGAATATACAGGTGCCGAAGGGTTGAAGACCTGCAGTTTTCTGTACCTCTGAATAATTTAATCCTACTTTTTCAACACTGAGTTAACGTTTATCACAGTAGTAAAATAAATGCCTTGGTCCAGATAGGCAAGTATACTGTCTCCCCTCTTCATCCTAAGAGAGCCCCCCTAGTAGAAAGGTACATCAACAGCTCTCTACAATACAAGTTTTCTGAATGAAGAACTGTGCTTCTCTATTCATGATTTTTCTTGGAGGTGCGTTATTTAAATAGAAGCTTGCACTTGTATCATAGAACAACGAAACTTTAAAACAACTACTGTGTTTTTAATTGTAAAATAACGAGAAAATTTGTTTCTCTGCGCTATGACTGCAGTGCTTCCAGGCGGACCAGCTGCCTGTGTTGGGTGCCTGTTGCTTTTTCCCCACAGAAGTGCTCATGTGGGATCCCTGAGATGGGTTTTGGCAGAACAAGGCCACCTGCAGATTCCAGGCTCAAGGACAGTTCAAAGTTACAGGTAGCTGTAGTTCCTCTGTTTTGGCCTTGTCCAGCCCTATGCCCTTTATATTAAGGGTCAATTATTTATTCTGAGATCAGGAATTTCCTTAATTTTGTGTGGTTGGTGACTTGTTGATGGAATTCGGCTCAAGTTTTTTTCTCTCAGTTGGTTCATACTAGCTAGATAGGGAATTTGTTTCAGGAGTGGTTCCCTAGATACTTCTGCTGTGCTGCCTAAACTAAACAAACTTCCAGAAAATATACGTGCTTTTTGCTGCTTCCCAGATGGACACGCACAGACTGAAGCATGTTCCATGGTATCGACGCTTCTGAAGTGAGTCCCAAATGGGACCTGATCTTCCATGCTAATTCTTCTTATTCTTTGGTGTTTTTTTTTTCTTCTGTCCATGAATTCTTCCCCCCCCACCCCCCGTCCCCCCCCTTTCAGCCAATTCTTACCTTTACAGCTCCCAGCATGGTGGCTGTGGAGAGCTCCTGGGGAATTTTTGTTACGACTAGGTAAGCCTGTTTGTTTCAGAAAGTCTTTAGCCTTGTTTATTTCAAGAGCTGGAGGGGAGCTCACATGGCTTCTGAAAATACTTCAGCTGAAGTGTATTATGGTAATTTATAACAAACATAGGTAGTTTTGGTATGACTGTACAGGTAAACATAAGCCAAGTAAATACCCTTTCTTTAATTACGCTTCCATTAGATCAGATGTCTTAACCAACTTCATATCGTAAACATAGTAATATTTCTAATGTCATATAAAAACACAAGATGATAAAATATTTCTGTTAAATCTCTCATTTTAAAAAACAAACCCAGTTACTGTCTGTTTTTATATTTTGACTGAACAGCGGTGAGGTAAGACTTGTAGGCTTTTCCATGACAGCCTCATTTGAGCACAAGAGTATTAGATGTAGCAGAAACCTGTTACAGATATGAGCACCCAGAGGCGAATCTCTGAAAAGCTTATTTAGGTTGTATGTCTCCGTAACTTGCTAAAAGCCTTTATATGAATAAGAAATACTTTCATATGCGAGAAGTCTGAAGGCTGTACGGTGCTAAAAGCGTCTGCTTTGCCTGGCCGTCACCTTGGCAGTCGCTTCGCATATTTTAGAGTCCTTTGGCCTTTTAGTTAAGTATTGATTTGAACTTACGGCTTTGCCATCTCCTCTTCAGTATACACTTATTTCTGAGAGAACAGTAAGAAAACCTGAAGTGCACAAGCTCTTCCTTGAAATGATGAGGGAGGAGAGAGAATAGCTTCTACTTCCTAGTTTATTTAATGTATTTATGGGCTGTCAGTGCATCACAAGGACATACTCTGTATGTGATGTATTTTCAGCTTTCTCGTCCCATACTTCAAAAATACATTGGTATTGAGTCAGTTCCTAAGTACTTTGGGAGTTCGTTCAAGTGTTTCTGCAGGTACAGTGTTGGTTTTATAAGAGTTGGAAGTTGGGGTCCATTTTCTCTTTTCACAGCACCTCTAGCTCTGTATGCAGAAGGTGTCACTTTTCAGACAAGTTTCAAAACAGTTATGTGGACTACTCAGTAACAAAGATTTTAACTAATAAGGAGTTATTTACAAATGCGGGAAACTTAGGGATAACTTTCTTTTACCATATTTCCGTGACTACTTCCATAACTGTCAGGCGAGACCGTTTACTCACAGTACTGCAAATATGGTCCGTGCCAACAATGTTCCAAAAAATGGCTGGCCTAGTGCCAGCACCATTATCCTGTCATTATTCTGACAATAAAGAAATGCAGATGTGCCCCAGTTCATGCTGTCTAAAACACTGAAGAATTAAGAACGATCAAAGTACATCTGATAGGATTTTGGCACAACCTTATCTCGGGGGAATCTGGAGGAGAGGGTGGGGTTGGTTCAGCTCCCTTTTACATCAGCTTATTGTATTCTCAACAATGCTGGCTCATTCTCGTTGGTGATGGAGCTAGTGGCGAAAATGGACTTTCAGGTACTAAATTCATAGTTTTATGAAAATGGTGCTTTATAAAATGGGAAGTTTTCCCCCAAAATGTCATCTTTTGACAAGTCTGTCTGGTTGTAACTGTACTTCTCCCTAAATGCCAAAGCATTATAGTAAATGGGAAACAGTGAGATGTTCTCATCAAGACTGGGGGCTTAGATGTCTTTGCACCACTAACCTTTGTTCGCTCTTCAGAGTGTCTGCAAGACTTCAGTGCTAGGACTCTTAGGTTTGTCAGGCCCTGCTTTCTACCTTCTTTCAAGTTGCTGGAGATAGCTTGTACCACAGTTTAATCTTGATAAATGTTCTTGACTTAAACTATGAATGCTGTGAGAGATTCAGCATTGGAGTAAAAGTGGTTCCTTTGCACCATAAAGCTTATTTTAATGTTTTGTATTTCTTGTAGTGAAGACTGTGTGAGTCTGCCTGTCTTTGCTGTTGGGGCAGTGCTGTTCTAAATAGTAAGTTAAGTTCACTGATGTGACTAGTTTGCCCTGCTTGCACATAAAATTCTTTTGGGCAGTGAAGTGTTCAAGAGCAATAAGTTTGGGCCTTTGCTGGCCAGCAATGAAATTCTGGAGGACCTGAGAGGGAATGAGAATTGAAGTAAACCAGTAGCACTTTGGCAAAAGTAAGGTATGTAAAGTAGGTCTGATGAGGCTGGCGCTAAATACGGGCTAAACCAGCATGTTCCCAGGGAGCTGGGGCTGAGGCCTCTCTCTAATACTTGACACTGGTGGGCGTCCTGGCTTAGGTGAGGGAAACATTCAGTACTCCTCAAAAAGCACCTGTCATCTTAGTATCTGTTAGCTTATTTTGCATCTGGGAAACATGGGCCTGTGAGAGACTCAAATGAAGTATGAAACTTGGGAGAAGAAATTGTAGTTAAGTTTTCATAGCAGCATGTCTCAGTTAATGCACCTTGCCAGGGCTTTGATTCCTGAAAGTGGCTTTAGAGAGATGCCTTTTACAGACTTCTCCATACACCACCCGATTTATATCTATCGCTTTAATCAGCAGTCAGATCTTCCCAAAGTATCTACTTGGCTGAAAATATTGAATAAATAATAATGTTATTGAAAGAAGACACTTGATGTACTAGCAAGGGAAGAAAAACTGCCCCCACTAACATTTTACCCTTTTAATAAGGCAGAAAATTGATTTTGTAGATTGGTTATTCAAAAAGGCTTTTCATTATTGTGATTGTTATTCCATTAGTAATTTGATTGAGAGAAGATCTCTTGAGTCTGCAAAGAAGGAAGAGAATACAGATTTTAGTACTTGTGTTTGAGCTTAGAGTGACGATTTACATAGTGCTTTCTTGTTTTTTGAATCCAGTGGAGAGAGCCTCTCCGTTATTTGCCTTTTGCTGCAGGGTGGGGCCTGTTGTATTAATTATCTTACAAACCACTTTCTAGAGCTTTGAATTAGCACTGCAAGATCTCATTTAATTTCTTGTTCACTATAATTTCCTAGTTTCCAGCTACAGGTGTTAATTATTGAGCTCTTCATGGAGGTGGCTGCATGCTCCCTTCATTTAAGGAATTTTTTTTTTTTTTTTTAGAGCTCATGCACAAGTCATTTGGAGTTCTTTCTGAAGATTCACTTTTGTCAAGATTGACGTTTTGGTGGGAAACTAGGTGACGGAGAGGCATGCCAAAGAAAATAGTACGGGATATCTCTCCTGTCTATCCTGATGGATACGAAAGGATGCAAAACCCGGAGAGAGAGAGCATTTTTTTGCTGGTTGCTTTGACTACTGTCTTCCTATTATGGCTTCTGTGAGAGGAATTCAGCAATATAACTGTGCTTAAAAGTTGTTTGAGGTTTTCGTTATGTCCAAGATGGCTCTGTGCAAAACAGGCTTGGACATTGAAGGGTTTGCTAGTTCATGCAAACACTGCTATGCTGCTGGTTCCAAAACCAGCAGTTCTGTTTTCAGAGCCCTGTCGCTGAGCTCATGAGTCCTGCTGGTACCCCAACCCAGAAAGGGGTTTGTGCAGGCTGTGTTGCCTCTTTCCACCTAACTCGTTCTCCTGCCACAGCAGCTTAGGTAGTCTTGTGCACGGACAAAGAAGAGTTGACCTACTGACAGAAAAGCATCTATTTATTGACAAGTGATGCAATCTGTCTGCTGTAATATTTACCACTAAGAAGGCACACTGATTCCTAAAGGTATTTTTATATTGGTGTTTTTAATATGGTATTTTTTATAAGCACAAATAGAAAGAACAATAACTTTGCAAGGCCAGAGGTGAATTGGACCCCTCTTGAGTATTGTTTGCTTCGTTCTCTAATGTTGTTATGGTTTCAGTGAAGAGATGATTCAATCAAGTATTGTTTCCACCGTGCTTTTAAATTCAGGCCATCATCATAGTGAGGAAGGAAGAGATAATAAGCACTCAATTCATAAGTTGTGCGATGTGTCTGTGGCGAGAGCTGGGGCTACAGGAGGCAGGATGGCTTTTGTAGCGACTGAGCAGCATTCTGGCTGTCTTTGTCAGTTCATTCGCACTGGGAGCTAAATGTTTGGAAATACGTTTTACATATGCGGGGAAAAAAGCTAAATGTAAAATAGCAGTCTTAGTCTTGGAGGAAAAGAGAATTACCTCATATATAGCTTCTCAATGCTTGTGGCCTTTTTTTTTTTTTTTATTTTTTACCATTTAACATGATCAAATCTGGGTTTATGCCATAATGAACAGTTTAAGAAGAAAAAGGTTAAAGACTGCTTGGGTGATCATTCAGAAAACTGGTAAGTCTTAAGGCACTTGAAGTCAGCAGTGCCCCTGTTTTGAAAGAGACACAAAATGGAGAATGAGGCATTCCCCACTGCAAACCAAAGGCATTTACTGCACTGGACAGAAAAGGCTGATCTTCCCTATTCCAAAGCTTCTCCTGGCGGGAGATTGTCAGGATTTTCATCTTTTCCACAGAATCACACCTCAGAAATGATGAGGGTCTCTAACTTCAGTGTGAAAGTGGTTAGTATTTTAGGGAAAATATCGCTGCATCATCTTTTATTCATTGTTCTGATTGGCGTGGCTAACTTCATATGATTTTTAGCATTATTGAACCTTAAATTCTTTGAAACTCTGGTATCTTTGCCTAGGGAAAAAATGCTACCCTTCAGTGATAAAGTAAGTTTTTTGAAGTCATGGTAAATGATTCAAATCACTTTTCACTTGTGACACAACCTGGTTTTTAAATGCTGATATAAAGAGTTTACAAAAACCCAACTTTTATGAACTAAATCATTCTAGCTTTCCGAGTTCTGATTTCAAGGCAGAAAGTCCAGTCTTGTCCAGTTGAACTTCAAAAAGCTGTCCTATTTTTTCTGTTTTCAGTGAGTGGCAGGCCCATACACAGTGGAAAATAAATCAGGTCACCTATATCTCCAGCAGCATGCTCCACATGTCCTGTTGTACTTCCTAGTTCATAAATAAAACTGAAATACTATTAGCAAGTATCTAATGACTTTGCCCCCAGTCAAGACATTTGTAAGATGGGATCCCCGGAGTCTAAAGGTCATTCTTATTTAAAAAGTCATTCAAGCCTTCATTATCAAGGAGGAAGAAAATTCTGTTTGAGTTTGATCTCTACTGATGGCTAAATTTTTATTTGTCCAGATCTCTCTCGATATATGTATACAGATGTCAAAATATTTAATCAGTGTGTGTATATAGTAAATTTTCATGAATTTAAACATTAATTTATTATCCACTTGAGAACTTCCTGCCCTTAAAACTTTTTTTTACCTTTACTACGTAAAAAAGTAACCTTAAAAATTTAAAAGATTAAGTTCTAAAAGTTACCACAGACACCCTGCTTCTTTAGTTTCACTTTTTCTTCTCTATTTAGTTGGAATTCGCTTCCCAGAGCTGCTTTTACTGTTCCTTCTCCTCCCATGATACTCTTACCTACACCATTGCAAACTCACAATAGCTTTCTGTATAGAAGACTTCAGGCTACTAAATTTATTTTTAAATCTGCAGAAAAAAGAATGCATTCTTAAACTGTAAGGTTACCAGAACTTTTTAAACTGTATCTATCAGCAATTGAGTAAGATTGGAAACAGGTGAATTATCAGTGTGATCCATTCCCATCCTTCTGCCCCCCAGGTGCAGCCTCTTCCCCCCAGAAGTTAGAAGCCGTGCTTGCATTTCATTAACTTATTTTCATTCCTTAGAAAATGCTTCAAAATCAACTTCACTAAAATTGATTTGAATGGCTTACATGTCAATGTGGATTTCTCTCTCTACTTGCTGTTGAGAGGTGATGGTGGAATATGAAATGAATCTGGTAAGTAATGGAGTAGCTAACCATCCAAACAAGGCTGCTTCATGAAATGTGTTTAACATTATTTTCAGTGTAATGAATGTTTCCTTTTAATACTCCGTAAGCTGTTATTTTGGTGGAGATTTTGGCCTTTGCTGAAGAATCTTGATGAAGGCAAATATTACAGAAACTTGGTCTAACCAATCATTAGTTCACTTGCAGTTAATGATTTGGCATAATCTGTTTTTCAAACACTTTGTGCTGCTTTGCAGATGGTTAAACTGTGTCCTCTGGAGTAAGTAGCCTGCAGGATACATACCATTTTTATTTTAATAATCAATAGAGGTGCAATCTGTTTTATAAGTACTTTCTAAAGCTAACTCCCATTCAGACAGTTGTATGCCGGGGACTTGAATTATCTGATTTGCATGCTCCTGTCTCTTGTTCAGCTATTTAGGCATGGCCTTGCTAGGTTAGATCAGAAATCCTTCGAGTACAATACTCAGTCCCCTTTCAGAGAATGGTGGGTGCTGTTGTTACGGTTCCTTCTCTTTACGTTGACCCTCACTGTCCTTGACCTTTCTCATTTGTGTCCAGTTAAATCATCTTGTTTCCCCTCTTTTTTTTGTCTTTCTCTCCTTAGGGAAGACTCTTAGGATAGTTACAGAGGAACATGAGTCTGTCTCTAAGGGGAAGACTAGTAGGAATAGTGGTCATTAAAAAAAAAAAAAAAAGGCATTAAGCGTCCATTGGAGGAGGGAGGTTGGTTGCTTGGTCCTGTTTCATCAGCATCACTGCCAGGTCAGCTCTGCCCACCTCCAGGCCCTGCCAAACTTGTCCGTGGTGCAGGTAGTCTGTATGGAGTATATGCTCTATGTTCCCTTTTTCTGTGGCTTTAATGCAACATGCAGCTCTTTCCAGTTGACATCTTTCTTGATCTCTCTGTACTTTTACTGTGCCCTGGAGGCTCCTCAGCACACAGGTGCCCCACAGCAACCAAGCTGTCTCACTGAGCCCCTGCTGTACAACCCCCGGTGCCCCATGTGCCTGGTGGATGGTCCTGCTGCTCATTCCCAAGTCTGCAGACCTCCCGAATCGCTGTTGATGGAGTTGAGATGTTTCCCTTGCTGTATGTGCAGGTCATGGGGTGATCTGCCTGGATTCCTCCCTCTCTGCTCCAGGGTGGGAGGGAGGCATGTACGGAGTCTGGTGGACTGCAGCACTTCTCACTCTTTCAGTAATGCTTGCGGAGGTCCTCACTGTTCCTTTTCCCTTTGTTTCTTAATCTCCATCCTTCCCCAAGAGTTTCTACTCCTAGCCCTGGCCAGCCCATGCATCCACAGTGCTGGAAGGAGGAAGCTTGACCGGCGAACACTTACAGGTGCACAGCTGTAGCATGTCTTGTGTGAGCTCCTTCCTCTTTGAAGGGTGCTATGGGAATGCATTCTTCTGGTCTAGTCGAAATGTTTCCATTCTGATGTTTCTTGGACACCTGTCACTTCTGGATTTTGCTGGAAATGGCACATAAACAGACTTCCTTGTAAAACTGGCTATGCACATCTGTGTGACAGCAAAATGAGGTCACAAAATGTTTTATTTTGCTTGTATGTAATCTTAAGGAGCACAACAGCATACCATATATTATCAGTTCAGGTTTTTCCCTACTAGCTGGTTGACCAGTTTGACTTAAATCTTGAGAACCTTGAACCTGACGAAGTATGGAGTTTAAGTTGGAAGCGTCAGGTCTCCTCTTGCTTCCCAGAAAAACAGAAGTAAATTTTAAGAAGCCCATGCAATGTCAACACTCGCTAGTACTTTGCAGCAAGGCTGACTTAAATTTTACATATGTACTTTGAGCAGAATATTTAAGAATCATTAAAAATGAAAATAAAAGAATAATTTGCCTTTAATACTGGCTGGACTTGGAGAAGGTTAGAATTTTCCCTTTTAGGCACATTTGTTGGATTAACGAACTTTAGCTGCTTTAGGTAGACAGCTTCCAGCTTTCGATGAGCTAGCAGCTAAAACCTCTGTCTTGCTCTGCATATAGAAATGCAGATATGTTTCTTTTTTTCAATATTAATATCTACTTCCTCAGCATGTTCGCTTTGGATGAGTGATGCTCTGTCACCATTGACAAGGACTAAGTGCAAAGTAGCTTCTGACTGCCTATGGTGTTCTCAAAACGCAGCGTGTTCTTAAGAATAGTTTTGTGTAAATTGATACTGTAACTGTATATTCCAGATACGAGATCAAGCTGCATTTTTTGAAGAGTGAGCAAAATGATGAGCAGAGGATGCACCTTCATCCAGGCCCAGATGCACTTCTGACTCTGTCATGGCCTGAGATCTCCATGTAAAAGCAAGCAATGTTGTTGGGAGGAGCGGGGTTATATCCCACTCTGTGTTGGAGAAATTCACCCTGCTTTCAGCCAGAATGGGTTGCATCACTGTCTAGCTCTAGCTGAATTGCAGATTTGCATCAATAAAAAATTAATGACTAAGTCTAAATTAAATATTTAAACTTCTCCATTGTGCCCCAACCTTATTGTTGTAAGAAGAGCTCCAGTGTTTAAAGTTTGTCATTCATATTGGGTGGGACCTTTCAGAAAATGCTTGAGTTTTATGTTAAGTAGCTTTATTGCCTTATAGGTTTCTGAATTAAAAGCCTTTTTTCAATTAGCTATTTGCTAATTCTGTAATGTGCATCAGAGCCGAGTCGACTACAGTTTTGCTAAAAATAATCCTTTGCAATTTCAGCTGTACAGTATTTGACAGTCCTACTTTTGAAACCGTGAGCCATGCCTGTTAGAGTACTTACCTGCAACCAAGTCTGAAAGGCTTATTTTGGAGGAGAGAATAGTGAATTTAGGGGTAAAGGGAGTTGGGGTTTAAATTTCCTTTCCTGCTCATGGAAGGAAGAATTCTTAAGAGCAAAATATTTTTTTGCTAAACCATTTCTCTTGATTTAATCTTCTGCCAATAGCAAGAAAGGGAGTTTGTATGTGTTTCTGGGGCACAAATTAGATCCTTTATTAGTTTAGGATAAATGACAGGTTTGGTGGGCTTAGTAAATCAACTAACTAGCTGAACATGCTTTTACAGGTGTGTTTTACTTCTGTTCCTCACTAAAAGATTATGTAATGACATGTGCAAATATTCTATTTAATATTCCTTGTAACTTTCAAGGTCAGAGAGCTTATGTTTGTAGTGTTACTAAACTGTTAGTACTAGTATCCACTTTTTGCTCTGTAACCAAAAGAGGGAGATGGTTTGAAAAAGGTGATATTTATTCACTGAGGTCCTCACTGTATGGACAACATAAACATAGGATTATTTAAAGGAAGGTGTAGCTCAGTAAGATCTGGGAATAATCTCAGAAATCTAGGTTTTGAATTGTACCACTGATAACCTATTGAATTCAGTGAGTATTTATTGTACTTTGTTTCTGGCAGAAAGCACTTGGCAGCTTGTAGGAAGAAGCTCAATCTTAACACAAATTATTTTAAGTAAAAAGTAAGTATACTTTAGGTTTTAAGAATATAGAGGGAAGCATTTGGATGCAAAATATGTTTGACGTATTTTGTAATCAGGTTCATTTGGGAAAGATGTAGGTTCAGTAACTTAAACTGTGGTATCGGGTTACTAAACTACTGACTTTTTTTCTGACCTTTGCTTTGGTTTCCATAGTTATGCGTATTTATTTTTTGCAGTTCCATATGGGGCAGCTGTAAACTGCAGTGTATAAGAACATCTGGTTATGCAAACCCTTGTTGATGAAGGGAAAGGGATGGAAGTAAATTTAATGTACTAAAAGATTGCTGCCTTAAACAAAAACCTTGCATGTGGAGTTCAAGTATAGCATGATTTTTGTTTAATTTTTTTCCTAATTGAAAATATTTTCTGAAATGACATGTGCTTCTCATTGTATAGTTCTCTTAATGTTTCATTCTTTCTTCAACATACAAGACTACCTAAAAATGAAGAAACAAAATGCTCCTCATCTCCTTATCCCTGTTTTTAAGATTTCAGTTCTTAGAGAGGGTAGAAAGGGCTTGGAGAATGCCAGGCTGGTAAGCCTCTAAACATGCGATGCTAGGAACTGTAAATTAAACCTGTCCATGGAAAGCAAAGCCCTTTGGACTATACAAATATCAAAGTATTATTGTGGAATCATAAAATAATCATGTAGATAGAGAAAAGCAGTCAGGTTTTACCTTGATTAGCTCCTAGGGAAATGCATTCGCACTCTAGGCAGTGATCAGTATGTCTTCTGGAAGCACAGTGGCACTTGCTCTAGCTCTGAACAAGTAATAATTGGATCTTTTTGAGTAAAAATTATTGCAGATTTCACAAAGTGGTAACAAGCTGTGTGTATGTTATGTTCAGATGTCTCTGTCTTTCCAACTGAATGACTATAGGGAACCTTTAATTTGAAACAGGTTACCTATTATATAAGTGAAAGCTGCATTTGGTATGTTCATTAGAAGTATGTAAATGTTTGATATTTATGTAATACTCAGACTATTCTTTACTGTGGTAAGCAAGGGTGTTGGTTTTTTTATTTTGGTCTGTTGCAGTACTCTTCTGGAAGCTCTTTATCAGCTTAAGGATAACATAATAAAAGTCCTCTTAATAGATAAAAAGAATAGATAAAAATGGTACCCTCTTGTGTTATAAAGCTAACAAGCTGTTGCAAATGAAGTGCTGCATCACTGAATATTTAGATGGATACATCTAGGCTGTGACTACCTTGGATTTAAAATGATCTATGCTTGCCCATGTGGAAGAGTAAAGAGGAAAAGGAGGGGGACGGCAGGTGGATCTCAAGATTTAAAACTTGAGAAAACGATTTTCTCTCTCCCTTTTTTGTTTGAATTGTAGCGAGGTGGGAGGCCATAAAGGAAAAACACTTAGTAATTTTTGAACAGTCTTAGGGATTACATCTTAATGTATCACCAACACAGCTCTTACATTCCAATACAATGTCATGATTACATTTTACAGAAGGGGAAAAAAGTGTTAGATGAAGCGATCCTTTAAGCTCCCAAGGGTTCAACATACTATTCTAACATGCGTTACAGCTTTTAAAAATAAAAAAGAATAGCTGTTTAATATTTACTTTATGGTCTGATGAGTTAGGGGAATGTGAGGACCCAGAATAAAACGTTCCCAATTTACAAGAGCATTAAATGTACAATGTACTGAAGTTAGTTAATCTGGAGTTGCAGCAGCCTGTATGGCAATTCTGTCTTGAGAAAGATTTCTCAGCCCTTCTGGGATGCTTACAACAAACTGGACAAAAAAGTTTGGGTTTTTTGGGTTTTTTTTATTTTTTTTTTATTTTTTTTTTTTTACTGTATAGCTCTGTCTTGTTTTCATGATGCAGTGCCATGTAGTTGCATTAAAGGAGGCTCTAGCAGGGCTAGAAAAGGAAATGGTGGCAAGGGTGAGTACTTGTAGGAGCTTCGCTTTAGAGAAGTTAAAACAAAGCTTGCTAGGTCATCAACTGTTGGGAGAAGCTTTAATGATCTGGCATCATCCAAATTAGGATGTTACTCTTTTTTGAAGTTAAGTAGGGATCAAAGGAGATTTCTGAGTTCATAGGTGAGAAAAAGGAGAGTGTTCTGAAGAGAGGATGGAGGTACACAGAGAAAGAGGGGAAAGTGCAGGGGTGGAAAGGGTGAGGTTTCTTGGTGCTGCCAGAGGTGTGGAGTTCAGGGAACCTAGGAGTAATGGGAGTTGCAAGCCACAAAATGCGCAGAGATTTTATTCGTTTTATGTGCTTTCGTTCTAAAGCTTTGATTTCTGAGGTGCTGATAAATCTACTGGTTTTAAGTGGTTTGAGTTACTCTAATGAACTTCAAACCTGTGTTCCTGAAAGCAGACTCACACTTGGTGCACTCTCCGTTGGACTTGCTGAATTAACCAAGAGTAATACCCTGAGGACTGTGGCTCAGATCTTTGCTTAGAAACCAGCAAATTGTAAATGATGTGGAGTCTTCATGCCTGACATGTGAGAGCTGCAGGAAAATACTGTGGTATAGCTGTGTTGATAACCAGGTCAGTACTGAAGCATGTTACACTTTAAGGTTGTATTGATCAGCAGAATTTAGTTATGGTACTGGTAAAGTATGTCAAGCATAGAGCTTAAAGGGAAGAAAAAGCAAAATCAAAAGACTGCACAATGAATCAAAACTACCTTCTAGAAAAATATGCTACCATCAAAGTGCCCCCCCCCCCCATATTAAAAAACAAAACTACATGTTCTCCTGTGCAAACTCACGTTCTAGTGTTTTGAGGCTAACTCAGTTTCCCTGGTGGTTTTCCTTATTCTAAAGGCCAGATAATGTTTTATTGTGGTAGTGATCCTAACAAATGTCAGGCTGAAGTCAGTGATTTGTTTTTAAACAAAATCTCAAAAAAATCTTCTCTAAAATAAACCACACCCAGTGACTAGGATGCTGAGATTTACGTTGTTAGCATACGGAAGAACGCAAAAGGCAGAACAAATTAATACTTAATTTACTTTTAAAGCATTCAGCACCACCAATTCAGTTTTACTACTGTCAAGATCAGGTAGTCTTTATATTTCTCTGGAGGTAGAGCATAAGCTAGACAGATTTTGTCTGCTCAACTACTTAACCTGAAACTTGCCTCATTTAATTTACCCTTTTAAGGTTTTTTTGCCTTTTTTTTTTTTTTTTTGTGTTAGCATTCTGTTGATACTTAGGATGGTGAGCTGACTGAACTGTTTACTGATGCTGGAACAGGGACATCTCACTTGCCTTCCTCCTTCCAGCGCTCTGACTGTTGCCCAGCTCCTCTTTCTCAGTGGTTCTGGTGCACTTTGGACTCTTCGCTGAACCAATGCGTCCCACTAATCCAGCAAAAACATTCTTCTTTTACCAATTCTATGCCATTTGTAGGCTGCTCACTTGAATAGCCTAGCTCTGTCCTTGGACACGCTTACTACCTTTTAAACAATTTTGCTGAAATAATTGCATCTTATTTTTCCTGCATGTCATAGCTACTGTTGAAGACAGGGCATTAAAGTCTATTTTGCAGAGTTTGAAAGTTTGCAGTAGTTAAACAGACTTTGAGGGGCACTGCAGATCACCCAACCGCAAGTGGAACTTGCTGTTGAATTGTACTAATTAGTGCACTGGTTTTAGATTTTAAAAAAATGCACCAGAAAATGGAAAAAAGTTGTAGAGCAGGAGTTAACAGCTAAATGTATCCTCAAATAGATCAAAGCCCCACATTATCTCTTTTCTTCAGTTTCTGAAATCAAATGCAAAAGAAGCAGCTTTGTTGAGATGGAGATGCTTCTAATCAATAAAACGCCATTTGTGCTTGTTTCACATTCAGAACGGAGCCAGACTGAGCCTGGTGTCCTCCTGGTTACTGTCATCGGGAATGCTGTGCAGTTTCGAACTTTACATTTATTGTATTTGCGGTGCTCCAGTACTTCCATTCTTGGCCCCTCAATAAGTATTTTGTGAAGTTTCCCCTCCGTCTCATCGTGTGTGTCTTTTAGACTCCTCTATGTGTAAGGAAATAAGCAGGAGGTTACATCTGATTTGTCTTTACTTGCTGTTGTGGGTTATTGGACAAATATCAAGCCAAAAATTATACTTATGTTTAGCTAGCTAGTCAGCTACATAATTAAATGATGGAACATCTCTTCAGTCTTGTTCTCTCCTGGGATTTCATCTTATCTTGCTGCTGCATGACACTGTAAAAAAGGCATCTTTTTCCTTGACCTCTCCCTTGTACTGGGTCTCGCTCCTCTCTTCACTCCTTGTTCTCTCTCAGGGAAAGAATTAGTGCCTTCATTTTTGGCCACACACGTGATTTTAAGCTGCTGCAAGTGAGATGTGTAAAGCGTTTCAAGCACTGTTATCTTTTTTCTATCCTCTTCTAAGTGTAAGCGTAGTGCTAGTATTAATTGAAGGTAATAACCTACTTTACAGGAGTTTCTTTCACTACTTAAATTAAAAGGGTGGATGCTTCCTTCATATGTTTAAAAGAAAAACTTAATTAAACCCTAAACTGTTACTAATGCAAAATAATTTGGTTTTATTTCAGAAGTTCAAACAGTAGAAAGTTAGAGGTTGTAGACTTTTTTTTGGTCTGGTTCTTGTAGCTATAATGTTCAACATATAGATGGATTTTCACATAGTTTCATTTACTGTTACACTGAGGTGCAGCAGACACACTCTGGCGTTCTTCTTTTCTTCAGCCAGTTACTCCTCCTCCTCTTCCTCCAACAGAAATGTACTTGCACAGATAAGAAACACACATGCACCGAGAATGCGGAAATTAACTCTATGCAGCTGTTTAGTTCAGTAGCCTTTCTAATTCCTTATGGGAATTAAATTACTGGTGGGATGAAGGGGATAGAAGGTTCACCACCGTGGGATTCTTGGATGCTGTGCTAATCAAAGTTCACTTAAAGCTAGCATGCATATGGTGACTGCTGAATCCTATATATTTTTGAGAGACAGAAAAGATCCTTACCCTGCTTAGTCACAGTACTGCACCAGCACAATTTTCTGAGTAATTAAGTAGTATTACAGACTGTTTTAGGCTGTTGTATGTAACTTTTCCTGGTAGGGCCTTGTTTTATATTAAAACATGGGGCTTTTTTAAACTGATGCTTACCAGAGCTTTGGTGTGTTGCTTCCTCTCCTGTCTTAGCACATTCTCTTCAAGGGTTAATTTAGTTTTGCTGCTTAGTGTATTGACAGCCTGGCTTCTGACATGACATGGATAAAATGATGGTGGTTATTCTGTTTTTATATAGCTCGCAACTAAATCTTTTGCATGTATAGTGATTTGGGAAAATAACCTGTTTAGACTTCTGCTCCCCAAAACTCTCGGTTCCGTAGTCTAACCTGCGCATATTGGAGTTTAAGTTATCAAGCCAGAATGCAGCATAAGCAGGAAGGCTGAACGCCTTGCCTTTAGGCCAGATCTGGCCTGCTTGATGTATTTATCTAGATCCCATGATAGGTTGTGCAGAATTTTAGCTTACGGCTTGGAAATAGAAGTAAAATTTCTGATCCTTAGAGGCTAAGAGGACTAACTTCCAAATGTAAAATAATACAGTGCTGCTTTAAGTGTCCAGAAATGACAACTCTCTGATGAGGACCGCTAAGCCTAATTAGAGATTTTCTAAGTCAAATCATTAAATAACTTAAATGTATGAATGTACCATAATTTAATTGTGCACATAAATTAGGGGCAAAAAGGCTTTGGAGAATAATGAAGATGCATATCCTATACCTTTTTCTCCTATCCTGAGTGATGCTGAATGCAACGCTCTGACTAGCGTGTAGTGATGCATTCTATTCCCAGCTATTACTTAAATCTGACTCATGGTGCCTGTAGGAGACCTGCAGAGAATAACATGTACCTTGTCCTCAGTAACTCCAGCCTTTAGTCCAAGTGATAGTTGTAGTTCAGTCTGCTTTACCTCTTTAGTTTATAACCCTGTATGATAAAACATAAGCATAAACTCTACTTCTCTCCCATTGATTCTGTTTTATACCATGTTGGATAAGACGCTTATTTTACATTTTGTACTAATCAAATTGTTTCTTTTATGAAGTGAACAAAATGTTCAATGAAAGTGAAAGAGGAAATCAATCTTCAGAGGACTTCAAGCTGCAGACTGAAGTGTAGGCAATGCTGTAGTTACACATTACCATTCCATTATTAAAACCAGAAGGAAACCATACTTACTGTCAAGAAGTTTTTGAAGTATTTAGAGTTGGGAACAGGATTTAGAAGAGGGCAGATTTCCTTGAAATACAGGAATTGGTTTTAGTGGAAGAGGGGACTATCAAAGGAGATCATCTTAGGATGAAGATTTTTGTTGCGACTAACGTGGGATCTTCTGTAGGGCTGCCATCGTTGTCTGCATGTGAAGTGGAGTCTTTCAGTAATGGGAACAGAAGTCAGAGCTGGAATAATGTAGCAGTTTCATAGTGTTATCATCATTGTTGTCAAGCAATTGTTCTGATTGTTTTACTTACCTAATAAGTGAATAATTATTTGGGGAAAACATGATTGCCTCTTTTCTCATTGTGGGGAAAACCCACTGTCTTCTGTTTGCGTTGGACATTTGAATTGTTTGCCAGGTTGAGCTTTGCATCTGAAAGTATTTGGCCGCTCGAGCTATGTGCAGAAGTAACTTGAAAGGATTGATTTTCTAAAGTGATTAGGTTCAGCGTTTTGTGCAGCCATTTGAAAACTGCTGTCGTGACTAGGTGGATTTTGGGATTTCTGCACAGAACAGAACTAGGTGGGTGGATGGAAGGGTGACTTGGTCTAAAATAAATCTGTTCCACGATGGGCAGAATTTATGAATCCCAGTGCCTTGACAGTAGTGTCCTGTTTCCCTCTCCTCCCTCCATCTCTGTCCAACCAGGGCAGTAACAGCAGATCAATGTCAAAAAGGTATTTGTACTGGGCAAGAAGCAGTATGTGTGGTGCTATGTCTGGAGCTGTGGATATGCAAGTTTTGCTAGCCAGCTGCTCCCAAAAGGCATGTTAAAAGCTGAGCTCTGTCTGAGCCTCACTCAGTGGAGAGAAGGGCAGATGAATGACTAATTTATACTTCTTTCCTCATCTCAGATGGTCATGTTCATGAAATATGAGTGCAACTGATTACTTCTGACTTCTGTTGAGCATTTTTTGAATTGGCCATTGGATTCGGAAGTTACTGGAAAGGACAGAATGTAGATTAACATACTCCATACTCACTTAAGAAATCAGGTTTAGTATAGAGGTTTTTAGGTTATGGTCTGTGCAGAACTGTGCATCATTGGCAGCTGGTAGGAGCAGATCTGCAAAGGAGGCTGCTGCAGTGTCTCCCAGAGACTGAGCTGGGAATCATGCTCCTCAAAGCACCCTTTCTCCACTGCCGCCTTCTACTGACAGGAGGAACAGCACGCTTTGTGTACATGCCGGCGATCGTGATTTCTGGCTGCTTTTCTTGTAGCCGTCCTTAAGGTGATTATTTTGCCTACTATGCCCAAAGGCCCTTAGAATTTTTAAAGGTGGGTCAGGATGTTATAAATCTTCACAAGAACATTAAAATCTTCATCCTAATTAAGCTACTGACTGAGAATTGAGGAACTGGAGGGAGGGAGAAGAGAGATGGAGGTGAGGATTTAAGTCTCCAGGAAATCGTAGCAAGAGTTTGGATATAAGCATTATGTGATTCCCTGTATTTTGAGCTGTTGTGTGAAGAAGATACTACTGAAATAAGAAGAGTCTCAGGCTATGAAATTGGGAAAATGTCACAGCTTTAAGCTCAGCTGTGTGGGAGGGAGGACTCTTAGAACTGATCTAGAACATGCGCGTGTTGATGTACTATGTGTATGTATATATTAGATCTTATACATACATTTTATACATATGTGTATATATATGTTTAATGTTCTCTTCACTTGTTTTTTTTCAGACCTTTAACTTGTTTATATTTTGATGGCATGAGGCACCTTCCATTTGCTTTCATCTTAAGGTGGTTTGTATAATGTGACATTTCAGAGACCTGGCAAACAGGAAGGCACATCCCATGTCTCTGCGCATGGAAACTGCTAAAACTAAAACTGCTGACTGCAGGTGGAGCGTTGGATTTTAATACTTTTGTCCTATCCCTTAAAAGGATAACTGGTCCTTTACCACGAAGTATGGTTATTGGTTTGAGAATTAGTGCTGCAAGATGTGCAAAAGTGATCTTTTTTTTTTTCCTTTTTTTGATGACTAGTGTTAGTGGAGACTTTTGAGCACATAAGAAGATTACAGGGGTAATTTCAGGGACGCCTGGACCTTGAGGGTCTCGAGGAAGCTTATAATCAGTGCTTTGGTGACTTAGGTGCCTGTAAAGATGACTGTACTCTGGCTTTGTGAATACTTGTGTTAATAAACATTTTTGTATGTTTTTTTTTGTTTCTTTATTAAGCAGGATGTGGTTTGACTGAAATGCATACTAGACCTGGCTGTGTATTTTAAAATGAAGTTTTCTTGGATGGGAGCACCACTGCTTGCATCTCTTAGCTGAGTTTGGTACTGAGTGTTTTGGCCTTTTTTTATGTCATTCATTTGAAGAGAGAATAAGCAAAACCACTTATGGGTTAATGATTCAGTGATCTGATGGGCCAAAATGAAAACGTTACTGGAAATAATCTCAGTGTTACTCTCGAATCTGTAGGAAGCTTACATGGCTGTATGCTTTTAGCTTTTTCCAAATCTTAATTAATAAAGAATGAATGTGTGTATGTGCGTGAATGAATAAAATCCAAGATTGTCTCAAGCAGAAGTGGTGCCAGGTAGTTAACTTTGCAGGGAAGGAGAATAAAGAGATAGAGAAAAAAATCTTTTGGGTCTAGTTTCAGTAATTTAAAATTAAATTTAATTTAGAAAATTATGACTGAAGCAAAACTCCTGGCAGTGTTTACTGTAATTTTTATGAAGCAGGATGTCATGGAGCAGGTGTTGCCAATGCCTGGAGTCTGAATCTCTGCTAGGGGCTTGTACATGGTGCCACAAAACAGCAACTAACAGCAAAATATCTTTCACCTACTATAACTAGAAGCATCACCTAGAGTTTCCATTTTAACTGTTCTGCCTGTCAGGTGGCAATGTATACTAGAGGAGGCAAACCGCGCTTTTTTGATCCTAGCATGGCAATGTTAGAACAGCTCTGTCTCTAAGGGCAAGGCAAGCAGAGATGTTCTTCTTGTTTTACTTCCATATAAAGAGCAGCCTCTCTTGCCTTCCTAACTGAGGCTGAAATATCTAGCACTGCTGCAAGCACCAGAGCCTTGGCCCTGCAGCACAGAAGTGTAACTGTCCGTACCCATTTCTCATCTGAGCTTCTTCAGGTGGAAGTGTCATATAGTATAAGTTTGGGGAAAATTTTTCAGTCCAGTGTGCAGTATATGCTCACAGCTTTCTCTCACGCAGTTGTTGTCAGCAGTAATAGGAATTTAGACATTCCACAGCAGCAGGAACTGCCCTACTTTGCTATTAATCTCAGTTAGCAGGGCAGCACTAGTTAATAAAAAAGTGTGTAGTTTTGGAGGACCAAGTAAGTCTTGAATGGCAGCTGAGGATAACCACAGCCTAGGTTGCTGAAGAAACTTCTTTGCTAGCTGTAGGAGTCCAAAGCAGCTCAGACTACATTTTTCATTACTTTGGTTTTATTCTTGATGTACGTATTGTGTGAAGCAGCAGGGCAGGGAAAGAGAGAGTGAAATAGCCTCATGAAGTAAGAAGTGGTGTGTTTCTGTGATGGGGATGATTCCTTGAGTGTGCAATTGTACAGGCGTTTGTACTTGCAGTGCTTTTAAAATGTTTGTGGTTATAACTAAGAAATGGTTCTAATTTCTTCCTCCTTCCTCATGCTAGTAGGAAGATGTGGAAGTGGTTTTTGGAGAGCTGAACATCAGCTGTGTTCTACTTACAGGTGGAAATACTTTTCTGTTCATTTGAGGCTTTCAGAACATTTGACTTTATTTTTACTCCAGTTGTAATCAAGGACTGAACAGTCTCACCTTTGAAAGGGAATGGGCAATGCTGGAAGGCAAGAGAAAGAATTTGGAGGCTTGCCTCACTTGAGGAAGGTCCCTGACAGCATAGCTAAACAAGTTGTGCTTCCATAATGAGTTCTGTGGTTGTTTAGAGATACTGTAAATAACACGTTCACCACAGAGGATGCACAACTGGTGACAAAGTCATACACATACTGCTTTCAAACACTGGTCCCTTTTACTGCTGAGTCCTCAGTGGTGTGAAGTTGTTTGTATATGCTTTTATCCAGCTGAATATAGAATATGTTGTTGTGTTGCTCTTAAAGAGAGTAGTATGCGCTTCGGTTACTACCCATTGGCACCTAACTGCTAGTTAGGATTAGGGAATGCTCTGTAATCACCGATTACGATCCTTGCTCAGCATACCTGTGTGTTAGTTGAACTGTTCTTTGGCAACCTCATGTTTATGGTGATGATTCACTATATATAAGTTAACATTTTTAATTTAACAGATCCTGGAGAAGTTCCTTTCTCAAGTAGCAAGAAAGGCTGGATAGTCATAAACACAGCTTATTCGTTTGTTTTCTTTAAAACAGCTTTGTTGTATATGAGAAACTGCACAGAAAGTCTAGCCCTGCAACTTTTTTTTTTTTTTTTTAACACGTGGCATTGATTTGCCTCTACAGTGCATCTGAACAGCCTGGATCAGAGGAAATAGGTCTGAAAGAAGTATCAAAGCCTGAAAGAAAGAATCAGTTGTAATTATCATTCCTGATGTGGTTGTTTAAACTGTTCTTAAAGACCTCCAGTGACAGAGGCTACTGGACCATCTAGGGCAACATCGACCTTTGGAAAACTTATCCTAATGGCTATTAGGACTGCTGAGCTGTCCAGTATAGATGTGGAATAGATTATTGCTCTTTGCTATAACTTTACATGTGCTTAAAAACAAGTGGTATGTTTTATTATGTACCTTCCTTTCCCCCTGTAATCACTTATCCTTTAGGATGATTAATCCCAACTTTTTCTCAGTTATTTCCTCATTAGAGAACCTCTGTCCATTCTTGTACTCTTCTTCGGATTCTTTATAATTAGACCTTATTTGTCTTTAAGTACAGCATCCAAAACCAGACACAAAGTCACACATAAAGCTCTTCTATTTTATTTCCTTTTTTAATATCACAGCATGAGATAACCGACTTGCGTCCGTACGCCTTCCTGCAGAACGCCATGCGGTCAGCTGGCCGAGGAGCACTCCGGTTCCTACAGCACTCGAGGTGCTTTGCACCGGATTGCACTGGAGGGGCTAAGCTCAGTTGTACCACTGTGCTGGGTGCCACATAATGTTGGCCCTGCAGGAAGAAGTCTGTACTGAAAAGATAAATCTTACTCTGAAGGTTAAATAAGGCTTAGATCGTTGCAAATGGGAGAGTTTAAATGTAGTGCATTTGAGAGCAAAGCTCAAACTGTCGTACTCCCAGTGCGTTCTCTCTTTTCGTTTTAATTAACAGGTTCTCTCTCTGTACCACACTTTTTTCTGGATGAGGCCAATATTAGTTAAGGGACCGAAGTCTCTGTGTAGGCGGTTATTTTCTGTGCGCTGTGTGCAAACTTTCCAGGTTAGGGTAACAGCACTTTACGGATGTGTGAATACCTGGCTAAGGTTAAAAGCAAAGGATAATCAAGCTCATGTACTCCAAAATCATCTCTTCTTTACACCTTTTTAAGCCCCATCTGGTCCACTTCAAAAGAAAATAGAAATTTCCCTATGTTTCCAGAATGATTTCTTATACTTATTTGGGGCGGTGGCGGGGAACCCTCCCTAAGGTGCCTTTTTGTGTCCAGGAAGTGGAGAAATGATGTGTTAGGTCTGTGGTAACTCTATTCCTGCCAGGCTTCGTATTAGGTCAGTTTAGAGCAAGAAAGTATTAGTGGGATAGTGGGAATATCGCAGTTAGAGATAATTAGGCTAGAAGTCCATTCCCAAGTGACTGTTTGTTGGAGGGGGGTTTGAAACCACAGGGAGTGAAGTAGAGTGAAGTGTAGCTCATAACTTGTGTAAGACTGACCTGCTTTTCCTTTAGCATAAATGAAAATTTTATACTAGTTTGGCTATACGTGGCAAAATAGTACAAAGTATCTGTGGTGTGACCTGATCCAGAAACACTGACCATTTTCGATCATGGGCACTTAAGGAGTGTGACTTGTGAAAGGCCAAGCTGTTGTAAGGGGAGAAAATAGCCATTTGCATGCTGCAGCCTCTTAAATAATTGAAATCAGCTTGATGTAGAAGACTGTATCCTCTTTTACTGGGGCTGATCTTTATCCATAGGAAAGTATTTCCTCTTGAGCATTTTTTTTTTTTTATTGAACAGTTCTTGAGGTTGTTGCTTACAAAATTTTCATTTGGAGTATCTCATCTTGGTACTTCTATTGTGGTTTCTAAGGTGTGGACATATAGTTATGATGAATAACGTTATTTCCTGGGATTAGAATATTAGGAGAAGAATGCATCAACAGTTGACCAGGATCGTTAATTCAGCTCTTCCACCTAAGAAAGGGGAAGAATCCCAACACACAGGAGCTGGGGTTGGCTCTTAAGAGTATGTCTGGTTATACATAATGTGCTGTCCTCTAGCAGCCTCTTTCCTGTAAGGCAGGAGTGGATTTTCCAGCTCTGTAAGGGACATACCAAACAACATTCATGTACATGTACTCCATCTCCAGTAACTGATAACTTAATAGAAAAGGTTAGTGTATTTCTTTTCCCTTTCTTTTGAATGTGTTTCACTGCACATAGAATACTTCTGAACAGTAAATTTCTTAAGATTGATACACTATGGAAATTAACATATTGGTGTTATTTCTTTATCCAATGATACTATTTATTTTAACTTCATCTGGAATAAAAGTAAAAGTAGTTATTAACATGTGCAGTCATTTTAATTTCATTTTTATTGTTTGGAGACATTGTGATGTGCATAAGCCCATTTTTTTTTCATCTCATTAGAGATGTAACTTAATTACTTCCTTCCTCTTGGAATATTTTGGAAAAGGGAGGTGCTTCAAAAGTGTGGTGCCTTATGGAGAGCGCTGGCAGCCCCATTCACACTGCAGAGGCCCAGTTTCAATGCAGTGATATTTTTCAAGTGGGAAGGTTAAAGCTATTCATGACCTCAAACTCCCAACTCCTAAATTCAGTTTAGAATCCAATGGGTAGCTGTTTCAGCTTCCAAACATAGTGTGCTGTCCTGAGGTGCGCCACATATGAAGGAAACTCAGTGCTTCACCAGGTTCAGCGTGATGATATTTTTTAAGTAGATAGGTTGAAGCTATTGACAACATCATAAATGAAAAGCCCTGCTTTTAAGTTTGGTTCAAAATCTAAGGGGTATCTGTTTCAGCTTCCAAAAATATTGTGTACTGTCCTGAGGACTCACACATAAGGCAGGAACTCATCAACACTTCACTGGGTTATACTTCTAGGTTGTCCTAAAATGTAGATCAGATCATCTTGAAACAAATACCAAGGTCTGAATTCAAGAGAAGCCTGTATTCTTCTTACAAGACCAATGTTTACTGTTCTTAGATTTTTTTTTTATTTTTTTTTAACTGTCTGTCTTGGAGACTATGCAGCCAGAGTGCATCTCAACCCTGTTTCCCAAAGAGTTGCTTTCTCCAGTGTGCATGGGAATTAGCATGGTTTTAACCAGATGTGAGATTCACCTGAGGAGCTTCTAATCCTGGCCTAGGTTTTTTCAGTGGAGAATACCTTTAACAGTGCCATCTGTGATAGATGGAGTAGTCCGTATAGGTCTGTGTTTAATGACTATGCGCTGCAATTTATAACCCCTCACTGACTCCTGTGTCTGGAGCTTTACTGAACAGTAATGGAGGCAGGTTGGAACCTTATGCAATCTTACACAGTAAGCCTATGGAGAGATGAAGGGATGACCCAGGGAGCTTAAGGACCAGGAAAAGTCCTAGTAAGGACTTAGAAGGACGATCTCTTCAGTGTCACCATTTGCTTTGGCAACAATTCACCGCCCAGTGCAACATGGTGCTGTACTACAGGATCTTGAAAAGTCTAATTGTAATGGGATGCTTTATGGCGGTGGCGGTGCCAAGTGTACAATGATTGTTACTGAATGTGGCAGAGTTTGGCTGTTGTTATCTGCATGTGCATGGTGCCTTGCCCACCTCCTTTTCTCCTTGTTGCTTTAAGGAAAATGTATTTTCTTTCATGCTGCTAATAAATGTCAGTTATACGCAAGTGTCTTCTCCAAGACTAGCGTGGCTGTGCTGTGGCTGTTCAGTTTCTTTAATGCGTAATTGTTCTGAAACATGTTTGAGTTGCTCTCAGCTAGTAGTCTTGCTTGGGAAAGGTGCATTAGCTGATCTGTTTCCCAACAGCTTGTTTCTGTTTCTCATTTGTCTTGTGTGTGTTAAGGTTTGATAAGAGGAGATTCCTTGCCTCTCCTTTTTATTGTTGGCTTTGTAGTATGTTTCCCAATATGTTAATTCGGAAGTTTTGCTTTGTGATGTTCCTGAAGAGATATTGTCCTGTAAAAAATGCTTGAGCAGACTGCCCCATAAAGTAGGACTGCGTAATGCTTTCCACTCCAATATATTTCTCTGTCCTTTACAGTTGTTTTGTTACCTTTCTGGTTCTCCTATACAAATTTCTAGTAAGAATACTCTCCTTAGATTCTTTTTCTGGATTATCTGTATATTCATTGTTTCCTATAGCAGATCCTCTTCTGATTTGTTTCTGCTACTCTTGTTAACGTGTTATTTACTCATTCGTTTGTTTCTGTTATTAACTGAGGCTATGAAGATTCTAGGGCCATGCAGAAACTGCAGTTCTTATTACAGCATGGTCTTATTACCAGGACTTGGGGACTTCAGTACCCACAGCTTCTTTCTTCGAAGTTTGGGGTGCCACATGCATCTTGGGCAACTAAGAGTACCTAGAAATAGAAGACTCACACCTTCGTATCTCGGGTGTTATTCTGTGGCCGATAACTTGTGGTCTCACAGCTCCAACTTCAGCGCTAGGAAAAGATGATGCAACTTTGCTGGAGCCAGTAGAGTTGAACTCATTTGTGTTGGTCATGAACTTGGCCCCAGGTCTGAAACCTTAGATGGGAGTAGCTCAGGATAACCTGTTTCCAGTAGAGTGGTCTGAGGGTGGTGATTAGGCCTGTTGTATCGCATTAAGGACACCGAACAAAAGGCTTTGGGCAAGTTTCATTTCTCTTAAGATGCTAGCAACTGCAATTTCTTCACTTGTCGTGTTTTGAGAATGTTGTTAAGGAGAAAAAGACAGAAAGACCAGAATTAATTGCTAAATCTTTGAGATACTTGCACAAGGAAACATACTACTTGATATCATAATTATTCTTAAAACTAGTATGGTTCCAGAATGTCTAGTAAGGATATTTGCATTGAATTTGCATATGTTGTGCAGTGGATGCCTAAGCCTGACAGCCTATAGGAAAGAGGTAGAAAAGTGTGTGTGTGGGGGGGTGGTGGGGGGTGGTGTTTGGTTGTTTTTTTTAATTTTGTTTTGGTTATTTGCTTGTTTGTTGTTGTTTGTTTTTTATTGTTTGAAATAATACTTGTGTTGCCTTCTTTCTTCTTCCCTAGTAGTTTTGCTAGGGAATTACCTTCTGGAAGTTCTGTGGGTATAAATTATGGCAGAAGTTTGATCTTTGCTACTGTGCAGTGACTTTTTTCTATTTATTACAGGGGTTATTTTTGGAGATTTCCTTTTTTCCAAGTGAGGTCAAGGCCAATAACACTTGCACACTAAAGAAAAATCTTAGGTAACTTATTTCAAACCTCTACTTCAAGTGAGTACTTCTTGAACTTCTGTTCCATCTCTTTGTATGTCCCTTTTCTTTTCATGATTTCAGCTCTTGGTGAGTGCTTAGTTTCAGCCCTAAAGGCTGGGGTAGCTGGGACTGTTCTGCTCTCTTTCCCAGCTTTTCTGTGAAATCTCTTTTTTCTGTGAAAATGCATTGACAGATTCTCTCTCATGTGACTTGATTTTCCGAGTGATACACGCTGTGAGTGCCACTAAGTGCCTTCATATCCAACTGTGCAAGAGCTTTGCAGTATTATTTGCTTATGCATATACAGCTGTTTGAAAAATTAAGCATGTACAGGCATATTGTTATGATCTGCCCTTGGAGCAATGAAGTTGTTGTTTTGTGAGTTCAATACAGAGTGATGGAACTATGCGGGTTGAAAATCTCGTCTTCTCAGATTTTTCATCACGTTTTGCGTAACAAAAGTCTTGTGAATTAACTTCTCAAAGGAGCTGCTTTTAGGAGTTGCAGGTTGGGACATTTATTCCTTAAAGTAATACGATTTTGGAGCAATGAGCCTGCTGACCTGAACAACTTGAAGCTCAGTCAAGGGTATTTTTCCTTTGTCAGCACGGCACAGTTAAGGATATGTGCCAATGAAGAGAGTCCCTGTGGATATCTGGGTTACTAGGATACAGCGTAGGCTCTGTTTTAATTAGGCAGTTACTCTTGTCTTCAGGCTCTCTGTAATTTCATTGCTTCTAGAGAATTTGTAGTGATAATGCAATTTAAGAAATAAAAATTTTGTTTTAAGGAAGTATTTTTTTGCTGAAAGTATTTGTATGCATTGGGTGCAAAATACTGCTCACTGATAATGTCACCTGCACAAAAGAGAGGCTAATATAAATTTAATTGGCCTTTTCAAAATCTTCCAGGATCTGCATTTTGGAGGATGCTGCAGTGTTGAGCATAAACAGAAAGCTGCTCAGTAGTTATTTTGTTTGGATGAAAATGACACTGGCTCTTCAGAGACTAAAAATCAAGTTGCTGTGCAGAGAGCAATTTAAAAAAAAAAAAAAAAGGACAAGGGGGGGGAAGAAAGCTTTTTTCTTTTTTAGAAATGTGGCCTGGTTATGATGAGCAAATCTGATGAGAGTTTTTCTTAGAATTAACATTTGTAAAGCCAATTCAAGTTTGTGTGGACTTTATCCCTAACATATGGCTTCCCACATGATGATGTCATGTACAACCAAATGCCAAAAAAGTGTGAATGCTCCCAGCAAAAGCTACACTTTGAACTCTTTGATTTGCAGTTGTCTGTGCATGTGTGTGCATGGCCAGCCAGCTGGTCATGTTAGAGCACTGAGCTCTGCACGAAGGCGTTGCTTTCTTCAACTGCGGGTGATGGTCTGTGGGGTGGCTTCTGTATGGGAAACATCTACCTTTCTTCCCCTGGGATGTTTGAAACGGTGTGAATTTTCATGGCTAATTTGCTTTCTCGCCTCTGCGTTCAGGTATCTCTGTTCAGAGAAGTTCTAGGTAGGGACTGTCAGCTCAAGGCATCTTGGTGCTATAAGAGCTTTGTGCAATGCCACAAGTGAAGATTTCTGTATTGTTTGGTTTTGCAGGTGTTGTGTAGGCATGACAAACTGTTCTGTGCAAGGGTTTTGTTCCCAGCCCACCTGTTAGCAAAGTTGTGTTTTTTCAAAGGTAATACTGTTTGGGAGGTGGATCTCACCATGTACTTGTGTTTATGGAGCGGGTAGTGGGGTGGTTCTCTCTCTCCCCATCTGTGTGCTCTCCTGTCCTCACTGCCTGATCGGGTGGTGTGCTGTTATCTTTTGTGTTAGAAAAAGGTTCACTTGGGCTGCAAGCTTTTTCCTCTCTTTAGTGCAAAACAGAATGTGTTACAGTGGTATTAAATAAAGAGCAACTGTGGGGTTTTTTTCTTTTAAACTACCATTTACTGTAAACTTCTACAGGGTCCTGTTGTGCCTCAGCAGTGGATATGTTAGGAAGATTCCTGGATCAGAACATAGATTGCAGATTTTCTGATGAGGTGTTCCATTGGCCATGCAGTGGAAGTTGGGATCCCAGACTGTCTACAGCTCTTTAACATGATGGTTACCAGCAAAAGAGTCCTAAAGAAGTTTTGAGGTTTTTTTTTTTCAATGTTGGGTAAGGAGGAAAATGTAACTGCCAGTGCCTGCTATTATCGGTCCGTTGGTATTGGTTTTCAAATGCAATACTCGATGAGGAGTGTCATGTTGTATTGTTCGACTCAGGTGTGAAATGCAGTTAGACTGCCTTCTACTAAACCTCTGTCTTTATAAAGTCTTCATCAACTCTGCTGGCAAGCGACCAAGGGTTTATCTTTGCCCCTTCCTTTTGTGCTTTGGTGCATCTTTTCTCCTCATTCAGAGATGGAAGCTTGTGCTCATTTGCTGCTCAGGAGGGGAGTTTCTTGTATACTTGCACCTGGGCAGCAGCTGAGCCACATCTGTTTGCATGTGGATGAAGAATGACTTCAAGATGTTCCTCTTCTTTCTTGGCTATGTATTGAAACGTGAAGTGTGCAAAAGCGAGCGTGTGTGTACATAGGCACTCACTTCGCGTGCTTCCTGTTAACGCTATTTGTCTCTTAATATAACTTCTTCTATTTGTTATGAAATTTTATCTTCAACTGCAGTGAGAAAGAGTGCCGAGACAGCATAAATTTGTTTATTTCTTTACTTTCTCTCTCTTTTAGCCTTTCAGGTGGTACAAGCAGCTTAATTAGTTAAAATTCCTAAGTGCAGGTGGTAAATGGTGAGAGAGATTCTTGATCTTTTACAATAAGAAAATGAGCATCTTTGAGAAACAGCTGTTAGGACTCCAGATTATTTGTGTCCCTTGCACAGCCTAAGCACGAGCTGCCCTGAGGGAGCATTGGGCCTGTGTGCAGCGTGTGCTCCGGGGAGCAGAACCTTCCAAAAGCTGCCCAGAGCCCTGCAGAGAAGCTGGGAGCTGGAGCTCGGGAAGGGAGGAACGGTGCAGGCTCCCATCCCCTCCTCTCCCTGGCTTTTGTGTGCCAGGGGTGATTACTGTCACTGTTCAATCCATGCTTACTGCCTCCCAGAGAAGAAAGCAGACAACTTTGCAGCTGCACATGCTTCTGTGACTGGTATTTTCCTACAAGCCAGACACCTAAGAAATTTAGTTAGAGGCTTACACAAAAGAACTGTGTAAATTTTTTGCAATGACCTAATGCGTACAAACTCTTTTTGATGGAAGCTGAACTAAATGCTGTTAAATAAATTAGAAAGTTAAGTGTTAAGCCATATAAGGAAGAGTTATGATTTTTACCTGAAAAAAATTTGACACATTTGCATCTGTCATTCTCTCTACCCTTGGGTGGTCTCATCCTACTCTGCACTGTTATTTCAATTTCTTTCTTTCTCTTTCTCAAAGAAAAAGGTAAATAAAAAGAATGTTGTTAAAAGCTTCCCTTAAACGTGATGTGCTACTCTACCTCATAGTCAGGGAGCCACTTAAGTGGTGAATATTCCTAGTGAGTTCATAGCTTTAATTTTAATAATTTGGGAACTTTAATAATTTGGGAGCTGTTGTTATCTAGTCAGTTAATGGGAATTTTCCCATAGTATTTGGAACGTATGTGGCATTGGTTGCCTCTCTACCTAAAATGCCTCTGTTTGAAAGAACGGGCAGCAAAAAAAGAGCAATTTTTCTCCTTGCCTAAACAATAAAGGTACTAAAATTTAATGTTGTAGATCATTGTGTTAGTACACAGAAGATGTTCTTTTTTTTTTTTAAGTGATGTGTGTTTTGAACTGGTTTGCTGCTAGTCTGCTGGCACTTTCTGATGTTTGCAAACTTTATTAGCTGTTAGTTTCTCAAAAATAATAGAGCAAAAATTACTAGTTCTATTCTCAAGGTTTAATTTTACCACAAGTAAAGACTTCTCTGTTGCATTCGTTGTCATCATGCTTGTACGTATCATCTATAATTCATAATACATATCATAATTTATAACATTATTATGTATTATATATATAATATATAATGTGTATTATATATAATTTATGTTATATATTATTTCTTTATAATATATATTCTTATATTCTTATATATTCTCTTCACAATATAAGAAATTACCTACATTTCAGTACATATTGATATTCGTGTAGTGTACAATTGCCACATTTTAATAGCAGAGTGCAGAAAAGTGATGCAACTTTTTTGAAGTCACATGAGAGATCAGTGGCAGAGATGAGGTTACATCTTGGATCCTGCATTTAAAAATATATGTAAGTATATTTATTATAAATAAATGAAATATGAAAATAGGCAAGCATATGAATATATGCAGATGTTACATATTTGAAAAATCATCCTTTTTTACTTTATAATATAGAACAGGCATTACTTTTCAGCACTGCAACTACAGGAAGGATGAAAACTACATCCCTCTCTTGCTTTCTGGAAAAATGACTAGTCTAGTTCCTGGTTTATGAACACACATAATTTTCTGGCAAGCCAACACGGTATTTTTTTGTCACCAAAGAAGTCTACAGACTGCAGCAGTCCTTTGCTGTAGTCATGGGCAAGTGCTGTGCTGGTGTTATGGCCCTTCCCGAATTCACACAAGTCTGTGCCAGCGTTAATGGTGCACAGCCATGCTTCTGTAAATACGGATTTGGCAGTTGAAGGGGTCGTTGTGTTCAGTGGCAGGTTTCATTGCTTGTGAATTTCGTTCTGGATCTTACCACTTTTGGGTGGCGGCAGAAGCAGCACAGTTCATCACCCCAAGCCCATCAGCACATTTCCTATGCTGTCACTCCTCCCGTGTCTGAATGTCGTTGCCTGAGCTGGGGCATTGTGCTGGTGCCATCTGTGCCTCCCGTGGCCCCTGCCACAGGTGCTCTCCTTTCCTCCCCTTTGCTGTAGCTGGGATCACAGCTTTGCTTCCTAAGCTATCTATTCTTTTCCATAATGATATCAGCTTGGCGAAGTTTGGCTTGTCTGGTCTGATTGTCATCCTGTCACCGTTGCCTAGCTCAACGGCAGTACAGTTGCTGGGCGGCGAAACCGTCGCCCAACAACAGCAGCTGTGCAAACAAACAAGTCAGCATTGATATTCATCAATAGCTTTGTGCGGTCGTGGCATTGAGATACACCAGAACATGTGCAGTCTGTCTGCTTTCTTTGTCCCACGGTAAAGCCCGATCGGCTGCTCTGTGCTGATGAGGGCGTGATTGTCGTGCCGTGGTCTGCCTTCCCCTCCTTCCCTTTTTCCTTGGCTTTTCCTTCCTCTTTGTGGGCTGTCTGGCTGCTCCCGCGCACATCTGCCGCGCGTCCCATCTGCTCTCCGTGAGAGGTGCGCACACTTCTGACAAGCGGTATTCAAGTAGTACGCTGTTCTTCTGGAGACGACAGAAAACAATAATTTGTATTATTAATGGCATGTCACTAATGCTCCCTGCTTCTGAAACGCTAAGGAAAGCAAATAGCGTGGCACATTGGCTTGCGAACTTGACGATGAGTTGTTGTTTCAAAATCATATATGCACAAGCAAATTTTTCCCACTCCACTTACCTCAAGTAACAATGCTCTTATCTTCTCTTATAGCTTGTAACTTTTTCAAGACGTGGTGTGTTTTCCTTAAAAAAATGAAACACCTTTTTCAGAAGTTGTGTTCTTTCCTTCCTGGAGTCAGTGTCAAGATTCTTTAAGAGGCACAGGTGTGTGATAAAATTGTTACGTCTTTCAAGGAAAAAATATTAGCAGACTGTCAAGAAAAAACTAATTCTAAAGTCAGAATGAATTCAAAGCTAAGGTTGCCCTTGCCTCTTAGGCGTGTCTGTTGGACAGCTTATGGTGGTGCAAGTAACTCTTCAGAACATCTTCGTGGCGTGCAGTCGCTTCCAGCGGGATCTCGCCTTGTGACAGCTCCCCTATCAAACTGAACAAAGATAAAGGGAGCTCTCTACGAGTGAAGGAAGAAGATGATACACAGCATAGGCATGTATAGGCAGTGAAACTGTTTCGTTTATGGAATCACCTCTAACTTTTGGTCAAAGATTTGTGGAGATACGTAATCAAAAGTGCAGTTACTAGTTAGTATGTGTTCACCTTTGCCAGTCATATTAACCGCCATGTGTAGCAATTCCACGTTTACCACACTTACTGTGGTGAAGCTAACGCAGGTGCCTTGCGTTACTGCTGCAGGGATTTACAGCATGAAGCCGTGATGAACAAGAACAACTTTCTCTGTTAGCATGTTTGCCTGCAATTTGGAATTCACTGTAAGCAAGTGCTCGGTGTCCAAAGTGTGACCAAGGCGGACAGGGTTTTACAGGGCTGGGTAAAAGGAATTGTGCATACATGTAGGGAGAGAAGTGATTCATTTTGGCAGTGTTTGTTTCATAGCCTTGTAAGTCTTTTCCCTTAGTAACTCCCCGCTTACTCAAAATGTGACAAAGAGAAAAATAAAGGCTGGAAGCCTAAGTCAAAGGAAGGAATGAGGCTAGGGAGACTTTTAGTGAGGAGAAAACATTGAATGGCTTTTGGTGAGCAACCAGGGCTGGCTCAGGGTCCATGTTTCGGTTCCGTGCTTGCTAGAAACTGCTCTGTCTGTTACCCATGTTAACTGCTTGTGGAAGCTGTCATTCCATGGTGGCTGCACTGTGCTGTGTTCAAACAGCTGATCTCCATGGAAGAAGTCAAGAATGACTTGTGTATTTGTCTTGCATACCTTTTACAAGAGTGTACCTGTTTTTTCTCTCTTTTTTTTTTCTTCCCCTGAGAGCATTATATAAAGCAGTATATTTTATCATCACACTGCACCTAAGCATCATAAAGCTAGCAATGCCTAAGGTGAGTTTCAGGAGGAGAAAATGGATTGGGACTACTTGAAAGAATAATATCTGCTATGCTGCAAAACATTGTGCATGGGATCTGTAGAATAAAGTATATGATCACAGGCCTCCTATTTGATTAGGTGTGATTAGTGCTATTAGCTCTGCATTAGTTCTTGTAATTGTGCTGTTCAAATCAGCAGCTTCAAAATTTATCAAGTCGATATGTCAGTGCTTGAAAACTTGTGTCAAGGAATTTAGCAAACAGACCAGGGAGGAGGGGATGATTAGAGCAGTTTATCACCTTTGGAAAGTGTTGTTAGACTGTTAACACCGCGTAACAGATAGGCGAGCTATTCCTGCAAGATCTACCATGGGTTACTGAGTTCAAGGCATCCTCTAAGGGGTTACAAATGTAGTTACAGTTGAGCAGTGTACTGTATCACCGTCCGGCACTTTATACTGTGTATGCTGATTTTTATTTTAAACTGATCCCTGGTGGTTTAACTGAGTGGGATTCCCACCCCCTCGCCCCCCGCCCCCCCCCCCCCATTTTTAATGTCTGTTTTCAGTAGGCTTGAGCAGCACTGTGTGGACATTCCCATATGAAAACAGGATGATCAGGTGGGATAGATAATTTAAGGATGAAGCCTTTGTGTGTGTCCTTGAAAAATATCCTGCGGCAATTTTCTGTGATTTCCTTTAATATTCAGCTCTGAAGGCTGCTAATCCAGTCTTGACATTTCAGAAAAGTACTCAAGGAATAATCAACCTTTTCTTTGCAAAACACATCCATGGTTGGAAAAGCTTATGTACAGATCTTCTCTGTAACACAAGAACACTTCTGTGAGAGAGGAGGAATTATAGTCAAGTTATGCAAATTATACACATATATGATTTTTGCAAGTATTTTGTTAAAATATCTGGTGAATTCTTAGCTTTTTCTCCTTCGCGTTTGGACCTGGCTATTACTACTTGAATTCTGCAAACGGGAGCATTGTGTAATGAAGCAATTTGTCACTGACTGCTACAAGACCAGAAGTTAAATGAATGGCTGACAATGTAAGCGTAACTACTCGACATGTTACTTAAGAAATTCTTGTAGCTGATATCAGGTCCACATTTGCCTTACCTAAAGGGAACCCCTCTTCATCTCTCATAAGTGTCGCTCATTTCTGATGTGAGAGGGAGGATCTGGTCCTTGAAACAGAACAGATCTGCTAGCGAGCCTAATATTAAGAAATAATAAAACCAGAGGAAATGAAGTGATACTAAAAGAAAGCAGAAGACCTAAAGTTACGCGAAATTTTTCCGTGCATTGTTCCTTGTTACCCTTTTTGGTTTGTTTACTTTGTGGGACCATTAGCTGCCATGCACTGTAGCCTTGTATAGGTAAGAGGGAGCCACTTTCTGTCCTTCCATGGGGCTCACTGGAGCGCTGCTGTAGAGAGACAAGTAGGTGCAGAGCGAGAGGAGCTCGTGTTGCCCTGCTCATTTCCAGGGAATGGAGTTTCACAGGGAATCTTAATGTTTGTGCTAGCTTGCTCTGGAGGTTTTTCACAGACTGAGAGGTTTTCTCTCAGCCCTTGAATTCTGGGCAGTTGTCTCCAGAAATACCGTGTGTGAGGTTTCCTCATTGCGATCTAACTACTTGTGCTAATCTGGTGTTCTTTGGTTTTTGTTTTTCTCTGTCCCTCTTTATTTAGATGAGAGAGCCTCGGAGCAGCAAAATTTTTCCTTTTTCTCAATGGACTCAAAGGCGCACCAAAGCATATCAGGCAGCAGGACACAAATGGCCTTAGCAAAAAGTACCTTGGAGTCCCAAGAAAGTAATTTCCTTCAAACGGTTTTATCATCAGTTACCACTCCCTTTGATGTGACTTTATTTAACCGAGAAGAAATGGTCAGAATTTCAGGAGGGAGAAGTACGCCGTTGGTAGATGTCTCTGTAACAAGCAATGAGGCATTCTTAAGTGACGATGAATTTATTAGCTCATTCCCAAAGGCACAGTGGACTCCTCCACTGAAGTCTTTTGCAGTTTTAACAGATCATCACTCAGTTAATACAGTAGAGCCACCAGGAGAAACGTTAGAAACTGTGTTGCTAACACCTTCATTATCTGTCCTTTTTTCACCTTATGATATCTCAAAAACAGCACAGCAAAAGACTCCGTTGAGCGCTGTCCCTGAACGCAGTAATGCTCTTACAGAATTGAAGCCTTTTGTACCAGATAGTGAAATGCTAACTGCAAGCAGAGACTTGCCGTTGTACCCTCCAAATACAGCTATTTATTTCACTTCCATTCCTTCAGAGGCAGGAGTTGCAGTGCGGGGAAACATAAATGCAAGTTTAACAGCTCTGCCTTTTGGGGCTGCTTCAGAAGGGTCGCCTCTTCATCTCAAGCTGTTGGATAAAAACAGCCATGTGGCCCCAGATGCTGCAGCACAGAGTGCAGACCTGTATGGTGACATTTACGCCTATGCGAGTAGGCCTCTCAGTCTAAGGACCTACCCCACTCCAAGCATTCCCTGGGCCGTGCCGGCTTCAGCAGCCAGTGCTGAGCCTGCTCTGTTTCCAGTTAGTCTTCCGCTTGCGTCTTTCCCGCTTCACTCGGCTGCCATTTCCACGGACTCTAATACGGTTCCTAATGCCAGCCTGTTTACACACGAATTCTCTGGTACAACACCAAATTTGCATGCTGGTTCAGAAATACCAAGTCAATCAGAGCTTGTTAGTGAGCTCATGAGTCCAGTGCCTTTCACGAGATCATACAGTTCTTGTCTGTATTGTGACTCAGTTTCGCTTCTGCCAGAAGCAGGCTTTTCCCCAGAACATGATGTGGGCTCAGGCGATTATCTTGAAACGTTGTCCATCAAAGCCTCTGAAGTACAAGGCATAACTCCATTTACAACTATAACTGCAGATGGGTATGAATTAGAGGAGCCTACACCCGAGATTTTCAATACTTTTTTTCCATCAAGACCAGTTGTTTCATTTTCTTCAAGATTTGCAGAAATGCCCGATTCAAGCATGTTTTTATTAAGCGCTACAGACACTGTCCTTAACAACACAACACCTGGAACAGTTTCTCCTTCTTACGATCAGCTCCCTGGAGGAACATCCCTGAACATCTCTATTGCCCAGTTTTCCCTCCCTGTTCTGGAAACAGTTTCGTTGACACCAAGCACTCGTGTAGAACTGCCTGATGCCGCCACCATTCTGTTTGACTCTGCCTTCATCCCGAGTGAGCTGGTAGCGTCATTTGCAGTCAGTCATACGACTTTGCTGGAGTTGCCAGAATTAATGCCATCAGAATCTGTGGTTTTGCTTGACAAGACCTCTACAAGGGAAGAACTGTCTTCAAGTATTTCAGATTTTCCATCCAGTCTTTTATCAACACTATTTCTTATTGAACCTAGCTCCTTGTCTTTAACATCGGCCATGCTAAATTCTTACTCTGTCATGGGAAGTGATTTATCAACACTCTTACCTCAGACCTTGTCAACTGGGACATCAATACTTTCTGAGGATGTTTCCAGCTGGGAGTTAACTACCACTGTCAGCTCTGCCACTGGCACTGAGGTTTCTCAGTTCCCTCTTGACCAAACATCATACTTTTATTCAAATGCATCCTCTGTTCCAGGTGCACGTGTTCCTGAAATAACGCTGTCATCAGATTTTCACTCTGAGTCGTCGGTGTTTCTGGAAGCACCCTCAGTATTGCCAGCGGGCTCTGAAGTTGTCTTTACCTCAGCTGCTACAGGAGCTACCTCTCAGTTGGAGCCTTCGCTCTCCGCCTCTCACTCCGTGGTTCCTACCCTGGTGCTGCCCGCTTCTGACACCCAGTCTGATACCAGCAGCATCTTGCTCAACGAAACAAATCTGATCTCTTTGTTTACTACCTTTCCGGCAACTCCTGTCTTAAATGTATCTTCATCTCTGCTCTCAACTGCTCCGGCTTCTGATGAGGATATTGGTGCTACAGTTACCCCCACGCTGCTTTTAACATCTCGCAGCGAGGGCAGTGCCCAGACAGCCCTTCCTCCCGCAGACCCTGACAACCTGACGTCACGTGCCGACACCAGCAGCATGATGCCCTTTCCGACAGCATCTCTCTCTGTGGCCACGTCGTTTGTTCCCGCGCAGTTTCCTCCGACTTCTAGCCCTCCCACTGGATACGAAGTTCCAGCGGGAAGCAGTGTAACTGCTGGTCCTGATGCATCGGCTGCTCCCACCACTGTCCCCACGACCACTGCCGCCAGTGCCACGGGCAGCCACGGCACAACTGCTGCAGGCAGCCTGGGGACGTTCTCCTCCACCCCTCTGGCGACCACTACTCCATCTGAACCAGTGGTCGTAACCTCTGCCGTGACCACTACCAGGCAACCCTACGTCTGCGACATCACGGTTCCTGATGCTTACTTAGTCACTGCGGGTAAGATATTCCTAATGTTTTTGTTTTTCCAGAAGCCACTGTAACGTGATGCCCTAGCTAAATTGCAGGTGTTGAATTCGCTAAGTGAACCTGTCAAAGAAATACGGTGTAAATTTACACAAACAGCTGTAAAAGCTTTGATTTATCATTTACCCTTGAAAATAATAGAATTCACTTGAACAAAGTCCGTTGTCATAGTGAGTTACATATACATTACGCTATGCACAGAGAATGAAATTGTCTTCTAAAATTGCTGATGTGTATATACAAGTATACTGAATTAGAGGTTGCTTTATTGTTTGATGGGTTATAAACGAATGTTACTGTCATGGTACCGTTCTGCCAAACTGTTAAATGTTCTGACTGAGTAAGTTTCTCCTTTCAGTTGTTGCTGCTGTTCGTAAAAAAAAACGGCATGTGAGGTAATGTTGTAATATAAAAGAGGAGAGTTGGTTTAAAAAATGTTTGGGTTTCGTTACCATTTTTGTAATTTTACTGTACTAGCTTATGTTTATATTTTCCTTCCTCCCATACTTACATCAATTGGATTTGGTGTGTTTGTAACCAGAAAAAGTGACATTAGTGTGTTTCAAAATTAATTGTCTCAGCATCTGTGTTTGCTTTTTTGGTGTTTTCCTACCTCTTCCTAGCTTGTTAACAAAACAATACCAGCGAGCTAATCCAGGGCAGCTGCAGAAGTGCTGCATGTTCTGTGGTAAGCAACGCATTTTGCCCTTAAGATTTACTTGTAATATGTAAAGCAGAATGAGCATAATCTCATCCTCCAGATATGAAGGTGAACTGGCTATGCTGGTGACGAGGCAGATTTTTTAACCTGTAATTTGAGTAGTTTTGTAGGCAAGTTACTGATGGAAAATAAATGCAGGATGACAACACGACACTTTTCAGTTGTTTCCTTGACTATAGTCACAGTCTCAAGCGGGACTGTAAGAGACATGACATCCATAGGGATGTGGGGGTTTTTTAAAGCAGTTTCTTACTCGATGGATATCCCTTTCAGTAATCAATGTCAAGTTTGTTTACTTTTTATTAAAGAGAAAAGTAGATGCATATTTTCTATGGCTTTTTTCTGACCTCATCTGCATTCCATGCATTGCCTACAAAACTTTAACTGTGTTATGACAGCAGGCTCATTGTGCACAGGTCCGACAATGTGCTGTGACTTTCACATCCAATTTGAATGCCTCGGTGGCTCTTTAGAAGATGCGTTTACTAGAATGCTAAAGACATTAGATATGCAAAAACAAAACAAGAGAGAGAAAGTAAACCTGGATTTCCTTAAACCGTTTATACAGTCACTTTTTAGGATACAGTCATACCTTTACCTGTTTCCTTGTCCGTCGTCTGTTTGATGCAGTTGATCTCATTGCCTGCTTTTTCACGCATTGCACAATTGAAAATGCAGCTTTGCAACAAAGCCCAGGAGATGAAGCTAAAATGTATTTACTGACTTACATTAATTTCCAGTGCTGGCCCGAAGAGCTGTTCTACAAAATGTCAGTGAATCGATCAGAGAAGTGCTCAGAGTTCAGTTCAGGCGATCAGTAGAGCTAGAGGTAAGTGGTACGAAGTGGGTACAAGTACTCTTTGACCAAGATAATACGATAGTGGTTTTAGTTCACAGGCTAGAACGGTGATTTAAAAACAATCCATGTGGTACTATATCGAGAGTTTATTCTAACTTAAATATTAGTCTTGTTTCTTTTTTTTTTTTATTACCATGAATATGACATCAGCTTTTTTACTTTTAGGATGTCATCATTTTCGAGGATAGACCTTTCTTGGTTTTGCTAGAAGTGAGCAAGCAGTGCCCAGCCTCTGCTGCTCACCTCCTTTGACTGGTGAATTGAAATTGAACTGAAAAGCTTTTACCCTTCGAAATACCTGTTAAAAAGTTTTCTTTTTTCTGCTAGCTGTTTATATACTTAGCACCTTAAATGAAACAAAGCCTTCTGCACAACCTTGTGGTATTTTATGTTGTAAGTGAGGCCATCAACACTTGCAGGGCAGGTGGTGGAATCCCAAATGCAGTATTTGACAGATGAAAAAGGCAGGGAAAAAAATTCAGGGGTGCAATGGTAAGATGCTATTTTTAAGCCTTCAAATAGGTGTGACTCCTGTCCTTCCCCCAGTCACAGAGCAAGGAATTGCTGTGCTCTTGGTTTTTTGTGGTGGGTTTTTTTTGGTTGTTTTTTTTTTTTTTTTTTTGAAGCTTCCTCTGCTTGATGTTCAAGGAATCATCTTTGAACAATATTTCCATGTTGTTTCCTAACCTCAAAGTCAGTGTCTGGTTGAGATGAGATTTAAAGGCTCTATTCCACTCCTCTGTCTCAAACCCTCTGTCTGAGAAGAAAAGACTGTAGACGGGTACCTTTGTTGTATAATCAGATACTTCAACACTGGGGACAAAATGAAATCTTTTAATGGAATTACTGGTGTGGGTGTAGGTTCAGCTACACTTGCAATTTTTCATGTCTGCCCAGCACCACATTATCTTACTTTTTTCAGTCTATGATCTCATTTTCATTACAAAGTTTACTTAAATAGCACTTTGAATTTTCAACATAACTTCAGTTTCTCCATGCACAGAATCCCTTGGTGCCTCTAACTTCTGCTCGCCGATCTGTGTGGGGAAACAGTGTTTTGACAGCTCCTGCCATAATCACTGCACTCAGTAATTAAACAAACCCTGTCTGATGTTTGAGAGTATACCCTTCTACTACCCAGTCAAGATAGGAGTGTTATGTATTTCTGCCAAACTTCAGCCACAGTGAGCTGCCACTATAAATTATGTTTAGTTTAGGTCCTTTTAGCAATACCCACCCATAAGCTTTTCAGGTTTTTTTGTAAAGAAGAGATTTTTCTTCTGGTTCGTGAATTATACCTTCAGATTGTGCAAACTGACATAGTCAAGTAGAAGTCAAAAGTTGATGATGATAGAACTACGCTAGTTTTCAGTGACCTTATACGCCTCAGTAATATGGAAGCACTTACCCTCTTAATAGTAACAGCAGTAAGACAAAATCTATTGCTAAATATTTGAAGGTTGATTGGAGCCAACATTTGATATCTTGCTGCTTTATATTTCTGCCCTTTAAATTCCTTCCTTTCATGCCTACTATTGCCTTGTAAAGCTCTCAATAGGATATTGTGGCCCTAAGGGTGCTCAGAAGCAACTGCTTTTATAAATAATGCAGTTAGTCCAGCTTCATTCTTTGCAAGTTCTTTTTTATCAAAAGGAGAAAACATCTCTGTGGAATCAGTTATGCTTATTTTATGCTAGAATGCTGCTATCATATGTGTTCTCTTAGTGATGCCTTGGGTGTGAGTTTTGCACTAAAAATAATCACTAGCAAATGTCTTCACCTCTAACAGTGAAGTATTAACAAAACTGTTATTTTAAATAAAGAGCTGTCTATAGTATCAGCATGTTTAATGGTGGTATAATACAAATTTTTAAACAGAATTTTTCTATATTGCTAAACTTAATTAATCAAACAGACCTGACTTTTGTTAGTCGAGAGTACCCAGGAACCGTGTGTACGGTTGCAAGTTATGGTAAAGCACTGCACTTCTCTAAGCTGCTTTTTTACTGTGTCCCCTGTTACAGCTCACAGATGTTGTTCCCTTGCTGTGATGTAATGCACAGTAAATCAGGAGACAGTCTTATTAAATTTAACTTGGTAATAATGTATGCTTTAAAAATAATATCCATGGCAACGATGGATATAACTGCTGCTCGCTTTAAGTACAAACCAAGTTTAACACTGAAAGGAGAATTAAAACTTTTTCTTCAACTTTTTCAGTCAAAACTTGGGTCTCTGCTTTTTTTATTATTTCAAACATTCTGGGTTGTTGAAGTGGAAAAAAAAAAAAGGCAGGCTTGAATCCTGCCTAATGAAAAAAACTTTTGTCAATTTTTTCCTAGCAGAAGTCCTTACAGCAAAGTGAGAATAACCTAAATTTTTAAAGTTCTTTCCAGTTGGTCTCAATGTATTGCATCTGCAAAAGAATAGGACCTATTGTTTGAATAAGGGTAATTTTTGTCAGCTTTCTCTAATGTAAACCTTGTGACCCTTGGGTAAGATCTGTTACACAATGTTCCCTTGACTTAGCTATGTTGCACTGGGGTGCGAAATAAAATAGCGTTGGCAGTGACTTGCTGCCAGGACCCCTGGTGCCATTAAGTTCATGCCAACAGGAAAAAGCTTTTTGCCAGCCTCATTTGTGCTTGGAAATTTTATCATGCAGTATAACGTATACCTCAGCCGCTTTGTTGCTGTATTTAATGCGGGTTTTGGGGCATGTCCTTAGCCTATTGGTTTCTATAATCCAAAATTAGTAAACCTCTGCCTTCAAAGTAAGGAGATCAGTTCATTGTCAGGCAGTTAAATGCTTCTTTCAAAGATGCCACCTTGTGGACTTGTGCTGGCTTCATCGCTACTCACTGCTGCTGAAATTCTGGCTGGTACCATTTAGGTGTGTAAAAACAGTGAGAGAATTGTTGCCTTAGGATCCTAATGTGGGTAGAAGCAGAAGCTTTGTTTCATTTTTAAGACCTGTGAGCCTTTGTAGCCCATCTTCGGCAAGTTGAATGCTCTCTGGAGGCTCTTTACAGGATGCTTGATAAGGTGATGGAGAGGAAATCGGTTGTTTATGCCTTCTGCCAGATGTTTACACAGCATAATACCGTGGAGTGTAGGCATGGATTAGATTGTAGTAAAGGTCCGTCTAACCAAATATTTTAGTGGACAATAATCAATAGCAAATGCTTAGGGAAGATAATAAGGAACAGAGTAAGCATACAATGATGTTTTCCCCAAATATTCTTCTTGCCTCCAGTAAATCAAGTCCTGAAAACTTTCTGTACTAGAAGTGCTCTCTCTTGTGAGGGTAGCTTTGAATGAGATAGGTTGTGTCTTGGAAATAGCGGAGTTGGATTAGCCATCGCACTTTGGAGAAGGAATAGTTCAACTTGAGGTGGTGTAAGGGTTCTCTGCTCCTACTGAAGGTTTCTGCTTTTGCTGTGGGAATGGCTCCAAAGTGCACATGGAGTTTTGTGTGCTTCTCTGTCTCTCTGACCCAAAGTGTTAAGATAAGAAAGTTGTGCTTGTTTACTTTAATAGGTGGCACTCTAGAATGTGGTGGTTCAGCTAGCTAATTTGTTAGCATCTAACTGTCCTGGCAGCAGAGGTGAAGCCTCCATGAGGAGGGTTGGATGGATGGATGGGTTTGTGAAGCGTTAGGGCTGTGCCAAGCGGAGCTACTCTCATTCATGAATCAAGAGTCATGAGCTGTGCTCATCTGTCCTAGACAAATTTGCAAACTTCTCTGTGAATTAGCTTGTAGACAGCATCATGCTGGCATGGCTATATTATTGCTGGCATGGCTATATTATTTCTGTCATCTGAATTAGGCTGTAGAGAGCTAACTCTAGACAATGCTGCAATATCTCAAACAGAAATAGCTATTGTTTTGACCTGTAGTTGTTCTAATCTACCTACCTCAAATTTACACTTGAAAGTTTTTTGTTTTTCAAATTCCATTCTTCTGGAGTTGCTGTCACTTTTCTTCTGCAGTGAAGCACAAAACAGAAACAGTGTTAGTTGCTAAGATGAAAAAGTCAGTGCAAGATTTCCAGGGGATATTTGGGGTAGGTTGCTTTCATTGCATCTGTGGTGCACTGCAGCAGGTCAGAGATGGAGACAGCTGCGTTAGTTATCAGAGGCTTGCTTTCTTGTCTGAAATGCCTAACTCCAGTGCATAAGTATATGCTGGCTACACTAGGCCTCTCTTCCTCAGCATATATTGCTTTAGAAATCACCAGCAAATTGTCACTGAGATTTGTAATTCTAATTCCTCTTTTTCTTGCCTTTTAAGCTGTCCCCTTTGCAAGTAATGGGCAACTTTCTTTTGGCGTGTCTTACCCATTATAACTGCTGTTTCCATTTGACAAACTGAAGCTGCAGAGATCATTTAATCCTGAGATAAAAGGATAAAATTTCAGATAAGAGGAACTGAAAAGAGCTGTGCATATTATTCATATCAAACAAATTTGAGTTCTATGGGTCTAAATCCATTTAAAATAAAAGCTGGATGATGCATATATTTGTGGACTAAGAAGGAAGAAAGGAATAATGAGCAGCATAGTTTTTTTTTTATTTCCTTCTGCTACTGAGGTAGTTTCTTCTGGTGAAGGTAATCTCTTTGAAATGCACGTGTTTTAGAGGACAGGAAAGAGCTGCTTGCTGTCTCATCCAAACAGCAATTGCCATCACTTTACACTGTCGCAGAAATACCAGTAAGGAACATGTGGGTCACAATTTAAGTAGCACTGTGCTTTTCCAACAGGCTGATCCTGAAGTTGAGGATATCTAACATGTCCCTTCACCAGCACAAAGCCTGCAAGGTGGTAGCACTTCTTCATCTAAGAGGTGCACATTTATCAGAGCCCTTGGGTCTCTGGTTTAGATGGTTTACTTATTTGTGAGGCCATCATGTTGGACATCTCAAAATATTTTAGTGTGACTGCGTCAAGCAAATAAAGCAAACTGGGGGAGTAAACCAAAGAGGAAAAAAATGATGCTGGGGAAACAGGTGTACTTGACATTGAGAGTGTTTCTCTGAAGGAGAGAAGGCACTACAATATGTTTAAATAAATAAAAGCCTTCAGTTTGTTTTTACTTAGGTGACAGAGAAATGGTGGATAAGAGTGTCTGCATGGAAACATTCACCTAGGTTTATATTTAACTTACAATCTCATTTCTTTTACACAATGACTAAGGCTCCTCAGGGTTTTTAAGAAGACTCAAAGTCAGGAGATGAATTGAAAGAGGAAAATTTTAAGTGTGGTAACTGCTGAAATAAGCAGATAGAAGTGTTCTCTGGAAGAAAGCATTCTTGAGTGTGAACATTATATCATAAAACACAGGTTATGCCTATTTTGCTTCTTGCATATCACACGCGAACAGTACAGGATATGTTTGCTATGCACTATATGACTGAAATGCAGAAGCTATGCAAGCTGTTCAGTAAGTAAGCAGCAATTGTGTATGGGAACTCTTACGTACTCCAGGGGAATGCAGGCGAGGGGGAGTGCTACTATACTGGGATGTGATAAATCAAGAAGTGTTGAGATTGGTGTATTGTACTAAAGACATTCTAGTAGGTGCGCCTAGCACAGGGGCGTTGCCTCTCTGATGCGCTGGAGCAGAGGCTGCAAGGCACAGCACTATCAGAGTGTTTATGCTTCTGCTCTCTCTTTGAAAAATAAAGATTGCATTTTCATACTTCTTGATGATGTGGCTTTAGAAATGTGTGAGACTATGTAGGTCTAAAGTGTTGCCAAATTTCACATTGAAGATTTTTTTTTAATTTCATTTTCTTTTTTTGTAGGTGTATAAAGTTTCTCCCAAATTTGCTTTCTTGGTGACCTCAGGCCCTTTTGTTTACACGGCAGTAGCTGTCATAAATGTGCTTGTGAACAGCAGTCTTCTTCGCGGTGAGGCCCCCGTGATCCTCTCACTGCATCCTTCTTTCACTGTGCCAGATAACAGATTCCAAGTTCAGACAGGTGAGTTCTTCCTGACACGAAGAGGAGGAGATGTAGCTTTGTATTGATTCACACTCCTTCACTTGTGCTTAACCATGCAAGGTTGAGTCAAAACCCTGTGTTCTACTGCTGTGAATCTTAATTCTTGGTTGTTAGTGAAATACTTGCCGGATCCGTGGTTGAGAGATAATAAATTGTAAACAGTTAACCCCATAATTTAATGATTGTTTTTCAGGAAAATATTTTTGGCACATTGCAAAATAGGTGTGCTCTTTTTCTTGCTTCAAAAGGTGAGAAGAGAGAAAAATTTCTGTGAAACTTACTCATAAAATCACAGTGCAGCTACTTTGTAATTCTTGAGTCAAGTTTCAAATTATGTTTACCCTAAATGTTCTTTTTTAGAATTCTCATAGTGTAGGAGAATTGGTGAGCAGGAGGAGTGATTGCTCATGTATACTGTGAGCAGGAGGATTGCTCATGTAGTATTCAGCTTTCCCTGGCTGCTGTATGGCAACAGTTTATGTGAAGTCCATGACTACTAATAATCTAAAGTAAAATATTACCTATGTAATATATTTTGAGAGTCGGTGGTATCATTTAAGATCTTTTTCAGCTACTATTTGCATAACAAAACCACCTGCCTGGTTGGTTGATTGTGTAATGAGGTAGTGACAGGGATTGAGCATACAGGCAGAGAGTTAATGAATGTCAAACGTGCTTTTGTTCAGGTATGTTTCATGTGTTGTTTCTGCTCTGTTAATGACTGTATGGTAAGACATCACTTTAATTGTGCAGGTGTGATGTCTTTTTCCACTGCTTAACATGGTTATATAGATAGACAGTAGATGTATTTTCTGTTCTTGAACCTTGTATAACATTGCTATTAGGGTCTGTAACCTAATCATAGCACTTCTTTGGGTAAGACTGTATCAGGAAATCCACAGATGTGCATGTAGTTAAGGTCTGTGTGCCTGCTCGCATTCCTCTGTGCTCACTCTTTCTCTCCTGTGAAAGACTTCAAGGTGTATGTATCTAGATTTAAAAGACTGTGTGCTAATTAAGTGTTTTGAAAGTGTTAGACTGATACTAATGTGTATTAATGGAGCCAATATGTGGTCTTTTAGACGAGCTAAATACTATATTTCAGTCTACAAGAAAGAGATTTATTGCTTTTTTCCCCTTAAGATTTTCATTGATCTGTTGGGTACTAAGGATTTCAGTGTGGCTGACTCAGTGTTCAACTCCTGCAAAATGAGCCACATGCACATCGAGAAGGTCTTTCAGTATGCAAGAGGCAACAGTGGGTATTTTGTCACTAATATCTTCTGGTAATCTAATTACTGTGGCAACACATATTAATGAGCAGAGAATCTACTGCACCAACACAAAATGTATTTCTACTGTATTGTTACCCAGTGTTTCACTGAATATATCGTGAATTCCATGAAAAAGTGATAGCCCTGTGGATTCTCTTGCTCATTTTGTTCTCACTCATGGAAGTACTTGTCTGTAGGAATAATGTGTACCCTTTGCCTGCAGTGCTTCAGTTTGTGCCTCGAAACGTGGATGTTGGGTTCTGCAACTTTAGCCAGCGCATTGAGAAAGGGCTGACAATGGCATTCATGGAAGTGAGCAAACACCAGGAGTTCTACAACTTTACTGTGCAGGTGAGAAGATTATCATGTTTTGTGTCGGTCCCTTTTTCTCCTCACCTTTTGGTTGTCCTGTGTTTCATCCAGCCAATAAAATGAGTTTGGTGTTCACTGGCTACCACTTGCCATCTAGATCATGTAGAACTATGAGGCTTTGTCATGAAGTCAGGATTTTTTTCCCATACAAAATAATATGGCACCACACATCCCTCTGGTTTCAAGCTTTTTGAAAAAATGATCCAAGATGATGATTTATATCCAAAAGCATTATTGAATATAATAGGGTTTATACATTTTCATATAAAGGCTGCCCCAACCCTTATCAAAGTCATTCCCATCAGATTTTACTGTTACAGAGTAGGGTTAGAATGTTTTTGTTGAAGACAACTTTCATGTCTCATTGCCACTCAGGTGATCCTGTTAGGGAATATAGGACTTACATGAGCTCTGCCATTATGTGAGCAAACATTCTAGTTGCTTCTGAGGTCTAGAAATACTTAACAGCAGTACATGATGTCTGTGGCAGCTGCTACTGGAACTTCACATATGAAATGTATTGCATATGTGCTGGGTACTGAATCACGTAGCAGACCTTAAAACTCCCTGGAAAGTCAGTAATACAACTTAATGAGACCAACTCCCTCTCCTGTCTGAATTCTTAAATCTAGTCTAGCTTTGTTGTAATACCAAAATTAGTAAAAATTTTACCGTGTTATTTAACTGGCACCATAAATGGCCATCTGTGGTACCCTAAAATAAAATCGTAGCAGGAAAAATGCCATAAACTCTATAGTACCTAAAATACTGTATAGTATATATAGTGAAGTGCTCAGAACTGTACAAGTGAATGACACAATGTGACTGGATAGACTGAAGACAGAACACGCAAAACAATTTCTTGGACTATCAGCTTCGCAAACTTTTATTTTAAATACTTCCTTACTGTCTGGAAGAGGTTTGTCTACATGAACACAGTTGCTGTGTACATTGGTGCCAAAATAAGGCTTCTAACCAGTGGTACCATCTGAGTGTGCACAGTGCAGGAGGGAGAGCATCCATTTTCAGAATGTTTCTTTGCCATGGTCTCTTCCTGTCTGTTCCACACAGTTTGGTATTCATCTAAGGTTTCTTTGTCGGTAGATTTATTTTGCTGATTGTCTCTCTAGGTGGCCTTTTTCATAATTTCCTGGACTGTAGCTTTCAGATGAGATTCTGGATTATGATTGACCTTAAAGGATAACTCTTAGAAGAGGAAATCACATGTAACTTTGCCTCCTCTGAGACTCAACAGGCTGAATCAATCTGGAATAGATGTTTCTCTGTTTTGATGTGAACTGCCCCCCATCATATTAGGAAAAAAAAATTCTGTCAAGAAAGGAATGGAAATGCCAGTGATTTGATTTTTCTGACCCTGTTTCAATCTTGTCTTTTCAGATACTGAATATAACTCTGAGGAGGGCTGGAGTGGCGTTTCGGCAAGGCCCCGTGAGCATTGTTTTTGCCATCCGAGATAGATATGGTTTTCTAAATGGGTCCAAAGTCAGTGAGCAGCTAAGAAACTTATCCGTGGTGGAATTCAGCTTCTATCTGGGCTTCCCTGTACAGCAAATTGCCGAACGTGAGTACTTGCTGTTTGCCAAGACTGCAAAATACTTTTTTTTAGTATTTTTTCCTCTCTGTACCATTTTAAAGTAATTTTGTGCATAAGTGATAATGCAGCTTGAAATACTGCCTAACTCGTATCATGAATTCTGCAGAGCAAATCCATGCCCCTCACTGCTCACATACTGCATTTCAGTGTTAAAGCAGCTTTTGTCATCATCCTTTCCTTTTGCACTGGGCCAGTTGTGGTTAACCTGGGTTCATTAGTCCTTTGGTGTCCAGATTAAAAAAAAAAAAAGTCACTTCAATCAATATTGCTGTGAAGTGCAATCCAAGGTGTGTCTCTTGTGGTTATGTCTACGGGGGTCTTTGCTGCTTCTCAGCAGGGTTTACTACCTTGGGCTTTGTGTTGCACTTAACTGTGGCTCTGACTTCTAGAAAGCCTGGGACATTGGCAACATAAGCTTATATTTGCCTGTGTAGTCTGTCTGGGTTATCTGTTAGTCTGCAGCAGTGCTTTTTTGAGTAATCTGTTATCTTTTAAGGTATTACCTTTTAAGCCTATCTCTCACTTCTTGTGTACAACTTGCATTGCAAGTCATTATTTTCAGTCCATGGCCATCCTAAACTTAGATTAATGGGAACTGTCTGCACAGCAGAGTTTTCTTGACACTCAGCCTTGACAACTGATGTTTGGTTAGATTTTTCAGATTACCTCAGTCTCATAAATAAGCCAAGTTTTTAAATTCAACAATTAACCTCATACACTAATGGATTGTTGATGACAGAAATGACTCATGAATGTAAGCAAGATCATGAGAGAACAGTACTTGTCTTTCCCCCCGGTAGGTGTTACTGTTAACTCAGTCAATTAATTCCTCTTTTCTCCTATTTCATTGTGCTTTCCAATGCAGATTTTTAATTTTCGGCATTATTTTTGTGAGCTATATAGGTGCATAACATCTGACACAGTGATACTTGCTATAGAGTTAAATGTCTAGTGGAAAATCAGGCCTAATGGCAGCTGCTGTTCATTATACAGCTGTGCAGTAGTATGTCAATGAAGATACTGTAAAGAAAGTGATTGTCAGCAGAAGTTGTTCTCTATAACACCGTTAAATCTATATAAGATGACTGCACAGGAAACTTTCCCAATGACTAGAAGTAGTTTAAATGTACTGATTTTTTGAAACTCTTAATTTTTCAGCATTTTTGAACCCTCTGCTTCCACAGTCAATTAAAAAATGTACGAAGTTGTTGACTCATTTCCTTTAAGCATTTCTGCTCTTATTTGGTCTCACACAGACTGTACCTCTGCAGTGGTAGCTGTATTTAATTGAGCCAGGACCAAAAGCCTTGAGAATCCCTGTCCATAGATGACCAGCATTTCTTGTGTTCCTTGTGAGGCCACAGAACTTCTCAGGTTGCAGGCCGTGGTCTTTATCTCACTGAATTCAAATTAAATGTTGCTCTTGCCTTGATTGCTTGAAAGACATTTCTCTTTGCTCTGCATAGTCTCTTTTGCACCTTTGCCCTAGAGTTTATTACTTTTAGTCTCTTGGATAATATTTTCAGTGTCGTGGGGCTTTTTTTTTTTTTTTTTGTGATGTATGCACATCTGGTTCCGCAGTTTTTAGTTTTGTCCACGTATTCTGGAGTGATATTTGTAGTGAATTTGCAGGTTGCCCCTTGCTGAGAATCCATCTTCTGGATTGTACAATGGAGCTACAGTGCAATTAAATGATAACAGAATTTCTACCAAGGCAGATACATCCTGAAAGACAGGCTGGTCATAGAGGAAAAACATTCCTATTAAATATGCATGTAGACTGTTCTCCTTATTTTTCTTTCCTGATGGTACTTGGGAAATTTGAAGGTAACTTCTTTAGTGCTCATAGCAGGAGCTCTCCCTGTGTTATCTGCATGCTTATAGCGCCTGGCCGGTGGGGCTGATTCCTGGCCGATGCTGGTGGAGCTCTGTGATAGCTCACATGTTAATGAGAAAGCCATGCAAAGTGGAATGAGTGAGGAGGTCAGGCAGTGCCTTTGGAGAAAGGTCCCACTAGGATTTCTCCTTTTTTGCTGGCTACTCTGAGGATTTGCAGTGCAGTCATGCAGTTGTCGGCTGTTACGGCCTGGCAAATTTAGCCTCTGTTAGTACAATGGCATGTCCCAGCCTGTGGGTGAGATATTTCTATAACCTTGTTTCCGAAGCTTCAGGAATTGTTTGTTCCTGTTGGCAATCCTACACAAGGACGCCAACAGCGTGGTAATTTCATTCCTGCAAATTCCAGCACAAGCCTCTAGACTTCAAACACAAAATAGTTACTCTTCCTCCCTTCACATCCACTAAATCTTCCAAACACTACTGAACCTCAAATCCTTAAATCATCAGTCCTCCCTTAGTGTAGGAAGACAGACTAAGTCCATCGTGATACACACTTTATTCCCACACTCCCGTATTTGGCACTCTTGAAAAATGCTGTTACTTTGGTGCGCATACCCGATAGCGGGAATGATGGCAGCCAAACAAGCTATGTATATATACACCCTTGCCTTCAATGACTCCACCTAACTGCTGCCATAGTTTATTGAATGAATGTTGCCAACAGAGCAGAGCACTTGTCTGAGAGATCTTAGCCAGAGTTTGGTGGTGGTGGTGTCTCTTAGTTTGTGTTTGACAGAGAAATTTTGAAGACTACCTTCAAATTTGTCTAGACTGAATTTTCAAAACTTTAAGTTTTGAATTAAAATAAGTAAAATAAAACATGCAGTAAGTCAAATTAGAATAACTATATTAAATTTCAATGTAGTAATTCAGAATTTTTAGGAGAGATGAGATCTTACCACGGTTTGCAATGTAGAAAACATGAGATTTTGGTGGATATGGTGGCCTAAATCAAGATGCATCTTGTCAGCATTTGACTTGTGTGTTGCTAGAAGAACTCCTATTTACTGTAGATTGAGCCCACTGCAGGACAGCTCATTTTGATGTAAACTTGTCTAGTTTGGTCTCAGTAGTGCTTCGGCACATTTGTAGTCACTGTTTTGGAACACCAGACGTGGTGCCATTTGATAAGTCAGCAAAGTGGGAACACAGTTTCTCAGCTTGTGAGAACTATGGGTCCGTCTGTCAGCAGGCATAATAATGAGTGTAGCTCGTACGCTTTTGTAAGCGAGGCAACCACACGGTTATTTTTAGCTGTTTCTACAGTTTCTTGCACTGTTGCTGTGATTGTATTTTGAGCCAAAGGATTTTAGATCTTCAGTATTCAGAGCCAGAAATCATGTCCAAAGGCTCAGCAGCGTTGGGCAGATCCTTCTTGAGACATCTTATTCAGCAGTCTGCTGGGGATGACCAACAGCCAGATCCTCAAAGCTGCTTTGGCAGGAAGGTGTCTGAATGCTTTTGTTTTCTAGGCCCTGAACTCTCTGCTTTCATGCTGTCCCTCGGTCTACAGAGGAGCTGTAGCAGGGAAGGTGTTGTGAAGATCTTCCTTGGATAGGTAGCTGCTTTGCTTTATGCAAATTAATATGCAACCCTCTGCTTTTCAGTGTGAATTTTTGGGGGGAATTTTGGATATTTATATATTTACATATAAACAACTTAAATATGTTATTGTTTATAAGTAAATTGTTTATATGTAAATATGAAATGTTCCTTGCCATACAGTTCTCTGCCATTTGTGCCTTAGTTATCTGGCATGGTAACAGTTAATACTCTCGGTAGTGACTTCCCCCCCCCGAGGGCTCTATATATGATTTTGTAAGTTTTATAGTCTGCATCTGAAGAAAAAGAACTGATTTGTAGGTGAGCTGAGCTGTCAGGGTGTTGAAGTCGATTCATACTGAGGAAAACCTAGTTGTGTAATATCACCGTATCTCAACACTGTTAAGTGAAATGAGACCTTGCCTTCGATATCCCGAATATGAGCCTTGTTTGAAGGAATGTATTTGTTCCCTGCTGCTTGTTCATCTCACATTGCCTTTCACACACAGTCCTTTTGCTGGATTTTTCACATAACTAATATGTACTGTTTACACTCTTAACTGTGTTGGTTGTCCCTGTGCAGTACATCATTAACAACAGGAATTTTTGTCAGCTTTTTTCACTCATTTAGGGTCAGGGTCAGTAATGAAAGTTTAGTTTGACAGAAGGGACTCTTCTATGCAGGGATAGGGCTGTTGGAGTGGTCAAGCCTGGAAACTTCCAGACTTTTTTTCTTTCCCCCACAGACTTCTAGGTGACTTCAGCAACATGCTTACATTCAGATGTTCAGTTTACACCTTCCTGCGTGCTTATTTTGCGTTGTCCACCTTACATCTCACGTTTTAGATTGTAAACTGGTTAGATGGTCATGAACTACATGTCAGCAGAAAGAAAACCAAGTCTAGTCACAGTTTTTGGGTGCTAGTTCATTAAAAACAATAGGAAGGAATATATTTGTATCTCTTTATTGTTGGAAGATTTGTCTGAGGACAGGCAAAGGCTCACTGTGGACTAGATAAGGAATATTGGCCTTCATGGACTTACCCTGCATAAATCTCTATTTTTGTTATGACTTTAAATAGAGAGAGTTTTCTTGGGACCTGCTTTTTTTTAGTGCCATAAGTAGCACGTTGATGGGTGGCATCTATTTCAGATATCTTGGAAATGTTGCAAGGCCAATAGAATAATATAAAATCCTATGATACAGTCCAAAGACTGCAGAAATATTTGGCAATTTTGGATGGATTTTAGATCAGACTTTTAACAGATACAGTGTGTTAATATTGCCCGCACCTCAATATTTGCATGGACTCTTATTTTTCAGTTGATGCCTTCTCATTCCAAATATTGCATTCCCTCCATCCTTTCTATTACTGTTCCTTCATTTATCAGAAATAGGAACAATCAATATAGTACTGGTTCTATCCTGCATCGTCTCACATGTCTCTGTATGAGAGGAGGGGGTCAGAGAAATCCTTCTTGGAGCATCTGGCGAAGGCCATGTTGCCCGAGTGGTGTGCTTCAGACTGCTGTCAAGAGGTTTCTGGGTGACTAGGTGACCCTTTGCCTTTTCAGTCAGCGTTGAATCAATGCTGTTAGGCGGTATGGTGCTTCAGGGCTGCGTGTTAGAATCTTCTAATGATGATAGCATCTACTTCATTAATGCATCTGTAGTCATTAGCAGACCAGCTGCAATCTAACTAATAATTGCATTTTGTCTATCCACCTTCCCCCTCAGAATAACAATCAGTCTGTGCTGTTTTTAATCGTTAGTTCCAGGGGGCATTAGGAATCTTGCATATATGATCTTGCTGCAGTGCTGAGACTCCCGCTGAGCTCAGGATCTGGCCACGTGTGTTGGTGAGACACTTGAGTGACCTATGGAATAAGAGTTGGAGCCTGGATTTTCTGACTTCTAAGCATGGTCTCAGTTGCAGAAGTGCGCATCATTTCATGCATTCTTCATCAGGTTTTAGAACCCAGCCTTAGCTGCCAATGATCACGGCACCCCTTCCTTTTCAATTTCAAGACTTTCTGCTCAAGTTGTTTTATTTTTAAATTTCATTAATTCCGTGAAAAGTTTAAGTGAATAGTCATCCAGCAATTTGCATAAATTAAATCATTTTCAAGTACTAATTAGAAAAAGTGTGAAGAGCACATTAAGTATTGAGGCAAAACATGATTTTGGTTTAAAAAGAAAAAACTCACAACTGCCAGCAGTTCAAAGTTTTATGGCCATTGGAAGGCTTTTGATTTTCTTATCTTGCTCTTTCCATGCTTTGGAAAAACAACAGATGCTGTTCAGTTTATGCTTTTTTTGTTCAGGTTGTATTTCTAAATTGAAGTAAACAATTGCATGACCAGAGTAAATAGAACTCCAATCTAAAAGCTACAATCAGAAGAATCGTGTAGCAGGATGCCAAAAATAAATGGTTGTTTAAAGGGACTGTGAGGTGCCTTTTTTTTTTTTTTTTTTTTTTCCGTGTCTGAGAGTTTTGGAAATTTGATGCATCCTGGTCAGTGTAGAGAGGGCCAATGTTTCCTGTTCAGAATAAAGCACCATATTTTGATACCCTTCTGAATAGTAAGTCAAGAGGTACCTCCCATGTGGTTCTCTTGAACCTAATGGTGCTATTATTGAGATAAAGGTGGAATAACAAAATTTTCATATTTTTCCCACAGGAGTGTGTATAAATCAGTGAAAATAGAAGGTACAACATAACTAGTAATTCTTTTGCTCTTGCCTTAACAAAAAAATAAGTTTTTTAAGGGGCAAAAGAATCAGTTTTTAGGTACACTGACAGAGGTCAGCTACTCTACAAATCATTGCATAAGTAAATTAGAAAAATGGTAATTTTCTATTTCTCCGAAACATGCAATAGTGGCAAACTATTCTACAACTGAAGACAGGGCATCTTTACTCTAAATTGATCTAGCATGGACCAGGTCATTTGATTGTTATGTGCTGCATTCTTTCTATCCATGAAATGGTTTAAAAATTAACCTTTGTATAATGCTTAGCAACTGCATCTGGATTAAATATTTTGAGAAAGTTAAGACCCTTCCTTTTCCTTATTGCCATAGTGAAGCTTATGGCTTCCCTTGAGGAAACTGTTGGCCCAGCCCCCATCTTCACTTCTTTCCCAACATGTCTTTACTGCTCTCCAGTGGAAACCTTGGGAAAAATCTTATCCCTACTGAAGTCGGTGGAATTAGACTTTATTTACTTCAGTGGGGCAAGGATTTCATTCTGGAGCAGAGCTTTTTTGGAAGAATTGAGAAATTAAGAAAGCTTGGAGCCACCCAGACAAACACAAAAGCCATGAGATTTGTCTACAGCAATGTTTCTACATGCATTTACTTGTGATTTTTGTAAAAAAAAAAAAAAATCAAGGTAGCGTTTTTTAAATGCTTCCCCCTGCACAAGTTTGGAACACAAATCAGATATGTTTATTTTTTTGCTTTACATTTAGTGTTTCCATATAGTTTCTGCTTCAGAGAAGGTCTTATTTTCAATCTGAGAAACTCGTGAGTTGCCTCATTGCCCTTTGAGCAAAAGCCCGATCCTGCAGCTAGCTCAGTAAGAGTCACAGTTCAGACAGTGAGCTTCTAAATTTCTAGGAGCGATGACCTCGGTACAGCAGCTTGAAATCTTTCAGGTAATAAATCTGACTGCTTCAGTTAGCTTCTTTCTGTTCAGAGACAAACTGGGGAGTGTATGTTCCGAGCACTTTCCTTACCGTTGTGTCTGCATAGCCTCAGGAGCAGTAATACGTCTGTGTAAATAAGATGCTTACTGACAGTATAAATTATGAAGTGGCTTCTTTTCTTGTGTACGTTGTTGAGAATACTGTTCTTACAGATGTTTTTCCTCCATTCTGTTTTTCCCTCAGCATTTCATTATCCTAAGCTTAATGTGTCTCAGTTGATGAAATCTTCCTGGGTGAGAACAGGTACGTACAGTCTCTGTAAGAGTGCAATTTTTTTTGTTAGCAGGATAACTAGCCTACATAAATATCGATAGCTTAGGGGTGCTGCATTTTTATGAGGTAATAATGTGCCTGAGCTGAACAAATTCTAAAACCAAAGGCCTAGTGACCTGGAATATCTGGGAAACGTAATTCCTGGGACGAGAGTGAACTGCTGCAGTTCCTTGATAATGCACGCAAAGTAGTTTTGTCTATAAAGCAGTTCATTCTTAGTGAGATGACTTACGCTGTCAAGCATAAAGTGTCTACTCTGCATGCTGTCAATATACCACATTGATTTTTAGGTTTTTATTTTAAGTGAAAATTAAAATTTTATTTGTGTGGCACTTTTTCTACCAAAACATGCCAGGAATAAAACAGAGTGAAAATAGATACATTCCGAGTACGTGAAAGAGTATCACATTTCATTGACCTCTTCTGATTCATTCACAGCAGATCCCTCCCACCCAAGTCCTCTGGATGTTTTATTCTATAATTTGCAGATACGGTTGAGCTATCACATTTAGATGCTCAAAACCAGTTGAGGCTTCCTGCACGCTGTAGGTCCTACCTGCTACTTTTAAGCAGAAAGCTTGAATGGTGATCAGGCTATGCCTAGCAAACTTGCTGTTAGGGTGCCGATGCCCCACCGATACACTTTTGTCTTCCCACAACTTCTCCACTTGTAGTTCACCAGTAGTATAGACTTACTCTTTTTTTCAGGTATCCCTGTCTTCTCTCACCAGTGACCCGGTTTACTTTCTAAGCAGGAAAGCAAGTTGCAACTTAGTTTCTGAAGTCCACACAGAAGAAAAATGAAGATCACGTTCAGTAATGCGAGAGAAGTTGCACGTGTATATCCCACATCCAATGTCATCCTTCCTTAGAGGTTTATGTTGGCTTTTTTGGTCACACGCCCACCCTCTCTTGCTCAGCCTTAGGTTTGCTTTGTCCGTTGTTGCTGGAAGTTCCCTTAGATCCTGCAGTAAGAAGAGGGCTCTTCCAGCTCAGAAATCATGTCCCTTGGGGTTTTTCTAAGCTTCCAGACTGTAAGATTTTGAAAGCCAATTGCAGCACCTTTTTTGCTGTAGAGGAATTTTGTGTAATCCCAGTTCCTGCAGGCAGCCTGGAAAGAGCTTTCAGTCTGTATATTATGTTGTAAGACTAATGACTCATGACATAGGAAAATTATAGAATTTATGCAAGTAGAGAAGAGGTTTTTCATATTAGACTACCCAGATATATGTGCATGTATCCCAATAGTTATAAAACGTTGGGATACGCAGCGTTCTCTGTAGCTGTCCCTCGCAGTTGTAGAATACAGTTCATGCTATTAAGCATAATTCATTGATACTGAAATTCAATACACAGGCAAGAATGGTCTTCTACTTGCTGTGTATAATAGCCTTAGGCTACTGTCTGTTTATTTTGCTATTTAATTCTGAGATGCTTAGTCTGTGACTGAATTTAGAAGGCAGATGCTGTTGATCTCTGTGAAAAATCATGAATATGTTTCCTTTTTCTGACATCTGCAGTGAAAACTTTTAAATGGAAAAAGTGGTTTTAAAATTTTTGCTTTAAGAATTAAAACAATTAATTATATTTAATTGATTTTATCTAATTGGATGGCTTTTTATTAAGCACCACACTTAAAAAAATAAACACGAAAACACTTATTGGAAAAGGGACTTTAAAAAATATATATCAATTTTAGTGGAGAGCCTCAGGAATGAAAACTGAATTATTCTGCTGCAGTCAGTGGTGAGTTGGTTTACTGTCCTTTAGCGTTGTTTAATTAGGTCATTTGAATGACTATCGCTTCATTCACTACATTTTTCTTTCACTGGATGCCATCTTCTTAGTAAAGGTCCACACTATTTTCATTTTTCCTATGTGTTGTTCCTCAGGGATTCCTCTCAGCATTAGCTACCTCAGTGACCCGAAGTACCTGGGGTTGGGAAGGACAGGGCTACTAACCAGGTTGTTTTGTGCTATGATTGTCATACTTGTTAATCTTTATCTTATCTAGGGAAGATGCGCTTGGAACACAAAGCTTCATTCATGTGCTGCTGATCTCCTGTTTTTTCTCCTTGATTCTGAATCCTTGCCCTGACCATCTCCACCTCTGTGTCACTTCCGAACACAACATTTTGACTGAAAGTAGTTGCAGCAGACAATTTGGACTGAATTTTCTCTTTTATTTGTTTGTAAACAGTTCATTGAATGCTCATAAGTTTATGGGGGTTTTTTTAGAATTGAAACTGTTTCTTCAATATCCTGGGTCTGTCTAGACCAGTTGAGATTCCAAAAACACCCTCTGCCCTTTTTTAATGTATTTCTCTTAACCTTTTCCCACCCAATGTCTTCCTTTCCAATATGTAACCTCTGGCTGAACTGGGCAGTATTCCCATGCGAATACAGCTGCTCTTGAATTGTCTGCGAGATGTCTCAGGGTGACTGAAAGCTAGTAATTGAAGTTGCAGAAAAGACACTGAAAACTTTTACTAATTCATTTGTGTTACTTTCTCTGCAATGTAGTTCTCTTGGGTGTCATCGACCAGCGAATTCAGGAGGAAGTGTTTCGGGCTGAGATGGAGCGGAAACTAGCTCACCTGTTAAACGAGGCTTTGGCCAGAGGGCGGATATGGAGACGAGCCAGTTTTGCAGGCAGCAACATTGTGCAGGTATTAAGAGCTCAAAGCCAGAGGAAGAAATAAAGGGGAATAAATTATTGAATAAGTTAATATTTTCTAGGTTTTGAGTTGAGAAAGATACCTCAAAAGCATGTATCATGTTTAGCTAGTTGATGATGCTTATGTTTTGCACCTAAAATGTGGTTCTTTTGGATACCTTGTTGTCTTTTAAGCTAAACATAACAAATGGAAACAACTATTTTGAGTGGCTACAAAAAATTCTGATGGCTTCTTAAAAACTGTGTTGAAAATTATTTTTACCAACATCCTATTTTAAAAACTTGCTATCTCGTGTGACTTATATGAGGTCCTTAGCAAAAGGAGACAGGATGGTCATCTGAGTCAAAAAAAGTACTCTGCTGGAACAGCTACTTCACAGTTGTCTGTGGTGTAGAAATATGAAATAGAATCATGTGCAGCTTGATGCAGCAGTAGAGTAGTATATTCTACCCCTTAACTGCCTATTTGTCACAGTACTCCTGGTCACAGGAACAGCTTTCAAGTAAAAATGATTAATCATGTCAAATTTTGCACACGTGGCAGCTTCTGCTATCTGGATTCCAGTACTGCTTTATAGTTTCGTCACAGGGGGAATTATGCACATAATGTCCAGGAAGACTTGGATATTTAATTTTAAGTCTTAAATTCTCACATGTGTTCTTTCTAGTCAGTTCAACAAACTGAAAGCCAAAATACTTTTTAATGGCTTGTCTTCTTAAAAATTACTTTTTCCAGCTAATTCCTCGACAGCTGGTTTACTTCACAGATGCCTTTCAGTAGTTCAGACCTATTATCTTTATTTAATTTAATCCTACAGTTTTTGCTACCACTTACATTTCCAGATGTTGAGATTTTCTAACTTTCAGTTTCCTGTCTCAGAAACATCTGTTTCAGTAATAGAAATTTTATTTTGTTTTTCTTTTGTGCAGCTTTGAATTGCTGTAAATAGACGTCTGCTTCAGATCTTCTATTCCCAGCACCTCTTATTGCACTTTGTTCTTTATGCCTCAGTCCCCCCTTTGCATATAAATTAAACAAATATTCCTTACGTTGCTAGCAAAGATACCACAGCCTATAAATTATGTACGTGTAGATTATGGTTTTACTATTTTACATAATAAAGCTTAGGTAATTCGTTTTTGCACGCACAAAGTTACAAGCAGGTCCTTTCTAGCTTAAGAATAGTATTTCGGAAAGTGAAAATACAGTGTTTTTCTTATGGCTTTGTATTACTTATTAGGACTTAAGATGACATCTGCAGCTTATGTTCCAAACAGCTGTGCTGCTCATTTATGCCACTTAATTAGTGCAAAGAGTCTGCAAACTGCTGTCTTTGAGCAGTGGAGGATTCTCTTAGTTACGGTCAACACATCATACCATCCCATGTAACACAGGGCTTCTCCAGGTGCTCACAGCCAATGCTATTAGATAGGGTTAACACTCTAATAAAGGAGACCTGGAAGAAGGAAGGCTGAAGGAGATACCTTGCTCCTCGGTGTCCTGCTTTCCTGCATGAGAGTGGTAGGCACCACCAGGTACTATAGCTTCTTGGTAGCTTGCTTTGGCGGGATGTTCAGGTGTGTGGTAGATGAGACAGCCTTAGAGGCCGTTGTGTGCAGCTGGAGTGATGCACCTGGTAGTGGGCTCCTGAGTGGAGGATGATTTCTTTCAAGGATGCTCCCCTGTCAGTTGAGGATCTGGTCCATAGTCATTTGCAATAAACCTTTTAGTTTTACTGTTGCTAATTCTGTTCCTCATAGCCAAGTTTATAAGCTGTGTTTGTGGTTTGTTGTATATATGCATCTGTTGTGTCTTCAGGGAGAGCTATTAATGTTCTTTGGGCTTTATATTCAGATTTTCCCATAAATATTTCTTGCACACAAACCAGTGACTGCTAGGATAGGAAAAGTTAAGAACAGAAGCTGCCAGTCACACAAAAGTGTTGGATACTTTTATTAGCAGGACATGCATATATCTGTGAAAGACTAGACACACGTTTCACTTGTGCTGAGCCCCTATAGACCTGAGTTTTTCCTGAGGTGAAAGATATTTATAGTGTATTGAAATGTGACATTTCTAAGCTCTGTGGAAAATCAGGGCTGTGGGTCACAAGGTGAAGCAATTATTTGTGAATGTTACTGCGGGCATATTAGTTTCCTTTCACATACTAAGAAAATAGAAGTGATACCTTGCGAGGTTTAGATTTCATTTCTAAAGGCATGTGTTAGGATTTAAGAATGTTAAAAATTACTCTTTAAATCTAGACACCTTGAATAAGAACTTTGGACTACCTGGGGTGCCCAAATAGCATGCTTTCCCCTCCCATTTGCCTATCTGTGTGGTTAACAGGTGGCACTCCATGATAAAAGAAGAAAAAAAGCCTATAACCATTAAGTACAAAAAAACCTGTGTAGCCTCACACCTGACTTATACATGAGATAGTTCCATTCATTTTTGTGTAACGCTCGTATTAATGTTTCACAGAGCAAGTCATATATATTTTTAATATGTATCTGCTGTTGCTGCAAATTTAAGGCACATGTTTAATGCAGGTTGCGTTGTATCTGCAGAGGCTAGGCCCTGTGCTATATTTTGTCAATAGTTTACCATAATAACTCAATTCTTATAATTTTGTTTGAGGAATTAAATGGCTTAATTGTAGTTTAAAAGTCTACCAGGAGCTAATACAAAAATAATTAATTTTCCTTCATTTCAGCATGCTTGGTCTTTTGAACCTAATAGAAAGCAAAAAGGTGATTCTACTAAGTGACAAAAAGAATGATGTTCTGATTTAAAGAGCACGTTAGGCAACACTGTAGTTATAATGTGTGTGAGCAAGTAGTAGCTACGAGGGGACATAATAACTGAACTGAGCTTTTCATTAAGTCAGAGGTTCATTCTCTGGGTTTTCTACCGACAGCTTATGTGTCTCTCCCGAGTGTGTGATCTGAGTAAAGGCCCAGTCTTTCTGGGAGTTTTTAAGTTTTTGTTTTTGTTTTTTTTTTAAATAGAGCCCTTGGGGACTGCTGCTGCTTCACCTTTTCCTCTGAGGCATGTCGCCCCTCTGGCAGCCACCCCGGGCAGAGACCAGCCCCCGTCAGGTTGCCCAAAGCCTGTTCCTACCTCTGTTTTGGCAAGCCAGTTTCTTGGCCGGCCAAGCCTCTGCAAGCCGGCAGAGGAGATTTCCTTAGCGTTGCCTTCGGCGCCCTGGCCCTCTCAGTGCCCTTACCGGTCTCCCCAGCTCAGCGCGAGGGAGGTCCGCCAAAGTGGGCGCGCGTTTGGTGCTACACCAGCAAGCGCTGCCCTGCCCGGCCCCAGCCGGAGCAGGAGCGCTTCGGGAGGAAGCTGGCTGCCCGCAAGCTGCACCGCCGTTTCCCGTCCTGACAGAAGCCTTTGAGAGCCTTCTCAGACCCAGGGCAGGTTACGTGCGATGCCTGTTTCACATATGTTTTATGTTGCGTTGTCTGCTGAACTGTTCAGACCACGGTACAGCTTTGATTTAATTGCATGGGCACTAAAATCCTACTTTTAATAAGGCAGAAAGCAGAATCTTTTTTGACCCATCCCCCACCCCCCTGGGGATGAACGTAGTGGAAAAAAAGTAAAATAATCCTTGTACGTGCATTTTGGAGATTGTGTGTGTGCATGTTTGCTTGTTTCTAAGTAACGCTTGTGCCTTCGAAACACTGAACTGGTTCACCCCGGGGTTCCTTACTCCTGACGGGGTTGCTGACTGGGACATCCCACTGGCTGACTGACACTTTGCAAAAACCTTGCGAGCCTGCCCACCACCTGGATTTCCCAGCTTCAAATTATGAACTAGATTTGGTTACCAAGGCAACTCTGTTCACTGACCTATGGTATTCTCTTGAAAACACTGTTAAAATTAAATTTACTGACACCTGAACACAGTTAAGCCTTTACTCTGTGGAGGTTAAAAGCACATCTAGTAACAACAAAGATGGTATCATTTATGTACACAGAAGCTGAATTAGTCTTTTCTTTTTTCTTTCATTTTCTACGTACCCTGCATTGAAATTCTTGTATCTCCTCCTCCCTATGTCATACCTCACTGCCAAAGTATAAATGTAAAATGCTTAAATGCTTCCTTACACGTGGGCTGCATTGCTGGATGCCTGGAAAGTTCCATTTCTGCCTCTGCTTGCATTCTTAGCACTCTCAAGGATAGAGACCCCTCTGTAAAATATGAGACAAAACCAATCTGAAGCTGCACAGAGAGTATAATTTGGAGCAAAATGGCACAAAACTTAGTATGCAGAAACTGTTAAAAAAAAAATGGGCACGGAGGCTGTGTACATTAATTTTATAAACAGACTTAAAAGCAGTTCAGATCCTGTGTGCCATTTTCTGTGTTGCAGCAAACTCAGAGTTTCGTTTAAAATAAAAAGAAGCTTTTAGTGAACCAGTGTGACAGAGGTGAAAACTGAAGTACAGATACTGTCACAACTGCTGAGTTTACGTACGAGTCCAGTTATGTCTCACAGTCACTGCAAGAATACCCTGCTCAGCCATCAGCCTTCCCAGAATAGAAATCCATAACCATCTCCCCTTGGATTTGAAATGTTGTCTGCAGCTTCCCTCAGTATGGTGTGAGCACTCATAAAATAATGTGTGTTCGGAAAGAATTATTTCAGGTAAAACTTACCTTGAAACAGTCAGCTTAGTTCGTCAACACCAGCCTGCACCTCTACCCTCCACTGAATTTCTTCATGCTTGTTCCTGTGTTCTCTATACTGTGCCAAAATAGCTCCAGCTACTTCTTCCTATCTCCCCTCTGACTGTTCTCACCCATCCCTGTTCCTCAGCACAGGGAGCCGTACACTGTTGTTTTTAATTCTGTGTTAAAATTGTGTTGTATCAGTTGTGGCAACTTGCACTGGAATCTGTCCCCTTCCCCCTCTGGCCTTTCTAAAGGCAGCTGTGGAGAAGTTCCTTTTTTAACCTGTTCAGCCAGTTTCTGACCGTTACCCTGTATGTATAACGCACATATAATTATAGTACTTTTTGGGTACAATGATGTATGACAATTCAATTTAAGAATCTGGTATATTTCTCTGATTCTGTAGCCTTGCTACACGCAGGGAGGTTTGATAAAAATAAACTAAGAACCCATTGACTTTCAGTCCTGTGTGGCCTTTCAACTCCCTCACTCTCCATGTGGGTTAAGTGCTACATGAGGAAAGGTTCATCCGTGCTGAAAGCAGATACCAGTCCATGCACCCTGCTGCTCTGTGCACTGAGGCCAGGCCGTGGTGAAGGCAGCCCAGCTGAAGCAGAAATACGAAGCTGTGGACATTTGTTAGCTAATGATATATCTGGGTTCTGTGAAACCAGATTCAGCCTTACAGCTGCTGAATATGTGTGTTGAAACCTTGTTTATTGATACTCCTGTTACCTTCAGTCAGGGATTGGTTGCCCCTTAGCTGGTAAAGAGTGAATAGCGTTCAGGATGAGAAATGGCGTTGGTTAATGGCTCCTGTTAGCAGGTCTTGCTGTGTTTCAGAAATTTGTACGGTTTTGTGCTCTATTTGTAGGTGTTCTGTTTCTTACATGAAACGTGACTTTTTTTAAAATTGTATACTTCGCTGTTACCGCTCTTGGGAAATGCTTTTTTAGGACATGTTGAGTTGATGTCCCCAAAGACCAGAACGTCATCCCTGTTGAGCTGGAACATTGCACTGCTTTCCTTCAACATGATTGTTTTGTTGGAAACTAGGAAATAAAAAAAAAAGCTTTGCTTTTGTAAGCCTCAGACATGCAAACATTTGTGTGTTTGCTTTACTTTAAGGCTATGGGCACTGCTTGAGATTCTAATTTATTAAATACATACTTCATAGTAAAGGATAATTCTGAAGGAAACTAAATATATTGCTCTATTCGTAGCAATTCCTTCCAGAGCTTTTCAAACTGTTTTACATGATAGAATACATCCTACTATTTGTTTGGCCTAATTCTAGGTTGAGCTCACCATTATATTTAAATGGTGAAACAGAGGAGAGTTATTATATATAAGATTTAATTTTACAGGAATTCAAAATTGTTTTGTGAGTCTCATATGCAATGTAGATGTTTGGTGGTTAGAGAGTATCTACAGGGCTTCCTCATAGCATGCATTCTTTTGATTATTAACATCTTTAGAAGTAGGTAGGAAGAATTGCTTCCCGCAGTGTCAAATACATTCCTTCCTGAAGAAGGGTGGATGCCGGGGCCACTGTTTGGAGGATGAAGGTGACTGTGCAGGTGCTTTCGCTGAGGAAGAGCAAACAGTTCTATTTGAAGCTCACAGAATATTTGCCTGTGTAGCTGCTTAACATTTGGAAAAACTGGAAAAAAGAGGTGTGTGTTATAAGCAAAGCAAAGCCAAATTAGGTATTTAGAGAAGAAAAAGTGCAATCACACTAATTTCTTCAGCAGCTCCTACTAACCGACAAATGCTAAAGGCAGTAGAGGCTTCTAGGGTGGCGTGGTGTTGGCATCTTTAGCGTGAAAGCAGTTCTCTTATTTCAATACTGGATCTGTACGTGGTCATGAAACAAATAGGGAAAAAAACCAGGAACTATAGGTTTGCCTTAAAAATATACTGTGCAAGGGATTGCTTCTCTGGAAATTTTCCTTTCAGTTACAAAATAGATATTTCTGTAAATTTCCATGCGTCCTGGCGTGCTTGAGTAATGCTTGTGTAATTAGACACCGATATATTATTCCAGCCATGTTATCTTTCCCTGGCAGACTTCCACTCAGAATCTTTTGTATAAGTATTAGGTGAAAATATCCTGAATTTTAGTTTGGAAGCAAATTATTATTACTGAATATTAGTTCTGTGTATCTATGCCTGTCCAATGTTGACTTAAGCTCTTCTCAGATGAGAGAACTAGCCTGTGTGTATGTTGCCTTTGCTGCATACTGTATTTTGGAGCACTACACACAGCATGTCTTCCCATCAGACTTCTCTGGATATTGGCATTTTCCAAACTGTACCAGTTCACAGCAGTTATGTGGTTAGTATAATATCATATTCTTTGATGTCACAAATAAAGGAATTTTCTATAACAGCCATTTTATTTCGACATCATAATACAAGGTGGAATCTTTTTTATGCACTAGGGGTTGCGCACAGTGACAATTAAGACAGATACTGCTGCCATCTTGGCAAAGCTGTTCCAAATGTTTCTTTTTAGATAAGTGTCCTTCAGGTCCAGGCCCTGCGAAGGGAAGGGGGAGAGAGGGTAAGGACTGAAAGAACAAAGGTATGGGAGTCCCAAATAAATACAACTTAAAATGTAAAAGCTTTCCAATTTCTTCTCAGATTGTGAATGTGTCACGGTTAGTTGGTGTTGATAACCCTGTGGAGCTGATCTATTTTGTGGAGGACCAAGATGGAGAGAGACTCAGTGCTCTGAAGTGCTCAGACCTGATGAACAGAGTTGATATCCAGCGGGCTGCAATCATCCTTGGATACCGCATTGAAGGCACCGTTGCACAGCGTAAGCCTTATCAAATCCATACTGATTCCAGCAAAGAGAAACAGGAAGGGTGACATTAGCTTTGGAGATTATGGCACGGCACAGTGCCCACTGATGCAGTGGATTGTTCTTGGGATGCTGCAATTTTGACACTCCAGAGGAAATAAATTTTAGCACTCCTGCAGTTGAGCTATGTTGTGTTGCTTTGTTTCTGAAGACTCTGCTGAGCTTGGAATTGCAACAGGGTCCTTAAGTGCAAGCCTCACTGCATTCGCTTCAGTGGTTGTGCTGGAAAAATACTGCGCTAGCTAGATACCTTCTTGCTGTTTTCAACTCTTTCTGCTAGTGCAATATTTCTGTACAGCTCATCTTGCCCAGGAGCTTGCACAAAACTCACAATTGTGGGATGGGAGGGCATCAGAGTGAAATGGGCGTTTCTTTTAGCTGAGTAATGGCAGTGAAGTTTAACACATGTCACTCTTTTTTGTTTGTCTGAATTATTGTTCCTGTGAGTGAAAGTTGTAGGCTAATGCTAGTTGGGGCATTTTGGAGGGTATAAGCAAAAAGCAGCAGTTTATTTCCTTCATTGAATATGATTGACCTTATTTTTATTTCTTTGTCCATGAGTAATCGATAAGTAATGTAATCTTTTAATAAAGATAATATAAAAGTAATGTGATCTTTTACTAGATATGCATCAGAATAAATATGACAGGTCATATAAAGTCATATAATGACTTTATACCAAGCTTCCTGAATATAAATAATTTGCAGTAAGGAGCGAGACAGAAGACCTACTCAAAATTCCACATAATGATTAGGAAAGAAACTTGAAAATATTTTGAGAGTGACAGACGTGTATATGATCTACAAAGTACCTCATTGATACAAATGCTTAATTACCTTTTCTGTTTTCTGTGCAATATGGAGGCATGAGTTACACTGTACCACAGGGTATTCTGTCAATAGAACTAGCATGTGTCTGATTTTTAAAATTCTCTGCAGAAAAAAAAGAAAGAAAATAGTAATAATGGACCATCTGGATGTGTTTCTAAATTTTATACCTTGTTAAAATGGGAGTTTAAAGATAGGTCAGTAGCTCATATACATCTGCTTAATACCTGTTAATGGACTGTCACATTGGTCAGACAGAAATGCAAAAAAGTTGCAAGAGTAAATTCCCTTTACAAAAAATGGTAAGTGTTGAACAAACTTCATGACGTGTTTATAGCTTATTCTGCATGTTGAAACTTTGACCTGTCATTAGAAAGTTCTTTTAAGAGTCATAGAATAGTAGAATTTTTTAAAATGTTTCTTCTTATTGGAAGAAACTAGACAAAAAAAAGGTTATTTTTCTAACAGAGAATGTAATGTCATAAATGAGCTGTCAGATCTATAAAATGCAAGAATTATATTTTCCTTTGATCTCTGGGTTCATCATTAGAATGGCTATTAATAAAAATGATCTATAAAAATAAGATTGCATAGAGATACTGTTTTTAAAGTGAAAACATCATTTTAAGAAAGTGCATCAGTTTGACTAGAAATGTGTTACTGCTGTGGTTTTTAGTCCCATGTGTAACCACTATGCAAAATGGGGCAAATGAAAGTTTTGTCGATTCTTCCAGTTCACTTTTTACATGCATGACTGGTTTGATTACGCTTTCCAGTAGTTTTTTCCTGTTTGGGGCTAAGGATCTCACAGGCTGACAATAAAACAGACAAAGTAAAAAAAAGTAATAAAAAATGTGGAACTATACACCTTGGGGAGGAGAGTCTTACTGATTTCAAATTGACTGTGATTATTGATGGGGAAGGTAACAAAATACATAATGTATAACTAGAGAGAAGAGGCAGCAGATAATACTGCTTAAAGCAGGATACAGGCAATAATGTTGGAAAGTCCTTCTCACCTTTGTTAGTGGTAAGTCATTTTTCTGGACCCATTTCTCTATGTCAGCTCAGTTTTGGGTTACAGAATGATGTGGCAGAAGTGTATTTTCATTAGTAATTTAAGTGCAGGTCTTCAGAAGGTAGACCAGGACAATCAATCGCCTGCCCCATGCTTCCTGAGCATGACATACATTAACTTATAAGTGGTATGACATTTCCTGTGATGTGTGGCTGGTTTCTGATAAACTCTCTAACTACCATTTACAAGAACATAATACGTAACCTTGAAGTGTCCTCATTTAAAAAGACATAACCACATAAAATTGCTGTCTTCCTTTTAACTTCACAGCTGTGGAGAAGCTGAAGGAGTCCACCTCAGAGTCACAGAATAGCAACCTATGGATTATTGTTGGTGTGGCGGTCCCCGTTGCTGTGGTGCTCCTGATCGTTATTATTTTATACTGGAAACTTTGTCGAACAGACAAACTGGAGTTTCAGCCAGACACGATGAGCAACATTCAGCAGCGACAGAAGGTAAAGGGGAAGCTGTGCTGAGAGGAGCTTGAGTATTCTGAGCATAAATGAATGTGAGAGTCTAGGGAGCACCTAGCATCCTTAAATAGCATGTGGAAACACAGTTTCAGAGCCTTCTGGTTAAAAAAAAAAAAAAAAAGGTGTGTGTGTGGGGGGGAAGTCAAATGATAGTTGAAGCCAAGAATCCCTTAGTGTTTTATCTGTTCTCCTAGGTATATGATACTGCATTAGATAAATACATCCTTCTGAAATGTGGGCACTGAGGCTGAAAGGAACCTTTCTTTATCACTTCATTTCAAGGCTTTGGCTAGGACTGAGTAAGAGGAAATACACTGAGTGTTTAGTCACTGACCTTGTTTTCTGCAGAGGGCTGAATTTTTCTTTGGAGAGCCTCTGCTAAACTAATTTGACAGCTAAACCACACCATCCGTTATACCTCATGCTGGAACTAGAATTTTCTAGAGCCTATCCTTGCTGCTCCGTGTTTTGCTGGGGCTCTCGTGCTGCTGTTGTGAGAGCCTGTTGCAGGACTAAACTTTAATTAGTGGATCTGCATGGGTGAGCGTGTTGGCTGGAGTGTTGGAGGACTGGGTTAGGATAGTGAGAAATTCAGTAGTCTGTCTTTTTGCTGCCCAAGACTGCACATTAAAAAATGTGGTCCAGGATTTTCACAAAGGGTGTATTCAGTAAAAAGAGTGGAAAAATGACTAAAGGGTTACAAATCCTACTTTTCCTTTTTACAACTGAAAAGAATTGGTCTGTGTGTCAGAGATGCTTATTACTGACTATACCTTCAGAGGCATTATTAAAGGCAAAATAATCTGCCTGTGCTAATCCTCTGGTCCTGTGGTCATGTTCTTGTACTGTCACCTCATGTTCAGTCATACAGTTTTCCACGTAACAAGTCTTGTCTGTACACCATGCTCTCTTTCAAGATAATTAATGATGTGAAAGATGAGAGAAGCAGAAAGCGATTGCACTTCCAAAGCAGTCAGAACAAATCAATAGTAACTTCCACTTGTCTTGCCACTGCAGATTGAGTGTCAGAATTGAGGTCGGCAACAAGTGGTACCCTTTGATGAACGTCACCTCCTGGTACCTTGTTTCACCTGTGCTGTGGTAATATGTAACACAGATTTTGATTGAAGAAGTTCCCCACAGTAGTTTCAGCTAATTTGAGAAGGATCATACAAAAAAGGCGAGAGGGAATCATTACCCTTGGTACGCTATTTCATCACATATGTTTTCAGTACCTCTGTGCTGTCGCAAGCTTTTTGTAAGAAAGCAGTTGGGTTGGGTTGACTGTAAGGGCAGAAACATCTTTCATATTTCTACTTTCTTTTGGGAAAATGGCTCAGTTGTTTTTCTCCACTGCTTCCACAGTATTCTTCATTTTAATCATTCATGAGTCAGAAGCCTTGAACTGGTTTGTATTCAAGTCTCATTTCAGTTCGCCTAGGGAGCCTGTCACTTTGCCTTCTTTAGGGAAGTCACTGTAAGCAAACTAGAAAGAACCGGTAAGGACATCTAGTCCAATCCCTGTACCAGTGGATGGCTCATATGTTAATACTAAATGAGGTAAAGCAATAAAAAGTGTCTTAAATTTTTATCACTTAGCACATTAAACAACTGGCAGAATCTACTTTGAAAACCATTTTCCTCCTTTGCCCAAGATTCAGAATAAAAGTAGTACTCTGGCTTCCTTAGTAGCAGTCTGTCTTTGGGCTTTCTTCATGTCTTCAAACACTGGGTTGGAAATCCAGGTCAGAATAGGGCATATTTAACAAGCACTGAAGACCCCTCGACAGTCACTACAGCGTACAAATGATTAGGGACGTTTGGTCTGGTCCTGCCCTTTAAAATTGTTTGTGTTTTTTATACTTTTTATTACAGTAAATGCAAAGAAATGATTAAAGGAGTGAAATCATGTGATCAGGGTTTTAGATCTGTAAATAAACTCAATTTCAAAATGGACTTAGGCTTCCCTTTCCTCACCCCACCCACAATTATTTCCATTCCCTCTTTACAGATTTTGACTTTGGTACCAAAGGAAAGTGAAGGCCTGCACTGCATCTGTAAAAGGAAGGATATGTAGGTTAAAGATATGTGTTTTTTCTCTTGGAATCAATATTTCATTGGTAAAAGCCATAAAGATGCATTTGTAGTGCTAGCTCTTCCCACTTCCATTAATCTTTAAAAGACATTTCTTTTAATGTAAATATAGAATGGAATATATAAATTTCAAAGTATTTCATTAACATATGCATGGCATATCCATACTGGAAATAGAAGACAATTTTTTTCAACCATGTAATAAGTCTACAATGTGTTTCTCACTTGAATATGTGTGTTGGTTGGAAGATAAGAAACTGAGACACCCTTTTCTTGTTCAGATGAAATAGCTTATCATACTGCACTGGTGGGTCTCCAGAGGTATCACCAGTCTTTTTTTCCAGTGTGTTTAATTAGCCATTTTAACATAGCAGATCAGTGGGCAGCATAATAATCTGTTAGAATTTCACAGTAGCAGCTGATAGCAAATTATGTCACCTGTGACTTAAAAGCCTGGAACAAGGTTGGGAGAGGGGTGAGGGGAAAGCGTGTTTGCTTCACACTGCTGAGGAAAGACTTTGCCGTTAAAAGGCTGATTCCTTGAAACATCAAGAGAGAGAACTTCTGTGACGTATGGTAACGCAGATTGCGTAAGTAAGACATAAGTTTTGCAGGAGCTTTTTATTCTCAGTTTAGAGTCTCTTCTACAAATTTTCATTCTCTTCAGAGAGGTGCTTTAAAGATGCTACAAATTTTCCTGGATTCTATAGCCCCATGTGTCATTCTAGACGTGTCATTCTAGACATGCCCCATGTGTCATTCTAGACCATCTTTTCTTTCTTCCTTCCCTTCACTTAATCACTTAATTCTGGTTTTGAACTCCTGCTTTTTCCTGACATATTTTGATATGCACTCAGACAATATAATTATTTAAATTTTAATTTTAATCTTCTGTATGTAAAGGTTTACTTTTACAGAGTAGGTATGATTTCTGTGTTCCTATGACCACCATTAAAAGTCATAAGCTGCATACCCTCACAGTCTGTCTTCTGGTGAAGCAGACCAGTACTATTATCTGCTGATAATAAGAGCCTGCATGCCTTTTGGGTGTGCCCCAAGGGTATGGCTGCCCGGGTACCTCTCAATGAGGTAAAGATCACCAGGTAGTTGCGTTAGGCAACAATTCAGTCATACCGGCCAGTGTATCATGCCAGCCCAGCTAACCTGTTCTGGTCCCTTATCTGCTCTGTGGACACCCCTTTAGACTATTTGAGTCACAGACCCTCACTTGTGACTGTCAATAATAGCATATTTCCCACTTCAGCAGGCATAGCTGTGTTGAAAAATATTCAGATCCTGCACTGACAAACCCACAGAAGTACCCCAGATTGTGTCCGTATTTATGTGCCATAGTAGCCCTGAAGCTGGGCTTGAGTCCAGATTTGCTGCTTGTCGCCACCCTCAAGGCCAGGTCACTCTCAAAAATAATATAAAGAGCAAAGATAACGTTTCTTCTAAGGTGGTGACATGGGCAGGGTAGACTGTATTCAGCAAAGGCCTGTTCTGCAGATGGGGTGTACCATGCCACTCTACCAGTTTCTGTTCTCTCCATCTGGCCTTCTGGTTTTATCACAGTATCGGTGTCTTGCAGACAAGATGGCGTAAGGGTCCTTAAAAAGGCTCATAATGTTATCTTCTGCAAAGGATATGTAGAGAACCTGAACTCAAACAATACTAAGGGATGTTTTACTTCTGGATAGTCTCAGAAGTCTGCTACTTAAGTGAATATAAACATAAATAGATAGGAAAGAAAACTTTTGTGGGAACTGATAGTAGCAAAAGCAGGTTCAAAGATAAAGTAATAAAAAGAGCCTTGAAGAGGCTTTGATTAGCTGATCCATCCCTCTGCCTCAAAGCAGGATTAACAACACTTGAAAAATATTGGGTTACCTTTTTCATTCTGGAGATTAGATGGGAAAACATACTTAGATCAAACTCATTTGAACCCTTTTTAAACTGGGAGCTAAGGAAACAGGTCAGAGCAGTGAATTTCTGTGCAAGATTCATTGGGCTGTGCAAGGATAATTCTTTTCAAGAGATGGAACTAAGATACTTAAAGGACACATCAAGTATTCATGACTTGTTCCGTAAACCATAGCAACCTACTGGAAATTCACCTTGATGTGATCTGGGTTGTTGCACTGGACAAAGATGTCTTTGCCTTCGGAAGTAAAAAGATGCATAGGTGGCGTTTTTAAATTACAGGATTCTCTCTCTTGCCATTGCCTATATCCACCACAATGTTGTTCCAAGCTGAGCTTTTTTTTCTTGCAAAGAAACTGTGCCTTTTGAGGGCAATTGAATTTTTGCCATGGGTTATTTTGCTTCTTCATGAAAAAATGGATAAATGTCTTTAATGCCCAAACCATCATTCTGCTCTGTACTGGACTACTGACGTTTTTGTGCAAAAACACTGTCAACCCCTTTCCTCTTACCCAGAGAGCAAAAAAAAAATGTTCTACATATTGTCTGTAATACAAACAGAGTTGGCAATATTATTTTTTTCTCTATAGACATCCAAAAATTAAAATAGAACTGGGTTCACCAGGGATTTCACTTTCCCTGCTGTGTACAAACGTTTGGAGAAAAAAAAAAGTCAAATCCTTTGCTAGGACTTTTCAGAGGTAGTTTCAGCTCTAAACACTTATTCATGGAAAGGCTTCCTGCCCTAATGACCAGAACCTCACACCTGTGGACAAGCTCGTTGATGGTTTATTTAGGTCTTGGATGTTCTCCTGTAAATGCTGGGCATGCTGAAGTCATTGCCTTTGCAGTGCTAACTTGGACTGAGTTGCTTACTCAGCTCCTACTTTTTCCAAGGCCACATCCCAAAACCTTAGGGGGGAAAAGCCTACTTCTCCAGCCAGCAGTTGCTCCTCTCTGTGGCCCTCTGCATGCCACTGTGGTTCTTAAAGGCTGAACACGTCTCTCCAGCTCAGTGACCCTCCAGCGTGTCCACGTGTGGGAGAGGTGGGGTGGCTCAGTCCCCACGAAGCCTGGGACAAAGTATACAGTACCCCACCTTCTCCTTGAGCAGTAGCACAGACAGTGTCAGAGCTGGAGGGCTCCCAATTTGCATTGTGTGCCAGCAGACCTCACCTCAGCTAATGTGTAATCACCTGGGGACCATTACCAGCCCTTGCATGTCTGCTCCAATCTGTGCTGCTTCTGACAGCCAGCCAGACCTCTGTGTGTCGCTCACGGTTACAGGTAATGAGTCATGCGTTCTGCAAGATGTCTGAGAGAGGCTCGTGTGGATTTTTATTTTTCCCCCCAAGCAGGGACATCTGATATCCGAATCTCATGTGTCAGGTGTAACTTTACACCTCTGAATTGAGAGTTTTGCTTATTATTGTGTATTTGGTAGACTACCTCTTGGATGTTCCCAGGATCAAAGAGGCCAGCCCTGCTGGAGGCTAAATACTAGGCTTCTGCTCCTGGTATAAAGAATTCTTGTGATGTTTTGACATCCTGTAATGCTTTTGTTCATCTGTATAATGTAGAGGTAACAGCTCTGCATTGCAGAATAATTCTAGTCAAAAGAGACTCATGTTAAGAAAGGCAGCTGACACCAATCTTATAAAAACTACTCGAAAACTGACAGGAGTTTATGCAAGAGATTCATGTCTGTGCCAACTGTTTGCATAACAAATATCATTCATTTCTAATAGCAACCTTAACTAACTATCCAAAATGTTGTCTTTTAGAAATTGGCATACAGGTTCTGCTGCTTCAGAGTCAATAGCTGGATTCTAACAAGGAACACAGTATTCAACATCTTAATTACTTCTCAACAGTACATTTCTCCAATGGCAATTCCTCCGTAAGAGCTCTTTTGTGGGAACTCTTCTTCTGTAATGAGGATTAACTATTCACAAATTGTAGAAATAAAATACCACACTTACATATACTGCTTATACCGGTAGATATAAAAAGTAAAATGTCTCCATCTGCTTTTTTACAAACATTTGAGTAGTTGTCTTGAGGTCAGACCAAAAGGCCAGCTAGCCCAGGTACCAAAAGTGTATAGAAGAACAGGGCAAGTAAATGTGTTGCTTTGCCTTGGGTAACTCTTCAGCCCCCAGTTATTTGTGACTAAGGGACTTTCCTTATAAGTGGTGGTATTTAGCAGCCCTCAACAGATTTCTCTTCCATGAACTGGTCCGGTCCTTCTAAACCCATCTGAGCTGCCGACAGGGATTTCCACAGCATGTTATATGAAGGATCATGTCATCTTGTTTCACCTTGCTTTTATCCTGCCACCTCCTTGTTTTCTGTGATGCCCCCTAGTTCTTGTATTGGAGGGGGACAGTGAACAGCTGATTCCTAGGCACTTGCTCCTTGCCAGTCCTGACTCTGCAGATCTATGTCATATTCCCATCTCCATCATATCTTGTTCCAGACAGAGAAGTCCCAGTTTTCTTATCCATTCTCTTGAACAGGCCTTTGAACCAACTGCTAGCCTTTGAAAAGGCTAGAACATTTTCTACTTTTTTCCCATCTTTTTGAGAGGGGGAAACTAGAACTGCATATGCTGTTCAAAATGTAGGTGACTCATTGATTTACAGAGTGACACTTATATAGTGGCTACTTTTGAAAAGGAGTTAAACAAAAAGAATCCATTTTCAAAATATGGATAAACTTTATACCATCCTAAACATAATAGACCACTGAGACTAGATTAATACTGGGGAAATAAATTCTGTCTTTCCTAACAAAAGATGATAAAGAGTTCACTGTAGAATTTAGCTATTTTGGGAACAAGGAAATGGGCCAATATCAAATCATTGTTGCCTAATATTTTAATGTTGCTACTCACTTGTAGCTTCATTTCAGCAAGCAGATTATTTCTGCAGTATATATGAATGCACTTTTTTCTGTGTGTGTTCAACCCTTTTTAGATGCATAAACGTGTTTGAGTCACTGAGCGCAACAAAATACCAGCACAAAAATAAATGAAAATTGCTGACTTATGCTCTACCTTAAAAGCCTGTTAGCACTTTTCTCATCATTTGCAGAGAGGAAGTGTTTCTGGACTGTGTTGTGTTCTGTGCTCTGTCCAGACAGTGAGAGCCATGTTATGAATATATCCTTTTGCTCCACGAGTTGAGAAAAGTGTTTCCTTAATGTATAATTTTTTTGATGTGTCGTGCTACTTCTCTTAGAGGTTGCAGTTGATGTCGGTGTTGTGTACGTGGCCTTGGAGGGGTAATTGTTTGACATAACTTTTGGACAAAAGGCTGTTGGAACTGAGACACAGCAGTGACCTGTCTATCCTGTAAAGTTGGTGATCTTTTTCTGACTTACTCCTGGCACTTTCATCCAACCAGTGTGCAAAGGAACCTCACCAAACCGTGATTAAGATAGTATCCACCCTACGGCATTTCTGTCTGAGAAAGAAGGCTAAAACTGTGTGTGATTCAGACACAAAATTCTGCCTGTTACAGCGGTTATCCCAGCAGCCTGTGGGCATAGATGTACTCAGAGTTATGGGCTTTCAACAACATGATCCCTCTTGTATTTTGTGAAATTTACTGAGCTGTCACGGTAATATTAGTGTGGCAGGAAGAAATGCACAAAGGAGAAGAAGAAGGATGATGAAAATCCACGAGAAGAATCTGTCTTGAGAAAATATTTCAGAACAGGTGTCTTGAGAATTTCAGGCTTTATAAAGTTTTGTAAATTTGGGGGTTTCTTTTATTTGTTTTTAATCCTACTCCAGGAGCAAAATTCCTGAGGTGGTATTTTTTGTGGGATTCCTGCTTTACTTACTATTTGTATGGTGGTGAGCAGTAAACCACAATCTTGATTTTTCAGAGGAGGGAAGGAGGACCAGAGGCTGTACACTAGCTTGTTCTGGTTTTCCATGCCAGCACTGGCTATACCATGAACTACTTTTCCCCAACTGGATGGTAGAAACCCGTGCAACTATAAGCATGGTTCTTCTCCACATGGACGTGTTTGCTCAACTGTTTTATCTGTTCCCAGTAACAGTGATAGCTGACAGAAATGCTGCTGTGATGACAAATGTGAGATGCAATTTGTATGAAGATGTACTTGGTCCGAGATGAGAAAATGGGCAGCATTTTGTACATACAACCCCTTTTTTGGCCCTCAGAACTCAAAATCCATCTTCTTTTTGAGATGGGGCTTGTCATAGAGGGTACAGGCTGTAACATAGCTGTAATGGGAGGGTGATGGCATCCTACCTAAGAGGCAATACAGTGAACTGTCATTGCTCGTACGCTTCTTTTTACATGGTTATCAAGTAAAGGTATTTAAATTGAATTAGGGACCTTTTTTGGTTTGGTGCTTAAAAGCATTTTCTAAACCAGCAGCAGTGAAGGATCCCTCTGCGCATTTCTCAGTGATGCTTAGTATTTTTCTAAAGTAGAGTGGGAAAGAGTTTGTGCTGATGGCACAAGTTGGTTGCATCATATCCTATTTCATAGGGAAATTGTGTCAATGGCACAAAAAAATATCTTGAGAAATACAAATGGGTCTTTTTTCAGTATTTTGAGGGAGGCTATGGAGATGGAGCTCTGCTTCTATGTGATCTTCTAATACACCTTTTTCATCGACAAAGGTTTCTGGTGTCTTAACTCAGATATGCATTGCTGTTATTGAATCACATGTGTAATTTGTATGCATACTTTACAGGCAGTCCCTGGCTATGATCCCAAAGGGTTTTATGTTGAAGGAGAGCAATGTAAACAAAAATACAGAGGGTATACTTATATGCATAAGGGATGGGAATGATATTAGAAGAATGAGCTGAATAGGAAAATGAGACTGAGAAAGGTGAGCATGCCTCAGTACTTCTAAATTCTCATTTATTGGTAGATTGGTAGGTGTTTTAAATATCTCATGGAACAGTCACTGCAAACTATGGATGAATGATCCTTGTGGCAGGAAGAAGTAGGTGACATCTTGGATAGAATAGTAGAAGTATGGTGGGGGGAAAAAAAAAAAAAGAGTTAAAATTAAGAAGACCCTAGCAAGCACACTAGCAGCTGCAAATAATTGTCCTTACTGGTGCACTGGGAGAGTAGTGCAGTGAATTCACACTACCGTATGCTATGGTGCCCTGGGAATATGGAGAAGGGTTTGGTGGTGTGAATATCAGATGTGGAAGGCAGTTTGCAATGTTTAATAGTTTTAAGCCATCCTAAATCAGACTGACTGACATCTTCAACCCACATTAATTTAAGAACACGGATTCTCGTTGCTATGCTGCGTTTAAACTAGTAGACTTGAAAACATTTTTTTTTCTGTAAAGTTGCTTTATCTTGTCATTTTTGTAGCATTCCATGTGCTAGCACATTAGTAAGGTCATAAGTCAGCAGGACTTCTTTACAGGGATTCCTGTCCTGTTCTTAGGTTAGGTACCAACACTAAAGTATTATTTTTTTAAATCATGTTTAGCTCCTTTGTTTCTTTAGAAATGTATTTTAACAGCGTCTGCTCAATGCATCTAGCTCTACAAGGAACAAGGCAAGACTGTGGTATAAAATCAATAGAAAATTGTCTTAATACATTATTCTTCATATTATGTCCAAATTCAAAGGCTGCTTGTAAGAACTGCAGGAAGAATACTGAGTAAGTGTATTTCTTCTCTTCTGCTTTCTGCTGAAATTATTCACTGACCTGTGTGTGCAGTATTCGCTTTTTTGAGAAAACAGATTGTTGACATTCCTGGTGTGTGTCTGCATCTAGCAAAACAATATATGGGCAACCATGTTATATTTCTGTGACTTGAACAGTACTGAAACTATTAGCTGCTTTCATGGAATAAGTCTTGACGGAGGTGCACAGACTTTGTAGGCTTCTGCAGAAATGACTTGATTTTTCTACAAATTGAGCTTCAAATATTTTTTTTTTCCATTCAGTATGTAACAATAGAATTAAACCACTGTCTTGACTTACCAATTTGAAATCATCATCCCCTTAGATTTCAGCAGGTTCTGCATTTATATAATAATATAATGCCTTATGAATGTAGTAGTTTAGACATGTTCATTTTAGTGGTAAGCTTCAGAGTAGTTTATCTTTTCCCTTTCAGATATATATAAAGGTAAAACAAATTAAAACCTTCTGTAACAACTTACATTTAAAACAAATGTAATACTTTGCTAATACTGGTTTTGTGCAGTCTTAGGTTAAGGCGCTTGAGGCTCATAAAAAGAGGTTCGGTTTCAGCACCTGAACAGGTAGCGGTATAAGCACAAATGTGCTCTTAAAAAGAGATTGTATTCTTTCCTTGGTGGTGGTTAATTTATGAGTAGTAGATGACTGATCCACACATGGTATTCTGACTACCTGTTCTAAGATGAGCAGAGGTCAACTTGATACAAAGAAAAGGAAGAATGGGGCAGGTGGCACACAGAAATCCATAAGAAAATGTAGGAAACCTCTGTGGTCTGGAACAACACTATTCATTCGTTCCACTGAGTCTCAGTGATCTGACCATCTAGTCTTGCAGAAAGCAGAGGTGTGTTTCAGTGTCCTTCTGACACTTTTCACTGAAAATGTAGATTTTTGGTTAGTATCAGTTCTCAGTTGAAGTCATAATGTTGCCGTGGTCTGCAAGGTGAGGTATCAGGAGTGTAGATTTCTTTTTTTAAGAAAACAAAGTGGGTTTCTGTCAGTGTTGTTTCTGCAACAGTAATCATATTAGTATTTCTATTTCTCAAATAATGGGTATTATTTTTAATAAGTCGCTTTGTCAGTTTTTTCATTGAGAACCATCTTTTCATATTCAGTCAGGTATGTTTTATATATAAAAGTATTTTCACATTATATTTTTCTATCATGTTTTTTCATTCATGTGCACAAACATGCATATACACACATGCATACAGTCTCTCGTACTGTTCATGTATTGGCTGGAGCTAGTAGTTCCAACTTCAGCTTTTTTAGCAGGAGATACCTAGAAATTTTATTATTTGGCTGTACAGAACTCTGCAAGTTTTGAATCATTCAGGCTGAAGTGTATTCAAGTATCAGTTTCATACCGAATCTTTTTTTAAGACGATAAGAGCTTGTTCTTTCAAAGAACAAGGTTAAGACAAAATAGAGTGCTCTGTCCAAATTTTAAAAATCGTTTTGGAGAAGCTGTTGTGCATATTCTCAGCCTTTGGGGGTGCAGGGTGGGGAAGGAAAGGGAACAGGACTAGAAGGTTGTTTTGTGTGAGGGAAATGCTTTTGCTGATTCTGTGGGGAATTGCCCATTTCTGACTAAGTTTTAAACCTTTGGGGAAATGTTTGCATGTGATTGAGAGAGACTTGTTAGAGGTTTACCAGTTAAATTCTCATAGGATTACACCTGCTCTGTGCATATAAGCTCTGTAGAGCTGTACCTTAAAAGCTGAGAGGGTTTTTTTTTTCTGTTGCTGTACACAGAGCTTGTTATGAGGCCAGGTAAAGGAATAAGGAGCAATGAGCCTGAGGTTCTTGGATAGTGTAAACTGGAACTGGCAGCTGGCAGGCAGAGGGAGAGAGGGGCAAGGGGGGGGGGGGCGATGGAGACACTGGTTCTGCCTGGCAAGGAAGGGTAAGACCAGATGAGGAGTTTACCTAGCTGCAACTTTAGGAAAATAGAGCCACAGGTTCTGTGGTGCCTGGGGTGATTGCTTCCTGAGGCCTGGGATGGTGATACCTGAGACTTGCCAGTCTTCTGTTGCCAGCAAGTATCCATAAAATCCATTGGCAAAGTCCCAGCCATCCTAGCTGCAGATGTGCATAAAAGACTATATCCTTTCTCTTCTTACACCCCCTCCTTTTTTCACTACGTGTTTGCTAGCTTCTGCATGAAATGAGATGGGTATCCTGGATCTACAAATAACATTCTTATGTTCTACCCAACTTTGACTAATAGCAGAAGGCCCAGCATATGCCAAGGATCCAGCAGGGTGAGAGAGAGCAAGAGGGTTTCTGTGGAAGAAATGAACTTCTTATTTTGTAACACAAAACTCTGTTGCGATGCCTATGCATGAGAGGATCCGGTTGTGATTGTTCAGGCAATCTCAACTCTGCCGTTTCTTACAGTGTGAGTGCTTGTCTTTGCAATACTAAGTCTTTTAATTCAGCTTCTGTGTGGTCTGTCTGCAGATAAACATTTGTCCATACATATGCTGTGGTGTATGTACATGTACACATAAATATATCTGTTTCTGTAACTGTGCTTAGATGAAAGGTTATGTTAGACTGCAGCTAGGAATAAGACTATGCAAAGTTAAAAGATGAAAAAATTGTATTTTTGCATGTTGCTTTACTTCCCAGAGGGTTTACAAAGCCAGTATGCTAGAGCTAACTCTAAGGTATGTTGAAATGCATGCTTCAGACATGCAACAATCTTAATAAAACCATACTAGTAATTCCAATATTACTAGAATGGTTGTCTCTTTAGTTGTCCTTGCCCACCGCACCCATCACGCTATTCAAAAAGGAGTAGTAACTTTGCAGGTCAAGTCGAGGGTGCTTAGGAAAGGGTAGAGCACCACCAAATTTTTTTGTGAAATAGTTGTGCCCAGCACGTGGTGAAGACTGTCATCATCTTTGGAGCAAAGGGGGCTGGAGGCAAGGGAGGGGAATGTAGTGAAGCAGAGGAATTGACCGTCAGGGATCAGCAGCAGGGCTGTATAGGCGTGAGGGTGGGGTATGAAAGGGTTAGAAGAAGGGAAACCACTGAAGGGTTCAAAGGAAGAGTGTCACGCAGAGGAATATCTTCAAAGAGAATAGATGTCAAACAGATCAGTGGTGGAGGTGGTGGGATAACTAAGAGGAGTTTCAGTAATCAAAGTGCTGCAAGCCGGCATAATCCTGACAGCAGAAGTGAAAAGTTCGTCCTCAGAAGTGTTTTTGGGGGGGAAGCATGGAGTTTTGGGATTTTTTTTTTTTTTTTTTTTTTTTTTAAGCAAGCAGGTTCCTGAAGACATTGTTTCAGCTCTGGAGGGGGAGGAGTTTCAGGAAATGTTCATTTGGTGGCTATGAGTCAAAAAATGGAGAAACAGTTAACACCTTCACCTGGCGTAGCTCAACGGTGCCTTTTTGAATCAGTGGTTGCAGTCATTTACATAAATTCAATAATTGAATCACCCATAATGCTGAATTGAAGGGACTGTTGTAAAGCCCAAGAAAAATGGAGTATAGTGGAAGACATCCAGATCTGTTCAATTAATAAGCTTACTCATTTTGTGAGAAATGAACTCCGGAGCCTCAACCATTCAGATAGTTGTTGGATTTTACAGGAGAGCTTTTATTGCCATCTACTGGTCTAAATAGGCAGTTTGCTCTACTACAACACCCTTTCTTAGAACCGTTTGGAAAATGTTTGCTTACTGAGAAAATATTTTGAAGAGATTGTTTCAGAATATTCCTTAGGCAAGCTTATCTTTGGCATGATATCAGACGGGTCTGTTTGTAGTTAGCTATGTTGGCATGCCAAGCTTTATGAAAGGGGTTTCATTTAAACATCTGGAACCTGACGCACCCATAAACTCACTCCAACACATGCTTCACTTTGCAGGAAATCAGCTCTAGGAGCACACAGAGGGTTTTGTACGTGTGCTGTGCAGTGGGCATGTGTGCGTGCACTTTGAAAACTGGAGATGTCAACATTTCTTTCTACTTTCAACTTCCAAACTACATAAAATTGAGCAGGACTTGAAAAAAAACTTTTATCTTAATTAGTTCTTCAGAATTTCTAATTACTCCAAAGCCCAAAAAAATCAGCAGGAGAGCTTGAAACTTGGAGGCTTGATTAAATTAAGTCTGAATCAAGTCATTGACAAGGTGAGATTAGCTTTTTTATAAATATAGTTATGAAAATGAAAGGCCCAGTTCTGTGTCTTTCTCAAGCAAGACGCCCATTGAATGCATAATCCCTTAATAAGATCTCCAGGATAAGTACCTAATTTCTCTAAACTCCAAAGCCTTTTATGTATTTTTCTGTCTATTCAGTATGAAATTCCTAAGAGCTAGATTTTCAGTTCTTCTCTGGAGGCATCCATGCTGGCTGAAAAGTCATTGTCAGGCTGTGATATAACTCTTTATTTTTCATCAGATGAACTCGGTGTTTGTACAAGCACTCCCAGACTCCTGCAGATTTGGGGAGCTCAAAATGAGGAAGAACAGCAGTGACATTATTCAAATTATTTAAACTCACTTCACTCATTTTGACTGAAAGAAATGGAAAGATGACCTAGCAGTGGTAACCATTTCAGTCAGTACACAGGTGTCTATGGCCTTGCACCCACAAGTACACAGAAAGCTCCTCACACAATGATTAAATCTGAAGAAATAGCTGGAAAAAGATGTAGCAGCAACAGAAGGCTATTTTTTTTTAACTAGATTTGCTCATTCAGAGTTTTGAACTGTGTATCATATACTGAAATAAGATGACAGAATAGTGGGGGGTTTATTTTTCTTTTCTCTGCAACTCTCATGTTCATTCCTGAGACTACCATAGCCTGACCATCCTCCTAGTGGCCATTATTTGCAGATCTTAACCAAAGCCTTTGTACTCTTTGTCACTCATGGTTCCTGTTTTTTGTCTTTGTTCTTCTCTCACAGCTACAAGCCCCCAGCGTGAAAGGCTTTGATTTTGCTAAGCAGCATCTGGGCCAGCACAATAAAGATGATGTCCTGATTATCCATGAGCCAGCTCCTTTACCAGGACCTATTAAGGACACTACCCCATCTGAAAATGGAGATGTGCCCAGCCCCAAATCCAAGACTTCCTCAAAGCCTTCAAAGACTGTTCGACACAGAGGGAGGTCAGTTCACAGAGATAAAACAAATTGTAGTAGATGATAGTTTATTAATGGCTGGCCCTTAACTGTATTTTTAGGGCAATTTCAGTGGAAAGAACTGTTCCAGAGCTCTGGGACTTGCGTTTTATAGTGGGCTGTCAGACTTACACCTCGCTACTCATTAGTACAAGGTTGTGAGAATTTGGTGTCCATTTTTCTCTTAAAGGCAACATGCCCAGTTAAGAGGGGTATTTAAGATACTGCTAGGTTGGCTGGAGTCAAGTCATTGCTTGTTTAGTGGAAACACCAAGTGTATGTTTTCTGATGCATTCTCTTTGTAGTCACCTCTAGCTACTAAGACAACGGGTGGTTAAAAACAAATGAAAACCATTGACTAAAGCAGTGTGTTTCAATAATATTAATAGTTATCAGTACATGTATGATAAGTTGGAATTTCCAGAAGTAAGCGGTATCTCCAAAATTCAGGGAAGATGCATGAGTGTCTTTTTTATTTGTGGTTATCTGGTTGCTCTTGTAGCAAACCAGCTTTGGTCAGGAAAAGGAATGATAATTTACAGCTGTGCAAGTGGAGAAGTGTCTGTCAACTTTCAGCAGTAATTTCCTAACCTTTTCCAATCATCAAATAATGTGAATGTGTCTTGCTGGAAAGGATTGTGTTTGTAGGATAGGCGCTGTAACAGAGCTATGCAGTAAAGAAGGATTGGTGCGTTTAAAAAAAAAGGGGGGGGGGGGGGTAAGTGGGTAGGTAATAGGTGGGGAAAAAAATGGAGCCCTGAGGAGAGGAGTGCTATGATGAGTCACAAACAGCTCCTCACTGCGGAGCTCCTTCATGCTCCACTTTCCTGTAATAATTCTTCTTCTCCTTCCCTCTCGTATTCTTGCACTCCTTGTCTCTAGCTCTGCATCCCCTGTGCTTTTACCTATGTGCTATTGCACAGTGGGAGGAAAAAAAAAAAAAAAAAAAACAACCAAGGGCAGAGTTGAATGAGCTTAGGAAGAAACTGACGGTGGTTCTTCCTGAGCTGCAGGTCTCAGTGACACAGCTTGCTCCTCTGCTCGATCTTCTGTGCTTCCTCTAAAGCACCAGTTGTTCTAACATCCTTGCTTCATCTTCCCCACGTGGGCTTCGTACAGCTCAGTTTCCACCTTCCCAGATGCTGAGCCTGTCTTCCTAACTCCCTATAGGCCTTGCAAGTAGCAGACTACCAGTGGTACGGTGGAAGGTGGGCAAAATTGGAAAATGATGGAAGAAGAATTAGCTAACTCATTTTAGTGTAACTTAAATTAAAAGGAATTAATATAAACCAGAAGGACAAGTGTTTCTTTGTTTCTTTTAAAAAGTTCAAAAGTGGCCTAAAACAGAGATGATACTTAGGGGGACGGGAAGGTATCTATATTCACTTGCATTTAAGAAAGAAATTTAAACTTGAGGCTGTTACTGTATTTCATCTAGAATAATTTAGAAAATTAAGCAGGAAAAATTTTCAGAAGCCAATATTTTAATGCTTCCCCTGAAGACAATAATGAATCGTTGATCAAATTTGGAACAAAGATATTTCTATTTTTAATAGCATCTAAATTCAAACACTTCAGAATGTTTTCAAAAGAGAATTGCCCTCATCTCCCTCATCCTCCCTTAAGAGCAAATCTCCCTTTAGGCTTAACTAGGGAGATGTTACCGTCATCTCCCTAACATGCTGACATGCCCATGTCAGCTTGAGATTTAAAACATTTATTCCCTAAGGCAGAACTTGAAATGTGAAATGATAGCATAGTGTGTTATGTTGGTTTTAGCTGTTTTCTGTTTTGTTAGGAAATACAGAACTCAGTTCATGACAGTGCAATTCGGGACTGTATGTTGCATGCCAGGAAATATAGTGATGATGTGAGTACGCGTTCTGTATCTGTAAAAAACAACAGACAAAAAAACCAACCAAGTTCAGAAAGCACAGCATCTCTAGGCTCCAGCTGAGAGTTGGACCTGTTGTTTTGGCTTGAGAGGATACAATTGCATATTCCTCGGCACTTAAAAGGAATGACTGATGTTGACTCAGCACTATTTATGTTCCTATAATTTGCTTAATGATAATTTAGGTAGACTGAGGAAAGAGTATGAAGGAACACAAAGCACAATGAGGTGGAGCAGAAAGTCAGTAACAGATCTGGAAAGAGAACTCCAGCCTTATACTCCGCTGAGCCAAGACAAAGGTGGTGGAGACGATAGTTCTGCCCACCCTCTCCACCTTAGAAAAGAGGAAAAGGTGCAGTGGTGCAGATCTGGAAGTTCATTGAGAACCATTTCTGCTTTTTTCCCTGCTAATTTTTTTTTTTTTTATTGGGATGTGACTTACTAGTATTACAGAAAAGAACGAAAGACAGAGTTCAATTAACAGTGTTTTGTTCAGGGAGAACAAAAAGGGGAACTGAATTTGGAGCATTGCCTGCTGCAAGGAGTAGGTTTAACTTCCAGTGAACTTGTCTGGCTGGGTATAGTTATCTTAGTCTGTGTGCTCTAGGCAGGCTGATGTTTAGCCAAGAGCCTTAGTAACTAGTTCAGATATCCATCTAGCCCAAGTAGATCTTGTGCTTAACAAGGTTAATGCACAGACATGTGCATGCTTTCAGTGATTAACTCCCTGCAGGAATGGAATAGAATATGAATGTTCACAAGACAAAATGGTCACTAGAGACACTATCGCAAAGGCTGATCCCTTATGAAAAGACAGGCTTTGGTGTCAGCTGGGCAGTGGTGTATGCCCTATATTTTTGCTATTTTTATACAATCTGAATAATTTTACAGCCAAAGTATTCTGTTGGGGAAAATCACAGTATTTCTTTATATTTTTCTGTAATCACCCGCAAAAATTATCAACATTGAGATTGTAATTTGTAGGTAACAAATGTTTTTAAGAATCTCATGACTGCATGGGATAAATACATAAAAGTAGCATTTTTGAATGGCCCTACATTTAACTAGGCAGGAAAATATTCACATGGATTTGTAGTGTTAGCAAGAGAGCACCAAGTTAACAAGTCTGAATATTAGACTAATTACAGGTACAGGTTTCTTATTTTTAATATCATTCTTTTCTGTCTGAAGAGTAAACTGCTGCTTATGAATGCAGAGTTTTTTCTTGAAGTGTATTTTAAAGGAAAGATTAGTTAATAATCTTGTCACGTGTGAATTCTGTAGGAGTCAGTTTTCACACGCAACAATAACAACATCATGGCAATGAATATCTAACTATGATAATTTATTATAAATTTACTTATAAACAGAGGAAAATATTAGCAGTCTTCACAAATAGTTTAGCACAGGATTCTTTGCGTGTGAGAACTGTGCCCCTTTGCAAACTCATGTTACATGTTTGTTGTTTAATATTTGTGGCAGAGTTTCGCCATCAGATGCTGACTCCACAGCAAGTGAACAATCCAGCGGGAGAGAGACAGGAGAAGAAACTGCAAGACCATCAACTGTTGCAAACGAGGGCAAACCACGCAGAGCAGCGAAGAAGGGTTTGTTACTTTTTTTTTTTCTTGTGTGCACTAGCAGTGCTTTACTCAGATTGAAGAGTTACTCTAGTGCTGTAACGTTTCTAAACTCATCTTTGGCTCTTAATTTTTCTGGCTTGTGTCGCAGAAAATTTTCTTCCTCTCATTTTTGGTTTAGTTTCTTCTGTTGAAACTGAAGATCTACACATTCCTTTCATTCCAGCAAGCTTTTGAAACTAATGGCTTAGCAGGAAAGAATCTTTCCTCCTTTTGTCTCCCACACACCCCCGGCAAACCTCTTTCCATTTAGGCCTAGTTGTGGCTCTCGTGGTAGCAATCTTGCAGATGGTTACATAGGCAGCAGAGGTCACAGCAGGACTTGATAAAGTATGGGTATATGTCTGTAACTGTAACTTCAAAAAAGTGATGGTTAAAAAGAAGAGACCAGAGAGGTAAAACTCTTACAAATAAGTTCCAATTCAGACATCAAAATACATTCATGATTGTGCTTTAGAAAGATGAAAATCCAGTGGTAATATGTTAACAACAGTGAAATTTTTTTTGTAAAGAACCATCTTCCTTCCAGTTAAAGTGCCACCATTTGTCCTGGAGGTACCCTAAGATATATTTCTTTCCTCATTGAAAAGTTGATAAAACACTGCAAATTCACTTTCATTTTTTTAATAAAAACATTCTTTTAAATTCTTTTCCTGTTTAAAAGTGTGTGGCTAACTGTGCCTACACAAACACTAAGTGTTTTTTCTGAGAGCCTTTTGGGTTTAGACAGCTTGCTCCTTGCTTGAGGTTTTAGTTACCAGATCTTTGCTTTAAATCACAATAGTCTTCCTAGAGAAAATTCTGATACTGAATATCTGGTAGAAGAGTTCGTGATATCCCCATCTGTTCTTAATACACATGACCTTGACAGCAGCAGAAACTGAGAAGAAGAAAATATTGACCACATTGTGAGCAGTCTCTTTGGTATATTGAATGTTTTTCCACATACTCTGTGAAATACCAGCTGAGATGTAAAGATGACTACTGAGGAGTGCAGTGCCAGTGAAATTCAGATCATAGCAGACAATCTTCACTTTTTGCTTATGTTGAAGAAATGAGATTGAGGAATATGTGAGATAGTTTATATAAACTCCTAGCTCTTGGGTGGCTAAACAGCAAGTTAAATAATGTATGCTTCTTAAACTTTCATAATGTCGACTACTTCTGGAAGAGCAAGGGTGATGGAGCAGGCTTTCCTCTGTAACGAACCTGTAAGAAAACAAAGCATAGGATCTGCTAATGTGACTAGAAAGTTATACTTACTAATAATTCAGCAGGCAGTGTATGTTGTATGTACTTTACAGAATTTACAAAAAGAAGATACTGTACTAATTTGATATATGTTTTCAGTGCCTTAGGTTTGCTCTCAGGACCAGAAATCATGCCCAAGTAAATATATAGGAAAACAATTATGCTATGACAGAGCTCATCTCAGGATGGTTTATGAGTTGCTCCAGCCTATCTGACTTCAACTCTGTTGCCCTGATTTAGTGCTCTCCCATTTCTTCTTACCTGGGAACTCCATTTTTGTCTCTTCATTTTCCATCTCGCTCAGAACTTTATGCAAGGTTTAACATTTCCTTTTGGTGTAGAAGTGTTAGGTATTGCTGCATCTGAATTATCTGGCAAAGGCAGCAAGGATATTGTTTAAAACGTGTCCTTTTTACCTATCATGCCCTTACTGGATCAAATACACTATTTTTTCAGCATTTGGTGCCTCTAGTTTGGTAATCGTAGGGACTATTTTTAGCATTCAGAATTGGAGGCGCTGTCTGCAGAGAGCTCTCTGTCTGCTAAATGGCAGATTCAGCTCCCTTTTTGTGCAGCTGAGGCTTGGCAGTTTGATCCAAGTTCATGCATTTCATTCAAAAGTAAATGCAATCATCTTACTGCTGTGTTTTTTTCCAGTTGCCATTCCAGTTGAATTATTTGTAATAATTACTGTGTTGTCTCTTCTTTTTCCTCTTTTTCCTTTATGTTGTCAGGAGCAAACAGAGTGGGTAAGTAACCAGAGCTGGTAGATGAGTACAAGTAGGAATAGAGGTGCTGGGGTAGCTGCAATTATATCTTCAGGATGGAAGGATTTGTCTTTGAGGTCTAAAAAACCAAAATTGCTCTTCAGCTATTGAAGTACAAAAAATTCTCAGTAACACAAATTATAGTCATCCAATGTAGGCATATTTTTCTAATTTCCTCCCAATTCTTTGAAATTATTGAGGAAAACATCACTGTGAAAGAAACAAAACTGAGGCAGCTGTTGGTCCTGAAACTAGCTTTGCGTAAACAAGTGAGAGATGTTGTTAGAGTTAGTGTCTTTACTGGAAGCCCAAGACAAATGCAAGCTACCTGCAAAGAAGCACAAATATTTTCTCATGAACTAGTGTTTTTTCTGGTCAGGACTCAGACATAGCAAAGATGGGGCCGGAGAAAGCTGGCACTGTCTTTGATAATGCATACCACATCTAGTGATAAATTAAGGACTGTGTCCTCTCATAGCAGTTTCCATCTTATAATAGTAGAGAAGGATGGATATAAGGCTGTCTGTGTCCCGAGGATGCAGCTGATGACTCTCATTAGTTACTTCTACAAACCCAACAATGGAAAGCATCATCGTCTACTGGGATACAAAGAAACTGTGAAATTCATCTGAAACTGCATACTCTGGCATGATTCAAATACCAATGGATCAGTGGAAGATTCCCATTGACTTTAGCTGATTTTGGATTAGGCTTTATGCACCTTGGTTGCTCTGTCTCTTGTTTTTATTTCAAGAGGATGCAGGAAACAATAGCCTTCCTCTGTCTCCAACTGCACTGGTTTTCCTATGAAATCATAGTTTCCTGCAGAGCAATTCATTTTCCTGACATTTCAGTTCAATTAGTAGTTTCAGCCCGGGGAACAGTGATGAACATTGATCCTGACATGTGACCTATATGGACTAGTTGTTTAAACGTGTTCTGTCCAGTATTTGAGTATGAATGCATCTCCATTATTTTTCAGCTTCAGCTGTCTAGTCTGAGATCAAAATTTCATTCATATAGTGCCATCTGATAGCTTTATAAGGAAGATTTTCTAATCGTGGACGATAGTGTAATATAAGAACTTTGAAATGAGAAACCATTCTTATTCACTCTGTCAGCACTTCTAAAGGAGCTCATGTGTTGAGTTAGAAACCGTTTCTCCTTTTGTTGTATGTGTACAGCACTGTGCAGTTCCCGGCTTTCTTCTCTACTCTACTATGCTTCCGTCTTGGTATAGACACGTTCAGGGTATGCACACAGAGAAGATTCAAAGGTCACATGAAGCTTATTGGGAGTTTGTGTGTGTGTGCGCACTTTTTCTGCAAAAGAGAGTAACATATGATGTTACTGTAGAGCCTTACCAAAATTTGATAGTGGGACTTTTGGACAGGTTTACAAAATGAGTTTAAGAACCATTTCAGCTAAGAGGCCTCTGCCAAGCACTTGTTTATGTGTGGAAAAGGAAAGGTTATGGATGAAATTACAAAGATTCAGAGCGAATGCTCAGCATAATTGAATATATTGGACCTTGCTAAACAAGTAATATGAAAATAACCTTAAAATTTTATGTTGGAGGTCAGTGAGCTTTGAGAACTGCTGTTAGACTGGAAACGTTGGAAAAAATGACTAATGTATGGGGAAAACTGGAAAGATGCATGCAGAAGTTCAGATTTCCATTGGGCTACGGGATCGTTCTGAGGGATTCACACTAACTACTTAATATAACTCGTGCCCCTCTCTGTGAGAGGCAGTGCTTGCATGCTTCTAAGAAATGCATGAAGATGGGTCTGTGAAGATGACAAATGGTAAAGATCATATAAATAGCTACAGAAGAGAGATGGATATATTTCATTTAGGCTCTATGTCTTGCAGAACATTTGGGGGACAGAGATCTTGCATGGAACTGTTTACCTTCTTTTTAAGGACACTTCTACAGGAAAGTCACATTTATAAATGTTGCATACCATTTATGAATGTGTACATTTGACAATGCATTGATCAAGTTTGAAAAATATGAAAAATAAGAATTTTGCTTAGCTTGTGGCCAGATTGCTTTCCAGCCCAAAAGTAATGTGCTGTCAATATAAGAAAGTGTACCATTCCCTCCCTCACCTGCTCCTTTTTTGTGCTAGAAGAGGGAAGCAAAGGAGCACGTCATCTACTATGATCTTCTACAGAAGATAGCATTCGCTTCTCTTCTGAACCCTATACTTCATTACCAGCACGTGTTGCAAATGGATCACAGTAGTGGCTGTTTTCTTTTCCTTCTTGTCTGCTGGAGTTGATCAGATTGATCAAGAATTCATTCTGTATCAGAATCAAATCAGATTCTCCTCCTGATTTGAATCTGAGAACCACAGCTCATTATTAGAAGTCTGTGCAAGGATGTGGGACTATGTCCCTCTACTCTGTTGTATTCTTCCATAAGAAGAATCACAAGTTTTAATCTCTCATTGCTTATATTTCGTGGTGAGAAGCAGTTTGAGAATTTGTGGTGTTACTATGTGGACAAGACAAAAGATTATTTTGCAAGTCTTCAATAGTTTTTGCAAGCCTAATCCACATACTGGTTCCTGTTGTAAGCCTAGCTCCAGCAAAAAAACACTTAAATATGTGCTTAACTGCAAACTACTGGGGTGATCCTACAGATTTCAAGTCTTTTGAGGGAGATGACCCATTTCCATTGAAGTGATTAACTGGTGGCAGGACCAGGGCCGCAACTTTCATGTGTATTGGTTTCCATAATGTCTTTTGCCGATGGTATTTGAGTTTATTTAACCTCTTCAACAAATGACAACATGGCAATATTTATGCAGCTTGCTTATTACTATGTGAACTGTTTATCCTGTCACAGAGAAGAAAACAGTGCTTTAAAAGATTTAATCAGTAAAATGCCTGTAAAATTCTGTGTTTTGTGTGGATTTCTAAGGGTTTTTTTTATTTAGTTTATATATCGCTCCTGTCACTTAAGAACTGCATTTTGTAGTGAGACATCTTTTGTTGCTCTTTGAACTGCCATTTGAGCAATTTGCATCTCCTTAAGTACTGATAAGAGGAACCATTAGCAGTATGTACTTGAACAGCTTTTTATGGAGTAAAGAAGATTGAGATTTTGGGGGTTTGCAAATGCCAAGAGCTTGATTTACAGAAATAATGAATGACAGCTCACCTTCTGGAAATATAATGGAAAAATGTTTATAATTTGCAAACCACTGGGTAAACTTGTTGTACACTAAATGTGAATCAGCTGGAAGGCCTATAGGGAAAATTAAACACAGATGGAAAACATGGCATAGTCTTGTAGCATAGCATCTGTAGAGATTAACATTTGACTGAGATAACCCTAGCAGCACTACTTTACTCTGTATTTGTTCTGGTGATTTAGGACCTCCTCAGACCAGCAGCGGAAACGAGCAGCACTCCTCGGCCTCTATCTTTGAACATGTGGATAGGATGTCACGTTCCTCAGATGCCAGCAGACGGGTCCCAAGCAAGATCCAGTTGATTGCTATGCAACCGATGGCAGCACCTCCGGTTCAGAACTCAATCCTTTCTGATCGAGTAGCAGAGACCAACAAAATTAATAAAGAGGTATTTTTAAAGTGCTTTGAATGTTCGTGGACGACTGTGTGCCCAGCCAAGAGGGAAGTGAAAAGTATTTAGTTTCTTGTTATCAGGAGTTCCTTGTTAGTTCCTGAGGAGTTGAATTTTGACAAGATACAGGAATAATCCTGTTTCCATCCAGAGAGATAATCTTAGCTGTTTTTAAGAGATACGTAAACCAAAACTTAAAACACTGAGAAAGGAGCAAATTTGATGGTCAGGATACCTTGTGTTACCACCCCTTTGTTAGTCAGCAGGATATGACTTATGAGAGTTGTGTTAATTAATGTGTGAGAATTGGCACATCTGGCCCACCTTGGTTTTCATTCTACATCATTCTTCTGACTTTTCAGCAACTCAGGATGTGGGTTAGACAAACAAGTTATCTCAAGACATTCTGGGGTGTGAATTTGCAGCACATTCATTGCTTCCAACTTCTGATGTGTTTATCTGACAGTAAACATACAGAAACTTCCTGCTTTCTCTGAGGCTCATGTTACTGTAAGCAGAATATGAGCACGCCTGGGGCATTAGGAGAGAACGTAATGCACTGTAAAACCACATCATACGCTGCCTGATAGTACCATGTACCTGCATCCTGGTTTTGTACTGGGTATAAGATGGCATCTTTTCATAATTCAGAGTGGAAGATTACTGAAACCTTTAACTTAACTGTGTTAAGATACTGTGTTTCTGAGTACCTTACGGAAGAGAGGTAAACACATGTATCTAGTATACATAGGCAAGAGGGGCCACAAAACAGAAATCTGATTATATGGGCGGAAGACATATAATTCTAACTATAAATGTAAAGAGTATGTCTGGCTTGTGTCCCTTTTATGCTTTTTTGAATTTTCATAAGAGAATACACAAAAATCAATTTTTATTTGTTTTTCAATTCACTGCTGCAGATGTGTTCCAGAACTAGTCCAGCACAGACAGAGCAGTTGTTGCTACCTGATCTGGTGCCCAAGTGTTTTCCATTGATAAGAACGATTTCAGTGAGTGCTGGGCCAGGACTTTAAAAGTGTGGTGTTATGATAGCTTTCCCCAGATGATGAGATGCACTCCAGGGAGTTTGAAAAAAAGATGGGAGAGACATGAAAACTCAGCCTGCAAGAAGACGTAGAGCTGATAACGCCATGTTCATCTAGGGGCTTGGGCCCTTGTATTGCTGCTACGTTTCTGCATAGCTTATGGAGGCCTCTCATGCTTAGAAGAGGCACCGAGTTATGAGCTCAATTAGCTCTTCAAGTTCTTGCTTCTTAAGTGATGAAGGTCATTAAAGGGAATACATGACAGACTTCAACACTATTGATCAAATGTATCTCTGTTTGACAAGCAAAGGTAGATATAGCCTGTACTGTCTTATTTTTTCAGAGCAGTGTCACTTCTGGCAGGCAGCAGGAGTTTTTTGTGTTCCTCCTGCCTTTTGTTAAAAAAACTGCCACCTCTCTTCTAATTGCACCTGCTGTGCTGGCAATCATATTGTGTATAATAGTACATCTGCCTGGGAAGACAATGGGGATACCGCAAAATACCCAAGAAAGAAAGTGTGTTTACAAATTGTGTGACTTACTTTAATCCTTCAGAGATTTGGGGGAGGGAGGAAGAGGAGGGAGGGCAAGGCAGGCAGGGAGGAAAGAAGGAGAGGTTTACAGAAGAGCAGCAAGAAGTTCTGTTTGCAGAAACTATAAATGAAAAATGCAGTTGATTTTTTTTTTCTGCCCCTCCTCCTTTAAGATACAAACAGCCCTGAGGCATAAATCTGAGATTGAGCATCACCGCAATAAGATTCGTCTTCGTGCCAAGCGCAAAGGGCACTATGAATTTCCAGTGGTGGATGATGTGGTGGTGGTTGACTCCAAAGAACAGCACAGAATATATCGCAAGGCACAGATGCAGATTGACAAGATCTTGGACCCTGGAGGCAGTGTGCCTACTGTCTTCATAGAGCCCAGGAAGAGGTAGGCTTTCAAAGACAGGAAGGAACAACTTTCTTTGAGACAGTGTCCAAAATACATCAAACCTGTACTTCTGAACATTCAGAGCTTAAAATGGTTCTGATCCCTAGTTGAATTTGAGTTATCTAGGTGGAAAGGTTTGGGCTGTTCTAAACATTTTTATTTATTTCAGTATATGCCAGTATGTTTTGTTTTCGAATTATTGTTTTACAGGTTCTCAGGGGGATTTCTCAATAAATAAACCCAAATGTATGAAAACTGTCTTAAAACAATTTAGTATTTGCTCTGCCATTTGTTTGAATAATTCTTGTGTGGTGTAGAGGGATCAAAATTGTAAAAGAAACATGGAAAATATAAACTGCAAGAAATAATATTTTTATAAAGAAGGGAAAAGATGCAAAATAAGGAAACCCTTGAACAACTTACAAAGCATGAAGATTCTGAATTTTAAAGGCAAATTCACAAATCAATGAGAGAACCTTTTACGTATTCCCTCTGGGTAATGAGGCATGTTTGTCAGCCTCACAGATCTGCCTCCCTGGCGTTATATTTCCAGAGGAGGTCTTCCCTGGGCTCTGTTAAGGGCTCCGAAATACTGGCACTTTGTTCCTGGAGCACTGGTACCCTGTGACTGCTTCCACACTGATAGAAAGTAGCTTTTCCCCAACTACGTGGGTTCCTCAGCTGGTTTGCCTGGTAGGGTTAAACCCAACATGCCAAGCGCAAAGCCATGTTGGCAGTGTGGTCTGTTCTGCAACTGCAAATGTGTCAGACATTGGTCTGGGAGGTCTGGAAAGGCACTGGTGGGGGCTGGAGCATGGACGGCTTTGAAAAATTAATGTAGAAGGGAAGTGACACTGGAGAGAGTTTGAGGGAGGAAGGGGACAGCATGGAGAGCTGTCAATGGCAGTGGTGTCAGGAGAAGCTTGAGGAGAGAGAATCAAGGCTAACTAATGGGACTGGGAAAGGGAAGAGAAACAGGGCTGAGGCAAGGATGACTTGGAGGGAATGGGCAGAGGAGTTCAACCTTGAGTGGGATGAGAAAAAAAAATTGTAAAAAGAAATGTGGTTACCTTTGTCTTGTTTGTTTTTTCTCTCTCTCTCTCTGCTTTTTGTTTTCTTCCTGTTAAGTTCTCGTGCAAAACGTTCTCCCAAGCAGCGCCGACGACATCAGATAAATGGTAGTCCTATCGATGTGGAAAAGGACAGGTTAATCACAACTGACAGTGATGGGACATACAAAAGGCCTCCAGGAGTCAATAATTCTGCATATATTGTATGTATGTCTCTTGAATGACCAGAGCGCTCTGATAATTGTAATGACAGTTGTGACATGGCGACATTTTTGGCCTTCTGACTATGGTCTGAATGGCGAATTTCAGTCACATGTAGTTAACATGTAAATCAAAGTGAAATGAGGATTTCATTGGCAGTCTGTCAGTATTAAGCAGTAAAATTCTGCCAAATATTCCTTGATAATAAAGAGGCCAAGAACCAAAACCTTGTTTTCATTAATGTCACTGTATTATGCACATAAAAGTGTGCTTGGCATGTTTCACAGTATGTTGAACATAGTTTCACTCTATTCCAATTTGCTGAATGTTATATATTCATATGTTACAGAAAATGTCATCCTTTGCTCTCACAGAGTGGAAGACTCAGTTCCTTTCATGAGAAATTTTCTCATCTTTAAAATGTGGGAATTAATTATTAATGAAAAAGAAACATGTCTTTGCGCTGCAGTAACTTGAAACAATTCTAGTACAATGTCTTGAAAATTAATTTTGTTTCCTGTCTAAAAAAGACAAAGACACTGGAGAATGCTTCTGTTCAATCATATCCATGTCACAAACTGTAGTTAGGCATCTTCAACCACTTCTAAGCAGACTTTACTAAGCCTAATGCTAATATGGGAAACCCCTGGACAGTTTTCATCTTGAAAGATGGTTTAATAATTTTAAGAATTTCACCATTAGCTGCATATGCAGTCAAGTGACTACAATGTTGATTTCTGCGGTTTCCCTCTGCCTTCAAACAAGAGTGTGATGATTGTAATGTCATGCTGCAGCAGAATGAATTATCATCTGAAGCTGTTTAATTAAGACGTGTCACACAGCAAGCTCAGCCCCTTTGGCATCTGTAGCGAGACAGTACTCAGAATGCTAAGCTCCTGATGAAGCAGAGGCTTTTGCATCTTGACGACTGATTTTGCAGTCTGCATGCAGTGGTAAGAATGAGCTTTGATAATAAGTCTGCTGCTGCAAAGCTCGTTTAATTTCCTGTTACTGATGAGCAATAAGCCCATGTGGTAAGACCCCAGGTAGTAATTGCGATGCATGCCTCAGGTATTGCTGCTATGAAGCACTTATATGAATCACATTCAGGTGATGCACTCAAGTTCAAGTTCCATCTAACCAGTTAGTTGCTTAACAGCTCCCTTTGTGTGTTTTTCTAGGAGGTAATAATTGTTTAATATTACTGCTGATGTGGTCAGTTGTAAGCTAAAGACTGAATTAATTTCTTGGAACTGCAAAAGCTGCAGAGAAGTCAAAGATGTAGACAAGGTTCATTGTCTTCTGTGTGGAGTAAATGCTCTCTGCATGACTTCATTACATGCTTGCAAACCACAAGATTTCTGTTATAGCTGAGTAACTCCTCCACAAAGCTCCGCTGCCTTACCTGAGATCAGAGTGTTTCAGATCACACTGCATGAAGTATTTGAATAGCTGGTGTCATGTATGTGCATGCAGAGGTCAGGAGGGTAAGGGGCAGGTTTTGTCCAGTGCTGACACTTGTGCCATTTATCTCATTGTGGTTCTGGCAAAGAAAATGTTGCTCAGACTTAAGGCACACAGGGGCTTGGAAGCTGGCTGGTTATATCTTCTCTCTGGCTGCCCTTCACCTTCTTTCCATTTCCTCCAGTCTGATCCGGACTTGCCTCCTGAACCTCAGACATCATCTTCAGCTGATCTGGGGAAGTTCCCCGGCTTGCCTTCGCACCCAGTCTCCCAGTACGTCCCACCACAGCCATCCATTGAAGAGGCTCGGCAAACCATGCACTCACTGCTGGATGATGCTTTTGCGCTGGTGGCTCCCAGCAGCCAAGCAGCCAATTCCACAGCCGTCACACCACCCGGGGTCTCTGCAGGACAGCCGGTAAACAACACTCCTGCTCGAGCAGGGAGGGGAACCACATGCACCCAGTGGGGATCACCTTATGGTCCAACTCAGGCAGTAAACAACCCATTTAATGTGAGTGATGCAATTTAAAAGGCTTTTCTGGGCAGGTAGTTAGCACCAGTTGAGCCATGGTCACTGTTATTGTGCCCTTGCTGTCAGGAATTATCACAAATGTGGAACAGTTTCTGGAACCAGGAGAATCCAGAAATGACTGTCACAAGATGGTGAACTTGCTTTTTAAGCCATTTGGATTCTTTTTCTTTTCCCATCCGAAACACAAGAGAAGATAGGAGTTCTCCTTTAGGATAACTTTTCTGTTATGATCTTTCACAGATCGGTCCTGTTATGTCCAAGAGTAAAACTTTATTTTTTTAAAAAATATATGTGCTAGTTTGTATTTTGAGAATGAAAAAAGAATGTGTTGGGCTTAGGTCATATTTTTCAGCAGGGCATCCACACGCTTTCAGGAGGTGAGGGATAGGGAACCAGTATTTCTGTTTGTGATTTTTTGCATTTTGTAGAGCACCGAGACCCATGGATAATCTTTTAGGTCATCTTGAGTTCCACAACAATTCAGTAGAAGTTTCATAATGCCGTTGGGTCTGAGCCCCGTGGTCTCTCTGCTGCAGGCTGATGCTGGTTGAGGTATAAAGAGAATTCCAAATGCAAAGCTTGGTTTGCTGAAAGTTTTAAGCTAAGTAGACATTGGGGAAGCCCTTGATCTTCTGCAGGTGAGAGAAAGCATTTTTGAAAGGTTTTTTAAGTTAAATAAAGACTCTGATCAGACAGAAGAGACTGCAAGCCCACTGTAACAGTGATTCCTAGGTTTTCTTGTGCTGCTGGGTTTGTAAAACTAAGCTCTTACGGTTGCAATCAAGTCACATGTACAGGCCTAGTGATCTCTGCCGTTCATCACTTAAAAGGCTGACGGTGGACTTCCCAGGGTATGCATTTTGATTTTAATTTGGGTTTGTTTTTTTTTTTTTTTCATTCTTCTGACAGAGATACGTGGAATTTGGAATGACTCCGCCAACAGCACCAGGTCTCCTACCAAGGTAGCGTTTTACTGACAGAATTATCTTTTTATTATTTTCCTTGCAATTCCTCTAGAGTTCATACTGGCACTAGTATATTGTTATGCAAAGTACTGTATAAATGAGAAGTAACAGGAGTCCAGATCCAGCCTGTGTAATTTATTTATGCAGCATGAATGACACATGCATGCTGTATGGAATCCAAGCCTCCATGTAAAAGAAATGTGTTCCTAGCCCCTTGGCTATAGAGATATCCTTCCAAATACTGAGTAAACCACTGAGCTTCAGCTTTTAGCCCGAAACAGTTACTCAGATGCATGTAATTCTCCCAATACTCTCGCTTTCATCTTGTTTCTGTAACCTCAGGGAAACACTCATTCACAAAAGCTTGCAGGTGACTAACGGATTCATTCTATTTTTAACCAAGTTAAGAGCAAATTACAGAGCGTGGTGACCCTCACAGAGAAAGCCTGCCTTGCAGGCCTATTATTATAAAATCAGGGGGGAGAACAAATTTTCCATCTTCTCCTGGCCTTGCTCTGGGAGAATCATGTAAAGAGAAGAAAACAGCTGTTCAGGTGGCTGTTAATTCCACGTTTGGTGTCTGTGTTTTAACTACACGTGTAGTTGGACTCTTGAGTCATAGTACCCACTGTGGTCAGACTTCTCACCCTCTCCAAGCTGCTGCAGCCAAGGTGGTAAAGAGGTGGCCTCATGCTGCGCTCTCATCACCTTCTTACAGCTCACCATGTGAGATGAAATCCCACTGGTATCAGTGTCATTCATTAGATTTCACCTAAAGTCTTCACTGCCTTGGAAACTTGATGGTAAAATGGACATGAAGAACTTTCCTTTATCCATTGTTCTGCAGCCTGATTTTGAAAGGACTAACTAGAAAAGGAGGAGTCTCTAAGCACATTTTCTTACTTAAGTCTTAGCTGAAGGTGACAGTTTCTGTGTGTGCGGAGCATACGCGAGATGGCGCGTGGTATGACATACAGTGTATTTTTTGTAATTTAGGTTACCTTGAGGATTGAGCTTTGAGAGTGCCAACAGAAAGCGTAACCAATTGTTTGTTATTGAGGATTTTTTCTTTGTTGGCCTGTTATGCATTCAGGGAAAATGTGATAAATTAATCATGAAAGTGCTATAACCCATGTTAATACACCTGAGCAAGATAGTGTCTTTGCAACATATTTTTTGTTCAAAAGTTTATCAGCTTTTAGCATAGACGCTCTGGATTTCTCTAAGTTCCAAATTAATGGCATCATTATTAATAGTTCAAATGCTGGCTCTGGCAGCGCTGGCAGATTACGTTAACAATCTGCGAGGTCGTTGGCCTTAGCAGGAAGAATTCCTTTAAATTTTCATTAAAATAGAAGGTTTCCTAAAGCTTGGTCAACAGAAAACAGGGAAAGAGGTGTCATGGTTGTGGAGTGGGGGTTATGCTCAAACTCAGAAGATAATGATAAACAAATTGATAGAGACAGCGCACCAATTACAGGAAGGAAAAATAACCTGAGGTCAGTATGATTAGGTGCCATGTATCAATGTCATAGTCCATTGGCTTAAATATCCAGTGCATGGAATAATAGTTGGGTGACCGTACTGTTCTCTTCTCTGTACAAATGCAGTCAGCACCTTTAATGGGGTGGAACCAACCTGGGTAAAAAAAATTAAATGTAAAAGACCTAGGTCACATAACAGCTAGGCAAACATAAAGGCACAATGAACAGCTTTTACCAGAAAATGAATATTGCATCATGCAGCAAAGATAGAGATACTTAGCCATAGTGGATTAGTGGTGTAAAATTGATTTTTGGGGCGGTATCCCCCCACTTAATTAAATAACTGGAGATGAATACTTTTTTTTGAATGTGCAAAGGTAAATTGAAGGCTGGGTCTCAGTCTGTAAATAGGAAGGAGCACTAGAAAGCTTGTATGATGTAGATTCAGAGCTGTATCCCTTTTTTTGGTACTCTTGTGTTGATCTCTGACTTTAAAGAGTAGCTGTATCTATCTATTATAAAGAAGATTGAGAAGAGAGGGTGATGGGTTATTAAACGTGCACCTTTCAAGTACAAACGCATCAGCAATAAAGGATATATTTCCTGTCCTCGGAAAAATTTGCACAAAGTAATGCATTTTCAGTAATGTTGAGAAAATATTTTCTTTAGACAACATCAAAAAATTGTAGTAATTTATCAGCTACAAGATTCCAGCTCAGCATTGCAGGCATAAAGGGCCAGATGATAACATGCTTTACTGGTTACAGTGATTAACATAACAGAAGTGACGTTGTTAAACATTACCTACCCATTCAGGCATTTATTTTAACTAGCTTCTAAGTCTGGTTGGAAATGGTTTGCTCTGGATCTACTGAGTGGACAGGTGGGATTGTATGCAAGGGAGCTGGGGAAATTCTGGCACTTCCACAATGGGATTGTTGCAGCTTGAACCCCTTATACCTCCTTCATTTAATTCAGTATGCCAAGTAGCTGGTACTTTAATTTACAGTTACTTGTTTGTGCTTTATTAGGCTCTTATTTGGCTTTATTAGGCTATTTATTATTATGTCAGCTTTCTTTGCTATCTGGCTCTCATACAAAGGTGGTTAGTTTTCCAAATAAAGCACAAATCAAGAATAGTTTGAATTAGATGCAGTCACGGGATTTTCCTGTAAAACAAAAGGGTGTGAAACTGAGGTCTTGAGGAATGGGATAGGTTGCAGTCCATGGCCTAGAAAGGCTTAGATGCCATTGTGGTAAAAGGCATATAAAACTCGTTCCTAGTCCTCACTTTGTGTAATTTCATGTGCCTGACTTAGGATGTTTGTCTCACTTTGCTTCTTTTATAGTCACCGGTGAGAGGCTCCTGCAGAAAATGATTTAGTGAACCTAATCTTTTGCTTTGACTGCCTCTCGAGGAGCCTGTCTCTCCTCTTTGATTGTACCTGGAGTCTAAGAGAGACTAGCCTAGTAACCTAAGCATCTGAAGTCTGGGCATCCACACCTCCACCATATTGACAGGAATCAATAATCCTTGAAAACTTAGCTGCCATCAGTCTTTTAAAATATAATCTCTCCATGCCAGGGTGAAGATATGTTAAGAGGAAGCACAGGAAAAGCAGCATTTCCATCTCGTTCTCTACTCCTGTTCTGTGAATTAATTACAGGGTTTCTTTTATAAGCCCCATTACGTTGGCACAATTAATGAAGTTAGACTGATGACAGTTTCTGTTGCTGACTCTTTTCAGTAAATATGTAAAAACAATGACTACCAGCACCAGCCTGAATTATAGGAAACATGAATTTTAGTATACGTTGCATCTCTTCATATGTGCTAATGACAGCTTTGAGTAGTTTGATGAATCTTAAAGAGAAAAGTTTTGAAAATTTCCTGAAGAATGATTGGAATGCTTAATGACATAATAATTGTTCATTAAATACAAATGTAATGCAGTTTGTATGGTTTGATTTAGACCAAAACTGTGTGCCCAGAAACTCTTGGGTAAGTCAGATTTGTTGCTAAGGTAAACAGCTATGTCACTACTGAAGTTGTCTTTTTCTTTTTTTCTTTTTTTCTTTTTTTCTTTTTTTTTTTTTTTTTTAAATTGAAGATGATTTTTTCCCCAACAGGAAAACAAGATCTGTGGACTTTGTTTCTCTGCACTGGGAGACCACAACATGTGAAGAACACTTGTGTGAAATTTTGTTAGCGTTTCTAACTCCTATTCCTGTGCAGTGCAGGTCATGAGGGAGGAATATATTCCTCAGATGTCATTATTTTCTTTAACATTTAAGGTTAAAATGTCCATTAAAAGGCATCATAAAGAGTTGTATTGAGGTACACCTGCATTACTGCTTCTAGTTAGGCAATTCACTTTGGTAATCTTGAGTCCTTCCTTTTCAACAGGCAGAACTTTGGTCCAGGTTTTCTTCAACCTGCAGAGTTAATGCACCCAGACCAGCAGCCACCTGAGGTTCAGTATTCCTCCAGAGGGATATACTCAGAGGAAATGCCATCAGTGGCACGGCCACGACCAGTTGGCAGCACTGCAGGTACGCTTCAGTTAAGTTGAATATGCATTAAAATAACCGATCCTTTTCCATATCTACTCTGACACTGAAGTCACCATTAAGATGTTATTCTCCTTCAGCTACTACACTTGAAATGTGGTCCTTGTCTTCACTGCCAAAAAAAAAGTGATCACAAAGTGAGGTTAACTTTACATCCATAGGACCTTGCAGAAAAAGGCAGTGCTTTGCCATCTTTTTAGTATCTTACAAGCATTGGTTATCACACAGCGTATTTTCAAAAAAAACCCATTCTCTAAGAATGGAAAATTACTTAATTGTTTTAGAGCATACAGTGTATGCTAACTTTCTACTGCTGACTATTTCTTTTGTGCTAAATGAGCTAACTGATGCATCCCAAATCAGCCCGATAAATAACAATTTTTTTTAATACCTTTCTGCATATTTATTTCTCATTTCTCTTCCTAGAAGTGTATGCATAAAAGCAGGATCTTTTAGTTTCTGATGATATTATCTATTGCTGTTGTCCCATATGAAATTATCTTCTGTGATTTGGTTGTGAGAGAATTTCTGTAGCGCTCATCAATGCTATCATGAATAACATTCTAACATCACATGGCAATTAAGCAGCAAACACTGATTCTGAGAATAAAATATTCTATTCTTATGCGAATGCCACAGTTAATTTTCTCCCAGATCAATGTTTTCTTCTGGGGACTTGAAAAAGACTGGAAATACAATCATATGTCAGGAGTCCTAGTTTCGATAGCTGCTATCCTCTCCCTGTAAATGTTAATTGAATGAGAATGATAGGGATATAGTGACTGTCACAGTTTGATGATGATTATTTTATTGTCTGATTCACACTATTCTCAAATGTTTATGTATATTCTGCTTTAAAGTTTGGAGGCAATTCAGATGATTAGTTCCTGTCCTTCAACATAATTATGTGCAAATATCAAACTTCTCAAATACTGGGGTTTTTTGAGAGGAAAATATGAAAGTGACCTAACTGTCCATCACGTATATCGTACTGTTTTGTCTCTTCCTCCCTTTTCGTACATACACACACACACAGAGTTTTTTCTTACGTATCTGTGGGTTAATTAAATGTGTTTCATTTCTAATGAATAATAAAATATAATAAAATAATTTTTTTTTTCCCTGTGGGAGGAAATTCAGGAAAAAGTGAAGCTGGCATGTTGTTACATGCCTCTTGCAATTAATGGTGGTGGCTATCCTTGCATGTGCTTGAAAGCAGTGGGAGGGGAGGGAAGGGAAAGGAGAAAGGAGGAGGTTAGCTTTCAGGCTGAAAGGAGATACAGTGTGTTCTGACCTTCTCGTTAGTCAATGACAGCATCACTTAATATTTAACCACAAAGCAAAGCTGAAAGAACCATACTCTTATATAGTCATGTATTTTGTCCTTCTGAGAGATGGAATAGAAAGCAGTCTGGAGAGTTAGGGTCTTGCCAGTGTGATGCAAATAAGGTGTACCACAGGAGCAAATGTCTTCTCTTTGCTGCTAAGTAATTACATGAAAACATTGCCAGGGCTTTCAATAAATGCTGTTTGGAAAGGGCTGGCATATTTTTGGAATGAAGTGTAGTCCGTGTCCGAGATGCATATATCTCAACTTCTTCTTTCAGTGCAGTGGCAATGAAAAGCATCACACTCAAATGAACGGCACAAAATGCACATAACTTTTCCTTCTTTATTCTACACTGACAGCCTTCTTTCTGCTGATTTTTTATTAATTGCACAGAAACAGAGCTCCACTTTCTTCTTGTCTCCTGCTTCCAACAAAGTTTTATGTTGTCATTTGTCTGCCCTACAAACTTGACTGTGTATAAAGATGAAAAAAAACAATATTTGCTTTTAAGGTTCTCAGATACAGCACCTCACTCAGGTGGGAATTGCTAGCAGGATCGGAGGTCAACAAGTGGAGATCCCCTCAGGCAGAGCAGGGCATGGCCAGCCGGGGGGGCCAGGGTGGCCCCAGTACCGTGGAGAGGATGAATATGCTAGGCGAGATGCAGTGAGTACTGTGTTACACATTTGCATAGTTTCCGAAGTAGTGATATGTTCGGGTATTTTTTTTCCTGCATTACTGTTTGGAATTTTTCCCCCCCTGGAATACTTTCAGTTGCTTCTCTGACATTCTTTGCTTTGCTCTTCGAACCCTCGTTAGCTATTCTAACTTTTGCTTGCTGTTCTTTTACCTTTGCTTCTCTCTGCTTTCTCTCACTTTACCCTAACCTTTTTTTTTTTCTCACTTGAGGCCTTCACCCATTAATTGCAGTTCACCCAGTTCTGCTTCTGAGCTCCAGCAGAGGTGGATACTGCTTTCCATTTTCTTCTTTGAAATATGCCTCTGTATTTTGAGATCATTGTAAGTAGAAAACATTGAATTAAATTGTCCTAGACTACCGTCCTACTTTGTATTGGTATAGTTCTTTTGTCTTCTGTATCAGTGTGCAACAGCAGGAGTCAGAGCGATGGAATAAGGTATATACTTGTACATAACAATAGAGGTGTTTCAAGTTATTTTCCTAGCCTCAGTCAGCAGGATGTGGGAAATTAATATGTATTCGTTTACCAGTGTTGCCTGGGCAGCCATCGTGATTTCATGTTCTTGGCAGTGGTGCTTCTAGAGGTTGACATTTCTGGTTCAACCAGATGTGTGAGGTTGAAGACAGTATATGGCCCTTCCAGGAGAGACACAGTTGCCTGCTACCAGTCCATGTTTGATGTACTTGCATCCTGAAGCTGACTGACCTGTGACAGCTTTATTGAAGTACTCTTGAGAGCAACAACTTTATGCTCCTTCTTTTGCTCCTTTGCTTAAACTTATCATTTTTCTGGTTTCTTCCTTGAGGGAGGAAGGAAGGATCTCCTTCTTTTGCATATTTAGGGCAGTGTGTGTTCACACTACTTGAAGTTGCTTTGCAGTATTGCATGATCTCAAAATGGCTTTACATAAAGAAAATGCAACAGGATGGGCCTCATCTTTAGGTTTGAACTTCAGAGGAGCAACGTAAAGCTTTTGAGAACTGGGTACACTAGAGATAAACTCTACTGATACTATTCAAAAACTTTAACTGTCAAAGTTGAAGGATGTATTTGCCTAATTGAAGTTGCTATCTGTGCTTGGAACTGTGGTGTTCAAGTGCAAGGATATCCTAATTTCAGTTTACATCTAGAAGAGCACTTGCATGAGAGATCTTAGTGTCTCTCCTGTTCTGTTTTCAGAGGCATCTCTAGGTTACCATTCATTGCCCCTTCTTATCATTTGTCTTTCTTTTCTGTAAATGACTTTTCCAGATCTATGGGCCTTTCCCTTCTGTCCCCTAAGTGCATGTTCAGCCATTACTTTCTTAATATTTTATTACTTGAATTGCTAACATATTACTGAAAGTTCAGTTATGGACCCTTTATCTGAGATGCTATGCAAACAGTTGGTTTTGACATCAGTTACCTGCACAACTTTCCAAGATTCACGGCCCAATACAATATGATTTGGTTGCAGTTTGCACCTTCGGTCACCATTTCAGATGGGTACATGTCACCTCAATCCAGGTTGACTTTCTTTTAATTAGTCAGAGTTTAAACACTTCCTCGGCTTTGACAGAACTTTTTGCTAACCAGATGCTGCGGTTCATATGTTACTGCAATGTGATTTTTTTCAGTTTGGGGTTTTTTTTTTCTAAATGCAAAAGGAGGAGATCACAGACTAAAACTAACTGAGTATGGTGTCAGTTGTAGGAGAGCTCACCTAGAGCCTGCACTTTCCTTTTCCTATGAGGAATTCTTTCTTTTTTTGCAAAGGATGATTCCCATTTAAAAAAAAAAAAAAAAAAAAACACCAAACAAACACACACAAAAAACCCCACAAACAAACAAAAAAACCCCCACCAATGTTATTAGATGAGCCCTAGTCTTGTAGTTTTCAGTAGTTCAATGATTACCTTCAGAGTTTGGATTCCTTCACTAGGACAGAGCTCTAAATTTGTCTTTCCTCCTTTTGGAAAGGAGGATTTACTTAATGACAGTCACATTCCTTATGGTGCAGTATTCAACTGATCCTTTGCAAACAGTCTTACTGTTCCCTCATTCTGAGCAAGTTTCTAAAATTAAACTCTGCGTTTAGGAAGATTAGATCTAGAGCGCTCTTCTCACCGGCAAACTTGAGAGGGATCTGCATTTGTGCTCCTGCAGTGACCCTTTTCCTCGCAGTATCCTCATCTATTATTCCTGCAGTCAACACCTGATTTTTCTGCTGGAATATGACCTCTCACTTTCATCTCTTGACCCAAAGCCAGTGTGCAGGTTACCATCAATTCACCTTAATTCTCCATATAGAAGGTCTAGGCAACCAGGATAATTGGAGCATTTCCTTAGCTGGCACAAAATACAGTACTGAGCAAGTGGTCATTTGAGCAGCAGAACAAATGAAGCCTGGTTTCTTACAGATGTATGTAGTGTCTTGCACATCTGTACATCCCTACCACCGCCTGGCATCACCTCCTATCCATTTACAATCCCCTATAGCTCTCCACTGTTCTCCCATGTCTTCTTCAGGTTTCCAGTGTTTCCCCCAAGTCACCCTTGTCCTTTTACTCTATTTTTATATTCTGGCTGCCCACCGTAGTGTCCCTAAACCACCTCACCGTACTTCACGTTGTCTTTCATGTCCCCTAGCTATCTATCCCCTGTGAGATACTTGCTGGCTGACAGGTCCAGCTGAGCACAGCCTAACCTGGCCCTTCTGCCACTGAGAAGCAGATTGAATGATAGCCTAAATCAGGTTATGTCTAATTAGCTACCTATTTTTGTGAATTTTATAATATATATCTGTTCATACATATATGGGGGGGGGTGTATATTTATACATTAAATTCAGTTGAAATTGGCCACAGAGATCCACAGTTATTAAATGGAGATTAACAAATTCACAATGTGATCTCATAAATCTTCATTCTTTAAGAAGGAAGATTCCATAGAGATATTGTTGTCAATTATTTTGTACTGCTGTTAATTATACAGAAGTTTCTATAGAAAAATACATAATTTATAGATACTATATAAATCTATGTATTACATATATAATATATTGATGTGTATTTCTATTGGTAAAGAAATTTAAAAGTAAAAACAAACAAACAAACAAAAAACCAGCAAAAATACTTCCAATCTTTTTACTCTCCTTGTTTTGCTGTTGTAGTTTAGTATAGGTTAGGTTTCTAAACCAATCTGGTTTAGAAAGTTCCCAGACCTGTTTAATTCTGATGTTATATATGAGATCACAGAAATACATGCTTCTGTTTTTTCTGAGATACTTAAGAAAACTTTGATAACCTTAATGTTAAAAACCAGCCACTGCGGTCATCAGATGTTCCTCCTAACTTCCCTTAAGAAACCATTCTTACGGTGCTAATTCAGTGCAGTATGAGATAGGAGCTGAATCACATAATGCATTTTAATGTGAAAGTAACCTGAACATAATTTAGGTTGCTGTTAAGACTCATGTGTCAAGGAATGTTTGCTTTTAATATTTTTTTTGTGTCATCTCTTTTCTATAAACCCACAGAGTACTTGTCAGGTTTGCTAACTCTAGACTGCAGGTATGAATTAGTTTCAGGTTTCACTGCCAAATGCATAATTCTGAACAATCAAGAGACCCATTCATTCCTTTCTGGTACTAAAATCGCCTCCCTTTTATAAGAAGTAAGACAGGATGTTACTTGGAAAACCTTCTTTACCTATCATTCTTCTGCTAAAGCCTCTTTTCCACTTAATCTCTCTCCCCAAATTAACTGTGTAAATGATCAGTGCTGTACATGAGCTGTGCAAGAGAGTCAGAATCTATTATTAGTTCTACTTTATACAAAATGGCTTAGATTTTATTCAGTTGTACTATGAGATATGTTAAGGAACATACTCTCGTGCGTTTTTGTGATCCCTGCACACCGCTGCCACAGTCACTCGAGGTCCCCCATATCCTTCCCAGGCTCTGCTTTGTAATCCCTTCATTCCCCTCTTCCTCCCCGCCAAATCCTCTTCTAGCTGACCTTGCTGTCCTTTCTTCCCTGATCAGATTGCTCTCTCTGCTACTACTTAAGGCTTATCCACAGAGAAAGACAGTGCTCACTAAATCGTGATAACTGTGATCTGAACTTGCTGCAGCTAGCTGCTCCTCATCCCCAGCGCAGTCCCTTCGAAAGGGGATTACACTGCTTTGCTCCCAGTTGTGCGTTCAGCAGGGTGTGTTCAAGTCCTTTGTGTCCAGTGTTTTCTTCTGGCTGCCTCCCAGCCTTCAGCAGTGTGAGGCAAGAGGAAACACTGGCTTTAGGGATGTCAGCTGGAATTTAGATTTTTTTGAAATGTCCCTCGTTTGTGTCCATACTGGGAGTCAGTGCAGTCACCTAGTGTACTGTAAATTCATGCTTTGTTTTACTGTAAGCAGGTTTTTTTCCAGATAGACAAGCCCATAAACTCAGGCTTCTGTTTCGTTTCTCTCTTGTTTTGTTAGACAATATATGTCACTGAACAAATGCAGAATTAACCCCTTTCTACCCTGAAACAATGATTGTCCCTAAGCTGGGATAGTGTTTCTCAGATGTGTAAACCAGCTGTTGAGTATACAAAAATCCAGTCTTTCCAATTTTAATAATTTTCTCCTGCTGCTTCTTCTGTTGACCATGTTTTCCTGGGCACTGGTCAGTCACAGGGTCCTCACATGTGTACAGTCTGAACAGGCAAGCCAAGCAGAGAAGGGGAAGGTTAAAGTAGTATTATCTCTGTATAGATAGTATGGAGAAATAACAGCCGGGAAGAGAGTGATTTGCCTGTTGTCTTTTAGGAAGTTGATGGAAAGGCAAGGGAAGAGAAGCCAGTTCTGTTGACTGCTGGTTCTGTGTTTGTTTTCTTACCACCTCCTTCCACTTCAGTTTCTAAACATGCCATAGATTAGAAAGGGGGTCAGACCTTTTAATGGATGCTCAAAGAGATTTTGAAAATCCCTGAACTTGAGGCAGTCCAGCAATTTTGTGTACGTGTGTTGTTTTGTGCTCCATAAGAGGAATCACTCACTCATATAACAGAAGAACAGTGGCAGCAGATAGAAGCATCTCCATGCTGCTTTCCCTCTGTTCTGTGCCTTTTTGCGTTCTTGTCTTTTCTGGGATTATCATGCTTGTTCAGAAAGTACAATAATGCTTTCTACCTTTTTCCAGACGCATATGCATGGACACCAAGAATATTCCTCCTCACCAGTATTCCAGATGCCGAGGACTTCAGCCAGGCAGCCTTCGGCACCCCCTGCTCAGCTTCCACACAACAGCCTTCAGGGCCAGGGCCTTTGCTTCACCACCAGTTCCACTGAGGACCTCCAGCCAGGTCACTCTTCAGCCTCTCTTATCAAAGCAATTAGAGAAGAACTACTACGACTTTCTCAGAAACAGACGACAGTGCAGAACTTCCATAGTTGATTTAGCATCCCCTTGCAAATCTGCCAGGTATCTGCTTCCTATGGAAGCAAAGACTTAGAGGAAATCAGCAACGTTGTTCTCTCAAAAGAATGAACTTTCACAGCTCTGTTGACAACACTCTGGAAAAAATGAAAAAGGCAGCCAGATGAGGATAGTAAGGAGAGATGGGGGACAAACAGGGAAAATCATCAGTGTCATCACAAGTAATATTAATTAATCTGCTAATATTACGGTGCTCCTCTTCTCTCCCTACCCTCATTCAGCCTAAGAAATAAATAAAACCTTAGGTCAAGAAGTCAACACTCCAGCCACAAAAAAAAAATCACAGGAATAAACTCCAAGTATGATAGACTCCTTTTTCTAAGGAAGTAGGCGAAGGTTTGAATAAACTGCGATGACATTTTGCAAGAAATTACAAGTATTCTGATCTCTCCAGTGCTTATGGGGAACTGGTTTGTGTTGCTGTTCTGCAAGATTACAAACTGTATAAGCTCAAAGGTGTTGAAGGTGTGATCCCACATAAGAATCACTTTGGTTGTCAGGAACAATGGGACCACTCTAGAATAAAAGTGTTTATGAGCTACTTGTAACAAACTGGAACAATAATTGTTATAGCTCTGTGCTTCCAAATGGAGCTACCCTCTGCACTCTTCCTCGTTTTCCTTCTGGTGCTGAAGCTTCAAGTGTTCCTTCATCTTCAATGTTTGCAAAGTGAAACATTGGCCTTGTATAACTAAGAAAGTATCTGTAGACTAATTCAGGCTGGAAAAACAAAGCAAAGCATCCAAACAGAAAGGGCTTGGTATTTATTTTGTTTAAAAATTCTTGAAAACTGGGAGAGGAATACTCAGCCACAGTTGAATTTGGGGAAATGTGTATGCGTATCTTTAAAAAATGTATTTACGTACTATATGCTCTTGCAAGACCAGTGATAAAATATTGCCACTTTGTAGTTTGCTTTGTGGACAGAAACCAATCCAGCCTGACTGGTACAGGGTCACCAGCATTACGTTATAAATTGATGTTCTGAATCATTGCTTATGTTTGGATCGGAATAATTTTAGTGAAAGTCAGTGACAGTTTAGAGCATTAACATAGGCTTAGATTTGCGGTTTTGAGACAGTTTCTATATTTATACTTGTTTCCACTGTCCCTTTGGACAAAGGGTAAGCATTATCCCCATGGTAAGAATAGTACGTGCCATGGAACTGTTTGTCGCTGTTTTTTCCAGAGTTTTAATTTAATATTAGCTACGAATTTACTAATATTTGGCCATTGCATAACTGTAACTGACATAATACATACGGAAATTTTACTTGAGTCATGATTTGTTGGAGTGTTTTTATTTTCAGATCAGAGTGAACTAAAGCTAACAAACTGGCACAGTGATAGAGGGTAAGCTCAGTGTTTGTGAGGAGGCTTGGGAGCCTTGCCCTAGAAAAATGAAAAGCAAAACTATTTGATGCTACAGTGTGGGTTTTCAAACACTAGTAGATGGTAGTCGTAAAAAGTCTAAAGAACAGCAGTCTGCCAAAGAGATCATTGGGCAGTTGATCAGGGTAGGGCTGCATTTGCCTCGTTTACTGGGGTAGAAATGGCATTGGTAAAGTACAGGTATAGTTACACTGGTATGGTATGGTGGTCTTTGGCTACCAAATCTGTTCCTGGTTCCGGTGCACAGGTCAGTAACTGTGACAGGAGTAACTCAGACTGAAATGAAAACAGGTAGGAGGACACCATGGAAGAGCCCTACGTACATTGTTCATGAAGTATGTAATACCATTCATTGCCAAAGCCAAAACTAGAAAGCAACTGGCTGCTCACTGATGTAGGAAAAAAGGTGGTATGTTTCCCCTCTTTGTTAGGAAGCTCGGCTCAGTTATTTTTCTGTTTACCCATGATCATCAAAAGGCTGTATGAAATTCTTTTGAGGGACTTACTGTAATGAAGCAGTCTAAATGTCTAAATTAGTTTCCAGTTCCCTGGCCAATACTTAAAGCCCTCAAGGGCACTGGCTGAGGTTTGAATAGAGTCAGAACACCAGCATGGTTGTGAACAGCAGTACCAGCAGGTTATTGTGTTTTGAATTTTTTAAGCTTTTTGTGTGATAATCACTTCTAGGATAAAAATAAAAAAAAAAACATTTATTTTGTGCCAAGTTTGTAAACATGAATGTTGCCAATACTTCTGCAAAGTGTCAGGTTTTGCAGAATGAAGAATGTATCGGGCAATGTTTATTTGGTCTTTTTGACAATACTGAAGACTGACTGTTCGTAAGTGTTCCCATTAAAACCATCTCTTTCATAGCCCACATCCTTCTCCAGCTTAATTCTGCAGTGAGGTCAGAGGCCAGTGCTTATGAACATGTTACTGTGACTTCATTTCAAGAAAATGTGGGCTTCTACAAAGTAAGTTTGTTGTCTGGCTGCTGGTTCCGGCTATTTGAGAAGGAATACGAAATAAAGAGTTTCGAAAGTTAGAGGTACTTAAGCCATTTCTCATTCATTTTTGCTAGTGATGGTGATGCTATTATGATATTCCATCTTTTTATATTTGGAAGAGTAACCTTTTTCTTTTCAGTCCCAAATGTTATGAAGAACATGTACAGGACAAATATGTACTGGTAAATAAAAGAGACTTTCTGATGCAAAAATCCCTCTTTAAAACCTTACAAGTTCACGGGGAAGGGCAGTAAAATATTAGAAGTCAGAAAGCTGTGCTTGGAAGTTATGTTCTCAGACTGGCTGGAGACCTGATCCACTGTTCACAAAAAATGGTATGGCATAGTCTGTATCTTCATATAGTAAGAAAAGTAACACATAAGGCATCAGTTCCAAGGATGGTCTTAACAAGGGAGACCCACACTTTACTTTCTGCAGCTACAGGTCAAGCTGGGTTTTTCATGTGCTACAAAAGTACTCTGTGGAATGCATGTGCCAAAATGTGTGTTTCCATTTGGGAATTCAGGAAAAAAAAAATCTGTAAGCTTCTGCATCCCCATGTGCTTGAGCTGCCTTGCCAATTTTTTTTTATTGCCCTATTGGGGGGGGGGGGGGGGGGGGAAACCCCAAACCTTTTTTTCCTGAAACTTAAAGTATCCTGAATTTAAGTATCTGTTAATGAATATACCAGTTTCTGAAAACACTGATTAGATGAGAAGTTTGTACAGGCACAGAAAGCTGTTACCAACAGTTACATCCATTTCCATGACTAAACCATCTGGTTCATGAAATCCTCAGGCTCTTCTCTTTCTTCACAATTTTCCTTGACATTTGTGTTTAGTCTGTGTTTGGTTTGGCATATAGAAGAACTTGGCGAGATGAGAGCTACGTCATTTAGCTTGGTTGGTTTGCTTTTCCTTTCCATGGCCAAAATGTTGACCTCTAGCCTGCTTCTTGATTATCTTTGGAGCTAAGTGAAATTTTACAATTATTTTTCATACACTCAATTTGAAAGGCAGGGCACACTTCAGTACTATAAAATATTCTCTACCAGGATGTAACACATGGTCCTGTCAGTGACTGTGGGCATGTGACTCAAGGAAAAAAACTTGCTTTTAGGAAGAGTAAATTGCTTAAGTGCTGGACTTGTAATGTTAAATATGTGCACTTTGGAGCAGTAAGTGGAATTTCACTGACCCTTTGTATGTACTGTACTTGCAGTGGTTTGGAACAGGCTTCATATATAGTGGTTGGCAAGCAGCAGTATCGCACAAGGTCTATATATCACCTCTGCACCCAAAGGAGTGGTTGCCGAGATGTTGGCTACCCCGCTATCGTGCACCTTTGTACACACACATAAATAGATTGATCACCCCAAAGGGCATGTTCCTACCACGTGCTGAAGCCAGTGCCTTTAAATTAGACCACTGACAGCAGGGTTACAGCATTATCTTAAAAAGAGGCTGTTGACGGGGATCATAACTTCCCAAGAACCGAAACAGCTGACACTGTTGTGCGTTAACTCATGGCTTGAAAACACATTAGATGGGTTATACAAGCAAGCTAGCCTATATTTGAGCCCGAGTGAAGTCACCAGTTGTGTGATGTGGATGGCAGCAGTTGAACTCACTTTTTAACTCTTACCCTCGCTACATTCTCCCCTTCTCCAGCTTTAATAATTTTTCAGCTCAAGGAAGAAATGGGCATTTCCCATTCCATGCCTTAGCTAGCAGTTCTTTGTTAACAGGTGCCAGTCCTTGAAAAAAACCATACTTTGGCCAAGAGCTTTGAAGTGGCAGGGTGAAGAACATTTGTGATTTTGAGGTGGGAACATGTTGTGGGCCATATTTTTGCAGCAGCGAATAAATAAATGGATAAAAAAAAAACCCAACACCTGTTTGGTGTTTTCTGAATACGGACATAAAGCTGACTGAAAAGGGATTGCAAGAAGAAGGATGTCATCTGATTGTAAGAAGGCAAAGGACAGCAACCAGGTCTCCAGGACCACCTGTGACAGTGCATTAAAAAGAGAGATAAATTCCTGGGGACTCCCCCTGCCCTCGCTCAAGCTGATTCCGTAACACAACCCCTCTTCTGTGCAGTCCTTCGCCACTTGCGGTGCTGGTCTGTACGAGCGAGGAACATCTCTCGTCGGTGAGACTCCCAAAAGCAGTTCACCATGGCTGTAGAGTTTCTCCAGAACTGTTCAGATGCACCTAGAGAAAAGTAGCAGCTTTAAAATGCTTAAATGTGGAAATGAAAATCCGGTACCCTTTTGCGGTGGGCATCTTTTCCCTCTTCCTGTTATATTTTATTTTAAAATGGCGGGGGAAACCCTGGGGGTGTATTCTGCTGTCACCAGTCTGCTGTCATTCACGTATTCCGATATCTCTAGGTCCTAAATACTGAGGAAGCAGAAATTAGGAATGAAAGTTTTCAGCAATGCTGATGAAGGTTCCCTGCAGTTACGTAGTATTTTGGTGTGACTGCGCTTGAGTGCTTGAAAAGTCTGGTGTCTCTCTTACAGTGAGTGCCCCTTGAAATGCAGCTTGTCTCAGAAGGAGGACTGTGAAAATTTTCTTCTGTATCTGTGACACTAATTCAGCGAGGGTGGAACAAGCTCAGCTTGCCACAGCTCATACCAGTAGGACTGGTAGTTCAGATCCAAATGTTGGTCTGGTTATTGTCCCTGGTCGCATCTGCATGACTTCCACAGAAAACCATTTAGTCGCATGTACGCTTTGGAAGGAGAATTTACCCTACAAATTCTTTAGTACAGTTTGGGATGCACTTGGCAAGATGTGTCTTAGCTTTGACATACAAGTCCCAGGGTGAGCTTACTCACCCTGAAAGTAGGAAACTTGAGAAGCAGCAATCCTGTGGAGTTGCGCTGCCTTTTTAAAGAGACTGTTCCGGAGTAGAGCTGCAGTCCTGTGAATCCCACTGAAGACTGATAGATGAAAAAAAAGGTTAACATTAGTACTAGAAAAATACACTTTTTTTTTTGCACTTCATAGTTTGTAGAGCTGGAATGTTTTGTCTTGCTTTCGTGTTACTTTTTCTTGATACCCTTTACATTTGAAGTATGTGTTTTCCTTTGTAACGGCCACTGCTGTTTAGTTTTGAGTAGCTCTTACTCCGTAAGTGGAAGTTTATGTTTAGGCTGTTACGTCTTGCCTTAATCGCAATAAAATGTTGGCACATTTGAACAAATGCTCTGAGGATTCTTTTGAAGTGAATGCTAAACCTCCATGGATCCCTGACATGGTGGTGTTCGGGTTCACTTACAGTAATCCTCTTATTGCCCTACGGAGAGCAGGCGAAGTGAAATGAGAATTAAGAGAGTAGAAAAGAGACTGAAAGATGAAAATGATTGTTTTGCATTTCCAATTATATTCTGCTGTACACACTTCTTAAGAACTCTGTCATGTTCCCATGAAAACTTTTCTATGATTTCTGTCCCAGGGCTTCTCGGAAGTTGGTTTTCTCGTCCAGGCTGTTGGAACATTTTAGTGCTGTGCGTGATTTAAAAGCAGTAGTTGGATATTGTTTGTGTTTCAGGAAAGACGTCGTCATATTCAAGGAAAATTAATGCAGTGTTATATTTGGCAATGCACTGCGCTCTTTTGGTCCTGAAATGCAGATCTGAAAGAAACTTGACTAAAGAAATAGGAATTTAAAAAGTACTGCAATAATAAAAAATGAGGAAGCTTTTATCCTTGGACTTCAGGAAACAGGGGAAAGAATTGTGGATTAGCTACTATCAGTAGTACTTCAGTGTAGTTGCCAAGTATGAAATTGTTCAAATTCGATGCAACACAGGTGATCTGGGCATCCACAAACTCATGAACCAATTACTGGATTTGTTAGTCCATGCAATCCTGGACAAAATGGTTTCAGGTATGTTGCCTTGCATTTTGCATGGAACGCTTCTTGTCAAGCATTGCCATGGATGAGTTTGATCCTTACGATAGTTTCTGTCTTTGGGCTTGATGGCAGCTTTAAACAAGAACACCTCCAAAATTCAAGATTAAAGGTGAGGAATCTCCCATTTAGAGGATTTGTAGATGTGCAGTCAAATATTTACATTATTGCTGCATCCTCCTGTACTTCACTGCCACGTGGAAGAAAATTTGCCAGGACGCTGGAAACCACATTCTTGCTTTTGCAGAGTAGAACTGCAAAGAAGTTAAGAGAAGTTGCTGGTCACGTCCAGCAGACAGCCTCACTGACACAACATTGCCTCCAATCACCTCACTTCTGCCTGGGAGCAAAGAGCACGGTTTCCAGCAGCTTTGCAAGTTAAGAGGCACTCAATGCTAGTGCCAATGAGTGTTATTTAGTCCTCTTTAAGGATGAACTAATGTCTCTTACCTAACATTATCATGCATCCGTACTAGACATTAGTATAGCTCAGCTAAAGCATGGTGATTTCTTCATATATTTGAGCCCAGAGTGTTGCCACATTAGAACCGAATGTTGTTGGACTGATCTGGTTTAAATATATGGTATGTTGAAAGGCCGCAAAGGGGAAACAGCCTAGCGGAGATTGCTCTGCAGATACCTCCCTTCTCTTCCCCCGTTTAGATAAAGGAGACAGAGCTGTAGAGGACCTGAAGAAGTACCGTAACTTTTGCTCCAGAAGGTTACACTGAAAGGTGAATTTGGTTGCGTGTTTAATCGTGTGATCTGGAAACTACAAGCTAGGTAAGGTGGTTATGGTTCTCCCGGTGACTCACCAACCATAGCTCTGTACCACTTGCTTTCTCTTTATGATTAGATAAATTAAACAGGTTGGAAAAGCCACTGATAGAAAAGGTGTTAATAAAAAGAACTTAGTGAAGAGAAGTCGTCAGAAAAGAGGCAGAGCTTACAGAAATATCAGTTGGGGGCCGATTTGCTCTCCAGTTCCCCACTGGAAAGAGAAGAAAAGGAAAGGACAAGGCAGATCTTTTGGGTTGTTGCAACCAACATTGGGCTCAGCCGTGGGCAGGGAATAAAGGGAGGAAACCTAGTGTATTGAGTAACTAGGGAATAATAGATGTGAAGCTGAAATGGGTAAATAGTTTGGAAGATATGGCCACCAAAAAGCACAGAGGCAGCAGAAAGTTTAAGTAGGACTCAGGGATTAGAGAAATTTCTTCTATATGCTTGTTTTTAAAAATAAAGTCACTCATTAAATAGTTGAAGGGTGACACACTGTGTTTAAGTTGGTGCACAAACTTTCAATAGTGAATATGTGAAATGTATGGAAAATAAGATCAATGTGAGAGAGAAGGGTGGGGGGAAACCAGAGTGGCTGTAATCGCAAGGGAAAAGTTGAAAAGAAAAAGTCATAGCAAGGTATTATTGCATGAAACTATCTACAGTCCTCAAAGGATTAATTTAAAAATGCTGGGGGGAAGAGCTGCTGCAAGAGAGCTCGGTTCTGTATCGGAAGGGTGCTGTATTTCGCCTGTGAGCTGGGCAGAGGAGGGGAGGGGAAGGGAGGATTGCTGTATGCAGCGTGCTTTTATCTGCTTCCCCAAATACCTGCTGCTGGGAGACAGAACTGGACTCACGGGCCTTTGATCCCACCTTGCTCTTGCAACAGCATGCAAAAGGTCTATATGGCCTGTGGCATCTTCATCTAAATTAGATTATAAATTGCCCCACGATCTTTTTGGTTCCAAGTGGCAAACCAAACCGGGGGCAGGGGGGACACCTTTGGAGAGAGAGAGAAATGGAGAGATTTGGGAGTGACACAACGTGAGTGGTGTTTAGTTCACGCTGTCCCTAAAATATGTGTCTGGCAGGTTTACAGATAGAAGATGTGACTTTACCACTCGTAGTGGCAGAGGGAGAAAAGGTAAACTTTCACAATTAGTTTAGTTCTTCAGCTCTTAGAGCGAAAGGCGCCCCAGCAAGCAGGGCGTGGGGTTTGGAACAGAGCTTCGTTTGCTGCTCACTGAGACTGGATGCTTTTCCCCTGGGAGTGCAGAGAGGCTTTCTTTTTGGAGGGAGAAGTCAATTCTGGGGGAGTTCTATGTCAGCAAGACATAGAGGCCCATAAACCATTATTTCTGATAGGTGAGCAAAATGATTAACTGAACGTGTCTCTAGATTTCATACCGTCAAACTGGACAGGAAAGGTCTGTGTGTCTTTCAGAGCTGTATTTTTTTTCCCAGCTGTTTGGAGACTTGGGAGACAGTACTGCATTGTTTACCCCCTGTTTGTTTCTGGAAGGTCATTATGAAACGAGTTGGAAATAAGCGCATTGAAAAGCGCATGTTTGATTCTGGGACAGAAACCTGAAGCGAGGTTTGAATTCCACAATAGATGCTGGTACCGCTGATACCATAAAGTAAGTGGGATCTGGAGTGTAAAATGAGAGAGGGTGGTTGCTTCTCAGTCACCTATGTTTCGTTCTTGGGCTGTAATTAATTACAATAACTGTCTGAAATCCTGGTTTTTGTAATGGCTTTATCAAAATTCCTACGAAGTCCCAGTACAGAGCACCTTTTCTTATGAATTTAACCTTTGTCTTTTCTCTGTGTGTTTCATGCAAGTAGGAAGCTCTGGTGCTTTCCAGTTTTCATCCCTCTAGTGATTTTGCAAAGTGTAATCATTGTAAAGTGCAATTGCTTAATATGTAGCTCATTCACTAAAACCCCAAGGATAGAGGCAGTGAGTAATGTGAGTCATTACCAGAGCAATGATATCTAAGAAGATGAAGAGTCACGCATCAAGTACCAATCCATTTAGTCTTAAGAATGTAAAAAATCACTAGTCAGATGTGATTGATATTATCTCCAAGCAAATTAAGTAGTTACCCTGAAATGCTGTGCTGCTACTAATGTGTTTCGGTATTAGAAGTGCTGATCAGTTACTTGTTCCCTACTGCTCTGTTTGTCTATCAAGACACTTGTAGACCAGCAGCTTTCCCAGGTGCCATCTGCATCTCTCTTTCCTTTCCAGGCACTGCATACTTTAATGCCTGAAATTCAGGAACTTTGTCCAGAAAATATGAAGAAGTGTTCTGGCTTGATCAGCAATGTTAGGGTTCAAACTCGTGCTTTTCAGTCACGCTTAATTTTATTCAGCCATCCAGGTTTCAACCATTTTTTGCTTTTCTTTGTACTAAATCATATGAGTTGGAATAGGTTTCTTTTCCATCTCATTCCAGCGAGGAACTTTCTGGCCCAAGGATATAGAATTTAACATTTCCATCATCGTTCTGAGAGGGTAGTTTGCAGCTTAATAGGTGATAAGAGCTATCAACTTATTTTTACGTGCTTTGAGATGCACCGGAGCCTAAACCAGCTCAGTGCTACAGCATGACGTTGTATGTAGCGGTCTGAAGGGACACTGAAGTTTAACACAGGTGAAGTGATTTATGCACGCTGATAAATCAGGAGTTGTTTTGCTTCCAAGGTTTCAGGTGGGAACAAAAATGACAGGCTTCCTGAATTACAATGAAAAAGAAAACCCAAACAACAAGGCAAGGCATGTGCTGGATATATCTCTCTCCCTTGAAGTCAACAGGACTTGGGCATCATTGCAGTAGTTGGGGATCTACTATTAGAGGTATGATAACGTCAGTGATATTATTAGGAACATGAGATAATAAATGACTACACCAGTCTATGACATTGCTTGTGGACCACATTTATAAGGCATTGTACTATAGAGTCACCTTTAATTTGTGCATCAAAACCAGACCACGGCCCTCTACGGTGACTTGACTGGTCTTAAAATAGGGATTATAACCCACGAGCTGCGCTACTGTGTGTTCCCTAGCTAAAAATATCCCAGGAAATGTAGCAGCAGACAACAGATAATCTTTAGATTATATTTACTGTAAATTAAGTATGCATAAACCATTTCTGCATACTAATTTTTTATCTTCATATCAACTTCTCAAGTCTTTCGGATGCAACTTTTTTATTCTGCACTTTCTGTAACTATTGACAAGCCCCTGAAATACTGGCAGTGCTGTTAGGGCTTTTGCACGGTGTGTTGCTTTGCATTGTACTTGTGATTGCCCACCATGCCTAGAATCAGTAGAACACATAGCATGTGCCTCAGAGTCTCTTTAAAACAATACTTTATTGTTTTGTACTGTATTGCATAGGAACAGATAAGATGTTTAAGTTGGTAGCCTTTGAGCTTTTGGGATACTGCCACTTTGTTTAGGGACCCCAGAACATTGTTTTATTATTAAATTCATTACAGGACTACATTTTTCTAAGTGACCCAGTCCACTTCATAGGAAGTCAAATGACTTGAAAAGAAGAGGCTATAGATCAAACCTGCCAATGTCATATGTCAAAGCAGGTGATGCAGTAAGGAAACAAAACTGTTGTATTAGATCAGAGGTTTACAGGTCACTGGTCTAGAAAAAGTATACCTTTCACAGCAGAAATGATCTGTAAGATATTCCATTTGTATACCTGATTTTGTTGAGACTTGGGTGTCACACTTTAACATAGGCATACAAAATCCTTGGGGGCATTACATTGTATGAAAAACTATGGGTTTTTTCCTTTTTTCCCCAGTTCAGTTGAGCTGGGAATCATCAACAAGAGCTGTGAGAAGCAAAACTTGAGGTTTAAGTCTACTACATTCCTGGAAGACAGCTGCACACAGTAGACTCTTTTGGAGAGTGTGAAAAACAAACAAGCTGTGCTTTTAAAGGCAGGCTTTAGGAAGCCCCCCAGAACTGCCCAGTTATTATGAAGCTAGTTTGCAGGTGTGGTGCTGGGCTACAGGACATTTTAGAGCTCGTGTCATGTGCTTACAGCTCTTCAGACTGGAACAGATTTACTTCCATGACTGGCTGCATCCATGCACTCATAGCCCTGGCCAAGTAAATGTGAAATCTATGAAACATATCCCCTCAAAGACGAAAACCAGTGCCGTATCCAGCAGGCGCTTCTGTGTTCCCAACCAGGAGAACAATCTCCATAAGACTGGAGAACTGTAGGAAGAGGTCTGCAGAAGGTAGACACTAAGGCAATATGTGGAGATTTTTTTCACAGTATCTTTCACATTGCTTTCAGGCCAATGCACATTTTCCACTATTAAAACTAATAAATTAGGAAAAAAATGATGTACATAGCTAGAAGATTTGTTGTCCATCAGTGATTGCAGTGGTTATTAACTGTCAACCCACTGTTCTTTCAGTCAGCACCAAGAATAAGATGTAGAGTCCTTTGCTTCTGTAAGTTTGTACATATATGAGGTGGGATTTTGTTTGTTTGGTTGGTTGTTTTTTTTTGTGGAAAGAAGTAGTTGGCTGGTCCAACACAGAGATTTGTCTTGTGAAAATTACTTTTGTTAATTGTTGTATGTTGAAATGTTGAGATTTTTTTTCTTAATTGAGCAATATTTTGTGATTATTTACCACTAGTAGTATGCTGCATGTAAAAAGAAAAAAAAAAAAAAAGCAAAAACCAAAACAACCAAACAAAACACACACAGTAAGAAAGCCACAAAAGAATTAAGCCCTTCCCTTTCAAACCCTTCTTTCCTGGCACTAGCGTCTCTGCTCAGCATTTCACTCCCGAAGACTCTCTGTGTCGTGATGCTAATTGATAGGGAAGGATGTCTCTTCCTCAGTGTCTAACTGGTACCCTTCCCTGTTGATGGTGGACAGCTGATAAGGGACAACTGCCCATCGCTCTGAAATGGCACAGTGTTGTCCTGATTGAAGTGACTAGTTGTGCCAGAATCAATTTGAAGAGTCTTAAACTGATTTGTATCTTTTCTAACTGGAAAAGTTATGCATTGATAAGCTGAAGGGAGGCTTTCATGATATTTAATAGATACAAATCTCCGATAGAGTTTTCTTTGGTTTAAGAGTGATTTTTTTATGTTTCATTTCAATTGGTCTCTAGCAGGTTTGCTAATCCTGTGTACGTCTAGATGGGTTTAACACTGCATTTACTGTTTTAATAATGGATAGAAATCAAAGTGCTGCAACTGCACCAAACCAGGCTGTTTGACTGCAGTGAGGCAAACCCTCCTGCATGAATATTTCATGTTAGAATCATGTTTCTAACAATTTGGGTTGGATAATTCCTTGCCAATATAAGCTTTCTCAATATAAACCAGTCAGCGAGAATCTTTCCATCAATAAGATTGTTTATTATCATCTTGCATAAATAGGAACAGTTTTGTGCATGAATTGGCTGGTTTGCCACGGTTGCCTGCTTGCCACAGTTCAGCTTGGCTTAGTTACTCAGGCAGGTGCAAGCTGAATAAATACAACCAACGTTCGATTCCTACAAAACAGTTCACATATAAAATGCACTGGGAAAACTAGTTTTAATTTCAAGCCAGACCAAACAGTCCTTAAGTTTCTATAATAGATTTTTCACTGGTATCAGTTAATAGACTTTAAAATACCGCAGGTTAGTGATTGAAAAGGACTCGGTAGAATCAATGAGTTACATCCGCTTACTGATGTAACCTGGCCTATGGCTTAGTAACAGACCTGGTAACATTGATCCTCCAGAAAATAGCTTTATTCGTCCACTTTCTGTTTCAAAGTCAAAGGTTATGTACTGGGTTGTCTTAAGAAAATGTGCTATAAACTGGTCCTTCAGCATCTCATTGCTGCCAGCGGCGCACAAACACCAAGCATGACAGGGCTCGGGGAGAAGGTTTTCTCTGCACTGTGGGACGTAGGTGGGGGCTTGCAGGGACTTGCCTGCTCCACACCTTGACTGGCGGCTCTGACCTGCCGGGGAGGACGAAGCCCCAGCATGTGCCCTGCTTAGATCTGGCATTTTTTGGCTGAAGGTACGTTCCCTTTCTTTTTTGTTTCTTAGGAAGCGATTGACATGTTTTGTCAGTGCACCTCACTGCTCCCAGGTGCTGCCGCTTGCTGGCTTGCCCCGCTTCAGGCCACCAAATACTTGGGTTCGTCAGGCCGGAGTTTCATGAGTTTGTCCATGCAGAGCAGGATGAGCGTCAGAAACCAGAGGCTCCAGCCGACGGCTGCTGCAATCCATCCATAATCGTCCATGCCCGTCGGGCAGCACGTGGCTGCTTGCATGCAGAAGTTCGCGTCTGGTGGTGAAGAAATGAAGTGAGCTGATGGGAGGCTAAGTACGTAAAAGTTTTCCTTTGCTAGAAGGCAGATGAGACAGTGACTTCACTGTCTGCTCTGTGGCCTGTCAGTCTGCCTTGGCATCTTTCCCCTATGCCTGGCTCTTAACCTGGGGGATGGCAATATTCATTTTCACCTGTATGTCTTCAAGACTCGGTCATCCCTGTCTGGCCAAACACCTGAGCTGCTCCTCTTACCACTGTGCCCACCATTACGGAAATATTTTAAAACTCTTACTTAGCATCTCCTTAGTCATTTTTAGGAATGGAGTATGATAGAAGTAGCTAGTGAAAATTAAAAACAAACCCAGGGCAGAGAAACCTTCATGTGAGAGAGTAAGAGGATCTCTAGCAGAGACACCTTCAGCAGGATCTCCAGTAGTTTAGGTACCCAATACCTCTGCCAGCAGTAGAAGCAGTGGCTGCTCTCTGCTGGCCTGTTAACTGTGACTTGCGCGTAACAACTGCAAAACACACCACCATTGGGGGATCCCTGTTTTACGTGTTTAAAAATGAAATAATTTTTAACAATTCCATGTATTTTTTTCTTGCACCTTTTGCATCTTTTTTTTGTTTGTTTGTTTCAATCAGTCTGATTCTCTAAAGTCAATTAAGGAACATGTCATTAGTTGCTTCATTTATGCTGTTATTTAAAGGCATCTGCCATACTTTTTCCACCAAGGACACAGTGAAGGCACCCAGCTCTGTGTCTGCATCCTGGGTGGTAACATGGAAATATCAAAGGGAGCCTGGAGGACCATGGTATCTCACCCCCTTGAGCCAGAATAGAAGCTGAGCGTGAAAACCCAGCGCCCAGGAGACCTGCAGCAGCCAAAACTACCTTGCAGCTACATGCATTGCGTGTTGATGTGCACGAAGCTTGTCAGCTGTGAAAAGTGAATGCATCCCGAGCTTGGTGCAGGGCAGCCAGCCTCTTGCACCATTCCAGGGAAAAGGCAAGTGCAGGTACTGCTCAGTTGCTCTCATTCACGTGTGTCGGGCAGGACCATGTTCCTGTGCATTGGCCTTCAGTGCCCGCAGAACTGCACAGTAGAGAGCAGCTCTTCTCGCAACAGGAGAGACGTGTTTTGTAGGAGCCTAGAGAAGGGGGAGGGATGCCTGCCCCCGTACCCAAATCACGCTTTGAAGTAGCGTACCTCTATTGGTACACGTACTATATTTTGGGAAGTGTAGGACTGTGGAGGTGTTGGACGTTTGGGATGGAGGATGACTCTTGGAGGACTGGTGGGATCTCAGGTTGCCTGGGACTGGCTGTTTGGGGAAGAGCTGGTGGGGTGGGGGAAAGAGGTGCTCCCGGGAGTCCACATTGTGTGTACAGGCACTCAGTCTGGCAGGGGGCTTTAGGACACACGAATTAGCTATGAATTAGTCTGTTCAAAGCTATGAGTCCATCTGAATGTACCTAAGGTATACTGGGCATGCCAATGGAGGAGTCTTAGAAATGCATCCTAGAGTTTCTCCTGCAATGGAAGCCTTGACAACAGATAAATCCTTTTCCAGGACAGCCTCTCAGTCACATGTGTAGTCTCATCACCTGGCTTTATCATGGTAGTAACGACTTATGAAGACTTACTAAGACATGGTGCTTCGTACTCAGTTGTGAGCATGGAGCTTGTTGAAACATTGGAGACGTCTTCAGCTGCTGCCAGAAGGAAAGCACAGGAGAAAAGGCAAGTTACATTAGAAAAACAATACTGGGCATCAAGCACAAAAATCTGAAAGCCATTGGCCTTCCAGAGGTTTGTAGGATGGAAACAACTTGGAGAAAATAAGTTCCTGCTCCTAAACGCTGCTGCATCAGGGTATGCTTTCACACCCCACCACTGTCAACACAGGCTTAGAGAGACCTGCTGTAGCAGCAGCCATAAGGAGCAGTTGGATCACTGCGCCTCTACCTGAGTCTGAGTATGACCCTGGTGTGAACCATTCACTCAGAGCTCAAATTAGCCACCATCCTTTCCTGAGCTACAGGGGCAGAATAAGCAAGGACTGAAGTAAGAGAAAGCATTCGGTGGCATGGGGAGATCCATGGCCAGCGAGCTGTACATCTACCTCCTTTTGCCCTTAGAAAAATCCTGGTGACTCTGGGGTACGAAGAAGTCTGGCTGAGCCCATCCGTGCAGAGCCTCAGCAGATCCACCATAGCCTCAGCGGGAAGCTTTGGCTTTGCTGCAGTTCAGGCGCAGCTGTGTCTGAAACTGTTCTGGCTGGGCTCCAGTTCAGGCCAGTACGAGCTCATTAACCAGCTCAGGTTGGAAAATACAACATACAGAAATAAGTAAGGGAGGAAGGGGCCAGGGGTTTCAATGAAGAAGGTTTTCACTCCTTATCCTGCTTCCTACCCAGGACTGAAGCACACTTGCGCTCTGGCACAGTGCTGCGGCTGGTCTCCAGCCCTCCAAATCTGTATACAGTGTCACATGCCAAAGCCTCCTTAGACCTCCTAAATGCCCACCTTGCCCCTCAGCTTCAGCATGCACCTCGCAGCACTGCAGGATCAGATGCGAGGACAACTGCAGGCTGCTGTGCTCTCTGTGCATTAACACCAGCCTGACCCCTGCTGCAGAAGGAAGGGAGTCAAAGCAATATCGCCTCCTGTGCCACTATGAGCAGTACAGTTTGAGTTCAGCCAGGTGAAGTATCCCATGCTGAAACGGTCCCCTGCAGAGATACATGAAAAACACAGCCTGGAGAGACTACAGGAATAGGGAGGGGCTCCAACCTGCTCTTGTTCCACAAACCAAGCAGAGGCTATGAGAGAGCTGTTTCCAGTCAAACCACCACTCTGAGCTGATAATGTGGACTGTGACAGAAAGAGAAAATCAGTTCCAGCTTGATTTCACTGAAGATTTTCCTTCTCACTCTCTACCACTACCTGAAAGGAGGTTGTAGCAAGGTGGGGGTCAGTCTCTTCTCCCAAGTAACAAGCGACAGAACAAGAGGAAATGGCCTCAAGTTGCGCCAAGGCAGGTTTAGGTTGGATATGAGGAAAAATTTCTTCACCAAAAGGGTAGTCAGGCACTGGAACAGGCTGCCCAGGGAAGTGGTTGAGTCCGCATCGCTGGAGGTATCGAAAAGACGTGTAGATGTGGTGCTTAGGGACATGGTTTAGTGGTGAACTTGGCAGTGCTAGCCTAAGAGTTGGACTTGATGATCTTAAAGGTCTTTTCCAACCTAAATGATTCTATGATTTTATGATTTCAAAATAATGGCTCAGCTTTAGTTTCAGCTCAAGAAAACACACCAGAACAAGATCTTTGACCAAACCTTTGCTTTGAGTTTGGTATTTTCCAAGTAACAACAAATAAACTGAGGTTGTCCTACAGGAGATGTCCCCCTTGGGGTCACCTGCTGTTGTCCAGCTTTTCATTTTGAGCTGACTGACCGTCAGCGAGACCAGAGCTTTTCTTACGGCCGCTGCCATGCTGGGAGCAGGTCCCTGGGCAGCCTGCACCAGGGAAGGGGCTGAGTACGCCCCATTCCTCTTTCTGACTCTGCTAGGACTTGCTGAATGACCTTGGCCAAGCCCATAATTTGTTTTCTGGGTTAATAAGTACCTCATGGGAGCACTGGGAAGAATCATTAAAAACCATGTATGACCTGTGGAAGAAAGTGCTGTAGAGTGCCGAGCATTGGTTCATGTTTATAGACTTTGCAGCCCAAAGGACAGGCTGTCAAAGCTAACCCATCTTTAAACATCTGGCAGGTCTCAATTGGTGCTGATATACAAATGCAGGCAGTAGCCTGATGGGAAAGGAGCAGCTCATAGGTCTCATTTACATTTTGGTTTTGGGCAGCTTCTCCAATTAAGAGGGCATGAAAGGCAGATTTCTTGCAAAAAGTACCTAATAAGAGCTAAACCAGACTGCAGGGAGCCTCTTGGGTGGTATTTCACATGGTCCCTTGCCTCAGCAGCCATGTGAAGGCCAAGTAACTGTGGTCCCCTCTCTCCTTGCCATTCAGTGGAGCAACCTGCAGCTGAGTCCCATGTTCGGTGGATCTGTAAATAGCTGGCACAAGCACATCTCTTCAGAAAGATGCTGTGATCAATCATGTCAAGTAATTCGCATTAGCATTAATCAATTCCAGCTCTTTACACTTTTTAGATGAGACAAGGGATCCCATCTTGTTTTTAAAAAGCAAATTACTGTCAGTGGGCAATATATTTAGATATTGATAGGAGAGAGGGAAAAGGCAGGGTACAGAAACTGGAGCGTAAGAGAAGATAAATACCTGTTGAGCAGGAATACTGGAGCACGGTGGTGAAGAAGAGCACAGCAAAAGCTGCCCAGCGTTCGACAGAGAAGTGCTTCATGCTGGGGGTCCAGCTCCCACCCCAGCGGCTGCGCAGATCAGGTCGCTTTTGCCAGCAGCTCTGGTTCAGCAAATCCTCGATAAGCTCAGAGCGTCGGTGCGCAGGGCAGAGGGTGGAGCAAAGGAGCTTCCTGCTGCCAGGACACCTTGAACTTTCCTGCCACAACAGGGTGAGGAAAGAGAAGGGCTCCAACCAAAACAGCTCCAGCAGGAGGTGGATACCAGTGCCGAGGCAGGTGGAGGGCCCCTGAAGGTCAAGCCTGAAGGTTTCTGCCCAGGATCTGCTGCTGCCGGAGGGAGGAAAGGCCTCCAGAGCCAGCCCTTCCCCACGGGGTCCCAGGCACCTTCTGTCTTCTGAGTCTCCTTTTGGTCCTGTGAAGATGGTCTAGCAGAGTTGGAAAGGAGCAGAGAGAGGATCAGGGTAGAGAATTTGCCTGTTTGGCTTTGATTTTGCATGTTTGTTGGCTTGACTGCCCCCCACCCCCGCAACTGCCCAGCAGTGATGATTTTTTTGGAAGGGCTGTGTGGAAGCCTAAAAAAAAAAGAAAAGAAAAAAAAAAGTCTTTTGTCACACTGATACAGTAGCCATTGGGTTAACACAGGCTATGGGCATGTTTCCACCGAGAAATGGGGTGAAACCAGTTGCTTCGTGTAGGGTACCGACAGCTATTACACAGTAACAGTGCCCTTTCCTTAAAGACTTCTGTTGGGTTATGGGTTGGGATCAGCTCAAGCTTGGGGCCTCTCTGCATGGGAGAAGCTGCTGCTGTTCTTGCCCCGTGAGCACAGCTGTGTCGCTGCCTGCATCACCCATGTGCAATGGGGTGCTGAAAGAGCAGTTTTTCTCCTCTTGTAGTTACACCACCTCCTCCATGACACAGGCAAAGCCAAGAGCTGCTCCCTCCCACCTGCACAGCTCTATCTGCAAACCAGGAGGGTTGCTGGCAAAATGGTATCAGCAAAAGGGAAAGATTTTTTCCTACAATCCTGGCTGGAAAAAACACACTGTTGAAGTGCTTGTGGTGGTGTCCTGCTCTGACAAGCACCGCACGTTGCTGCTGTTCCCCAGGCTGTTGGCTCTGCTTGCTCCTATCTTTGACCCACCACGACGTCCTTGTTAGAGAAAACTTCAGGCATTAAATGGGGCGGGAAGGCACTGGGAGAGGTGGGCTCATCAGGGAGCAGGTTGCTGGTGCTCTTCAGCAGTGGTCACTCATGGCTTCAGGTGCTCACGTGAGAACGAAGCTGTCTGGGGCCTGTTCTGGATGTGCAGCCATCCCATGGGAGGCCAGGAGGAAGGTTCCCGGGGCAGCAATCCTAGTAGGATGGGTAGTATCTAAAAATTGTCTCTTTTCTTCCCTCCGAGCTGCTGAAACTCCCAGGGACGGGTGTAATAGACTTCCCACAGGAACTGCGGTGAGCTGCGTACAACGGGGTGCTGCTGTGCAAAAGTATGAGGTTTGTTTGGTTTCCCGTTGTTTAAGAAAAAGCTTGAGAGCAAAACTCACGTAAACTTGCCCCTGCCCAGGATTTCTGTAGGGTGAACCCGCTTGTCCTCCCCTCTGGCCACCCCCCGCCACCGAAAACACTCTGCTCCCCTCCAGCTGCGAGTATTTCCACGATGCAGCAGGACACAGGCAGCCGGAGGTTTCCCCTAGAGAGAGGGCACACCGAGCCACAGATGAAGGCAGGCCAGCTGAAATGGGCACATTTACCCGCTTCGTCTCCCTGTTTTCATGTCAACACGTTGCCAGGGCTGGCGGAGTTCGGGCTGCGCTGGCCGGTCTGCGAGAGCCACCTCCCGCTGCCACGGGTGTGCGCAGCCCCGTCCTTCGGCTGGCACCCGAGGGGTGCCCGAAGGTGAGTCGTTCTCGGCTGGCAGCTGGGCTGGGTGCGTGACCCCAGTGGCCATCGCCCTTGGCCTTGGTAAACATGAGTCACAGCAGGAGAGATGCTGTGAAAATGCTCTGACTGCTCAGAGTTGCTTGAAAACAGCCTATAGGATAATTTCAGTGTCCAAGTCCTTTCATGCTAGCTGTCTTTAATTTGTGTTTTTATCTGAGCATTCTGTTGCATCAAAACTGAAATTCAGCTCTTTAGTGGGGAAAGGCTCTCCACTTTCTTCCAGTTTCACCTGTCCCTCCTGAATTTCTCACCCATGATTCCTGCTGAAAGTTGACCTGGCAGTTAATTTTGCAAAAATAATGAGTACAAAAGTGTTCTGTGCAGCCCAAAATGTTTGAGTGGAAACGAAAAGACAAAACTGCTCTCCTGTTGCGTGAATGATTCAATTTGTAATGAAATGTCTTTTGAATTTTAACTGTTACCTCAATGCTCTTTGTCGGCTTGCAGGTAAATGTGCCTATTTCTAAGGGATGCTGAAAGTGTTTTGTACAATTACCATGATGTATTTCTTTTCCTTTCCAAAATGTGTTCCCTCCATGGTTCAGAAAAGGCCTGCTCCAAAGCCTTCTGAAGCAGTCAACAGGCTGCGCTTGGCTTCAGTGATTTTTTGATTGGATTGGAAATGCCTTCAGGCTTTGCTTCATGAGTTCAGACACAACAGGAGCCCTATAAAATCATCTCCTGACACAGATTTGGATTTGTTTCATTTCTTCTGTGTAACACATATTCATATTTCAGTGCTGTGACTGTCAGAAGAGCGATAAGGCTCTCCAAAGCCTTCCCCGAGCTTGGTTTCTACATGTCGCGTGAACGCCTGTCTCCACGGGGGTGCCCTGGCACGCGAGGCGCGACTGCAGCACCAGCAGAGACGGGGGCTTCCTTTCCTCGGGCTCCCCTTCCCACGCAGTTCTCAAAGCAGGACTCCGTTTACTCTAAAATTAGGTACTTCCCCACCCCTCCCCTTGGAGACTGTTCCACAATACGCAGGGCTGCTGGTCAGCTTTTCCTGAATGACCATGAAGGAGGCAATACCTACTGGTTGTGCCACAGAGAGAGCTTCACAGTTGAAGTTCTCTGATGACCAAGGTATTTCCCTTGACACATCACCACCAGGTGTGGCTCTCAAAGTTATTACCTTTATCACATGCGTACACACTCACTCTGTCTCTGTCTATATATTTTCTGTTTACACAGGCAACATGTTTATATTTTTGTTTCCAAATGAAAGCTGATTGCTGCTGCAATCCTGTCCCATCCCAGCAGTGACCAGCATGATGGTAACTGACCCGTAGCACGGTATTTAACTCCGGGCAAAACACGCAACCCATGAGAGCACAGCAGAGCAGGTACATCATCTCTGGGCATATCAGTGACAAAAGGACAAATCCCTTTTTTTCCGTACGGTGCTTGAGGTCAGTTTAACTACACCCCTACTCTTGTTTCAGCATAACTGAGGTGCTACTCTGCTTAGCTCTTGTGACAGGAGGGAGCTTTGGTGAAAGAGAGCCCACACATTAACATCACACGTAGCCACACAAAACCTTCTGCGTGGTGGAGCTAAGCATGGAGCGATTATGGCTGAGATACTGATCCCGGAGCCACCTATAGCTATCTGGAGCTTCCCCATGCTGCTGACAGTGATGACAGCCCGGCTGGAGGGGTTGTACATTTGGGACCCCCCCGAGCTCTGTGTGTTGGCACACTGAAGTTGATGATGAGTTGACAATTCCCAGTTACAATTCACAAGGGCTCTGTGCAACCTTTGAGGTTGTGGTACTAAACGCCAAGGAGGATACTGGGTGGTCTGTGCTATCGGTGAGACCACAGGAGTCGATCTACCTCCTACGCTTGCTTCGTAGGTAGCAAAATCTCCAAGTGCAGCTCTAGAAAAGTGTCTCTTGGGAGGGCAGGTCTGTCTGTTAGCGACCTGCTGTCTTTGTATTGCAGGGTGAGCTCCCTCCCAGGTGGCCTTTATAAAGCTTAAAAAAGCTTAAGGGCCTTTTTAAAGCCCTCAAAATGGCTTTAAAAAGCTCAAAACCTTAAGCCTGATGCCAATAATGTGTCCATCGGAGAGGGGGCCGTTTTTTTAGTATTTTCACTGGCGTGAAAAATACCCATCTAAGATAAAGCTACCTCTGAAGAGGGGATTTGATTTTTAAAACTAGGCAAATGGAGGAAAAAAATCAAACCCACAAAGATCTTACTCTTTAAATGAAAGAAGGGGAGAGGGGATCTGCTTTCTGTCGCACAGAGGAAAGCAGCTCTAGCATTTCAAGTAACTCCACAACCGTGCCCTTTGTGTTTTCCAGTCCAGGCTGGGTTTGCTATTAGACAAATGTTGAGCCTGTGGCCCTGCTGCGACCCCATGCTGTCCCTCTGGAGACCCCAGCAAGGGAGCCCAAGACCGGCCGGCCAGGCGGCGCGGGGCTGCCCAAGAAGAAGGGCTGCCTTCAGCTCGCCCAGGCAGAGCTGCTGGTGCTGACAATGAGCCCACTGACGGGGCTCCTCCAAACGGCGCCTCATCATCAGCCATTATCATCTGATCTTTAATAAGAAGATTATTATAAAATAATGTTCTTACTTCCACATGCCAGAGGCATGAAATAGGATATGCTTTCTGCTTCTCTCTTCTGCCTGGGAAGGGCAAGAGAAATGGCTTTATCCCCACGCTCCATGTTCACTTGCTCCTCGGCTGACGGGATGGAGTGGCCAGCACACCACGGCTTGCTTTGGTGATGAAGTGTGTGTTGGGGTCCCTTTCTGCTCCCCCCAGCCCCGACATCAAATGAACACAACAGCTTTGCCAGGAGAAAGATATGCTGTGGGTTCAGAGGTGGGGGGAGTAGCCTGAGAAGCTGTTTTATTTTGTTGTGTCAATATACCTTGGTGAAGACCTGAATGATGACTCCTCTTATTTAGCATTATAGCATGGGCTACAAGGCAGTGCCCTTCCTTTCCCCCACCAGCTTCTTCTCAGCCCTGTGTGGTGAACATGCTGCTTTTGCACGTGACGAGTGGAGGACAGCAATAACTTCACTTCTGCTTTACCGAGAGAAGTTCCCATTTGCCAACAGAAAGTGCTGAATTTCATCAGCCTTTGCTCTCTTTCCTTGGTAGCGCCGATGGAGAAAACAGAGCTGGCTGGTGGTGGTGGCTGGTGCGGGAGGAGCACGGTGCAGTCAAAGTGGGTGGGAGGCCAGGGAGCCCCACGGCCAGCTCAGCTGAGCAAAATGAAAGTTTTAGGCCTACCCACTAGAACTGCCTTATAATTTTTAGTACCTCCTTTTTGGATTGCGCCGCTTGACGCAGCTGGATGTCGGAAAGTGGCGGGAGCCCTCTCGCACTAGCTGAGCTAGCGAAGCAGAGCTGCTGTTTGTTGCTTTTGAATGGAACACCTCCATGCTGGGAAACTCTCTGCTGTTGCTTACCTTTCGGCATTGCTCCCTTGGACAAGCTTTACCCTTTGGCTTGTTGGGTCAGGGCTACTGGGTACCTCTGAAAAAACAGGTCTGAGAAAGCATTTCTTTAAGGGGTACTTTACAATTTACATATAGCTATGCATTTTCATTAGTTTTTCTTTTGAGATAAAACTTCCCATGGATGCTAGATTATTTACCAGGATGAAACTCTGCCGCCTCTGACCTCAGTGGGAGCAAAGCCATTGGTTTTAAGAGGGGACGAATTTCTCTCTGGAGCCCTTGCTTTAGCAGCTGAAGTCTACAAAGCTGTGTTTTCACCACAGCATTTGTTATTTCAAGGAGTGAGAATCAAGTTCCTGTGTCTCTGCATTGCCCTAGGCTAGCGCAGCTCTCCTGACTGAGCCCCTGCCCTCCCAGCTCTCTCTCTGCTGTGTAGCTCTGCCTGTCCCCCAGCTGCGGTAAAATCATTAATGGAGCTCCCATTGTTTCCCTGTCCTTTCCCCGGCTGCCTTAGGTGAGGAAAAACCAGCGAGAAACAGGGCAGAAGTTTTCCACCTCCCTGGCAACTGATCTTCCATCCAGGGCTTGCAAATGAGTTTTTATGGGTTTATAGCTCTCTGGGTACAGCAGGTTTCAAAGGCTCTCGCTCATTTTCGGGTGGCTGGGGCGGTGTGAGCCGGCATGCCCCATCTGTTATTAGTCTCAACAAGCTGCGTGCTGCCTCAACACAGCACGCATTTGTCACAGACCTGACGCAGAGGTTGTGACCGAGCCAGAAAGCACTGGGTCCAGACCACCCGGGGGTTGTTTCGGGACAGAAAAGGTTTCCCTTCTCTGGTCCAGACCAGTTCTGACCTTAAAAGAAAAGGTTTGCTGTGCCCTGTGCAAGACAGGACAGTTGGCCGGGGCGCTTCCTTCGCCGCCCTCCTCGCCCGGCACGGTGCTTGCAGCCGTGCCAAAGCACAACCCTGCTGTCACCGCCTGACGGGACTGCTGGCCAGCCGAGGGGAGAGCTCGCCCCTTCCCTGGGGAGAGGGCCTGCCGGAAAGGAGCACGGCGGCCGACAGGTAAACCCCAGTAACGCCTTCCCCAAAGCGAATAACAGCGCCGGGATTTACCCTGCCCAAAACCTGGTGCGTTTTAATGCAGTGCAATACTGCTGGAAAATAGCGACGGGGGATAGTGTGAGTGGTTTCTCAGTTAACTGTTCTTTTGCCAAAGGAAAAAATTGGAGGGGGTGTGTGTTGATAGAGGCATGGCTGGCAGCAGGTGGCCGCGGGCAAGCCTCCTGTAGCTGCAGGAACGGATGAAGGGCGAATGCTCTGCCTTCCTCGGAATGGGGCTGGGAAGAGTTTCGTAGCTGGGAAGAGGTTTCTTGTTCTGTTTTTCATTTTTCTGTCATTCCAAATCAAGACGAAAGTGAGCCTTTGGGGTTTTTCACTGACAGATTACTGAGGAAAAGTAGAACACTGGGTTTGGATGGTTTGAAGCAGTTTAACTAAGATATTTCCAGATATTTCACTTGAGTTTTGTTTTTTTAATTCTAAGGTTTTAACATTTTTTAAGGACTGTAGGTTTAGAAATACAAACTGCTTTAAATTGTGGTCTTTTCACCCTTTTCAGTCTAAAAAAGTTAAGATGGGATGTTTTGATGGTCTTTTAAACTTTTTAAAAATCTTTTAAACTTTTTGAAAATCAGAGCTAGGGATTTTTTTTTTACTTTCTTGCATGAGTAGTGGGGGTCTCTTGCAGCTTTTGTGTCTGTTTCCTTTTGTGAAAAATACAGTTTGCTGAAAAATGTCCAACCAGCTTTAAAGATTATATCCTTACTCAACCCACTGGAGCAAGCACATGATATATTTTATTTTCACAAGCTACTAGTTGTCATATATTATATTTTCAACATCTTAAATCATTTAGTGAATGAGTACAGACAGTAAGACAAGGAAAACTCACGGGACAATTGAGCAGATGACTACTGTGCTCCTATTAAACGAGGCTTTAATATCTTGCAAAGTGTTTCTCTCGCATTTAAGGTAAATCTTTCATATGCTATAAAGAACATTATTAGAATCTACATTAAAAGAAGTGTTGCAAGACAAGATTCATGGAGAGAGAGAGAGTTTAGGACAACTGACTTCCCATCCCTATCAACAAGTAGAAGTGAGGATATAAAGGGATTTTGGTTTGCTATTTATAAAATGTAGGCTTGCTACAAAATTAAATGCATGCAAGAATTGTATCTACTTGCACGATTTTCTCTGGGTAATAATAATTACTGTGTTTGTGCTTGCAAATCAGTTAATTTTGGCAATTTGTATGTTCAGGTTACTCAAAGTAAATAAGAAGCATACAGACAAAAGGAACTTTCATGAAATGTGTGATATTTCACGTATCCCATTTTGAAAACAGTCCTTTATGGGGAGAATATGCTTTTTAAATCTTAAAGTTTGTTTTAATTTAAATAAGGTACTCCTCCCTATCCCCATATAACACACTCCAGATGTTTTTGCAATGTTGTGTTCGCACTACCAATGAAAGTGATAAAAACCAGTCAGGCTTCTTTCACCCATCTAATTGCAAGGTGAAATTAATGATTTTTCTTCTCTGTCTTGTCTGAGACAAAGATAAATTGAGCCCTTCACAGGCTCAACATCCAAAACCCAAATCAAGGGCCTGCGTGCAGTGGCCTGAAGCCTCTTTGGCCCGGCAGAGGACAGGGCAGGGTATTTGCTTATCACCTGTCCTAGGGGCCCAGCGGCTGCCCTTTTTCCCCTCTGTCACACACACATACACCTTAGCGTCCAGCACCGCCCTGGTGGGACACAACCTCACGTGGGTCTGAGGAGACTTTTAGGAGGTGAAGAAACCCTTTTGAAGGACGTGATGGGCAGCGCTGGGTTAGCTTCCAGGACCTTGACTCAGTGATCTCCATGTTCCCACAGCGCTCAGAACCTTCTGGCACCTCCCTGGGCGAGGAAGACCTGCGCCGCTGCCACCAAGGCCTCTGTGGACGCCCAGGTCGGAGGAGGGCAGGAGAAATGGCCTCGGTCTTCCGGAGCGAGGAGATGAGCCTGATGCAGCTCTTTCTGCAGGTGGAGGCTGCCTACTGCTGCGTGGCCGAGCTGGGGGAGCTGGGCCTGGTCCAGTTCAGGGATGTGAGTAGCGCCCAGCCGGCACGCTGGGCTGCGGGAGGTGGGCCCCGTGATGTGCTTGTCCTTCCCTCAAAGCACTTGGGGAAGGTGCACCTGCAGAGTGGTCAAAAAGCCCACGGAGAGAGCGGGACTTCCCCAAAGCTGATCTGAAAGCCGATCTCCATGCTGAGACCCAACCTGTTCCCGAGTCCCCATCCAGTGCCCCGCACACTTTACGCACAGCCTTAGGACGAGTCCCTCCACCACCAGAAAATGGGGTCTCTCCATGAGAGCCCATCTGTGACTCCTGCTGTCACAGCAAGGCTGGGGGGAAACGAGCGTGGTAAGGCCGCAGTGTCCGTGGCCCTAAGGAAACCCACGGTATTGCCCTGCCTCTGGGAGTCTGTAAGATGCAGCGGTGTTGGCCGTCTGCACCGGAGGCATTCGTTCTCTGCTGATGTTAAAAATGAGCATGGCAGCGTGCAGCCTCCAGCCCAAGACTTGTTTTCCCTCCTGTTTTTAGCTGAATGTGAATGTGAACAGCTTCCAGAGAAAGTTTGTGAATGAAGTGAGAAGGTGTGAATCCTTGGAGAGGATCCTGCGTAAGTAAACGCTTGTCAAATGCAATCGGCTTTCTGCCAACTGCTGGTGTGGGATTTATTTCTTTGTTAAGTGCTCTCACACTGTGGAGCAGAATTAGTGGCAAAATGGTGATGTTTTCATCTGAGCTCCTGGAAATGTTTTGCATGTGTCAGCTAATTACTGCTTCACCCCATATGGGCAATAAATTGTTGCCCCTGTTTTGAAAACTGAACTGAAAGGAGGTTAATTAGCTTATATAAAATCACAAGATAAACCTGGGCCTGGGCAGGAGGCTAATCCAGATAACCAGACTCTTACACCAGCGTGCCAGCCATTGGCGTTTGCTTCCCGTGGCCAAGTGCTTCAGCCTGGGGACAAATCCTTAAAACCTGATCAACAGAGCTTGTGGCGCCTGCTCTCCTATGGGCGTGTGTCCTGTGAGCTCTGCGCTCCTCCCCACCACGACACTGGTGGCCACCATAGCCACTGTGCAAGGACAGCACTTGCCATTGCTAGAGCGGAGGAGCAAAGTCTGAGCTTGCTGTGTGCCTTATTCACTGCCCCAAGGAAAGGGGTGCTATGCCAGCTATTTGTGCTAGGGCTGAGGGCTGTCCAGGGCAAGGGGGTGGGAGCTGCCACCACAACTTCAGGAGAAACAGCATCCTCACTGAGAAAAGAGGCTGCTGGATGTCCAGCTCTTGATGGTTGTGTATATGCACCAGGATGATGGCCCTTGTATATCACTGCCCCTTATAACACCTCTATGTGATGCCTCAGTCCTGACAGGGGGTTTAGCAGCAGCTGGTGACCAGGATGATGCAGTAGAGATGACCCTGTGTTGAGACTTCTGTGTCCTTTCCTTGCAGGTTTTCTGGAAAATGAGATGGAAGACAATGTTGAGATAGTCAAACTAGAAAAGTACCCAGAGACCCCCCTGCCTCGGGAAATGATTGATATGGAGGTACAGGATTTGGAGTGGGCCAAGGAGAGAGGGAAGGGGATGTGCACTGGGATGTCTGTATAATGAGCTCAATACAGCCCTCCCCTGCAAGGAAGGACCCGGTAGCTGAGGCTGGCACAGCTCTCCCTGCCTGTGGAGGTGGTCCCCGAGCAGCTGTCTCAGCAGTTAGGTTAAGGCTGGTCTTACTGCATATTCCTAAAGGAGCCCAGTCTTTTTACCATCCCCTGTAAAACATCCCTCTGGTCCCACAAGTTAATGGAAAGGTATCACTATTGCAGAATGCCCCCATCATCCTGTAGGAGAGAATAAGAAGGTTTTTGGTGATTAACTAGGAGAGCGGATGTTAGAACCAGCTTCACTGCATAAAAACCCCAGGGCTGCCTGTCCTGGTGGGACTATAGTTGTGATATAGTAATATTGGGGCCTGACACAAATATTTGTGCCTTGCTTTTGGATGTGCAAGGGATGCTTTATTCTAGCCCAGCTGGAAGCTAAGTTTACCGACGGGGTAGCTTTTAAATGCTGCACATGTAGGTGACTAGGAAGAAAAAACATGCTTTCCAAGGGCTTCAGCTTTGTGAGCAAGGTGGTTGCCTGGTGTGTTCCTGGACCCACATCCTCACCTAATTTTTGGCCTATAGCTAATGAACCTAAGCTAATGGCCTTGTTGTTGGCTGCTTTTGTAGTCAGTAGACCGACAGCCCGTCCACCGGGGGTCTGAGATGTTCTGCAGGGAACCACAGAGGTGCCAAGAGAGGTTGAGGCACCTACACCAGGCACCCACTTACCTGCCTGAGTTTTGGTCAGGAGAGTCAGAATTCCAGTGCCAGAAGAGGACAAAGGACCCAGTAGGCAATGTGGCAATGGGAAAATGAGGCATTGGCATTGATTAATATCTTCCTACAAATCCAGTGTTTATTGAAGTGCTCATTGAATATTTCTGTATTCCCCCTTGAAAAAAACAACCATCTATTGTTTGAGATTCAATATCAGCTTGGTAAAGGGCCATTGGTCTGCTTCAGAGTTTTTCTGGATGTGCTTGGACCCTAAACAGACAGTGCTGGAGAAACTTGAAGCCGAGCTGCTGGAAGCCAACCAGAACCAGCAAATGCTGAAACAGAACTTCCTTGAGCTGATGGAGCTCAAACATCTGCTGAAGAAAACCCAGGACTTCTTTGAGGTGAGAGGCCTCTTTGCTCTTCCAACAGAGATGTGGAAGGTTCCTAAAAATATTGATATTTTCATTTGGTGTGTGTTGCTGTTATTGATTTTTAATCAAAACCCAGCGGTCTTTACCACAAGCCAGCAAAATATGTTTGCAAAAGCACTTCAGTCACTTTGGAGCCTGCATCGCTCCGTGAGTCAGGGGGTCTCAAGAACTTGGTTCACAGATCTCTTTGAAAATGGCATTTATGCTTTTCAGTTGCTAAGAGATAGTTTACCTTTTTTTTTTTTTCCCCCTTTTGGTTTAAATCTCTGTGGAAAGCTACCTTTGGAATGTCAGGAGAAAAATGTGAAATACTTTTCAGACTGGCAATGCTGAATGGTTTTTAAAACTAATGTTTTCCAGGCAGAAACCAATCTGCCAGATGATTTCTTCAGTGAAGACACATCTGGACTGCTGGAGCTGAGAAGCACTCCTGCTGCTGCAGCTGCCAAGCTGGGGTGCGTATTGGTGATGGCCCCCAGCTTGGGCAGACTTCCCACCTGCACTGCATTGCTGTGACACTGGTACACTTCCTTCAGCTTCTAAGCAGAGGTTGCTCACCAGCCTCTTCAGCATAGCTGTTAATGAAGATGAAAGAGTGACTGTCCTCTGAAGTTATCATTAAAACTATGGTCAGGTTATGGGTCAGTGGAACAAATGGACTTTTACTTCCAGGCCACCAATTCCAGTGACCCCTTAGCAGGTATTGACTGAAAGTTGGTATCTTACGGCATCTCACCTGTGGCTTCTGGACTCAGGCATCTGGCTACCAGCCTGGTCTTCAGGGATGGATGTCTAATCACAGCAAAAAAGACATAGGATTGCTTGCACTGGGCTTTGTCTGCAATAGAAAACAGCACGGAGAGTTAGGGGAGGGAAAACAGCACAGTGCATATTGCTGATAGTATTCAGTAGACAGCATAGACTCAAACGGCTTTCCCTTGTGTTTACATCAGCTAGGTGTAGTGAAACTCGCTGATGGTGTTCTTCCAGGCTGGTGTTTTTAGCTGCTCATGCTGGTATTTCTGAAGTTCTGTTCAACTCTTTTATGAGAAAAGCATATGTCTTCAGGGGGCTTGCTATGGTGGGTGTATACCATGCTGCACTTCAAAGGTGCAGTTTGGTGCTTTCTGGGAGAAGGAAAACGGGAGGGAGTAAAGATAAACCACCACTTCAAAACTGCTACCTCCTGCCTCTGTCATTCAGGCACTCTCTGTTTGTGTGACTTTAAGCGTCTCTCTGTTCCTCCATTTCTAGCCAGAATTGTCTCTTCTCCTTTTTCTGTTGATCTGAGGAGGACTTACAATGTCTTAAAGAAAGAACAACAGGATAAAGTCAGTAGATTGAGATAAAAGCAAGGCTTGAGCAAGGAGGTCTTTCCTACAGCAGCAGCAGAGCCCTGGCTATTACAGACTAGAAAACAACAGATTGTAAAGTCATGTGTGTTACAGGTCCTAAAAGACTTAGAATGAGCTTGTAATTTATTTATCTTTTAACTCTGCTCAGATTCACAGCAGGCGTAATAAAGAGGGAAAGGATGATACCTTTTGAGCGTTTACTGTGGCGAGCCTGCAGGGGAAACATCTACCTGAGGTACACTGAAATGGACACCCCCTTGGAGGACCCTGTGACGGTAGGTACCGACCTGTTTTTACTTTGTGCTACTCCTCGTGCATGCCTGCGACCTGCAGAAACCGAACGGGTGCCCTGGCCATGCTGCAACACCGGCTGCCTCACCAGAGCTGGGTGTCTGAAGGCAGCCTGTAGAAGAAAGGTAGGAAAGTCTGAGGATGGGAGAAGTTTTTTTGACATTGCTTTCCCTTTTTGCCATTATTGAGCTGGCTTCTTTGTCCACCTTTGTGTTAAGGTGGATGTGAGTCCTAGCAGGGTGGCTGTGTTACAGGGACCACTGGGGAGGTGGGCTGTGGCTGTCCTCACCTGGGGCTGGCCATGGAGGGGTGATTCCCCTTGGTGTATCTGGGGTGAGCCCTGTGCCCTGGCGGACCTCCTGTCCTCTACCTCTCTGCTCCACATTGCGACTTCTCCCATATAATCCAGAGCTCCCACCCATGCCTGGTCCCCGAAGCAGCATCTAGGGAAAACATTGCTGCTGGGAAAACTGGGGCTGGGGGAAAAGAACAACCCAGTGAAGAGGCTGCTGAAAAAAACCCACCACCTTTTCCGCACTGGACTCTTTCTTCTGGGTGCTTTAAATTCTGCTTGAATTGCATTGCAGAGAGAAGAGGTGAAGAAGAACGTGTTCATTATCTTCTATCAAGGAGAGCAGCTTAAACAAAAAATTAAGAAGATCTGTGATGGGTAAGGCAAGCTGGTGGGCAAACCACAGTGCCTCCCGTGGAGGTGTTTACCTGTCAGCCTGGGCTGGCTGCATTTGGAGCTGGAGATTATATCTCTCTGCCCCTGCTGTGAGCTCTGCCACCGAGCTCCCTTCCGCTCCTCAGCTCTGCTGCTTCTAATCGTGAAAGATATCTGTCACCTTGGCACTTGGAAATTGAGGTCCTAAATTTTTGAAAGTGATGTGAAGATCTTGGGAACTTCAGTTGCTAGAATTTTAACTCGGGACATCTTAAAGGGGACTAGTTTTTAAGAAATACTTGGCATTTCCCCTGAAAACCAGGGGCCCTAACTTGGACACTCAGAGCATGGTAATCCCCAAACTGCTCTCAAACCTTCCTGCATTTCAGTGTAACAAGATGATGCTGTAGTTTATTCAACTCTTTCCCAAGGCCTTTAGGCAATATCTGTGTAATCAAAGACAGAGCCCAGAAGAGAAATGAAAGCTTCATACAGCCTGACTTGTTTCCACCCTGTTAAGCATCTTGAAAAGATAATTCAAGTTGAATATTTTGTTACTCTTTCATAACACTGATGACCGATGGGCTTTGTTGCAGTGTAAATCAGATTTGATGAGGGGATCTGTCTGCTGTCACCAAATCCATTTCAGGTATAACCCCTTGGCCAAGTGGGGCCGGCCAAGTGGGGCCAGCCAAGTGCCTTCAGGCGCAGAAGGTCACAGGGAGGGGGTGAGCAATTGCTCTTACCCGACACGTGCACTTAGGGCAGGTCTTTCCTTACATCCTGCCTTTAATCAGAATAAAAGCAGGAAGGTCAATTCATCCAGCTGGGAGAAATGACTTCAGTCCCATGAAGCGATAGACCCCTGGGGACTATTAGCAGTAGAAATGGGGCCCTCCAAGATGCCTTCTATAGGCAGTGGAGGGCAATGCTCATCCAGAGACAAGTTCAGCCCTCGCGAGGTGGGCATCTCTCTCTATAAAGCAGCCAAGGGGGCATGAAAAGCTGGGGGAACACTCCCAGGTCTCAGTCACTCATTTCTGATCCCAAACCTCGGACATGGAGGGAGTTTTGCCATCGCCACTGTGCAGGATCAGTCTGCTGCTGCCGGCGGTCTTTGAGCTTTCGGCGAGTCTTGTTCTCTTTCTGGATTACAATTTCCTGCTTATGTTTCATTTCTTTGCCTGCTTTTTAGATGCTGTTCAGTACCCTTCTCCCCTTCTGCACTCATGGGCAGTTGCTGGTGGTGAACGTTTCCCATTGCATTTGCTCCTGTGCTGATGCCCTTGCAAATTGCCAGGCCGTACATTTAGAGTTGGCTGGGGCTGCCCACAGAGTGCTGCAGGCACTTCATTTTGGAGGATTTTTTTTCCCTGCAGCATTTTACATTCTCTGCAATCAAAAGGCCAATAGTTTTTTTTCTGGGGTGGGAGTAAAAGAACAGGCAATGTGATGCCTGTCAGCATTTTTGTTATTGATTGAACCCAGAATCTTCCCAACCGGAGGCGTGACCTTCTGCAGCGGGGTGCAGCTGGGAGCGTGAGGCCAGGCAGCACTGGAAGCGTGAGCAGATCCCTGCAGGGTGGGCCACGATGGGCAAAGTTGTTATGAACTGGTGGCACGTATGTGGTGGTAGGTTTATAGAAAGGAACTTAGACTAGTTTCTTTCCGCCTCTTGTAACTGAAGGAAAACATACCTACCTAAGACAAATTCACAGGATGTCCTTTGCAGTGCTAGGGCACTGGTTTTTGTTTATTGCCAGCTAATCAGGCTACATTTGAAATTGTCCTTTATGTCTTTTCTTCCTCCCTTTCAAATTTTTTGCTTGCTAATATGCACGTATATACAGATGTTTTGCTGAGTGGCAGGTTTTTAAATGTATTAATCCCATGACTCTCCTTTTGTGCTCTGTGGGCCATCAGCCATCCCTGGTACACAGGTCAAGACATTTTGGTTTGGTCCATCTTTAAGGCAGGGTTAACTATACCTAAAGCAGACGGCAGTGTCATTCCAGCCCCAGCAGGACATTGCTGCTTAGCACTAAATCATCATTCATGACAAGTAAATATCCTGCAAAAATCATGGGACTGGTATAAGCCAGTCTCCTGCAAGGCTGGCTAAGATTTGTTTGCAGAGCAGCGTGCCTCAGGTTATGCTTGTAGTCCCTGCTTGACTCTAATTGGTAACATTAGTCTGCCAATTTCATGAGCATTAAGTCCATGCACAAATTTATTAGTGAAAGGTGTAGAGGGAGCAGGGAGGAAGCAAATGTAAGAATTTTTCTTTTCCTCCTTTTCTTGCGGCTGCCTCAGTGCTAATGTGAATACTAAACTGGGTTTATCAATGTAAGGATTCCCTGCTGAATTCTCCTGGAGCTTTCAGAGATGTCTGTGCCATTAGGGCAAAGCTGATACTCAGTATGCAAAATGGCTGTTAAAAGATCAAAGCAACACTGCTGCAATAACGTTATTGGAAACGGGGGAACTGTACAGCATGGAGGAATAAGCTTTCAAGTTTGATTAAAAATCCTTATTAAAGATGAACTAAGAGCTGTGAAGAATAAGAAGATGGAAATAATTAGGTAGGGTGAATAACCTTTGGAAACGAATACCAGGTGTCGAGTGAGGAGAGATTCAATTCTGGAAAGGGAAGTTTGGCTGAAGAGCGCGTGCTGTCATTACACACAGCTCTGGGCTGATCTCTAGGAAACTGCTGCGTGTTTTGTTCAGTTTGCAACTGTCCTCACTTGAGTGTGTGCTGGAACTGATTTTGGAGAGCAGGTGGTGATATATTCTGTGCTCAGACAAAGCCAGAACGTGATGCTTATCTGCACACAGAGCATGCACGTTTTTGTCTCTTAAGTGGGGATAGACCCCTATGACCCTGTCACATCTTTTAATTCATCTCACGTGTAGAAAGGCATCCCTTCAGCAATCCTAACTCAGCATAACTCCACTGCAGGATGATGGAAGTGTGTTGCCTTAGGTGGACAGAAGCTCTCCACTCTGTAAAGAGGAGTGATCTCTTCCTGCAGACCTGTTGGGGCAATATTGAAGGACGACATTTATAATGCCCTTGAAGTGGCAGGGCTGGCACAAGCACTCGATGTCACTGAACAAACTGAGTAGGAAAAAATGGAGGGATCTCTGCTATTCTAGCTACTGCAGCACCTCAGCTCAGTTAAAGCTTGTAGGTGCAGAGCCTTGCAGCAGCGCACCTTGTGATCTGCGAGGTCCCGGTGGGAACTCTTTGTGCCTGCTCTTTGTGCGTGAAGTATACTCTGGGACTTGTTTTGCAGGCCGGACAAGCAGCTGTGCACTTTTCAGAGAGACATGCAACTTATTTATTTCTAATCGGCTGTATTGGGTTCATATAGTGGCTTTACAACACCGCAGTGGAGAAGGTTGTGTTGCATACTATAGATGAAGCAGTCTACAACACCTGCATGGAGATAAGACCTTCACTCATGTATTAGAAGCCCACATTTGTCCTTATTACACCACATTAAACAAACCAGCTGAATCTCCCAAATACAGCCTTGGGGGTAAGCTTATAAAAACATTTATACAAGCCTGGTCCCATGTAAGCTGTCATTACAGATACCACTCTCAGGTGTTTAAAAACCTTCGCCCATGCTTCCTTCACTCCCAACCTGTCTAGCCAAACAGATGGACCAGAAGCCAAGAGCCTGTATGGTCATTCTCCTTTTGTTCTATCCTGGAAATACAGCCCGTTGTTGTTTGTGTGTGTGTGTTTGTTTGTTTGTTTTCTTTTCTTTTTTTTTTTTTTACAGGGTTTTTATTCACACAGCCTGCAGGCAGGGTGTTTGCTTGCTGTGTAGCAGTAGCTCAGCTGACGCCTTCCCCCAGTGACTGGGAGAGGGTAGTGCAGAGGCAAGGACATGGTATTTTTCCAGTCTCAGTGCAAGAGGGACATCTGTTGGCTACCGTGCTCACGGGGCTGCCTTTGCCAGGCTGGGTTTGTTGTGGCTCTTTGCGGTTCAAGCAGCCTCCCCAGACATTAGCAGGGCATCCGTACTGTGGGTATGAGCTGCCTGTGTAGTATTGTTGACCACTGTATAATATCAAGTACCTTGTAGCACCTGAGACAGGGAGTGTTTTTTTCAGCTAGAGCAGGCGAAGAGATCCTTTTTCTCATGAAGGGATAATTGTACCTTTTTGGACCTTTCTGGGAGACCAAGCACAGCTTTGTAGTATATAAGAAGAGTATACTATTGGGTGAGGAATAAAGTCCAGTCTCCCCACCTTTGAGCTGAGAAGAGTCCAGAGGAAGAAAAAGTCAGTCAAATAAATGGTGTTTCTCACTTCTCTCTTACTGAGGCTAGATTTCGTGCCACAGTCTATCCCTGTCCGGAGTCTGCCACTGAGCGCCTAGAAATGCTTGATGGAGTCAACACAAGGATCGAGGATTTAAACACAGTAAGTGGCAGTGGCTTTACTGGGGTCTGAACCCTGCACGTGGGACCTGCCCAGACATTTGTCCTGTCTGAAACCCTGTGGCCATGGCCAGATCCCAGGCCTGTTTTGGGAGCTGGCTGTGCAGAGCTAGCCAGGGGCTGGGGATGAAGCCACCAGCCCAGGAGCAGTCCCCCCGCCTGTTGTGGAGGCCGGTGCCTGTGCTCTGCTCTGCCCATTCACAGCCCCCAGGAGCTGCTGGGGAGCAACCTCCCATGTGAGGGACTCAAAAACTACTTGCTGCTGTTGGCTGTGCAGTGGTCAGAGGTTTAGACCTTATGATATGGGGCTACAGGGTGGGATCTAAGGTCATCAGCAGGCTACAGGTATTGTAGCCAAATTGCACATTATCCAAAATGGTTTCATCTAGCTCTTACAGCATGGCTTCCCTCAGCAGCTCACAAAGTTGCTCAGTCACAAGCGTAGTACAACTGTACTAGGGTCAGAGAGGACTCTAAAGATTTCTTTTACATTTAAATTAGGTTTTCTTTACCAAGAAAATCTCGGGGCGCTTGTCACACTAGCAATGGAAAGCCAAGATTGCTGTTATAGAAGTACAAGTCTCCAATCTCTTTACTCCAACATTTAACACAGGGCTGAAAATTACAAGTTCAGTTGCTATGGGTGCTCAGTATCCATATACTGTACCAGGACTTCATGCCTTTTGGAGGGACTCCTGTCTGTGACCTTTGTATTGTCACACATGACAGTCAGTGGGTCCCGAGGCAGGAGGGAACGGACACCCTGTTTGCCTGAGATGGCCCATCTGGCAGTTGATATCCTGCTGTCACCCCCTCTGTGGATGCCTGTGACTGCCAAGCCTGCACACAAGACTGCTTCCAAACTGGCTTTCATTCCTGAGCATCGTAGGCAGCTAGGCTTCTTCAGCGCTTGTAGAGCACACAGATTATCTTCCTAACAGGTTATCTCCATTGCCCATTTACACAGCAGCACTGTGGTAGCCACATGACGCGTGGGGGTCCCACCAGGGCCATGAGCTGTAGCTCTAGCAGGGCAGGCACACTTGTGGACATGATGTGCCCCAAGTTCGTGGCACAGAGCTGCCTACAGGAGATGGCAGGGTAGAAGCACATGGTGAGATGTGACCAGTCTGTAAGCAACTGGGTAAGGAGCCAATCCCACAGCTCAGTAACTCCCGATGGTCTCCTCTACACTTACAAAGGCTCAGGGCCATGCAGGGAGAGCCTTTAGCAAACGGCATTGTGCACCTGCTGTCAAGTGCTCCTGTGTCCAGACACTGCCCTCCAGGATACCCCACACATTCATACAAATCGCCCCCTTTCCGCAACCCTCTTTCACCTGCCTTCCCCAAAAAACTGCTGAGTAGACCATGCCACCTATGCCTTCCTATCTTGAGTGCTGCCTGTGCTGTGCTTACAGGTGATAACCCAAACCGAGTCCCACCGCCAGCGACTGCTGCATGAGGCAGCAGCCAACTTGTGGTCTTGGAGGATCAAGGTGAAGAAAATCAAGGCTATCTACCATATCCTGAATTGCTGTAACATCGATGTCACCCAGCAGTGCGTCATCGCAGAGATCTGGTTCCCAGTGGCTGATGCTGGACGGATAAAAAGAGCTCTCCATCAGGGAATGGTAAGAGACCAACATTTTGGGTCCCTGAAGCTGTCATCCAAACTGCATTGTTTATATGTTGAGCATATGTTCAGACTTCTCTCTGTTACTGTAATGCTGGGCTCCCTTTTCTGTTTTAATTAAAGCTGAGGTTGTTGCATGATCACTTGGCCTCAGGGAGTTTAAGGTCAGCATTATATCTTAGCAGGTTTGTGATCGACCCATAAGAGTCAGCAGTGCTGGCAGCTTTCCCTGAACAAATCAATAGCACAGAAAATGGAAAAATCTGAATATTAGAAAAAGGGTTGAGATGTAACACTCTTGAGCCCAGCTTTCATGTTGCTGCCTGTGCATGTTTGGACACAGACCTTGGTGCTGTGGGACTGATTCCTCTCTGCTAGCCACCCTGACTGTGTCTGTCCTTGTCACCGGGTTTGCAGGAGCGCAGTGGCTCTACTATCGCCCCTATCCTGACCGCCATACACACCAGGATGGCACCACCCACCTTCAACAGGACCAACAAGTTCACAGCTGGATTTCAGAACATTGTGGATGCGTACGGTGTGGGCAACTACAGGGAGATGAACCCAGGTGAGAAACATTCAGCAACCTGTACGTGGCTTGCTAGAGCCAAAGTGAAGCCTTTGAGCTCCATCACTATCCTAAAACATGCACTCATTGCTGATTGAGAAATGTGAACCATATTTTCTGCTGGTAAAAACTGGTACTGTTTGGTGCATAGGCATGGATTTTCTCAGGCAAAGAATTTGGCCGTCAGTCTTCAGTGTTTGATTGTGGCAGGAATAATGAACTACACAAATAGAGGACGGGGAACAAGTGGTGAGGTAGCAGCACTGAAGAGAAGACCTAAGCTCACAAGGCAAATATAAGTTGAGCTTATCATGCTGAGGCAAAAAAAAAAAAGCAAAAAGGACCTGAGAAAAGTGTGAAACACCCATCTCAAGGAGAGCACTGAGAACAAACAGAAACCTGGAGTCTTTCTGGTGGTAAAGCTAGTTCTGCACTAGATCTGATTGTCTGATGAGTAGGAGAGGGATTGTGGAGGCCTTTAAGGGCAGCAGCTGTGAGGAATGGTCCAGTGGGGTGGACTGCTTCTCTGCTGAGGTCTTTTTGTTTAGGAGGAGCTGAGTGTCTTGTTCTTTCCTTCCTGCAGCTCCGTACACCATCATTACCTTCCCCTTCTTGTTTGCGGTGATGTTTGGGGATTGTGGCCATGGCGCTGTCATGCTGGGCTTTGCACTCTGGATGGTCATTAACGAGAAGAGCCTTCTTGCCCAGAAAAGCACTAATGAGGTGAGTACCAGGGAGCTGGTGCACCCTATCAGCATAGGAAAAGGCTCATCATCCCCGTTTGATAAAGGGGGCATCCAGCCTCCCAAAGGCTGAGTGGAGATCCTTCGAAGATGCTCATGAGGCAGAGATTTGGCAAGTAATTCTGCCTACTTCTACTCAGAGACCTGGATGGGCCCAAGGGACCTGGAGTTTCCTATGAATAATTGCATATACATAGATTAGTACAGTCATGTCTCCTGTTCCCTGAGGCTGACCGTTTGATGGGACTGCAGGTACTTTGGTCACTGGCACTGCCTTCTCCCCCTGCAGATCTGGAACACCTTTTTCAGTGGGCGCTACCTGATCCTGCTCATGGGCATATTCTCCATGTACACTGGCTTCATCTACAATGACTGCTTCTCCAAATCGTTCAACATCTTTGGCTCTTCCTGGCATATCATCCCCATGTTTAAAAATAGCACTTGGAAGTAAGTGACTAAATGTGGGAAAGAAGTGAAAACACACCAAAGGGAGCATGTGGGGTTTGAAAGACACAGTGACTGCCTGTGTGGGGAAGGGAAGAACTCCCTGCTGTGGATGCAGTCATGAATGAATCAGAGGTTTTGTCTGACACACACAGATGAACTCGCTATTGAAATGGAAATGTAGAGTGCCTGGGAACACGCCTGTTTGTTCAGGCGCTGATGTGCATAAAAATCTGCAGGTGTCCAGCACTGATGCATAGAGAATTATCACTGTGATGGAGACTGTCATTGTGTAGGACCCATTTACACACACACTCACACACACACAAGCACGCACACAAGTCCAGGATAACAGTTCACAGAAAGACTGGAGTCGGTGACAGATATCATGTGGTAGTCCTCAGCACATCTCACTTAAATATACCGTAGGCTTATACAGTGAGATTAAGCTGTAAAGGTCATTTCCCTTTTCCCTTATAGTAAGGATGTGCTTCTGGACAATACGGTGCTGCAGTTGGATCCGGCAGTCCCAGGAGTCTACTCTGGAAATCCATATCCATTTGGAATAGATCCGGTAATTAAATTGAATTGCTCTAAGATAATTTGTATTTCAATCCTGTTTCTACATATCAGGTACATCAGTAGCTCCCTGCTCTCTCTCCTGAAGCTGTGCTCTTCAATTCTTGCTCTTTGCCTGTGCTTTATGTAGGCATTGTGTTGCTTTTCTTTAGCAATCAAGGGTATGTATTGCTGACAGTTTTGCACAGGCAGCAGCAAAATGGTAAGCAGGAAGGAACTTCAATTTTGGCAGAGTGGTCTTGTGCTGCAGTCTCCACTCTGTCACCAGTCTGCTGGACTCAGTTTGCTTACTTGAGTACTTAACACATTCCAGAGCTACCATACAAGTTTGAAGGCAAAGTCCTGATTTCCATACAGTCTATCGTATGAAGTGTGAAGTAAATGCCAGTATTAGTTAACTTATCCACATTTTCTTCTCTGTGTCCTACTTCCCTTTTCTTGCCATTCTCTCTTTATCACATATTGAAATGTGGTTGTTAACATCAAGTTTTCCTGTTTCAGTCTTCATATTAGCCAATTAACCTCTGTTCTGCTGGATGCACTCTCATTTCAGTTGGTCACACAAAAAACCCCACTGACTTCTCCTGGTTTGCAGAGACATTGGCCTTGTAATAAGTTTTTCACAAACCCAGCTCTAAAGCCCTGCCCAGGACATAGGCAGTCCAGTTCAGGAAGTCACAACAGAGGAAGCTCAATTTTCTGTACATTGCACTGACACATCCCTAATTTAGGTTAACCTAGGCTAGCCCCTCTTGCACCCTGCCTGCTGCCTGCTCAAGAGGCTGGGACCCCTGGCTGGGAGGGAGGAATGGCTGAACAAGTGCTGGCAGGGAAGGGGTGGACTGGAAAGCACTAGCCCCTGCATGGCCCTCTCTGTGGAAATTATCCATGTCATCTGCCCAGAAGGATGGATGGCTGTTTGCATTTTGCAAGTCCTGACAGGAAGGCTGAGGTGTACATCTTGGAAAAGAGTCACCCTGAGATGAGGAGGCTAGGCAGTCTCTTCCATAGCCATAGAAGAGGCAAAGCATGTTGGAAAAAGGCACATAAGCTAATGTTTTGCCTTCCAAATAATCCCGTCTTCCTCCTTTCTGTTCAGGTACTATACTTAGTCTCTGAAAAGAGGTATCTACTTACCATCTCTGAGGTCAGAAGACTTTGGGGTCTAGAAAGTTTTAGAAGAAAAGAGAAGCAACCCCAAAGCTTTGTAGCATAAAAAAGGCTGTTGTGTCCTAACACAACAAAAATGTTACTGCAGAGATGCAGGCGATAATCTGATCTCCATGGCCAAAGAGTTAGAATGAACTTTTTTTCATTCAAACAAAAAGTTTGAACACGCTCTGCCCTCAGTACTTCCCTGGTGAAGGTGGAACAATTTTCTGTAGCAGCAGGAGGGATTTTCTCATGCCTTTCCACCTCTGCTAAAGGAGATGACTTAGCTTAAGGGCAAGGAATGACACTGAGAAGATCTAGGTTCTGCCACCAGCCTTTGCATTGGTTTCTGGAGGACTGAAGCAAAGTCACTACATCATTTTAAACAAGGATAATACTTTATACCTTTTAGGTGAGAAACTTGGCAGAATGAAAAGTATTATGAGGAACATCTAGTTTTCTGTTGCTTGTTATTTTCTTACTAGAACTGGTAGGAATAAATTGGTGGTGTCAAAGCAACAACTTCCACAAATCTGTTCTTGATCAAACACCTGAAAACCTTGTTCTTCTGTCTCTCTCTGCTCCTTTCTTCAAAGATCTGGAATGTTGCATCGAACAAGCTGACGTTCCTGAACTCCTACAAAATGAAGATGTCGGTTGTCATAGGGATTGTGCATATGATTTTTGGGGTGATACTCAGTCTCTTCAACCACATGTAAGTTTGTCTCACCAAGCCCATTGCTGCAGCACACAACTCCTCATCGCTAAACTAGTGTCCTTCATTCAGAGAAAGCCTCATATCTCCGACCGATGACTTGAATTTTGTCCTTTCCTCAGTGCAAGTAAAAATGCCCCATACACTGCCTGACTCACACCACTGTTGGTACAGAGTGCTGAGTCCAAAGGCCAGAAGGACAGCCATCACATTGCAATATTTTTTTGGATAAACTCTCTTTTTTGCTTTCTCTCTTATATCCTTGATTCTGCAGGAATACTGAAGTACACTAAATTAAATGTATAGCACCTCCCACTATTGATAATTTTTGTCTTGAAAGACAAACTCTTTTGGCCTATTCCAAAGCACACTGAAGTCTTGCTCAGTGTGTGTGCGTGCGTTTCACCTGACTTAGTAGGCCTTTGGTCAGGATCTGTGGGTGTGCATGTCTATATCTCTGCCTTTGTATTTTGCAACAAAAAATAAGAAATGGTGATAGAGTAGAGGGGCTGATACTACTGTCTTGAGAGACTCTGCAAAGCTGGAAGGTGTGTAGTGATCTTCAAGGATGGGAAGTGTGTGCAGATGACAGAGAGGACTGCCCCTACAGGATTGATTCTACACCTGCTTCTGGCCTTCCTCAGTGCATAATGCTTAACTTTGTAAATTAGCCATTTTTTGAAAATCGGCTTTTATTTCAATGTAGTAATCTTTTGAGGTGCTGAGATACTGGTGGGTCAAGACAAAAAACCTGAAGAGAATCAGTATGACAAATCTTTTGTATTTAAATAATGGCTTTCATTGATAAAGACTGCAATTATAGACTACTTTGTTGGCCAGTGATAGTTGTATGTTTCTTACGTTATCTTCCAAAGACTAAAAGTAGTGTACAGTACTGCCATGCTTGGGTGCAACTTGTATTAATATCTAGTGTATTAATTTTAGTTATCTTTCCTGATTCTTTCCAGCTACTTCAAGAAATACATAAACATTGTCCTTCAGTTCATTCCAGAGATGATTTTTATTATCTCTCTTTTTGGCTACCTGGTCTTCATGATTATTTTCAAATGGTGTCACTTTGACGTCCACTCATCCCAGAGTGCACCAAGCATCCTCATTCACTTCATCAATATGTTTCTGTTCAATTACAGTGACGCTTCAAATGCTCCATTATATCTGCATCAGGTATGGATCAAGCAGCTCGAATCCACTGCAGATGGTTTTGGATTCACAGAGTGGGTGTTGTGGAGAGTGGGCATAAAGGTGGGGAACAGGCTCAGAAGCTAAATCACAAATGCCAGTCACATAAAAGTTTGTTCTTCTGGTACCCGTGTTGGCCTTGTAGACAGGTAGGACGGAGAAGCTATCAATCAGTGATGCAGAGGAAACCTCATTCTTAGTGTCATCCTTACAAGAATGATGATGCAATTCAAGATACTTCTAGGAGAAAAAAGGAAAGAAGGGTGATTAGAGACGCAAAGCTGGGTATGGCAGATGTGCTGTCCTGACGTTTGTCCATGATGCTGGAGACAAAACAAGCCTCTCCTTTCCTTGATAATTTCTGATTTCTTCTTTGAAAAACTTGAAAACTTTATATTTTCAGCTGAAAAATAGAAGTAGCTAGAGGATTTGGTGGCAGCTTTTTGTCAGAAATATCTCCTTTGGGGAGTTCACTTAAAAAAAAACCCAAAAGCAAAAAAATCTCCCCTAAGAGAAAACTTCTTTTAAAGTAATCTTTATTTATTTGCTCAGAACATGGATTTTTTTTTTTCTTGCTTGATTTTACATCAGCAGTATCAATGAAGAATTTGAAAGCAAATGCTGCCTCCAGCCACATGTATGCATCTACATCTGTACAGTGGCACACTCTGGCATGTCAATGTGGGCTCAGTTTCAGGGCTGCTGGTGAGTCAGAGTTAGTAGAGAGCCCCGACTGGTTCCAAGTAACTGTGTTAAGGCTGCAGGGGAGTGTGGGAAAACAGTTTTCCCAGCCTTCAAAAAGTCTTTAGATAACGTTTTGCTTTGTAACAACCCAAAGCCTTTCCAAGATGCTAATTTTTTTCTCATATTCATATCCCCCTACCCCACCAGTAACTGTCTGTGCCATCCACCTGAGTAGTCTGAATGCAAAGATTGTATGAGACCAACCATAAGGTGATCAGAGATCTGAGCCAGCTTTAAAAAAAATGCAAAATTTGTAGTTTGGGGTTTTCTTTGTTTGGTATTTTTTGTTTTTCTTAAAGTACAAACAGTTATGTTAAGACAGCAGTAGGGGTGGCATACTGCAACAAGAACACCTTATATTGTGGGGGCAATGTGTTATCAAACCTAAGCTATGGGCATTCAGTTCCCTTCTGGAATTGCAAACATAGAGCAAATCCTGGATTCCCTGCTTTCCAGGGGAAGACTTGAATGACTTGGCTCTTACTGCAGCATTTCTATGTTGATCAAAGCAAGGCAGACTGACTGGTTCACCCAGCAATTAGGACATTCACTTGGGACACTGGAGAGCCAGGGGTTTGAGTTTTGGCAAATTAACCCTTTCCAACATGAAAGCCTTTCATCTCCAAGTCTCCAACCATCTCTAGCTGACAGTGCTTTCTGGAACCTTAAGCAGTATACATTTATTTTCATGTCCTTACAAGCAGAGGAGACTCAACTGATACAGGGAGTGTATCTGTTGTATATAAAAATACCATTTTATAGAATCATGTTTCTAATCATAAATGTAGTTGGCTAGAGGAAGTAAAGTAACTTTTTGCTCTTCTTGTTGTTTTGTCTTTTAGAAAGAAGTGCAGAGTTTCTTGGTCATATTTGCTCTGATTGCTGTTCCCTGGATGCTCCTAATTAAACCTTTCATCCTGCGAGCCAACCACCAGAAAGCACAGCGCATGGTAAGGGATGTGGATCAGGCAAGGGGGATTCAGTAAAGCAAAGGCAAAACTGAGGAGACAGACCCCAAAAACTGTTTGCAGTAATCTAATTCTGATTTTCTGTGACCTCAGAGTTTCTCTGGTGATTTCAAACTGTGCTTTACAGCACATGTGCCAAGAGCATGTGTATGAACATTTGGCCGAGCCATCTAAACGGGAAGCAGGAGCTTTGCTCACAAGGCCATACCCTATTTGTTGGGAGAGGATTTAAGCTGGCACCGAGCTCTTTCAAGTGTCATATCCAAAACCAGAGAAGGTTTAGAAAGACTGAAGTGCTGGTAAAGCCAAGACAGGGCAAAGACCTCAGTTGCCAGTCCACAACCACCACTAACCACTAGTTCACTGCTCTGTAGGAACGGGGCATCTGCGATACTCCTGGCCTTGGAGATATCAACACTGCTTGGAGGAGAGGCTTGATTTAAAACCTGTTGCCTGCTTTCCAGTGGTGCTTTCTTCCCTAAGTGATTGCCTTCACATTAACAGAGCCCTCCTTCCCATGGGCTCTGCGGTTTGCCCAGCTCTTCAGCATGTAGCTGCGGCAGCTGCAGTTTCCCAGTTGTTCATTAATTCTCTCCTTTATTACGCTAACAGGACTTTACTTGTCTGTCAGGATTTACTTCTCTTTATAGCTGGAGTTAGTGCCTGGAGTAGCTTTTATAGGGCACAGATGTTTCCATTTGAAGAAAGAGATGCTGGTTGTGCTGCGTGACCTTTTCCAACCCAGTCACTTCTGACCTATAACTGAAAGCCGGATCCCTGGGAGACCTTTGCAGCCCTGCCTCTATGCTGTAATTTCTTATTTTGTCATTCTTCTGGGATTTGGATGAAAGCTTGACATGGCTGACTCCATTGCCTGCTTTTATGCTAGCAACATCTGACAGCTTTTCCCCACCTTCTATTATGCCCTTCTATTTCTGTTCCTAATTTTCATATGTTAGCTGTCTGATCACATCTTACATTTACCCAGATTTATATGTTTGCAACAAAGTCTGTTCTCTATGCTGACATTCAGGTAAAGCAAAGATAAAGCGGGTGTGACAATGATTACTGCTGCAATAGGAAACAATATCTTATCATGAGACCTTGCCCATGAAACATGCTGGAAGCTATAAAGTGTGACAGGACAGAACCTGACAGAAGCCATGAGGTCCGTATTTGGTTATGCTGCATAATAGGACTGTCATAGTCCTATAATGTAGGGTTATTCTTATGCTGTGCGGTCATTTCTGGAGTGAGGCTCAGATCAGGTTGTTCAGGCCTCTAGAAAAGCTCTGTAAAGAACGATTATGGAGAGAAGATGGGTTGTCATGAAGTTTTTGTCAATTTAAAATGAATCAAGAGATCTGAATTGTATTTCTGTCTGTACCCCAGGAACTGTGTGACCTTCATCAAGTCACCTGATCCTTTCAGGTTCCATTTCCCTTTCACTTGATGCTAATTCCTTTGATTTGCACCCATCTAATTGAGGTCATCAGCTTTAATGTGCCTCAGTTTTCTCATTTGCCAAAAATGATGGATCTTCTCATAGTGGGTATAAAGGGTGCATTGTGAGACTAGAAACTAGCTCCAAATTAGTTGGAATCACTGGAAAATGCTCTAGGATGGAAAATATTTAAGCATTATTAGCCATTTGGCAGGAGCACTCAGTTTCTGTGGTCCATGATGACTGACTATTTTTGAAATTGTCCTCATGTTCATGATATAGTCCTTCATATGTTACCCATCATGAGGTTACTGATGGAGTTCTGTGCCATGGCCTGCTTCATTTTGGTATCAACCTGTAGCATGACACAAAAGACATTACATTTTGTCTCTGAAAGATTCGGTCTCAAGCCATCTCGGGAAACCCTGGAGGTGAAAATGAGGCAGATGTCCCAGAGACCAATCACTCCAAGAAAGCTTCCCAGGGAGACCACAGTGGTGGCCATGGAGGACATGAAAGTGATGATGAAGAGGTAAGAAAATGTGGGCAGAAAATTATTCAGACACATACGATAGTAGAAGATACAAAGTCAAGCAGAAGGCTTTTGCAGAGTTGCCAGCCCTTCTTTTTAACAAGGTACCAAGACACACGGTTGCAACAGTTCGTGTTTCCAAACAGAATAAGCTTTGAATTTTCATAGAATGAATTCCTCTGAATTTTTCCTTTAGTTTTGCCTGGTGAGGGCAGGCATTCTTACAAACCTCAAGCTTTTACAAACCTCAAGCTTTTGTTTCCCCAGGGTGGGTGTTTCACTTCCACATTGCACCCAAAGAAGGTCAAGCCTTTCCCAAGAGTCAGTGAGTTTTCCTTCCTTTAAATTGCAAAGGAGCATTGAAAAGTTGGCAGCCTGCAGTGTTGGCTAGGGGGAAAAGTCTTCCTTTGGCAGATATTGTCAAGGGCTTCTGCAGTATGCAGCAAGACAGTTAAAGAAGTGACAAAAGTGTTTGTAACAGTTGGAAGTACCAACAATACTGAGCGTGGATATGGCTGACTGTTCCCAGAAGGAATCTTCAGTCTTAGAAGATATGCTTATTCAGTGATATATGCCAAAATGCATATGCGAATAGGCAGATATATAGTCTGAAAACCCCTGTTTTATGTAAGAATTTCTCTCTCTACAAGAAATCACAAAGATTGGTAGCAATTGGATTGCCATCTTATTCCAGACTTGAAATTGTAAGACTGGAATATGAGTTGGTTCCTGAACATTTGCTTTTCACTGGAATTGTATTTCTCCGGGAAGAATGTATGGGAAGATCATAGAGAACTGACATTTTTCAGAGCAGTCTTTTTATCTGGGAACTATCTGTGTGTTGCTCAGGACTTATCAAGGAAAAGGGAGGAGTATGAAAAACCTTTGGTGGAGTGTTGCTCTGTTAAGCAGGAAGCCCTGAACTAAGAACTAATAAAATGCGTTTGGTTTTATGTTGTTTCAGTTCGATTTTGGAGACACGTTTGTCCACCAAGCTATCCATACCATTGAATACTGCCTTGGCTGCATCTCCAACACAGCATCCTACTTGCGGCTCTGGGCACTGAGCTTAGCCCATGCACGTGAGTGATTGACTACCTGTTAGTTACCTCCCCAGCAACTCCACATCAGTTGCTGCTTCTGCTGGTGTTTGATTATTGCTGCGACTTTCTCCATGAAATCAAAGTTCTTGTGGATGTTTGTGTCTTGGAATGTTTTGCTTCGGGTCAGATCAATCCAAGTGTTTCGTGGTGGTCATCTCATTTTTTAGTGGTGATCTCTGGCGGCTGTGTATCAGGCAGCTCCTGACTGCATTTGCTGTCTGGGACCCATTTCCCATGCTGCTCTGTAGCCACCCACCTGGAATAGTCCTCGTTGCATGTGGCATGGTGGGAGGTGCAATTCAAACGGGTAGTCCAGTCCACAGAGTATGGGAACCATAGCTTCATTCCCCAGGAAGCACTTGCTATAGCTTTAGGGTATGCAGATGATGTCAAAATGTCTTGAAACAGTTATTTTGATTTGGTTTAGCAAACTAGAAAGAAAAGTTTTGATTCAAGAACTCCTGGAACTTGTCGTTTTCACTGGGATTTTTCCCAGGAACATTTAGTGGAACCTCACATTTCACTAAATGTACAGCTTTTCAATGTCTTTTGTCTTGATTTAAGATAAAAACAAATGCTCAAATACTAGAAGTTGCCTCAGGCTAGAACTTCAGATTTTCAATGACTCTGATTTTTCTGAAATGTTTTTTATTAATATTGCTGTACTGCCTCTGGCTAGCAGTTGTGCCTGCCCTAAAGAACTGGGCACACAAAAAAGGAAAACAAAAGGGGTGGACATGCCATGGATTGACAGGGGTGAGCTGTACTTCTTGGCACAGAAATGAGCTTAGTAGGAGTCCAGTGGAAGCTAATACACATTAGCTTTACATGGAGGACAGATATCTAAATAAAAGAAAATAAACCAATTAAAAAGCTTAGTTAAAGGCAGTCCTACGTGTTAAGTCAGAATTCTGCCTGGGAAACCACCATATTCCTTTGCAGCCTTACAAACTGGCATTGACAGGAGTGTTTTTTCCTGAGGGCAGCTGTTGCAAGGGATCCTTTGCACCTGTTATCACCTAAAGTAACAGGTCATTGAGTCTATAGTCTGAATATGGCTTGAGGATCAATGACTGGCAAAATGGAAAATAAGGCTGAACTGGTGGCTGGAGCATCTGGATGGAGAAGAGCTGGGCTAAGTCCTTGCTTTGCCTGTATCACAAGAGGAAAATTGCTCAGTCCTTAATCTGTCCAATGTGACGGGGTTAGTTAGGGTAGGAGTATGGTCTTGCATTGACAGAACATGTCAGATATACCAGTGCTGTGAATGTTGATGTAAACCAGTGCAGGAAAAAAAATCTTTAAGAGCATGCAAGCAACCTAAACATGAATACAGCCTGCCTTCAGTGCGACCAACCAGTTGTCCTTTTTTTCTTCCACCACAGCTCTCCATGACACCCTAAAAGAAGTGGTTTAGAGAACAAATGGGAATTACACGTCTCTTGTGGGTCTTAGCTAGCATCAATCAGTACAGCTTGTAACCGAATCTATACATGTATTGACTATGTCAATCAATGATGTTCACTGGGATTTAGCAGCAGGTAGTCCTAGCAGGCCTGGTGTACGGCCTATCTGCCATGTTAAAGAGGTGCAAATTAAACTCATGACTGTATCATGCCAGGGTAACAGCAGTCCTGGTAGTGTGCTCCCATGGACTTGCGATACAAAGCCAAGCCAAAAGAGCACCATCAGCTTCTAACCCAGTGAAGAGCAGCAATGGAAAACAATCTGCATCCACTTTCCTTCCCCAGTCATCGTGGAGAGGCAGGATGGCCATACATGATTACTGTCATGTACATTTTATCCTAGGCCAGCTCATCTAACTGGGAAAAATGGGTGAGCTGCCAGACTGCACGCTGTGTCTGTCCATGGCTGTTGCTCAGCACTGTTTTCCCTTTATTTCCTTTTGCAGAACTGTCAGAAGTCCTTTGGACCATGGTGATGCACAATGGGTTCAACAACAGCAGCTGGGCAGGCCTCATCATCATCTTCATCATCTTTGCGGCATTTGCGGTGCTGACGGTAGCCATCCTGCTTGTCATGGAGGGGCTCTCAGCCTTCCTGCATGCCTTGCGTCTGCACTGGTAGGTGGTGTGGTCTTTGGGAGCTTTTCCCAAAGCAGTCTTTGGGAGGGATCAGGCTGTGGAAACAGATGGCCACACCAGCCAGTGTTAGACATGCTGTGCTAGTACCTATGCATTAGGACATCGGTCCCTGTTGGCAAATGAAGTGAGGGAGACTCCTCCAAAGGGAGGTTGCAGCTCCCTGCTCCATCTCTGAGCTGCTCCGTGGAGCAACCTGCCTGGCCTCCTGAGCCTGTGGCATGTGTGGCAAATGGCAACCTGCAGCTCTGCCCCGGTAAACATGCAGAGCCACTGAGGCCACCTTGACCTGCATGATAAGGCCTGAAGGCACAGCCACACCACTGGTTGTGTATCCTGCCCATGGTTACCATCAAACAAGCCAGCTGGGGACTACCTACTGCAGCAAGAGTACAGCTGGGGCTGCAAAATCTGCTGAAAACCTGGGTCAGCACTTGTGCCATTAGCCTAGGTTGAGCTCTAGGCTGTTTTGGCTTTGTGGCAAACCAGTTTCAAGTTAGCTCATGTCTACCTTAACTGGATGTCTGTCCAGGCAAGGACAGCAGTGCAGATGCACCATCAGGCTAGTATGTAAAGCAAGACCAAGGTAACAAATCACCCCTCACCACCACCATAACTGGGCGTCCTGCCTAAGCACCCAAGCTGTGGCCTTTTTCACCATGTAGCATTCCATCACAAATGCTGCCAAGGCAAACCGTGGTGCAGTTTCTCGTCATTGTGCCAGGAGGGAGAGACATCTGTCTCCCACCACAGAGTGCAACCATCAGGCGGTTATCCCAGCTCTCAGAGCTGCTACAAGCAGTTTAGCAGGCAGGCAAGGTCCTGCAAACTGGCCTCACGTTTCCAGGCCGACAGATAGAAAGTCAAAGCTGATGTGTGTCAGGTCGCTCCCTGGGCTGCCGGTGTCTCACTGTTGGCTCCAGAAGGAGCCTACGTTCCTGACTCAGAGGCCACCATCTCTTCCTGGGGGTGCCAGGTCTTGGCCTCTCGGCTGGCCATAGGTCCTGCCCATGGGCAGCACTGACACCTTCCTCTGCTCCTCCCCAGGGTGGAGTTCCAGAACAAGTTCTATGTGGGAGCTGGGTACAAATTTTCTCCGTTCTCCTTCAAGCACATCATCGATGGCACCACAGAAGAGTGAAGCTAGTGCATCGCTGCTTTGCTCCTCAGGCCAGGCTCTATTTTCTTGTGGCCGCTCACCCACAGAGTGGGGTATGTGGGATGAAACAGAACGCGATGTGGCCCTTGAAAGAAGAGCAGCCGTAGGTGAAAATGTCCTAGCTGCATTCATACGCTGCTGCATCAGCTGAGAGCTGAACTACATTGGCCAGGCTGGCTGGACCCTTGGCTGAGTATCCACTGATGTCTTTGCCAAGTACCTGGTCCTCAGCATTTGACTGGGTCAGCTGCCTATTGCTTGGTTGAAAAGAGGAGATGCAGCTTTTGAATTAAATTGGTTATTAATAATCAACTCGCATGTGTTTTGCTCCATTTAGCGCCTTGTCTTTGTGGCATATTTCTTTCTGAGGAAAATATGTTTTGGCTGTTGTTTCAAGCTGTGGTTGATCATGTGACAACGATTAAGTCCCTTATAATATTGCAGCCCTTCATTTAGCACACAATGCAAACCAGCTCAAAGACAGATCATATTGCAGGCTTGCAATTTTCTACATGCTTTACTACAACAACGCTCTTTTTATCTGATTTGCTCCAGGGCTTGACAGCACTGGATTATAGATGTTTGCACACATCATCACTTAACAAAAGTTTTAGTTTTGAGCTGTGTAAACAAAAGAGTGCGGCAGTTTCTACATTGGCAGCCAATTTATTTCTCTCTATTGACTTGTTTCTCACTGGAGACTTAAGATGACTCCCTCCCCCTGTGCTGTATTTTTCAAGATGGGTTGTTAAAGCAGACTGTGTAGAAATGCAAATACCTAAAGAACAAAAAGAAGAGAGGAATCAGAACAGTTGAGATGAATTTGCAGTATTGATGTACTGTGATCTTTCCTAAATATTCATGAATTACTAACCTTTCAAATTGAATAGTGTTAATCGTGACAGGCTATTTTTTTTAAGCATGGAGGATGTAAAATCCACATGCAGATTTGGAGGTGACAGTGTTTCCTTCTGTGGGTTGTGACCAAAGAAGCCTCATTTTCAAACCTTGCACCCCTGATATCCAGCTCCACCAAAGAAACCCACCTGGGAGTGTTCCCAGCAGGACACACGGTGGAATAGTCATCACTGGCCGTGAGCCTGCTGCAGTCAGGCTTGAGAGCCACCTTCCTGATACAGTGATGGGGGAGAAAATACCGACCCAGGCAACGCAGTTGTTCCACTTTTTCCCTTGTGGTGCCAAGAAGCCATACTGATGTTGGGCACTGGTTGCCAACAGTCAGGACCCTTTTTCCCTTTCAACAGCGGCTTGGGTTTGAAGCAGGAGCTGGAGCTGAGAAGAGGTGGGCACGGGAGTGTGTCCATGACCCACGCATGGCCTCATGCCACCAGTTTTTCAGGCATGGGTAACCTACAGTACAGACAAAAAACACATGGACATGAAGGCAGCTGGTGTCATGGTTGTGCAGTGTATGCACATCACCTTTGTTTCTTCCTTCCAGCCTATTTTGTTGATTTCTATTCAGGAGAAAAGGTGTCTTGAAGCAAGAAAGGCCAAACTAGTCTGATGCATTACCAAAAGCAAAGAAAACAATCTTCTTTATGAAACAGCGGGCGGATTTTCTGCACAAACACGTATTTTATCTTTATTCCATGTGATTGCAATGTAACTGAGAAGATGATTACCTGAAACGGAATATCCGTTCCTCTTAGAGCTTCTTGGTGTTTTGCTTTTTGTCTGAGGTTTACACTTTAAGCAAGAAAAACAAGTTATTCTGTGAATACTGCAGGTGACAAGATCGTCTGTTGTTTACTGTACCGAACAGCAATTCAAACATTTGGCTTAATTCCGTATTCAGATCTCCCTTTCTGTGCGCAACAGAATAACGCAGCAGAGCCTGTGGCTCACTTGTGTGTTCACGGTATGGGGACGACACTTCCCCACTCCACACAAGGACCAAGGCCACTTATAATCAGGGAGCATTCAGATGAAAAATTGCTGAGAGACAGGGCTGTTCTTATACACTTTGAGGAGAGCCCTGGCTTTCATCTGGGTTGTTTTTAAGACTTATTTAAAAACCCAGAAATGTTCCAGAGAGTCCCGTGTTTTTAAAAGGTTTTCCGGCAGAAGATGAGGGGGATTTTGGAGCAGAGCAGTGACTGCCTGCTCCCCAGCACAGCTGCTAAGCTGAATGGGACCATGTTTTCTAGCTGATGCTGTGAATGTGGCCACCAGATGTGGTCAGATCCAGCAGAGATCATCGTTACAGACTAGTAGATGTTGGTACAACACCCTGGTGTCCTTATCTGGACTTTACTCATTGCTTGAGGAGGTGTGACTTCCAATTACCTGACCAGGAACTCTTCCCAAGTCAGGACATCAGCGTGCCCGGGGCAGACTCAGGATCAGTGCCTAGGGAGGAATGGGTGCCTCTGGATCCAAAGCTCATCTCATTGCTAGGAAAGTGTCTGTTTCTGAGAGCTGGTGACATGAGTTGTATCATTTGGAGAAAATTAATATAAAAAAACCTCAGTGAATGATGATGTAGGAAGGAATAACAAAGTCAATCAAATGGGTTTCAGTCGCTCACAGTCATCCTCTCCTGGATTCCTTCTCACAAGATCCATTGCTGTGTGTGGCCAGGCCCTCCTGCCAGGACAACTTTGGTGATGTGGAGGATGAAGAAAGCCAGGCATCAAGTTCTCATCCAGTCTCTTGCGTCCTCTGGACTGATGATGATGAACTGGTTTTTGGACTGAGCTTTCATAAACGTAAGGAGTCAACAGTTTCTTGGAGATTGGCCTTGGGCTCCTGCAGCGAACAGCACTTTCCTCAGTGTTTACTTGTGTGATGGCTCTCTGTCACGTCCTTGGCCAGCATGAAGACCTTTCTTCTTGCCCTCACTCTCTTGTTTCTTCTGGAGATTTCACACGTGCAGACGTTTCCATTCATGCTTCACTATGACCAGTCTTTATATTTCTGTGGCAAATATAACTAAAATAGCATGAAGTGGTTAAAAAAAGCAATAGGCATAACAACCTTTGTTCAATCCCAAACACCTGGGCCTGAAAGCACATCTCTGTGGTTGAGAATTTCACTGGTATTTTGGTCATTTCTTCCCTTCTGTGCTGGGAAGCTGGAATGCCAAAACATCTGTACCCGCCTGTGATTGCATGCACGCTGTCTGAGTTCTTGCAATGAAAACATAATGATATGGATCTGGCAGCCCCGAACATGCATCTAGTTCAGCAGATGCCAATAACGGCTGTAGCTGAATATTTAGATATTATTAAGAGGAAAATAAGGCTGTGAAATATCATACGTTGGCTGGTAGCAAATGTCTTCCTGATGCTTGGAAGCATGAGATTCAGCGTGGGAGTTACGTGCTTTGATAAAACTATTGCAGCATTGCTGCCAGCTCAGCATACATATTTCAAAAGAGAAGGATTTTGAGAACCCTCATGGAAGAAAGAGACAGAAAACATCCCAGTGTCTTCACTGGGAGAAACTAAAGCCAACACCAACACACGTGAGTAGTAAAGGTTTACATATGCACTCCTAGTCAAGAGCACGTACCTATAGTAGCTCAGATTCACTGGCCAACCCAACCTGTAGCACTGAGATTTGTTGCGTCGTAAGGTCAGGATCGCTGCAGCAGTTTAAGCCACAAATGCTCCCTGCAGTTTGGTACTCAGTCAGGAAATTTAGAAGGATGAAGCAGATGAACAGGCCCCATTTTCTTCATGGTGATGGCACCTGAGTTGGCTTCACCTGGCTTGAGGGGGGCTGTTGGCTGCAGTTCCTCGGTGCTGCTGATGGCTTTGCAGGGGTTAGCAAAGACCCCTTCCATGGATGCTGGTGCTGCGGGGCCTGTCCCCAAAACCTGTCAGCTAAAATCTTGCTGGTGTAGTAATAGGGATATCTCCCCAGTGCCCTCCCTCCATCTCCCTGGGGTCGTCCCTGTGGTGGGCAGCCCCTGTGGAGGACCTGTAGGTGCCGTGGGATCAGCACGGGTCCGCACTGGGGCACCCCGCCTGCGGCACCTACTTCTGGGGGGTGGAGGTGGGTGGAGAGTGACCTGCCTGTGCCGGCGAGGAGGAAACCTGACTCCTGGGAGCTGGATCCCAAACCCACAGCACCACCGACACGGTAAAAAGAAAAGAGCAGAAGGGAAAGAAACAGCCAGAAAAGAGGAAAGGTCTGCCCCTCTGTGCCCGAGACACTGCAGAGGTAAGGAAGCTTCACTCAAAAAAGAAAAAAAAGAAAAAAAATCTAATCAAGTCTTGGCTTAATATTGGGAGTATCTGATCATTTGTACATCACGTGCAGAAACTCTCTGACTTTACTGACAAAATTCCCAGCTGGTCTCATGAGCAGCGTTGCATAGCATGCACCCTTCGCTGTCTTGCAAGCCCTCCAGTGTGGGGTCATGGCATCCTGCTGCTGGGTCCCAGCAGCAGCAGTTTCATTGCGCTCTTGGTTGCTCCCTTCGGATGGAGGATGGCTGATTTCCCTGCCAGCAGCAGCTTTGCACTGCTGCTATTTTGGCCCATGTAATTGGCATTTAGTATTTTCAGTGGGATTTACAAATAGCGGGAAACCTGTTAATCCCTGAAGAGGTGCAATAGACACTAGATACTCCATCAGGGCAAACAGTGCTGCAAATGTTTGGGATGAGCAAACCGTGGGTTCGGTAGGAACCGTTAGGGGGTTTACTGAGGAGTTGCATCTACACCTCTGTCTTTTGGACATAAATGCTAGAGCAGAGCTTACAGTGCCAGGGACTTACCTGAACAGTGGCTTCTTGTCTGCTCATGGATGAGTGAATTCTGTGCCAGCTGCCCCAATACCCTGAAGAGAGGGGGATGCAGGTGCCTGCACAGGTTTCTGGTGTTATTTGAGATGCTACAGCAGGTATCCTACCTGCTCGCCTGCTGCTATTTGAGAGCAGTGGGGGTTTCCCATAGGTGCTATCCACCATCCCGATGCCTCTGGGGGTGTCTTGGCTACTGTGGGGTGTCGGAGGCGGCAATGCATCCTTCTGCTTGAGCCTCTGAACCTCACCAGGTGTCCCACACAGCAATGCAGGGAATCGAGGTTTCCTCTCCTTTTCTGGAAGAGCTGCAGCACTTCCCAGCACGGTGGCAAGTGGCCCAGAAAAAGTGAGTGCCAGTGAAACACGCCAGAGCCTCCCAGCAAAAATTAGCAGAGTATCCCAGCATCAGGCTTTCACACTGGGGTGGGGAAGGGCCCAGGGCTCGATCCTTGCCCTGGGCATGCCCCAGCCTGGCCTGCCAGCGCCATGGGCTCTGCCTGCCGTGGGCTTCGGAGGACAGTGGCTGTTTAACCAGACACAGGCGTGATGTGGCAGCTTAGGGCAGAATGTGTTTGCCCGTCCCTAATCATAATGGAACAGAAAGAGAGGCCCACAGATTTTGTTATTGCAAAGCCCTTCGTGATTCAGCCACACAGTAAAGCCTTACCTCTTCTCACAGGCTCTTCCAGGCACCTTGTTTGGTTGCTCTTGAGCTGGTTCCACTTGGAAATGGCCCGTAGCTGGTGGCCAATGTAGTCAGCTGGTGGCACTGTGTGGTGCTTGCAGCTATCACTGCCTCCAAGGACACTGCTGAGAGACAGTTGTAAGCAATATCCTACACGTCCTCTTGGATGCTGACTGTAACGATCTGTAACAGCAAGGTCAGTGTATGTGACCTGACTGACTAATCTGCCATTAGCCCTTAATGACCTCCTTATAACTGCACCTCAGTATAATGCTTTTAAGGTATTCAGCCTGGGAGTACTGTAGCTCCGTGCTTTCTGTGTTTGTGCTGCCCTCTGTCTCAGCTGGGATTTTGTATCTTTCGTTAGACGTTCTCAGTCATTAATTCTCTCAGGCTCTCACCCTGCTGCAGCCTCCCCGATCACTGCTGGGTGGCCGTGACTGCTGCCTGGGCCAAGTCCAGCACCCCTGGAGGGAGGTCATCAAAGGAGAGGGTGTCATCAAATTGAAGATGGATTGAGCCCCCGCCCCGACGCCAGTGTCTGAGCATGCACTTGGCTGGAAAACTTGTGGGTTAAAGCAAGTGATGTGCTTAATCCCTGCCATGGGATTAAGATGAGTTTTTCTGACCAGGAAAAGCAGCTGGGATCAGTCCAAGGGATCTAGCATTGGAAACCAGAAACACCAGGGGAGGAAGCCAGCCCTCCCCTGTTGCAATCCAGAATGCATGGCTGTGTTTTTTGCTGACCTGAGAAGATGGGGATTAGCACGGCCCAGGGGTGAGGCAGAGGATCAGGTTTGCAGCGGGAAGCGCTATGCTGGCAAGGTGCAGACTGGGTGAGGAGGAGTTTGGTGCTTGCCGCTCGCGGGCCATGCCATCCCAGGGCAGCCAGGGTTAGGGGCGTAGGCTGGGCCACCCTGCTGCTTGGCACGGCTGTTCCTACCTGCTGGCTCTGTGTCAGTGCATGCTCTCCTAAGGCTGAGTAATTACGGAGTGCAGCACCTCTACTTCTAACTCGACCCTGGCTCCCAAGGGCAATTTCTGCCTCCAACAGGGGCACCCTGCTGCCAGTCACGTATGTCTTGGCTCTTGGAGATGCAGCATTTTTTGGCTGCCTCTGCATTTCACTCACCTCCGGGCTGGGGAAGTCGTCACATGCTCTCTTGTGTTAGCAGGTCTCCAGTCTTCCGCAGGCCAGTGCCTGGACTTTCCATAAAAACATCCAGTGCAATGCAATGACGGATCTCTGTCAGTTCAACTAGCTTGCCTTGTGATGTTTCTATGTATTTTTCACAAAAAACACTCTGGGAAGGGACATGTCCTAATAGCTGCCTGAAACAAACCCATGTTTGAGCATATCTGAATGTTTCCACTCCAGTGCGGGATGCTGCTTTGCTGGCTTATTGCTCAGATGGCTTTGTGACTGTCCAGAGGTTTCACAGTTAAATTCCAGCCTTGCCCAACAGTGACGGTGGACCCCAGCAGGAGCTGAGATGGCCACTGCACCGAAAGAGGCAGAAAATGCTATTGGCTTGGAGGAAATCCACATGGAGAGACAAGAACCCCCAAAAGGTGGGTTCATATTGGCAGGACTAGAAAATCAAGTCCTCATTTAGCCAGAGTAGAGGGAGGGTCCCCAGTCCTGGCACTCCAGCTACCTAAAACCTCTGTACATGGAGCCACAAGCATTGGTTTCATACGGCTCCTCTCTCATCACAGCTACCAGATTGGTGGCTGCTACCTACAGCAGTGGGAAGAGCTGGCTGGCTTGGTGTTTCTCAGGCCTCCCCTTTGTGTAAATATTTTATTATATCAGTAATTCAAGGATTCTTTCATTTTGGATAATTTATTTTTTTAAAAAGAGCATTTTTCAGTGAAAAAATATTGTAGAAAAGCATAAAATGAAAAGTTCTGCATTTGCAAAAAAAAAAAAAAAAAAGAATTTTCTCCTGAAATCGTGCAGTAAGTTCTGTTCCATTTCAGAGGTAATGTTGATGGGTTTGAGATGACTTACTTGGGAGATAAATGGCCTGACAGAAAAATTTATGCAGCTACGACTTTACCTAAATAAGAGCTTAAAAGTATACGTATACTGAAAGCTTTCTGCCAGGTCTGTTTATAAAGTCATCCCAGCCCTGATCTTGAGATGCTTTGTTTGCTTTTGAAATGGGGGGGGAAAGTCAGGAATAAAGGCTTAGGAGACAAAACTGAGCCCAGAGCTCCCGGCGGTGCTTGTCTTGCAGGGCTCGGGGCTAGGGCAGCCCCCAGCTCACACCGCCCGTGCCAGGAGCAGGCCTGTACCCCAGGAGTGCAGAGGGGCTGAGCACCGCGGCAGTTTGGGCAGAAGAAGGGAGCAGCCCATTGCCCAGATGCAGTCCCCGCCATGGGTTTCTGAAGCACCTGGGGTAACCTGGGACAAGGCTCTAAAAGCCCCAGGGGGGCGAGGCTGTCCTTCCCCCATGCCCAGCCTGCCCTCTCCCCTGCTGGCTGCTGTTTCAGCAAACCCTGACATGCCTGGCCACCAGCATCCCCAGGGGCTGGTCAGCGGGAACACAACTGGTACGATGTTTCCAGCCTTTTTCCTGGTGCAGTCCCACAGTAGCATGAAAAAGGTTCACATTTCATAAAAAGGAGGTACAATTTGACTGCTGACGTGTTTTTTATCTCTGTCTTTCTTTGCCTTTGGCCTTCAGCACAGAAGACATTTACGGTGGAAGAAGCTGTGGAAACCATTGGGTTTGGGAGGTTCCACATTGCGCTTTTCCTGATCATGGGCAGCACTGGGGTAGGTGTCTGCAGCCATCTGCACTGGCCTAAAAACCACTCATTTTCCTTATTACTGTGCCATAACAACCATAAGCACCACGGGCATGTATTGCAGCCCATTTTTTTTCACACATACCTTCTCAAGCAGGATTTCTGCTGCTGACATCTTTGGCTAAAATTGATATTGGCCACAACTGATATCAGACCTATTTCAGGGCAAAGCCGAGCAGGTTGGCCCAGAGCATCCTGGCCTGGCCCCTGCCCTGGAGCACCACCCCACTGGCCAGCACTGACGGGACACGTCTTCAATAGTGCCTGAGGGTTAGGTTCAGCCTCCCGACAGCATTTTTCATGCCATCCCCAGGGCACCCAAACCCTGTGCAATCTGGCACAGGAGGGCTGCACTCCTCTCACCCTTGGCTACCTGAAAAATTTCCTAACTGCCAAGGTCTTGGGTTAATGGTGTATCTGGTCTGGGAACTGGGGCACAAGCCTGAGGCCAGGCTGGTGTAAAGGTGTGATGGGGACATATCCATGAGGAGCACTGCAGCTGAGGTGTAAAAACCTCTAGCTATGTGTAAACGATAAGGCTCGTTTCTTAACTGAAGCCAGCTGCTGGGGCAAACAGCCAATGGAGCAATTAAATTTTTAATCAAAAACAGTTTTAAGAGGTCATCTTTGTGTTAGTTGCCTGAATTCACAGCTCAGTACCTAACCAAGCAGCTTAGTTTCCAGAGATAGTTGAAGATCTTTCACTAGCACAGCTGGGTAAGAGTCTCCTCTGCAAAGGATGAGTCTTTCCAGCCTTCCTAGGTACACAGTGTACCTAGATACCTGTTTTCTAGGTGCACCTTTCTCCCCTCCTCTCCCTGTTTCCATGTGCCTACATCTTCCGGATCAGGCACAGGGCTCAGACCGCTATCGAGGCACCATGGCTTCACAGGGCTGTTTTGACGTGGTGGGACTGCCATGGCTGCAGGCTTGGTGGGACTGAGGGACTTTCTGCTGTCGGCTTCTTGTGGCTTCCTTTCTTGCTAACATGCGCACTCATTCCTAAAGGTCGTTGAAGCCATGGAGATCATGCTAATAGCTGTTGTGTCCCCTCTCATCCGATGCGAGTGGCAGCTTCAGGACTGGCAGGTGGCTTTAGTGACAACGGTGAGTGACTTGTGCTTCCCCCATGCAGGTCATCCACTACGTGGGCATTGTCCAGGGCACCACCACGGGCTTTGTAAAGTACATTTCCCAGTGAACCAACTGAATTCCTAGGGCCTCCTCTCAAGGACAAGAACAGTACCGCAACTGTAGAAAACCAGAAAGCGAGCTGATGTAAGCACATGTCTGTGCCCAGAGCTGTAATGCCAAAACAAGCCCCCACTTCCATATTCTTATTTTGAAGTCCTTGCCATCCAACCCTCAGCTTTGAAGGTTGAAGCAGTGAGTGCCTACAAAGAGGAAGTCAACCCCTGAAAGCCACCTCGCTCATGGCTCTGGGCACTGTAGTTCATCCTGCTGCTTGGAAAGCGTTCAACTCACCCACAGTTCAAAGAGCAGAGTTGCCTGGTGCCACAAGGAGTGGGCCCTCCACAGCTGTGTTTCAATTCCCCTTAGATGGTGTTTTTTGGCTACATGGTCTTCAGCATAGTGCTTGGGCTCCTGGCCGACAGGTATGGCCGCTGGAAGGTGAGTGAGCACCAGGGACTGCATGTTCTTTTCCCAAGCCCTGTGGGAGCCATGCACCTGGCTGAGCCTGTGGTTTGATGACCCTAATTTTGCCCCTTTTGCAGATTCTGCTGCTTTCATTCCTCTGGGCAGCCTATTTCTCCCTGCTGACCTCATTTGCCCCATCCTACATCTGGTTTGTGTTCCTGCGGGCCATGGTAGGAGGTGGCGTGTCAGGCCACGCGCAAGGGTAAGGCTGTGCCTCGCGCATCGTGGCGTGGGCAGTGGCAAGCCAGCCTTCACGGAGAGGTTAGCAGAGGCACCCCCAGACCTGGAGGGGCTGAGTTCCCGGGTTTACAGCAAGAAAGGCCCTTCAGCTCATTTTGGTTGACCCTGGAGGAGCGCCCGGTTTCCCTTGCGCTGAGCCTGCTAAGCCGTGGCTGCGCTGTGACCTGGAGGAGACGGCAGGGAAGGGGCCTCCACGGGGGCTGGAAGTGGAAAGGGGAGCAAATTCCCACATCACCTTACAACAAAGTGCCATTCTGTAATTTCACTGAATCCCAGTCAATCAACCTAAATTGCAGTTCCCAAGGACTCCTGAGCCCAGGAATAGAGGGGGCAGCTGGTTTATGTTAAGCCGGCGACAGAGGGATTATTAAGCACATATATTATAAAAACAATTAGACAGGTAACAGATGAGCAAAGGCTGCTTCCTCGTAAAAAAGTCAGAACAATTCTGCTTAAGTAGCAAATTCTTCTTGAACTGATGTAAAATGTTCCCACTTAAATGAAAATTTTGCCCTGTTTAGGCGGAAAGGGGGACATGGAGGGGGAGAGGAAAAATTCACAATATTAACAACCACTTCACTAGCACTGGCAAAATAATTTATTTCTTTCTTTCGATTCTCTCAGGGAAATAAATGCAATGTTTCAGCATCTTTGGTGGTTCCTTGAACCTCCATGTTGCCCACGCAGGAAAGCCCAAAGCTGGTCACGCTGACCCAAGACCCCTTTGCTGAAGCAAAGGATGGGAGGGAGATAGGTGGTGTTGGGTGGAGAAGGCACCGTGCGCCCAGGTTGTGCATCCGCCAAGCTCCCGGGGATGCTTCCTTTGCAGGAGGGCCCCCATTCCCTTGCCACGGAGGCTGCTAATGAGCCTAATGAGGATGGAGGGAAATTGCATATTTTATAAAACACTTCAGTAGCTGAGATAGAAGGAGCCAACATGGGTCTTCCTTCCTCTCTCTCTTTTCAGTCAAGGTAGCACAACACACACCTGTGAGCTTGATAGATGCCAGTGCCAGGCCCTCCCCCAAGGGTTATCCAACCATGTGATAAAAAGTGGAATGGACTGTTTTCTTTATTTAATGAAAAAAATGATTCACTAAAAATTGTCCACTCCTACAAATGTACTCTGCACCTGTGCTGACACCTCAGTTGCCCCACAGGACCTTCCCATAGGTTTCCTGGAGCACAGGAACATCTGCCTGTATCCTGCAGCCCCGGCTTGGAGAGGATTCACGCCATGCATCTCCCTTGCGTGTAGTTTGGTGCCTGCCCGAGTGGGAGGCATATTGAGCACGGACGCCCTCTCTGGGTGCTCTGTGGTAGAAGAGGGATGGTCACCCTGCCTACGGGCAGCAATGTCCAGCACTAACTGAGCTGAGCTGAACTGCTGCTTGATTAGTATAGAAATTCTCATTGTTGCTGTATTTCTGCACTTTTTTTTTCCCTTTTCGCTAGGCTTATCATAAAAACAGAATTTTTGCCCACCAAATATCGAGGATACATGTTACCCTTATCTCAGGTAAGAGTGAGCATGTTACTGTTTCTTCTAGCCCTGAGTCCCAGGAGATTTGTCCTGCTGCTGTTTGGAAGCTGGGCCTCCACCACATCAGCCTTTCTCCCAGACTATTCGCACTTATCTTGGTCCGAGCGAGTGCTTGCTGCCTCCTGCGCCCTGGAGCGTGGCGTCTGTGTTATTAAGGTGTACATAGGCAGCTGCCTGCAGAAAAGAGGCAATTTCTTCTCAAATAATTGGATGCTCCAAACATTGCATGGGGACTTCTAGTGATGGCTGACACCCAGCCTCTCAGCGGCCCTATGGATAACGGTGCTACCTGCTCGAATGGGGCCGGTGCCGATGGGCGTTCCAGCAAGCCTGGGACTAGCAGCACCACTGGCCCCCTCTGAGCCTGGGCTTATCCTCTCCTCTCTTTGGACTTGTTTAATAACAAGTGATTAATGAGGTGATTCCCAGATGAGGTCCTAATCTGCACCTCTCCCTGTCCCTGTTCAGGGACGGCACGGGGCTTTCCACAGGATAGGGCTAGCATAGTTAGTCCCAAATTCACCCTGAGACGTGCTGGGAAGGTTGTGACCGCTTGCTGGGTGAAGACTACAGCAAGCATGACTGGGGTTGTTGCTTACTCCACTTCTGCAGTGGGCACTTGCTGCATGTGCAAATGATCTGCAGAGGCCTCATTGAGCAGATGAATTCATCTGACAATTGAGCCAAAAGTATTTGTATATGGTCTTGGTGGCAGGGATAATTTGCTTTTCATTACTGCCTGTTTGATCCCAGGGCTTCATTACCAAAGTGTCATCAGAAACACAAAGGTTTATAAAAAAGAATAATCTTGTATTTCTCCCCAGAAACTTGTTAATGCTGCCCACAGATTACTCATGAACTTGCTGTGGCTTTCATATATTTGTTTGTGCTTTGTGTTGGCTGAGCTCCCTTGGGTGGTCCCCTGGAAAGGGACGCGCTTCCTAATGGCAACAAGTGAACTTTGAGGAGGAATGTACTTGCAGATCGGAGGGGCCAGATTCTCTGTTGGTATAACTTGGCATTGAGTCTACTGGAGACACACCAACTTCCAGCAGTGGAAATCTGGCCTGTTTTTGACTTCGGTGCTTGTAAATCTGCTGCTTCCCCGCAGACATTTAGACAAGAGGAAAATTCATGGGTGTGAGCATTAGCAGAGAAGCGACTGGAAGGACAAAAGAAGTGGCTTTGAGTACAATGGTAGCCACAGCAAGTTATCTGTTTTCATCTGGAGCTAATTAAGACTATCTTCAGCCATCCCTCCCCAAATCCTTGTCTGTCTTTCTCTCTTTCCTTCAACCCAAGCTCAGCTTCTCAGACGGCCGTGGGATGGCTCAGTTTGAACCGCAGCTCTCCCCAGCACAGATTCCCACCTATCCATGGAACCAGACCAGAAGGGAAGAAAATAAACCAATCGTTGTCATGTGTTCATGTGTTAACCCCTTCCTTTTCCTTGGAAAGGTGTTTTGGTTGGCAGGATCCTTGTTAATCATTGGCCTGGCATCGGTGGTGAACCCAACCATTGGCTGGCGGTGGCTGATCAGAATTGCCTCCATCCCCGGCATCCTTCTCATCCTTGTGTTCAAGGTAAGAAGAGCTCTTCTCCCCACTCCCTGCCACACCACCACCGACCTGGTATCTCCCCAGGCACCAAGAGGCATCCCCCTCCACCCCCCACAAGGCTGGGACTGTCCTTGTGTCCTCCTTTTACCACCGCAGCCCTCTCACCCAGGGGCCTTGGGAAGGTCCTGATGGCCTGGGGGGGCTGCAGACCAGCTGCTGGGGAGATGTCACCCTGCGGAAGATGGCTTGGCTTTGCTTTGCTTTGCAAAGCCTCTGGCTTTGCTGCCCTGCTGTAGCCCTCCAGCACCACAGGTTCCAGTGTCCAGGCTGCCAGTGGTAGCCAGGGACCATGGTGATGGGCCAGGCATCGAGAGGAAGACAGGCTGGGCAGGATATGCAAAAAATCACAAGTAATATCTTCAGTCTAGTGCTGACCACAGCACACCCTCTTCAGTCTTTACATTTGCTAGGGCTGACGAATGAAGCCTCAGTAAAGTGTTCACAGAGCAAATTGGTGTCAGGGTCAACCACAGCTTCCCCAGCTTTACTGATGCTTCAGAAATATCAGCCTCGGACATGAGGACCGTCTTATTTGTGGGGAGTGATGTGGAAAATCCCTACGTACAGTGCTCGTGGGCGCTGCAGTGCTAAGCTGTGGCTGGTGCAAGCCGTGCAGATGTGAAAGCTCTTCCTGCAGCTGAACGAATGCACAAGCCCACCTGGGGTGCTACCTGGGCAGTCAAATGCAAGGTCGCTGTGAACATCCACTCGTATAACTTTGATGTTTGGTCTCCCTGATTGTTTTTGCCAGAAAAAGATAGGTAGCAAAAGTTTTTAGTCCAGAAGGAAAAAAGACACAGTCAGCATACATACCTTTAAAAAAGGAGTCTTTAATTCATATTTCAGTGACACAAATGTAATTGTTTATAGGTTAATAGAGTTATCATTTAATATAAAGGTATTTTATTTTGGAAAGAGCACCAGGTGTGGGTGAACGTTGCAAATGCTAGTGATGAGTGAGTTTGTTTCTAAATTTAATCCATGTCTTCCTTTTTTTTTAATGGCCTTGTTGAGTCTTCCGAGACTTTTGCTTAAGTGACACCTGCTTCATCCTGCTTTAGAATTTCAATTAATTAAGGGTTGTGTTTGTTAAACCTGTGTCTTTGGCTTCCACCTCTCTTGAGTGCTTGCCACAGACAACTCAGTAGCAGACCCCTGGGAGCTGGACCAAGAAATGGGTTCGCTGGGCAAGGTGAGACCCCCAACATGGGGTATGGGGAGCTGGGACATGCAGGGGTGCCCCAGGCCATGGCTCTGAGGAGGACAGGCAAAGGCTGCTCCAGCTCCGGCAGTGCCCCATGATAACCTGGCTGGGCTCCTGGGCATGATGGGAAGCTGTGAGTAGAGCTGCGTGGACAGAGAGGTGCAGAAAGGCTTTCTGACGCTGCTTCACTTTCAGTTCATCCCGGAGTCGGCGCGGTACAATGTGTCCACGGGAAACATGGCGGCTGCCCTGGCCACGCTGTGCAGGATAGCCAAGATGAATGGGGCGGCGATGCCCGAGGGGGTGCTGAGGGAGCCCGCCAAGGTAGGCCGAGCCCACGGCACTGCCTGGCCCCTCCGTCCCGGGTAGGGCTGCCGGCATGTGGGTTTTGGGGAGGGAGTGGGAGCACCAAGCACGTCTCGCTCTGCCTCTCTCCCCCTCCTTGCCTGGTTTCTTTCCAAACGACTATTGGGTGTGATGATGAAGATGTCATTTTTCTTTTGGAGAGACAATAATCTTGGCCCTCAAAATGGAATTGAGTTTTCTGCTTTTTTTTGCATTCTTTGTATTTGCTCAGAAAAATATCGTGCTGAGAAAAGATTTGCTTCCTTTACCACCAAAAGGCCTCCTGGCAAAGCGCGTTCTTCCTTATTGCCCGTCCATCCCGCGGGGCATCCCCTGTGCAGTGAGACCAGGGACCTGCCCCTTGGGCTCCCCGTCAGGGCTGTGGCTGGTCAGGCTGCAAGGATCCCTGCCATGAAGTCAACCCACCGTTCCCAGAGGCTTCTCCCAGCCCCTGGCTGGGCTTGTCTGATGGGTCCCAGCACCTCAGGTCCCTGAGTGTGGAGCCACAGACCAGCAGAAGAGGGTCAAAGCAGGAGAGGCCATTTCAGAGCTACCGCCATTTGCACCTGTAAGCATCTGAGCAGTTCAGGAGTTGATCACTACTGGACCAAAATGCCCAAAAGCATGTGTGGGTGTTGCAGGTGGGGCAGGAGAGGAGCTGGGGGCCAGGGCCCCCCCGGGGCTGCTCCCCCTTATCCCCAGTCCGGGCCTTACTGACTGCAGGGTGGGAGGGCTTATTCCGTCCTTTGACCCTCAAGAGAGGAAGATTGGACAAAGCTATTTTCCAGGGCCTCAAAATTATTATCCAGCTCTTTTAAGTCCCTTTCCTGGACCTCTTTGCTGCTTATTCCATCCCACAGGCACCAAGCATTGTCCTTAGCAATTCATGCAAGATGGTGCTATTGTATTGGAATTAATTAGGATTAAAGCTTCCCTGTAGTTTAATTGAATTCATGCAATGGACCCACATTGGCTGTGGGAAGGGTTTTTGTTAGTTGTGTACCCTCTCAGGCTTAGCCAATGATGAGGAAAATAAAAATAAAGGCAACCCAAACTGTCCCTGTGAACTCGTCTCCCCTCGGTGGTGGGATGCTGGGGCAGCTGCTGGCTCTTGGGGAGCAGCGTAGCGGGCAAGGCCCCCCACTGCCTGCTTGTCTCTCTGCTCACTGGCATTTCAGGCCTCCCTGCAAGGTGTGCGTGGCCACAAACTTGCTCCACATGCAGAGCAGCGGACGCTTGGCCCCTCTCCCCAAAACATGGGGCAATGGGAGGTGCCAGCAGCCCCGGCAGCGCTGGCCCCTCAGCAGCAACCAGGTCTCCCGCTGGCACTGTGACGGTCATGCTGGGGCCAGACTGCCAGGAGCTGGGGGCTCCTGTGGGGGCCAGGAGTGTTCTCTTCTCCTCCCCTCCATCCTTTGCAGCGCGTCCTCCTGTGGGCATCCTTTGGGAAGACGGGCTTTCCTCTCCGGAGGGCTGATGGGTGCTGTGTTGCACCATCTGTCAGTGTCACGCCGTCAGCAGCCTGGAGCGAAGGCGGGGGGGCCTGGGGTGCCAGCTGCTGCCACAGAACACTCGCCCCTGTGTAAAAGATGCCTTTTAAAAAACTTCTATTTCTATCAAACAATTTGCAGGAAAGGAGAGGAAGATTCAAGGACCTCATCCACCCCAAATACCTCAGAACCACTTTGCAGATATGGATCATATGGTAAAAAAGTGTTGTGTTTTTTTTCTCTTTTTTCTTCTCTTGTTTATCAGCTCATTCTCTCAGTTGAATGTGCGCGAGGAGCAGAAGTCTCCCGTTGACTTTGCCAGCACAGGTCGCCGTAGGCATGTCCTGATCTCAGACCATGCCTCAGACACCCTGTGTCAGTCAGTGTTAAGATAGGCAGAAAAAGGCTGGACATCCAGGATGGTGCAGGGCGCCATGAGTCCTTCCTCAGGACAGGGCAGCTCAGGGGAGGTGGGGTAGGAGCCAGACGAGAGCCGCAGGAGAGCAACGTGCCCGCGGCTCTGCTTCCCTTCTGGGTGTAAACTTGTTCTTCCTGAGAGGAGGAGAAATGTACCACCTTTGCAGGCCAGCCAATGTATCAGTGAAACAGGGCTCCAACAGAAACTCATTAACTGTTACCAGTGCCACTGGCCAGGGAAAATTAAGATTGAAGAGAGATGGGTTTCATATGCAAGTTTCCTGGTAGCTGTATGCAAGGGTAGTATATGTTTCATTGACTTTGCCGTCTGGAATGGTAATGTATAAATAATGCGTCCGTGGGAACTCATTGACCCAAAATGTTTCTAAGTCAGGCCTTGAATTTTTTATGTTTGTTTTTTTTTTCCCTCAACTTGTATGAGTGTTATGAAATATCTTTCTTTTTGTTTTTTAATTCTCCTTTCTCTCCTAGTCCCCCAGGAGTCACTGGCGTGTTCTCGGGTTTGCATTCCTGCCCCCCACGCCCCGAGCATCCCCCGCCTCACCAGGCAGCTCGTTTCCTAGCTCAGATTCTGCTGCTTGTTTCTGAAACTGCCAGGGGGTATAAAAAAGTGAAAATTACTTCTCGGCCTGCTTATGACTAGGCATATGCTGAATTACTATAACGACACAGCCAGGCTGCCATCACCAATGCTGTGTTCTTGATAGTCAGCCAGGGTGCGATGTGAGCCTCTCCAGCCAGTTAATGAAAACTCTTTTTGAAAATCCCTGGGCAGAAAGGATAAGAACTAGAAAAAAAAAAAACCTGAACAGTTGCTTCACGTGAGCTGCCAGCATTGGTGCCTCATGTTGAGACTCCCTGGTCCCCTGGGAAGGGGTGGTTTGGAAATGTCTCCACTTACTTACAGCCCTGCATGAGGAAAGGGACCGAAGGGGCATGGTCTCCCCAGCATGAGTGCAGCAGGTCACCTGCTGCAAGAAACAAGCACTAAAAGGGGCAAGCAAAACGATGATCTATGAGCTGGGGTGGGGTCCTCCAAGGAAGAGAGGTGCATGGACACAGGTGGTAGTGGTGTGCTGTGGGTGGGGTGGTCGGTGACCTGGTGGGTGCCCAAGTCACTGCTAGGCTCAGGCTAAGGGGGTCCATCATGTAGAGCTGGTGCACGCAGCGGGGGTCCCAGGGCACCCAAAACCTGCTGCATTTCTGTTTCCTCACCTTCCCCATCGCTGCTGCCGCTCACTGCAGTGTTTCCCCCCCCCAGGCTTGGCATAGCTTTCGCTTATTACGGCGTCATTTTGGCCAGCGCCGAGTTACTGGAGCGGGACCTCGTCTGTGGCTCCGCGGCACCACCGGTGCAGGACCCTGGCGATGACTCCGAGGAGAGCCGCAGCCCCTGCCACTGCCACTTGTTCGGGCCCACTGCCTACCAGACCATGATCATCAGCACAGTCGGAGAGATCGCACGTAACCTCTTCTCCCCTCCCTGCCCTGCCAGTCCCTCTTTACAACCAGCCAATACCCGCTGCAAAGCTTTTAGCTTTGCATGCATTTGGTGACATGCCGGAGGTCGAAATATCCTCAGCATTGCTGGCTCTTCAAACGAAGGTCTGGGACACAGGTCAGGAGCTGGTGGCAAGGGGCAAGGGAGGGCATTGCTCCCCAGGTGAATAATTCAACTTCAGCACGGGTCCTCCCACCAGAAGAGCCAAAGATCTCCTTTGCAGTTAGTACATACTGACAGCCTTGGTTAGATTCCAGGGGAAATGGCTCCTAACTTATCAGAATCAAGCCTGGCTTCCCAAATTCTCAGACATAGTTTTTGGAAAGTCATAAATAAGCAAGGATTGCAAATAGTTGCATGATGTAACTGAATGTACCACACAAGTGCCCTACTTAGGAGATGGTGGCCTGAGGAGCAGGTCCTCTGTTGAGTGCTACAGTAAAGGACAGCTAAGTGCCCAGGGAATCTGCAGCAAACCAAAATGCTTCCTGGTGCAGCCTGCCGGGGAGTGCCGGCTCATGGGGGCGACTCAACGGGGCACGGTCTGGGCTCCCGTGTTTGGCTGGGCCATGGCCAGAGGGAGCAAAACCACCCAGGCCAGCGGTGGCCTCCCCTTGCCTGTGCTATTCATGGCTCGGGACAAGCGCTGGTGTCCTGCCGTAGTACAGCAGGGCAGTTTCAAAGGACAGGCTCCATCCTCTGAGAGGAAGGAAAAACAACAAAAAAGAATCACGGGGGAAAACTACAGAGTTTGGGTACAGGAAGGGAATTATAGGGTTTGTGCATTGTGTAGTGCATTTGGCGGGCAATCAGGATGCAGAGAAGTATTTTTGAGGTGTAAGTTCTATCAAGACAGACAATCATTGCAGTTAGGTCATTTAACATTTTACAGTTTTCCTTTTTATCTCCAGTAAATCCTTTGAACATTCTTGTCATCAACTTCCTTGGAAGACGCCTGAGCCTGTGTATCACCATGGGATGTACGGCGCTATTCTTTCTTCTCCTTAATATCTGCACCTCGAGGTAGCCTCGCTTAGCATGCGGGTGTTGCTGGGGGGGGTGGCAATGCTGTGGGAAGAACCTGTGGTATTCTCAGGTCACCAGTCAGTCAGGCCAGTAATTCTTGTACGCCTGAAAAACGCCTCTGACTGGTTTCCCGCACTTCCCAGGAAAGCTGCGGCAGCAGATGCTGGGGTGCAGGGGTGTGCAGAGCAACTCACTTGTATTACTGAGCCCACATGGCTTCCCCTAAGCATACAACTAGCGGCTTTCTAGTGCAGTCTGGAAAATTAAAAATGATGTGAAGAACATCCACCAGAAAGAAGTCATATTTTTCTTTCAGTCACTTCCCCCCACCTTCTTTCATTTTTGGCAATGCTACCTAAGTCTCCTCTAACTTGTAGAGTCAGGCACTTTAAGAGGAGCTCAAAACATCAAGGGAAAGGCTGCTGTTATTGCTATAATTATCAGGTTGATTTGTGAGGATGTGTAAGAAAGACCCCTCTCGAGCTGGCAGAGTGTCATGGTTGCAACAAATCAGGATGGCTTCAAGCTGAAGTTTCCTCTTAACTGGCTGGTAGCCTGATGGCTGCTCGCCAGCTGTGTACACCCCTGCTGCTTGCCCCATGGGCCACCAGCCCTGGAGGCTGGCTGAAATACTTGGGAGCTGGAATGGGAGGCTGTAAATAGTTGTTAAGCTAAGTAAGCCGCTGTCAGGAAGCTTACAGTCATTCTGTAAGGCATTGGCCTCTGTACTGCTATTATTATTTTCATTTTTGCCTAAAACTGAGCCTGGCCATCATATTTGCTTGCAACAGTTTTATACAGGAACTGAAAGCAGGGGCTAGGCTGGAAGTCAGACTCGACCGTAACGCTGAAGGCACCAGCTGAGCCATGGCGGTCCTGTTCGGATCGTTCCCTCCAGCCTCTAACACTGGCCTAAAGGAAACCTAACATGAAATAGCCCATTGTCAAACATGCCTTGCCAATGGACTAAAGAAAGATTGTACTTGTCAGCAATCAGCTTTTCCTTATGCTTTCCCTTATATTAAGCCAGTAAAAGCCTTAGCACAGTGCATATATTAGGATGCATCTCTGCTGCTCAGTGTTCAGTGATACTAATGCTTTGCTCCACATGGCTGGCTCTCTCTCTAGCACAGGCACGATTGGGTTTCTCTTCATGCTGCGTGCCTTGGTTTCAGCAAACTTCAACACCATCTACATTTACACAGCAGAGGTGGGTCCTCCTGAAAGTACGTTAAGCTGCTCCGGGGCATGAAAGACCATTTGCCTATACCCAGGAATGCCGCCATATCTATTGACCAGTTAAAGTCACCTTCTTTGACCGAAGTAGCTCTGGCTTCCTGGCCACACTGGTTTCATATGCACGATCAGAGAAGGAATCGGAAAACTAGCTGGAGATGAGAAGAGCAGGAGGAAGAGGAAGGCCCTGCTGAGCCACCTGTTGGTCAGCTACTACAAAACGTTATTTTTGAGGATGTTGTGCACCACCATCTTCCAAAACCCACAGTCTTTCCCCTCCCAGCCCCCGCAAAGTTAGAAAATAGGCTACCACTGAAAGGAACATTTCCCAGCACTTTCTTAAGGGGCTGATGTAGTAGTATGAGGTAGTATGTGAGGTTATATATAAGATTTTTTTTTACTTAATGGAAATTGCTGTGTTCTGTGTGCAAATAGTTTTAATCCTTCACAGAGCTTGTCCTTCATACAACTTTGGAGCCATGAATTCTGTGCGTTGTTGGGGGTTTTGGTTGTTCTTTTTTAAACGAACAATTGTGTGAAGTTAAATGTATTGCCTTGCAGATTGAGTAAAGTGATAAAAAGCAAACAGAAGTAGCTCCCGGTGTTGGCCTGATACTTCTTTTAATAGCACACTCTATTATTTAAGCATGCACCAGGCTTGAATAAATAGCAGTTTTAATAGTCCTGAATTGGATGCTGTTGACGGAAAGACTGTTGCTGCAACGGCCCTATCATAAACCAATGCTACTCGCAATTTAATCAATGATCAAAACCAAACTTGGAAATCCCCTTTCTGGCCACATGCCCGGACTCTTCTTGAATTACCTTACCTCACCTCCATTGGCTTGGCCCAGTAAAGTATTTAAACAAAGGCTTCCATGAGTACACTTGCTAAAATCTATTGATATTAATAGAACTTAATTAAAGTGAAGCAAAATACATGCTTAAGTGGGTTTTTTTGGCACAGGTGCTTGGGAGATGTGAAAAAGAAAATACGCAAAGCACATTCTTCTAAGCCTGGAGGTTTCTTATTGAAATCTGTTTTTCCTCCTTCTAAACAGAAGTGCTGTTGATAAAAATAAATAGGCATTGAAGGCTGCAGACAATATCCTTTCTTCCTGCCTTCCAGATCCAGGGCCTGCCAATAGACATTGAATTCTTCCTTTAGCACCCAGCCGATCCTCTGCGACTTTGATGTGAGCTGCCCAGCACAGCTGGGAGAAAGGTGGTGGTGGTAAGCAAAGAGCAGGAGAATGACAGCCAGCTTTGACTGACTTGCCCTAAAACTTTACTTGGGGCAAACAATGGCAAATCTGTAATGGCACAAAAAAGACCCAAAGGAGCCTTTATTTCTTTTCGTGTCTTATCCCACTAGCTGCCCTTGATAACGTAATGCGTCTCTCTGAAGGAAGGAAAAGAAAAAAAAAAAAGGGAAAAATAAGGACACATATCACAGATCGTTGTTGCACTAATCCGATTTCTTTCTGGCCTGTTGTAGGTTTATCCCACCACAATGCGAGCCCTGGGGATGGGAACAAGTGGGTCATTGTGCCGTGTTGGAGCCATGGTGGCCCCATTTATATCACAAGTAAGAGCATGCTTGATCATGTTGGTGGACATTGTGCCAATCAATCATCGTTGCTATGAAATAGAGAGATGCCCCTGAAGTTCACAAAAAAAAAAAAAAAAAAAAAAAAAAAGAAATGTCTTCATTTCCCCCCCAACTCATTAGTTCTTTATCTGATATTAACACAGAGTACTTTTGTGGTCTTTGCTAGATGCAGATCTGCAAAAATCTCCTCCCGAGCTAAGCTTGCTAGTATTTGGTACTTTCTGAAAGCTCTTGGATTCACAAGACTGTTTTTCTGTTGCCGAGTCTCTCAGGTGCTTGTGACCCTTTGTCCACTCTTTAATTACTAATTAACGGCCAGCCCCCCCCCCGCCCCCCTGTACCCCTGAGCTGATGTTGGAACTGTTGATTTACCTGCAGGTTCTTATGAATGCGTCTTTCATTGGGGCCCTGTGTCTTTTCTCCTCTGTGTGCGTCGTGTCTGCAATCTCTGCCTTCACGCTGCCCATCGAGACCAAGGGCAGGGCACTGCAGGTTTGTATTACCGCGCCAGGAGCTCCTCTGTATCTAAATGCTATTTTGAAACTAGTAGATTATGATTCAGCCAGAATCCAAACCAAACTCTCCGGAGGGATCATAAACCAAAATAAGGCCTGACAGGCAAGCACAGGAATGTGCTGTTGCGACAGCTTAAAGCACTGTCACCCCAGTTGCCTAAAGCTCGTTTCTCATAAAAGAACGAACCAGAAGGCCTGCCCTAGCCCCAGCAACCTCATGCAAGCGTGTTAGCTTCAGCTAGTGCAAGCCTCTCTGCTAGTATCTCCGGTCCTGACTTGAAGTTGCTGCTTCACAGGCACACGTTCTGTTCTGGAGAGAGGACAGCAGATACAGGTAATCCCTTAAACTACTAAAGCCATTTCTTCACCAGATTCAAGTCAAAAGCCCCAACTGCATCAGCCCGTTAGCTAAGCCCTTGTGGCTAGACTTTCCTAAAAAACTATCAGCCAAAATGCTAAGCACAAAGATTAAGGGGGAAAGTTTAAATCCAGATGATAGCCTCTCATGCACAAGTCGTACTAGTTTAATTACAGGAGGTGGTGAGCAGTTCTGTCACTCTAGTCGAATCAGCTACACCAGCATGGAAATTTCCACGTCATGCATGGAGCATGCCCACATCACGCTGCCCGTTATTCTGCAGTCTTACCTGTATAAACCAGCAGACCATGGGCTAAATTATCCACTTTCTTTAGCAGCCTAGAGCAAGACAGATGTTTGATCAAACTGTTTTATATGGGCTTCAGAACCAGACTTTTAAAAAACCATATATACAAACAAACACACACATATTACATATATATATATATATATATATACACACACACTCTTAACACACAACTTCTTGGGTCACATCTTCTAAGTTTTCCCCAAGGTGCACGGGACAGTTAACCTTAGGCTTTTCAGAAAAGCAACATATTAACCATTGCCTGCTTCTTTAAATGCTTGTCTTTTAGAAATGCTTGTCTTTTATGTTTTGATGCCATTTAAAATATCTATATCATATTCTGTGAAAGACTGGGGAAAATAAGTAAGGAAGTGGACAAAGCAACTTATTCTTCCCTTGTGGGTGAAATTAAACCCTGTGCACAGAGGCCAGAGAGCCACTTAGGTCTTCAAATGGCTGGATTTACAGTAATTACTAAGCAAAACACTTCATTAAAACTGCTTTAGACCTAAAGGGAAAGCTTTGATTCAGCTACAGTTGGATTAACTTTAGCTAACAGTGGTGGAGATAAATGAGAGCGTAATGATTCCTTAATGGGATCCCCCCTTTTCCTGGGGACTTAACTCAATAGCATTATTATCCTCCTTGCTACAAATAAGAGTTATAAGCTCCAGCTGCTGGCTTTTATATGCACAAGTCAAAAGGATGGAAGAATAAAAATCTGCAGAACTAGTTGTGTACTCAGAGAAGGCACCATTAGATCTTAAATTCAACTTGCCACCTCTTTATCTTGTGGTCATTTCAGAGATTACGTTTGTGTACGTAGTCATTCAGGCACTGCTGAACCATGACTGTTGACCGTGTTGTCCGAGGGCCTCACAAGTACAATAATCCAATCCATACAAGAATTTAAATACATGATGTAAAAGCTCTTTTAACATGGCAGTATTTAGTCCTAAGGCTCCACACAATAGATGTGCTCCTTAAAGCTAGGTCTAAAGGAACCAACTAAATAAAAAATAATTAACTTTTCGTGAAATCTGGACAATGACATTTAAAAACCATATCTACTCTTGTTTCAGTTTATTAGGACAGCATCAGTCCACTCTCAAAGCAGTCACAGGGATTGCCTAGCAGAGGCGAGATGTTTTGGACATATCCAAATGCATATGGTTTTCCCCTGTACCCATTTCTGTTGGTCTTCATGTGCCTTTCATTAATTTTATGTATTTTCTTTCCCCTTTTTAGCAAGTAAAATGAAAGCAAGCGTTTGATGTTGGATTGGGTGGGAAAGAAAAATAAACCTTTGGAATCTGTCATTTCCTGAGAGCTGCATTTGATGTTGATTGTTTCTTCATACCATCTCCATTATTAAAAATTGTAACTGAACAGTGTAAGAAAGAGCTATGATTTGTATAGACTAATGGCAAATTTCTCAACGACGTTCCCTTTCTTGTGATTCAATAAATAGATGCTTTCTACCTGTCCCATGAAGTGAAATGAAGATTCTTTACTACTAGTGCTATTAGTAGTGACATTCCACACACACCAAAAAAAAGAAAAAAAAAGCTTTGCCATAGCAGCTTGAAAGTATATAATACTTTCCTTTAAAAACAAAATAGCATTCCTCAATGATTTTTGCATATACCATCTATCTGCACTGCAGTAGTTAAATTTAGCATCTCAAACCTCATTGCAGTAACAATTTCTGAAGATTCTTAGGGTGACATTCAAGACCACAAAATGAAAGTTGAGTCAGATTTTTCCAGTGGATTATTTAAACAGAGACATTTTCAAACACTTTACAGCAGACAGGTAAGTCACTGGACTGCAGGAGTACATCTATGCTCCTCTACCCAGTATTTTCCACTGGGAGAACATCTTGAGTGTGAGGCTGTATAGGTGTCTAACTTCACCTCTAAATGCACTAAGCCTCCTAATAGATCTGTGCTTGCAGCTTACGGTCCAGAGAAACACACAGCACCTTCCTCTGGAAGCACTGTTAAACTTGGTGACAGGGTATCTAGGATTTCTACGCATTGCTAGATCTTTCAGACTTCAACTGTTGCAATGGCAGTGCCTCTCATTTCTTATGTCTGTGCACTAATCACACCTGTTTTGTTAGAATGGTCTCCCTCAACCATCCTCTTCTGCTCCTTTACCTCTCTTCCTTTTTTTCTGGTACTCTGGGATCGTAAAACTCCTGCTACAAGCAACTCTCTCCGGGTAATAAAAATTTTCCACAAAAAAACCCCACCCCAAAACAAAACAGAAAAAAAAAAAAAAGGAAAAAGGGACAATAAATGGTTACTCTGGGCAGCTTAAAAATCAACCACATGATCATGGCATTTCAAAAGCTATGGCAAAGGCCTGCTGCAAACACAACTGACTGTTCTTTTGAAGTGTCCACTACACTTAAGTGTGCAGTGCCCCCCTACGACAAAGGCAGGTGGGTAGTATCTCATCTAGTGAGAGGAAAAAAAGGGCCTTTTTCTGACTGCATATGTACACAGCAGGGAGGCACAAGCAGCGCTTGTATGTCCTCCCTTCAATGAGCCATCCATAGCACCACATCAGTGCTACAGAGCAAGTCAAAAGCAGGCTTGCGTACACTCTGATGTCTTCACAATTCCATCTGCAAAATTCTGGCATAATCAGAGCTCAATTAATCCAAAAGACTGCCTGCTCTCCAAAAAACTCAGTTTTCATTTAAGGCGACATAAACGAAGAGTATAAACCAATAGCTGGAGCAACCATAGACAAGTACTTCTCTAACTCTGCAATCTCTGAGGGCAGAAATAACCATCTATATTGTTGTTAGTGCTTCTGGAAAGTAGACAGAACAAAAAAAGCTAATTTGTCCTCACCTTCTGGTGATTTTAACAGGGACAGATGAAGGGTTGAAGAGCAATATCTTTCTTTTTTCTCCGCCTCTTCAAACTTGTGTACTTCCAAGTGAATAATGATGCTGGTTGCATTCTGGCAACAACATATTTAGAAATTTGGAAAAACAACAAGAGCTTGTGGACAGAAAGGATGCTTTTTTCCCCTCTCTAAACATACACAAAGACTGACTGATAGTTGCAAGCAAACATTTTTCCCCTTGAGACTTTGCCATCAACTCCATTAAACAAAGGTACATCAAACTTGCGACATCTGTTAAACAAAATAGTACAGGAATACCATTGTTTCTTGCTGGTGGTGAGAAAAACAGCACAAAACAAAGTATTCTGTCCTTTACTTCCTCCATTAAAAAGCTTCAAACAATTTTTTTTTTTTAAAGTTATTTTTAATACACTCTCCCTTAGATTTTAAAATTACCAGTAACTTCTTTGGGGGCAACTACACTTTCATTGTACCAGTCGGTATTGCAGGACAATAATATTACACCATCTGTTTTCATGGCTTGTGTTAAATACAGTACAAAGAAATCAAATTATGGCCAGCCACATGCCTTTGGTAAAATTAAAAATCTGGTGAGATCACGTTTTCTTCAAACTCAGAAAGCCACATGTTGAACCCATGTAATGTTTTAAAGTTCAATTCTATACAAACTTCTTTTGTTCCTCAAAGTTAAACAGCTGTCACCCCACGCAAATGGCAACTTCTGTGCTGCTCCAGAAGTACGATGAAAGTTTGGAACTTCAGAGAAGCTCTCCACATGCCTTGATCTCCATTAGCTTTGTATTTCAGACAAGGGGTAGAAAGTCTAGTAAATATCCACAAACCTACAAGTCAAAGCAGTCAGTCATGATTTTTTTCCCCTTTTCACAATTAACAGTGATTGATAAATATTCTTAGTTTTTAAAAAAAACGTCCCGTAGTAACACATGCGGCTCATTTAAGCAACTGACGGTCTTCTCCTTTGAGGCGTTTTTTCCGGGGCTGTACAAAGTCATCATCCGAGTCATCAGTAAGTTCTGGATTATCTTTTTCACTCTGGCAGCTGGGTTGTACAGGGAACTTTCTCTCAGGATAAAGGTTCCTTAGAAGTTCTTCAAAGTACGCTTCAAGTTTCATACCGGCATCAGCCACTTCTGATTCAGGCTGTTGGGAGAATTAACAACATCAATGCATCACAAAATAACGTTATACTTAGATCACATTAGGTCTTTTAGGTGCTCTTACAAATGACAAAAAAAAAAAAATCAGTCAGCATTAAGAATGACGCCTGTAGAACACATGGTCCCAAAGACAAATGCGTGCAAAACAGAGGGCGAGGGTAGATCTTTTGGCCAACACCTCCAATGACTTTTTTTCTCTGATGGATTATCACAGAAGCCAATTGCAAAAGCCATACTGCCTGGGTTCTGAAAGCTATATAAAGAGATTCTAAAAACTCTTAAATCTTGACTGAAAAAAGAAAAAAAAAGAAGTTGGGTTATGCTGTGAAATATATAGGTATGCCTTCAGGGTGTTAAAGTGTTTTGGAACAACTGCTTGAAATGCTGGAATTTCTCCAGCTTATAGACCTTTTTTAATTACGGTGAAAAATATTACTAGGATAGATGATGATTGTAACAGGGAAGACTAGGCAGTCCTAAAGTCATTCATAGCCACCATGGCTGATCAGTTTCCTGAAGCGGACGTCACCATGGCAGGAAGTATTCCCAGCTACCAAGGGGGACTGGGTGAGGACACCATTGAGGCCACTTAGAGAAGCCTTTCTTCCCAGTGTAATTTTCTCGCATTTTGTGGTCCACTCAGTACCTGCATCCCTTTTTCACCATGTGTTCCCTTATGTGCAGTGAAGGATAATAACAATCACTCAACATGCAACTAGAAATCACAAGGGTGAGTACAGACCTCCCAGAATGAAAATCCCACTGAATTTAAGATTTGAGGCAAGGAGGATTAAACAAATTTTTAAATCAAATGCCCACCATTAACCTCTGCGACAAACAATTGTCCTGTTCTTTACCTGCTGTCCTGCCATTCAGCTAGCATGTTTGTTACAATCCTCTTTCCTTCTATGGAAGGATCTACATTACATAGTCATCTAACACCACAGTAGTTTCAAATGTCATCTACGATGTTTTCACTGCAGTCTCATCATCAAAATAAATTTAATAAACTAAATTCTTGTGTTGCAAGTTCTACCCCCACTACAGTTTTCCTGAAAGCAATTAAGCCTACAAAACCAGATAAAGTATCTACTTTTCTAACCTCATTAAATTCAGCACAGTTTTGGAAAATCAGTCTGAAATCAGCCACAAAATCTTCTGGCTTTGTGTAGAATGAATTGGTCACTTCAAGTCTTTTCTTGATGGTTGACAAGTCCATAGGCTTTTTGATTATTTTGTAGTAATCGGGAACCTAAATGGAGAATAACATTTTTTACCAAATGCAGTTATGTTCATTACTTATGGTTTTATAAACCTTTAGCTCTGAGGGAGATGGCAAGATTTAGTCCCACCTTCAAAGTACAATTTTAAGACATAAGAATTGTACTTTTAACATATACGCAGTTAGTTTCTGGAATAACAGTGACGTATGCTAGTTTTGCTGGCTAACATATAGTCCTCCCAATGCCTATTTTAAAATAAAAGAAAAACAAATAAAAATCCCACCTACATTGACTACATATGATAGAGGAAACAATTTGGACATTATTTTTGGATGCAGTCAAAAGAGCCATCTATTAAGTTTCATTCTCAAGACCACCACATGATAACTTTGGCAACCCACTCAAACAGAGACAGTACATGGATTGCTCAAAATGAATTTTGGTCATGAAATACGCCCAAAAAAGGATTCGGAGATATCAATGATTTTGGCATCTCAAACTGTGGTTGTGGGATTAAGATTTATTCTTTCTTTAGAAAGACTTAGAAATTAGAAAATAAGATATGAAATCCAATGATAATATTTTTATACTTTTTTCCTAACTAGATTCACATTTTAAGAGAGATGCTATAATATGTGAATTTAGTAATACATGACGATCAAATGATTAATCAATTAATCTCTTGTGCCCCTTCTTATTATTAAACTCTGTGGAATGTTCTTCAAAAGAAGAATTCTTATTCAAAGGGAATAAAAAGGGTTCAATGGAGCATATTACTTATTGATGAATTCTTTTCCCATTGACTTGTCTTGAGGAACATAAAAGAGGTACTTTTCATCTGATCATGCTGGTAACTCTTCTGTGTGTCCTTGGACTTCTAATACACCCAGGTATTGTTTACCATTTTAAACTAATAAATTTCAAGCTAATAATAAGAAATTCAATCTCATATTAGTACTATGGAGTACTCTAATTCTCAAAATCAGGTAATTTCAAAAAAACCCAAACATATCTCAATTCAACTTTTTAGTGATATCAACTCAGCATTGTGAAATCAGCAGACAGTGTTAGAACTTACTTTTTGTGTCTATTTTTGAAGTATTAAGTAAAATCAGTTCTTGGGGAATTTTACTAGCAAATCCCCTTCCAACCTAATGCTTCAACTTTTAACTCCCTTTCAGACAGTTTTAATAAAATTAAACACATTTAATACACTCAACATCTGGGAAACTTGACTTCTGATAACGGACCGTGATGGGACATAAAAATGCCATTAGAAACACGCCAATTGTGCTACTAACATAAAATAGAAAGAAGTGAGGTACATACTGTGGGAGGAACTGGATCTTGAAAAGCAAGACTCATTTCATGACAGTAGAGGTATAGCAGCAGCCTTTCACACTTCTGTGTCAAGAAAAATAGATACCCAAGTAATTAGAGAATCCTACATGATTTGTTCTAAAATAACAAACTACAGAAAATACCAGACAGATGCTCAGCACTCCCTCAGCCCCTAAGCAGAAAAGTGAGCACAGAAAATGTATTTGGAAGCAAGATTAACTGTCATAACTAGTGGCCTACAGTATTCATTCTCTCCAAGATATATCATTATCAACTCTCAAATGCATGCTATGTAACCTCACACAGTTACTAACAGCGTTATTCAGCATTTGCTGAGCCCAGCAGACGTTCCAGGGAATTAAAAAGCGTGTGTGGCTCTTAGTGCTTTACAAATATTCAGAGATAGCAGTAATATTTTTCCTGAGCTGGGTGTAACTGCTCTGTAACTGCAAAGCCTACAGTGCTTTTTGTTAGCAGCAGGAAGGAATCTCTCTTCTTTGTGTATCCAAATATATTAAACTAGATCTTGAGCCTTGGAAGAGATTCTAAGGAGAGTTTTGTGTGATTTTATGCTTGCTGATCCTGTATCAGACTATTTACAGGACTTTCACAAATCACATTTTTGTAACTTACATTTAAAGCAAAATACAAACACAGCTAGCTTTTTTCCTTTTAGATAGCAGCACATGTAAATAATGGTTCTACAGGTAGACTAAGACCCCAAATAAAATACTAATTTCAGTGTATTTACACAAGTTGCCAGTTGAAACCAAGTAAAACACTGCTGAAAGTTTCCAATACAGCTCAAAATTGCTTAAAAAAAAGTTGTAAATAATTATAAAACAACTACAAAGAAATAAGAAAAATCAAACACCCCGCCAAAACCCCAAGAATCCAAAAGATTCTGTAAAGCAGTTCAACTATCTGCAGTTGAACGGAACAATTTTCTTTAACGGTGAGGTTTAAGGGAAAAAACAAAAGTTGGAGACCCACTGCTTGCTTTGTAGCTTTTCCACCAGAACATTCAAACCTGCAAAAGGATAGCTGTTATTTCCAGAGCCTTGTATTAATCTCTGCAGGATCAGTATTGCATCTCTGTATATCTTCATTGTGAAAGAAACCACTTTAATTTTTTAAAAGGATGTTGACAAAGTGCTTTAAAGTCTAAAACCATTAGTTGATAATGTCAACCTATGCCAAATTTGGAAAGCGCAAACAAAGAAAAAAAAAATGCTCAATGCAAGGTCACTGTGTATGAGAGCTCTGGAAGAAACAGCACTTGGTAATTCCCAGAACACAGTCCCAGTTCAGAGCACCAGATCACAACCACTTCTTCATTCAGAATGTGTTGTTCAGCATGTTTACATGAAGGCTGCTATGATCTCAGAGCTTATTTAAAAAGTTAGTTCTCCTTTTTTACCATCACTTTTTAAAAGATACATAAATTTCAGAATACAAGAAGCAGCAAGACAGTACTCATTTTATCCTTACCCTACGGTCTATTGGCGCCAAACCCACAGTGTCTTCCAATTTTCTTTTTTCAGAGCTGTGAGCGGGTTTATCACAGTCATATTCAACTTCTGGCTTGGACAAATCCCGACAGAATGTACAAATCCACTCTCCACTAAAGAAGACAGACAGACACATTGACCTCAGTGATGTAGCACACTTGACAAAAGGCTTTCCACATATTTCTGGATAACTTCCTCATTTGTGGGGTGTTTGATTCTGCATTGCGTGTTGCTTTGGGGTTGGTGGTTTTTTAAACACTGTAAAAGGCAGAGACTGCTGGTAAAAATGCTGTATTAGAACTTTGTTTCCTCTTAATGACACTGGTGTCACTTATGGTGTCATAACAGAAAAATGGTTTGTCATAACAGACAAATGGTGTCTACCTTTGTTTGTACTGAAATTTTTCACTCGAGCTCATAGGATTCAACCAAAGCATTATTGAGAGTTTTGTTTCCTAACTACAGAGAGACTGAAGGAATTATATAGGCCGAACAGAAGGAAAAGTGTTAGTGTTATATGGTGAGAACTATATATTCTCTCTACAAGCTTGATCTACAACACATTACTACTCTACATAGAATACCCTAGGCAAGGCTTTTTGGAAAACTGGAAATTCTTCACTCCCTAAAACTTTCAGATGTTCCTGATTTTATCGGTTAGTCTAGGAAAACCCTATAGATTTACATGACAGCGTAAGATTATGACAAAATTAGTTCTGTAAGCTGTGTTCACTGACTCTCTAATACAATTTGTGAACCTCAAAGTTTTGAAAAACCTATGAAGAGTCTATATTTTTAATATAAACGAAGAAACACAAATGAAGAAACTTGCATGCTTGCAGATAACCACAAGAGGGCTGAATTGTACTTCTTATGTCCTAGACAGAATTCGGCAATAAGGAGTTATGAGATCTAACTGCGTGTATTTACTCAGAGGTATGCTATAATGACAAGATCTTTGTAAACGGGAAATAGTTTCTGCAGTGCCTTTTAATTCATCTCAATAGTAAGGCAGACGACTTTCCAAGTAAAAAAAAAAAAATCTTACTGTTTTTTATTTAAAGTAATCCAAAGATTTCCACCATCTGCTAGTTGTAGCATACAGTAGTGAATAATTGGCATTTTCCTTCAAAGAGACTTTTACCTTCTACTGTCTTAACTTGATGGAGTTATTTATACGACAGTGTCACCTCTGTGCCTGGACTAGCATCAGAGAAATGATGTGGCAGATAAACAAAAATAGATAAAAGCCATGATATAAAGATCTCATGATACAAGAAAACAGGAAACACATGAAAGATGGAGGAATGATGCATTTAAATATCCAAGAATCAGGAAGAGTGTGGTGGGTTAGAGTGAAGGAAAAAAGATGCAGTGACCTCATGAATCTATAGGGGAAATTGTTCTATCCACCTGAAGCAAGAACAAAAAGCAATCATGAAAGAAGTAGACCGACACTGCTGACATACTAATAAAGGAATTATTTTGTGTGTTTGAAGGAACTAATGCTAAGAGACCAAAGTTTGTTAAGCAGACTGTTAACACCTGAAAAAAAAAAAAAAAAAACAAACAAAAAACCCACCACAAAGATGAGAACAAAAACCTGATGCATCTGATGCCAGGAGGAAAATCAAGCTAACTGGAGTTCTGAAGTCCAGGAACACAGTGCACTTGTATTAATATGCACCTTTACAGATCTGAACACTTGTCAGAAAAGTTGGTTTTGGCTCCCTTGGCCCCGGACATCATCATCTCAGTTTCCACAGAATGATCCAGTAAAAGAGAGACATTTTAAAGACTTATTCTTGAAGCTTTAATAGAAGCAAAGCCTTGTAAATACATAGTTATCTGCCTGCTTGAAGATTTTTTTTTTCCTTGTCAGAAAGGCACAAATGTTTATTAGTTTAAGCGCTTACTGTAACTTTACTGGGTTTTGCTTATAGCAAAGCTGTAACATAGCATCATTTTATTTAAAAAACACCTGTAATTTGAAGTTTCAAAAAGTAAAAGAAACATTTTTATGTGCCATTTCTAGTGACATTTAAAAGAGTAGATATGCTTGCAGAAGTATGCTTGTTCAGAGTGGCACAAAGATAATCAATGTACTAAACTAAGTTGCTATCCAAATGTTTTACACCAGCAAACTATGCTGATATTTAATAAGAAAACCTAATATTTATAAAAGCATTAAACAATGAACATGTTACGGCAGATGTTTTTATCCTTTAATACTAATAAGCTTATTGCATGGCATTTCCAAGTTGGAACATTGCAAAATGCCGTTTATTTTAATCAAAGACACTAATTCCAGAACCAAATGCCAGTAATGCTTATAACAACCTGTTTAAGACTGTATTTTGAAACTCAAACTTACTGTTTTGTAACAGCCAATCAAGAAACCCTACTGCTTGTTGCAACATTGAACGAGAGATATTAGAAGATGTCAGTTGCTACATCCTGTGCTTGGAGTGTAGCCATTTTTAGGACTATAGTAAATAGTAACTTTAATACTATATTAGCTTAGATTTTTCTTTAAGTTTATTATTATTATTGTTGTTGTTATTAAAATGTAAATCTTTTATGTCATCCTTAAAACATTTTACGACAGATTGGTAAATTCTGTGGCCCAATTTTAATAATAGATGCCCTAGATGTAAGTGATCTTGCTTAATTGCCAAATAAGTGAAGACTTTTATTTATTATTTGTGGCTGCAAATCTGCAAAGTTGAACTGGAGTTTCGATGCAAATTCCAAACGATTAATAAAACTTCAAGACTTCAAAGAGGATACTGTTCCTTTGAGGCGAAAACTTCTTGTACTGGGTTTCACAATACAAAGCTGATATCTTTTAATGCAATTTTAGATGGAATTGAAGGGATCATAATTACCTTGGAAAGCTCATCAGTGTAGGGACATGACAAGAAAGATGGAATACTTTGGGACACTTCTCACAGCAAAGGAGCTCCCCTCCATTTTGACATACTGCACACCAATCTTCATTGGGATCATCCTCTTTTCTGCCCTCCCCAATGTGGGGGGGACCTATCCATCCTGTCTTCCCACTGGACGTGTTCTCCTGCAGTATCCCTGGCTGATCATCTGTGCTGTCAGGTGCATCTGTTCTTAAGACAGCTTCATCAGAAGTGGAATTATGATTGCTATCTAACAGCAATGAAGTAAGTATGCTTCTTGAAAAGGTGGCCTGTAAGGAGAAACAAAGGAAGCCAGATTATAATATTGATGTGAATTTACATGACCCTAACAAGCAACCTGACCAGAATAATGAATTTATATGCAGGCAGCCATACACCTTGCAACATGCATGCAAAAAGTACTATCGTACTACAGCATCAGGCAACTAAACACAAGAAATCAGCTATGAAAGGCTATTTACTGCTCACTGCTCTACTAGTAAAAAATAAAACTAATCTTTGATGCCCCGAAAGTCTAGCAACCTTATTTATGTATATTACTGCACTACGATTAGAAACACTTCCTAGCATTACATGAAAATTTGATGTTTGCAAACTATTTCCTGCCTTCCCAGGTTTTCAATGGATAAAAGCAGTCTGATTGCACCAGTTAATTAATTGAATTGGCAGTAGAGCTAGTTTTATTTTGTATTTCACTTCTTCCTTTTATTTAGCTTTTTAGTTTTCCCCTGAAAAAGTCCCCAACAGAATATTAGTAAATTATTTTGTTCCCCATAAATGCAAAATACCCTCCACCAAAGAGAAAGGAGATCCTTATAACTTAATATTACATTCCGAGGCCGGGATTCCTCATCTGTTTCTTGCTTCACTATAACAACTGGGAAATCAAAGTTCTCATTTGGTGCACTTGACTCCTGTTTAATTCTGATGGGCTCCAACATAACAACCGGGACTTTGTGTGTAGAATCAGCTCCTGGTGGCCTGCTGGAGGAGCCAGAACTGTAATGACAGAAAGAGGCAGGAAAAAAAGGAAAGAGTCAGAACTGGCTGCCTTCTGTACACTGATGCTTTCCGAGACTTCAGGATGCTAATCCATTTTGTTTCTTTGAACCCGGAGCACTGCAGTATTACTTTTATAGGAAACAACATGCAAGTTTATTTCCTTTCATGTATATTGAAAAGGCATTACAAAAAGGGAAAATTTTAATGGTGCAGTTCCAGAACTAGAGAATTACTCATGGTTTTACTCCCCATTAGTGCAAGATTTGCAAATAATGTCTGTTTCTTTTAGGTCATACACAAAAAAGCACTTCCACTGAACATCATCCCACTTTGGAGGAGATGCAGCTGTATTTTGGGGAAGGCCAGTGTTTCTCCAGAGCTGAACTGATCATTGTAAACCACACAAACAAGTAAGCCAGATAAAACACATATTTACATTATCTTGGAAGAGTTTCTTACAGCCTTGCAGCTCTACCAAAACTGGGGCCCTACTTTTAGAACTAGATCTGCCTTTTTTCATGTGTTTAGTCATAATATGATGAGAATGGACAACACACTTAAAAATACCAGCTTATGACTATTTTTTTAATAATAATGAAGAATTTTACAGCTAACAAAATGAATTCAAGCAGAAGCAGATAGAATCACATTTTTTACATGCAAGTAAAAGACTCTTCAGGCAAACATTTAAACAGTTCATAAGAGTCTTTCAGAGAATTTACCACGTTAATGGAATAGAGCAAAAGGTATTCTATATTAAAAAGCATCTGCATTTCCAATTCAAGTAGGATGAATGTCATCTGATTTTTCTCTGCATGAAAAATTAATCTCATGTCAGATGTATGCTCTAATTTATTGGAACACATTAATGGATCTGTGCTCTGCAAACAACATTGCGTAAATCTATTTGTTCATTAATATTCCATCACTAAGGGATAAAAACATTTGTGTAGACTATCAGTAGATATCTAGTGCTCACTTAACGAACTGTATTATGGGAGAAAATTCTTAATAATCCTCTTTGTAACATCAGTTCCTTAGATCTGAAGTCATTTATAGTTCCACGAGGACTTTCAATATGCAACCTTGTCCTTTAGCTGATTTTTCTGAATTTAAAACCTAACTTAGAATTGGCATTCTTTTAAGAACACCAACCTAGCCATCATTTACAGAGTTAATACATTTTTAGATGTGCTATTAATACATTACAAATGAAGTTACTACTCTTAGAATGCAAAGAGTGCTGTAATATCCATCGGGCCTGGCCTGTTAACAGAGAAGGTGAGGCAAATTGACTTCTATATGCATTAATGAGAGAAGAGACTGGGGCATGTTCTATGGAGGTGGAAGTTACACCTTCTCTCCCACTCTTTCCTTACCTCTCTCTGCTCCCAACACTGGAGGCACTGGGTGAACGAATTGGAGGGTGTATGTTTGTCACACTGACTCCTCCTAGGACAGAAAAATTAGATTAGAACAAAACACAGGTCTGTGCCAAGTCTGAGACGTGACTCAGAGAAGTACACAGGTTTTGGGGAAAATTTCTCCTGCAGTATCATTTATTTAGCCCGTATCCCATTTAATACAAATTCACAAGAGGATGAGAAGCATCGGAATGAGAGGACTAAAAAGGGGTCCCATTGCATTTAAGCAGGCTGATGGGCCAGTACCTTCGCCTTGCTGACCCCTCCACCTGATCACTGCAGTTTGTTTTGCCTTACCTTATTAAATTCTAGATCTCTCTAGAGATCTACTAGGAAATTTTAAGCCAGACGAGCTGGCGACTAGGAAAAAGTCTGGGGGCCAGATATGAGAGAGACCAAAGGTCTGGGGACCAGATAGCCAAAAGACTTGTGAAGGACATTTTTGCTGAGCGTTGGTCCTGAGAAACCAGAGTGGGCTGCTTGTGCTGTCTGTGAATGCATTATCCACCTGTCTCAGCTAATCTGCCCAAGCTCATCAACGCCATGAGACTGCACGAATGTTGCACAAGTGCTCCCTGGGAATTCACACGCACATAGCCTCACCACAGGCCAGAATGGGAAATGGGAGTAAGGAGCAGCTGCTGATTGCCACCAGGCATGGCGATAGGAATCCCCTCAGTCCTTCGAGTCCACCACATTTTGCTACCCATAACAATAACCTCTCTGGTCAACCTGTGTCAGTGCTGCACTACCTTCCTAGTGAAAAAGATTTTCTAATATCCAAATTGAACTTCCCAAGTCACCATTTGTAGCCACTGTCTCCTGTTACATCCTATCTTGCTTTTTCAAATACTTGTCTCCTACCGCAGCTTCTAGGTTTTAATTTGGTGTACCCCTAACAGTGACATTTTTCTATGTCTTTCTATGCAATTTGCTAAAATATATCATGTTTTTCCCTCCATGTTTTTAAGATCTGGCCACTTACTTTTGTTGACAATGCTAAAATATTGTCTCAACTTTACCTCCTACTAGGGTTTCTACAACTTTGCCTTCATTTTCATATTTCTCATCTTCGATATAAAATAGAATTAACTAATTCCCATATCAGTGTTAACAGTGTCACGTTAGATTTTTCCATTACACAACTTCAACGGAAAACTGCACCACATTGCAATTACCCGAGAGGCCTGGTGATGGTACCGATGAATTTGGTGACTGCACAGTTCTGTTCGAAGGGGGTTTTGGCTGATTCTGCTCTGCAGCGCCATCCTTCCTTACAACATTATCCAGTGTGATGTTTCCTGAACAATCAATCTAAAAGGTGGGGAAGAGAGGGGAAGCAGTTAGTGTTGGGAGGGGGAAAAAACCCGCAACAACCCCCCCCCCAAAAAACCACCAACACAAAACCACCCCATGCCTCTGCCATACTGTTATTTTGAAGGTGAAGACCAAAATGCATTTCACGTAACTTTAGCCATCCAAAAAGTGAGGTGGTTACTTTAAAATAGGTCATCTTGCTTTCTCTAAAAAGAAAAGAAATGGCCAAATCCAGACAGTGCTTCATTTTAAGATCAGATGATTCTGTAAGTGCCAATTTTTCTCCATCAGCTACAGAGAAGGCTTATATCAAGACAGGTAGCTTTCACACATTAAAGTAGGAGATGAATTTTTATCTCCACACCTTCTTTTGACATGCTCACGTTATATACTCTAAAAAAAGATAATAAGCAATACACAAACTACCCATTAATCCACTAGTGTTTAATAGGACTGGAAGAACCTCAAAGGACACTCAATTCCATCTCTCCCACATACCTTCTGGGCAGGGTTTTTTTGACTCAAAATGCAAACAGCAAACCAACACTTGTTCTTTCCACCCACAGCCCAGGCCAGACAACCGAACTCTGTTTTAGGGGTCCCCAATTTACCATTCTAAGTTTCTGTAAAAATTACACATTCTGGTTTGATAAAGAGAAATGACCTTTCGAAATGATAGTTTTTTTGCAATACAAAAGATCATGTTTGATAAGAAAATAGGTCACCTTGGTATCAGTTTTCTCAATTATCCAGACACCTCACAAATCCACTGGTATCAAACACATTGAGCACTGAAATTTCTATTTGTAAGCTACACTTATTTGAAGTGGATGCAGAAGTCTCTCTTAAGTCAGCATATTTACGATGATTTGGGCCATGTATCTTAATAGCATAACTTAACCATATACACGTAGAAGAGTTCATAATAATACTGTGCACAAAAATCAGTATGCTAAAACATCTCGCAGACTCGGTAGTTTTATGATCATGTTGTGTAGTTTACCTTTTAAGCCTGACAGACACTGTGATTCTGTAGTCTATTTACTCCATTTAAAAAATAGAACACTTTTATCTGAGAGTTTATTGGTGAGAACAAGAGACAGGTGGGAGAAACAGGGAGTAACAGCAAGTTATGACTAGAAAACCACGACATTTCAGATATCTACAAACCTTAGACAAAAAGGCTCGGCAGTTATTTGAAAGAATAAAGTCAATTGACTAAAGCTCAACAGCTCTGACAAACACGTACCAATCAGAAGAAACTATGTGTGCTGGTTTTGGCTGGGATAGAGTTAATTTTCTTTATAGTGGCTAGTGTGGGGCTATGTTTAGGATTTGTGCTGAAAACAGCGTTGATAGCACAGGGATGTTTTAGTTATTGCTGAGCAGTGCTTACACAGAGTCAAGGCCTTTTCTGCTCCTCATACCACCCCACCAGTGAGTGGACTGGGGGTGCACAAGAAGCTGGGAGGGGACACAGCTGGGACAGCTGACCCAGACTGGCCAAAGGGCTATTCCATACCATATGACGTCATGCTCAGCATATAAAGCTGGGGGAAGAAGAAGGAAGGGGGGAACCTTCGGAGCGATGGCATTTCATAGAATCATAGAATGTCCTGAGTTGGAAGGCACCCACAAGGGTCATCAAGTCCAACTCCTGTCCCTGCATTAGACAACCCCAAAATTCACACCATATGTCTGAGGGCGTTGTCCAAATGCTTCTTGAATATTGTCAGGCTTGGCACCATGACAACCTCCCTGGGGAGCCTGTTCCAGTGCTCCACATCCTCTGGGTGAAGAACCTTTTCCTAATGTCCAACATAAACCTCCCCTGGCATATCTTCCTGCTGTTCCCTCGAGCTCTATCGTTGGTCACCAGGGAGAAGAGATCAGTGCCTGCCCCTCCTGCTCCCCTTGTGTGGAAGCTGTAGACCTTGATGAGGTCTCCCCTCAGTCTCCTCTTCTCCAGGCTGAACAGACCAAGTGACTTCAGCTGCTCCTCATATAGCTTCCCCTCTAAACCCTTCACCATCTTCGTGGGTGTAGTTGGCAGGATTGTTTTCCCAAGTAACCATTACACGTGATGGAGCCATTACACGTGATGGAGCCCTGCTTTCCTAGAGATGGCTGAACACCTGCCTGCTGATGGGAAGTAGTGAATGAATTCCTTGCTTTGCTTTGCTTGCGTGCACGGCTTTTGCTTTACCTATTAAACTGTCTTTGTCTCAACCCACGAGTTTTCTCACTTGTACTCTTCTCACTTTTACTCTTCCGATTCTCTCCCTCATCCTGCTGGGGGGGAGTGAGCAAGTGGCTGTGTGGTGCTTAGTTGCCAGCTGGCGTTAAACCATAACACTATGAAAGAGAAGTTTAGAAGCTTAAGAAAAGATGATCTTACGCTCTTTCTGTCACCTGCTCACAGGCATGTTAGAGCATATAAGAAGAAAAGAAGTACCAAAAGGAAAAGATATAAGGAATATATCTGGTATGCCAACAATTAATACCTACCTAAGATAGCCCTTTCAATGAGTTCAGAATACATTAAAAAATGATAAAAGTTTACCAGAAATACCATCAGCAAACCAGTACTATCTATGGACACTGGTAAACAAAAGCTAAGCTAACTCATTTTTGTTAGTATCATTATGGGGGATGAGGGAAAAATATGCAGCATCCAAATAAACAAGTCCGATTACAATTACAACCTGCAATGTTATTTTTCTTAGTTGTCTTAACAGCTCTCTCTCTCCCAGAACAGTTCTGAATATTGCCATCAACATGTAGGGAATCCTGCATTGTTTTTTTCTGGAACTGTCTCATTTTGAAAAACAGAGGAAGAATTCCAGTCTAAAAGGTTTCTACTTTTCACAAACATTAAGACTTAATTCCATAAAACATTGCTCTTATGTTACACTTACATCAGGAAGAGATGGTAGGTTGTAAGAGCTACCCACTGGAGAACTCAAATCTATCACAGGGGGACCGTATGTCTTCCCATCACATCCTACAGCACTAGTGACTGTGGGGCTGGATGGAGTAGATGTTGTGCTGCTTGCAGTTGAAAGAGCAGTTGAAGTTTGTCCACTACTGATCTGCCACTAAAAAGAAAAGACAATAATCCATAATTCAGCATTATTTTTTTCAACAGATCACATCTACTGCATATACTGGTTCTAACTCATCAGTTAAACAAGCAGCTTAGTTCAGGAAGCTGAATTCAAACATAAAATCCTGATTCACTCTGAAGTTATCTAATTTCAAGAACCAATCTTACAAGACAAGGGAAGATGACAAGTAGTTGAAAACTATGAATAGAAGAAATGAATGTGAATTCTTAAATTCAAAGCTATATCTCATTGTTAAGTATCTATTAATATTTCATGCTGCATTGACAGTGTTGTGGGAGGAATGTAACAGTTTTAGTGAAATAAAAGCATTACAGATAATAGGCCAAATGCACAACTGCTCCAGTGCTTTATTAAGTAAATAGCTATAGTGTCACTTGGATGCCATCAAGTACTTGAAGTTGTGCTTCCCTTAACAACTTAAAGTGATTAAGAATTTGAAATGCTGACTGGATCTCCACCCACATATATATTTAACACCATGATATGAAGTACACAGTAAAGTCAGACTAAATTTCTTTCTTATTTAGATATATGCAGTTTTCAATGAAATGACTTTAATAGAATTTCATTGCAACTGTAGGCAAAATTTGACCCTGCTCAATTCCTTTTTAGTCAGTCATTCTATTTACTGGTTTCGAGTTTCAGAAAGACATTACTAGACAATAAAAATACTTGAAAGGCGGGCTTGCAGACAGGCCAATCTTCTTTTCAGAGGCGCAGAATAGAAATGACTTAGTTTTTGTTACTACGGGGTCTCTTAGATACTGTACAGCTTTCTTCAATTTAGTTGGAACTACTCCTCTGATGTTGCAAGCATTGCAAACATGAATGATATTACACCACTTCTCAGGTCACAGGTCAGATTAATTTGATTCTTTCCTGCTTACCTCTAGTGACATGATTTTGTTTTTCCTTGCACATACCTAACAACTCATGTGTTAATAAGCTTTTCAATAAAGATTATTTGCCTTCGTGAACATTCAGAAAACATCTGAAGTGTTTGCTTCTGCCCCAGTTCAACTGCTGATTAGCTGGTATTGATCAGTCTTACTCAGCAGAGGTCCCACAACTGTGGACTTTCCCTTTCCTCCTTATCTGTAAAAGTTCAGATTTGGCATACTTTGGAGAATGGTGGCAGCTATAGCTTTTTAGTCAAGCTTGTACGTGGTTCCTAGTGAAGTCACTAACATCAAGCTAAATAGTGGGATTTTCTATTGTGTCTCTTCACTGATTTCAGCATGCAGACCATGACCATGTTAAGTTTTGCATAAGCGGCCAGAAATCACAGTAATAGGAAACGAGAGAATGAAACACCTACATAGCACACACAGTGGCTCACTTCCGTAATGCTTCAGCTGCTTAGAAGTGTCAAAATGAAAGAAACTTGACAGTTATCTCATTAGGAAAACTGTGGGTATCTTGTCATAGAGAAAAATGCAGTCTCTGTTCTAATTGAAAAGCACTCTAGAAACTTAATATAAAAGTAAGATGATATAAAGCACATTTGATGTTTTATTTCTACATGGCGAGTGAAAACAGAAAGAAACTCTACCTGTTTTATAGCTTGCTGTGCCAAGAATGCCATTTGCAATGGGTTGGGCTTTATTGCTTGCCTTGGTAGGTTCTGATTTTGGGGAAATCTCATCTGTTGTGCAGGAAGAGCTGAACCATTGGTCTTGGGGCTATGATTCTGAAAATGGATCAAGCGTGGAGGTGCCTGCATGAAAACAAACAACTCTGCAAGTTAGGTGACATCTATTCAATGTTCCAGAAATTTTTACCAAGTGGCCCTTTTAAACTTCTGAAACTCTTAAAAAATTAGATGCAAATAGTACCACACCATTTATCTGAATGATCACACAACACATTGATTTTCAATGTTAAAAACAAAACCTAGTAGACAGTTTTGAATTATTCTGATATAATAAACGCACATACATCACAAAGCCAGTGAGAGTTCCAACTTTGAAAGTTATATGGAAGAACCACAGAGTTTTACACAAAAAAGCCTTGGAAAAAATTAATGACAGATTCACTTTTTAATCATTTGGCAAAAATACAAAATATGTAGCTCAGCACTATATATGGTTGGATACCATATGATTTCTTTTTTAATGAATAAAAATAGGCTGAGTGCTACCACACATTTTGCCAGACAAGTTTAAAATGCCCATTCAATTCTCAGTAAAGAAAATGTTCCCTAACCCTTTTACCTAGCCATGTCCTAAAGATGAAGCTATGTGAAGTTATGTATCTAGACGTAATTTCTTTCTTTTATCTTTCTTTACTTTCTCCTTCAGTGCCATGGAAAAAAAGAGTCTTCTCTGGAAACAGCCATAACTTACCTGATGAGAAGCAGGAGGTTGCTGCATGGCTCCTGGCATTCTTGGATTTGGTACACCTACTGGACCTGCTCTGCGTTGAGCTTGCTGTCTCTGAGCCATGACCTGTTGCTGCATGTGCTGGAGTCGGAGCTGAGCTAAGCTAATCTGCGTTGGGAACTTAGATAGCTGGTTTGAAGGTAAGCTGCCTGGTGGCTGTAAGTTTGTTTCCATCACAGGGCTCTTGGGCATATGTGGTGGGGTTTCTTTATCTTCAATTACCAAAGAACCTAGTTTAAACAAAATAAATAAAATTAATACCAAAATATTGCAGTTAGCAGAAATGCTATTTTTCCTTTTATACCATGCAGTCATTGTTCATTATGGTAATATAAAGAGCAGATAAAGGTGAGATAAAGGACTCTCTTTATTTTCTTTGTTTCCCTGGAAAGAAAAAGGTTGCATTTTATAGCAAACTGTCTTGTGCTGCAGCCTCCTCTATATGGTGGGTTCTCCTAGGAAGGTGTCCTGGCCTCTCCAGAAGAGCAAGGGAGCAAACTTTCAATGGGAAAGAGGATCCTGATCCAATCATCTGAAAAAAAGATTTAACTGTATCATAAAACTTTAAGGTATTGTGATCCTTTCTGGCCTCTGAGTCAACATCATGGAAAACTCAAATGATACCCTCAGTTGCTACATACCACCAATTCTAGGATGTGATGGGCACCTCCAGGAGATGTTTTATCTTTCTCCACTGACTTAGAAGGAAATTTGACTAGACAGGTAACATTTAGAGATTAATGCTGGGTGAGAGATTTTATCTGAAGAGATACATAGTGTGATTACAGGAAACTCTCATGTAAAATTCTGGCTACCTCATCCAAGAAACATGAATTCCAACTAGAACAGAGTTTGATTTGATTCAAGGGAATAGCACACTCTTTGACCAGGAAAAGACAAAGACACTTCCTTTGTTTAAAATACAGTGAAGTAGGGAAAGTTATGGTCCAAGACCGAGAGTTAAAAAATTCCAGTGATCTGCAGAGGGTTGCACAACAGCTTTTCAATACAAGTGGGAGGTAGACACCTCATTCTCCCTTCTCTCCCAGAGATTTAGGGCTGCTTCCCAGGAGAGTTCACCTCATGAGGTGGGTACACCACATGACAGTTTGACAATCGCTGTTACTTGAAATCACCCTCTGCCACTTCTCTCCTCATATCCATCGGTCTCTGTGGATTCTGTGCGGTCTAGCCTGGATCATTTTGCAGGAGATTATCTGAAGGAGGAGGAAACTTCTTGCATTTTATATTCCTCTTTTTCATCCCAAGAGCTGAGAAGCTATGCAAGTAGCATCATTCTAGTCTCCTATCTAGACACAGGCACAGAGGGAGTCTAGGCCAGCCAACATACTGTAATGCAGAGCAGGGCAAAAAGCTAACGTCAACAATACTATTTTCATATTGACACTTGGTAATTTTGTTGTTGCATACATTTTAATTATGATTCTACCACATCAGCCATTAACAAAAATATTAAACATGCTAAACAAAATTGAAAAAAACTACCAATCTATTGCCTAATACCCTTTATTAAGCCTGTAACAGGTCTAGTCAATGTTTCCCATAAAGTGAGCAGAGAAAAATGCAAATGAGTAAGTTTTCCATATACAGCTGTATGAAATATTTCACTACAGTCAAAATAGATCTGTTTTATTTTCTTTCTCTAGAAAAGGAATTACCTTGACAAAGAATGGTATTGACTATGCTACAATCAACTGTCAAACCCATACCGCATTTTCATTCTGTTCTCTCCAAGTCTAATTACATCTTCAAAAGTCTTTCCAGACTTAACATCTGTGGTACAAAGCTACTTATCCGAAGGTACTACAGAGAATGATTCCCTTCCATTATTCTAGAAAACCATGGGTTATCATACAATTTTTGCAATTAAAACACTTTAAATGTTGTATTTGTTTTTCTTAAATACATTCTGAAATCCATAAGAGAGCTATCCTATTAGTGTACAGATGCTATCACACTGTCAGCAACATGCAGCCTGCCTAGAATTCAAGCCATTCCCAAAGTAACTTGTTTCTTTACTCAGACTTTATTTTATTTTTCCTTCAGTGGTTCTTAAATCTGGTTTATCTACAAAAAAACCGAACATGTGTGATCATAAATGTAACAGCCTAAAGGTTGTGATTTCTGAAACCAGATAGATAAACGTGATGTGGTTTTATCTATCACTTAAATAGATAAACTGTTACAAGGACTCCTATGCTGATCTATACAGGTGCCATTTCTATTGTAGCACTTTTCAGAAGTTAAAGGAACATGTTTCAGCAGCCCATTATATGAATAAACAAAAAAGAGCCCCAAAACCAAACACAAGAAAAAGCCTCTCTTGACAAGCATCATCTCAGTTTACCAGCAGTTCAGAGTTATCACCACACAGCTTGACAGTTCGTTTCTGGAAACAAGAGATTCACTTTTGATTCCTTTCCCAAAGAAAATTATTTACAAAGAAGGAACTTGGAGAATTTCCCTGCTACTATCCAGTGTCCTGGTGTGTGGGGAAAGGAGCTTGTTCGCCATAAAGCACTGCCATACCACTTTCTTTCTCTGCCTTTGTAGAGAAACATATATTTGCACCTCTCTGTACATTTGTAGAGCGCTCTGCACTTTTTGATAAAAGGCAGAAAAGGTCCCACAGGTATCTTGCAAAACATTCAGCACATGACAGAAAGAAAAAAAATGCCGATCAAGCTAACAGCAGAGAGAGGAAGGAAGCATGTCAGCAGTCAAAATCCTAAAAAGACCTCTAAGCTTTAATTCCTGCTCCTAAGATGATGAGTTACTAGGATGCTTATCATCATTAAACTCGGGCTTTCAGGCAACCACACAAGCAGGCTACCCGCAAAGCTTCCAGGTTCTGGGATTCACCAGTATCATAAAACCCTAGCAACATATAGATGTAAGAAAAAATGCAAGGACGAGACAAAAAATGTACCAGACCAAACATAAAGGCAAGGGAAACGCTGCCAGCAGGCAGGGGCTAGCAGGGGAAATGCCACCATTATGCAGGGGAAATGCTACTGGCAGGCAGGGGCTGGCAGAAGACATGCCATCGGCAGGCAGGGTCCAGCTGGGGAAATGCCGCCGGCAGGCAGGCTCCGGCAGGGGAAATGCCGCCAGTGTGCAGGGGAAATGCCACCGGCAGGAAGGGCCGGCAGGGGAAATGCCACCAGCAGCCAGGCTTCGGCTGGGGAAATGCCACCAGCAGGCAGGGGAAATGCCACTGGCAGGCAGGCGCCGGCTAGGGAAATGCCGCCAGCAGGCAGGCTCCCACTGGGGAAATGCTGCTGGCAAGCAGGGGAAATGCCGCCAGCCAGCAGGCGCCAGCAGGGAAAATGATGCTGGCAGGCAGGCTCTGGCTGGGGAAATGCCACTGGCAGGCAGGCTTCGGCTGGGGAAATGCCGTTGGCAGGCATGGGAAATGCCGCCAGCAGGCAGGGGCCGACAGGGGAAATGCCGCCGGTATGCAGGGGAAATGCCACTGGCAGGCAGGGACTGGCAGGGAAAATGCCAGTGGCAGGCAGGCTCTGGCTGGGGAAATGCCACCAGCAGGTAAGGGAATGCCACCAGCAGGCAGGCGCCAGCTGGGGAAATGCCGTTGGCAGGCAGGCTCCAGCTGGGGACATGCTGCCAGCAGGCAGAGGCTGGCAAGGGAAATACTGCCGGCAGGCAGGGTCCAGCAGGGGAAATGCCACTGGCAGGCAGGGGCTGGCAGGGGAAATGCTGCCAGTATGCAGGGGAAATGCTGCCGGCAGGCAGGGGCCGGCAGGGGAAATGGAAACTAGATCAAAATCTATTGGGTTAATGAAGATGAAGTACATTTACAACTCTGTTAAAAGCATGCTTTCTCCTGAATTCCACCCCACAACTTCAGGGAAGACAATCTAAAAGCCAGACAACTGTCAAAAAGTAGTGTTCTCTTGCCTGTTGTTCTGTTTTTCTTTGGCTTTCTCCCTTTCTCTTCATCTCAGCTCTCCAAGGCTTATTGTTCAGCATGACAAGGCAGCAAATGGGGGTTTTTGAACATATTATGCTACTGCTATGAGTTTCAGCTTGGGAAGATGGGACTGAAGCAGAAGAAAGGTCTGGAAGATGCAGAATGAGACTGACTTCTGGAACCCTTTCTTAGGATGTGAAGTAGGGTTATAGATTGCGTTCCTTGTTTCAGAAGCCAGAAGGCATGTGTATTGCCCAGGAAACTGAAAGCTGCTATTTTCACCATCACATACACCATTCAAGCAAGGTAAGTTTGTTTTAATACCTTACCATAAATATTCATAAATAATACTTTTTCCCATACAACGCACTTTAAATGTCTTCTACAGGTAAGGAAGTAAATCTAACAAACTAAATCAAGAAATTAATAGTGAAAAGGTTATTTATCTTCACAAAACGAAAGCTGTTTTCAAAATGGGATCAAGATGCTAAAGGGCTAATAAAACTTTATCATACCTAGATTGAAAATATTTTGAGCCCAGAAGCTAGGATCACAGTGAAACTGGATGGTATTGTTAGTCACTGGTGAAGCATCACACCTTGCTCGGAGAAGATATCGTAGTCGATATGTAATCTAGAATGGAACAAAACAAGATTTTTTTCTCTGAGGCCAGAGCCATGTATCTGAACAGCATAAAAAGTCTTCAAAAAAAACAAAAAGAAAACCTCCAAGTCCCCCCCAAAAACAACAACAAATCAACCATGAACAAGACCCTAGAGAATTGAGATGAAAGACAGAGAATTTGTCCAAGCTACAAATAAAAGAGGTATTCTTAATATCTTGCCCTTATTCCTAAAGTAGTTTTAAAAAGCAATCAACTACAGCCTAAAAAAAATTAATTCTTCTCCCCTGTCAAAATACATATCCTTCCACAAACTTGGTCATTACATTCAATGACTTGAACTACTTGCAAGCAAAGTACAGATTCACATAACCACTGTTGGTTTTTTTTTCCCCCCAAACCTATGTTACCCCATTCATTGTTCTTTCAAAGAAAACTATCACATCCTTTTGGCAACAAGTATCATCACAGGGAATTTTCCTTTGTAACAAATTTAAGTTTTCTTCAGAGAGCCAAAGAACAGATTTTATAAACTTTGTCTTTGAAAACTCCTTGGTTCCAAAGAACTGGACTATGATTACAGTACACAAGCAGGATACTCTATCAAATGCTCAGTATATATCTAGCTCCTAGAAAGAAAATATTTTCTTGCGGTTGTTTCACTAGAAATATCTAACACAGGCATTAATTTTAGAATAACACGCAGCAGAAAACAGAAAAAACTTAAGAGTTCAACACTTATTTTTCTTGAATAATATATTATTTCCTGGAAAAGTTCAAGAGACATAGTTGGCAAAATCATCTTACCTGTTTAAAATGATACTAGTTATCTTTTACACAGGAATTTTATAAGAGCTTCCAGTTTACAAGTTTTTTCTTTCAATTTTAGGCAGGTCAGTTTTACACCAGAGACAAAAAACATTTATCAAGACTTAATTCTTTTAATCACCATGGAAAATTTTAAGTGCGCTACTATTTTGAATATAGATTTCCTAGGATTTCTGTGTACGCTACCAGAATCAAGTATACTACACTATAGAAATTCAAGTCTTTTGTCCTGTCACCAATACTGGTTGCACACAGTTCTTGTCATAGTTTGCTCCATATATTTCTTACTGTGCACGCACATATGTTGTAGATAAACTCATGACTAGACTAGTTACCTCCAGTCAGTAACAGTGGTAGCTACCAGTGTTTTGTTTGTGCCAGATGACTAGGCTGGGAAACTGATGTCTTCCTGCAAACTGTTTAGTGTGCTATTTCCCTGAAGTACAGACATTGCCTCCCAGCTGTACCTCTTACATTTAAGTCTGCTGGGCATTTCTCCCTCCTAGTTTCAAGTGGTTGGATATGTTGGAGCAGAAGTCTCCCATGCTCCATCACTGTTCAGGAACAGATTTTCCAGATGTCCACAGACAGGTTAGCTACAACTCCCAAATAACACCAACTTTCAGCAAAAAATCAGGAGTCTAAAGCTTATCTGTTCTTTTGAAAAATATTTCCTGAGGCTTTATGGGCTAGATGGTCTTTTTCTTCAACTGCATAATGTTTATAAGATTAAGACACCTGCAACATAACTTGCTTTTTTACTCATATAGCAGAAGTCTGTGGCAACACTAAGCAATTATAAACAACATGACTCAGTTTGATGCCCTTTTTCTCTACTCGATTAAAAAATATTACTTGCTGAGGCAGTATAAGGCAGGCCAAATGAATTTAACTACTTGAAGTAAGTTAATAAAACCCATTAATATTCCACTATCTGCTATAGCCTGCAGCATTTTAATGGGTAGCAAAAACCCAAAAACCCACCACCACCAAAAACAAACCCAAAACCAAACAAAAAACCCCCCACAAAACCCCCCAGTAGGTTCTCAACTAAGTAATGAGGAAATAAAGAAAAAACTTTGTGATCCAATTATAGGAACTGGAAAAAAAGGATCTAGCCATCTTTCCTCAACATTGTCACAGACTTCTGTCATCATGCTAGTACAGTGTAGTAACCTCTGGACAAATCATGTTAAGCTTTTTGTTTGTTTGTTATTTCAAGTTTTTTAGGATTTCTGTTCATCATGAGCAGTCAGCTTAGTGAGACCACATGCACTCAGATCTTAAGTGCCACTATAGGATTGAAATATTTAGCTTCATAACTGTTTGCATGGACAAGCAAAAGCCTTAGTTTCATTTTTACCAATTTTTGAAGACTTCTAATGGAAGATGAGTCCGACAGAACAAAGCAATACATTAATTTTTACATTCAAATGCTGGATATCAGGCACTATGATATATAAATACCATCTTTCTCTGAACTCAGAAGCTGTAACAAGTACTGAAAAGAACCTCAATGATGATGTAGGACACACAACAATTTTCCCAGCGTTTCATGGCTTTATGGTTTTCACTCCAGAGAAAAGGAGTTGTTCCCACTTCTGCAGATCTGCAACAATTCTGTGGTAGTGTAACAGGAGAGAATCATGACCAGAGAGCTAAATTATTAGAAACATTCTGTATTTATGTTTAAGAGAAAACCATGAAAAATTAAATACAAATATTCCAGAAAGTAGTAGAAAGTCATTAAAAAGTCTAATTCCCTAGTATTATTGACAAGCGTGTGTGTCCGTATCCGCCTTAACTATAGCCTCTAAGTAAATGGAGAGAGCTATCTTCCTAACCTTACCAAGCGTTTGCTGTAGAGTAGTGCTGTGCTGCTCCCACTGGAAACTGCCCATTTGGAAAAATTCATGACATGTTCCAGCTGTTTTGAGAGACCGGCCACTTCCTGTTGTTGCTGCAGAAGTTTCATCCGATGCTCTTTTGCCAGAGTCTGCAAGTAGAAAAGCAGTTCCAGTCAAAGGCTTCAATTTACAGTTAACGGGCATTAGCTTTCATATTTGTAATTCACAATGATCAAGTGGTTTCACTTTGCTCTTCTAAAAAGCACCCCTGCCCCCTGACTGCAGCTATCAAACAGAAAAGTCAGTATACATTTATTCAAGATATCAGGACTTTCTGTGCAGATTCCCATTTTCTCTTATGACACATTTTCATATTTATGTGTGCCTCTCTATACACACACACACACTTTTTAAAATACAATTGGAGGTAATATTTTTCCAGGTATACATTCCAGGCAAATCTCTCCTTTGATTTGCTATTAGATTGCTGAATTTATGAAAAACTCTGAGGGAAAGACTTTTCATGCATGACGTGTAGAATTATGACTTGCAAAAGCATGGAGAAAGAAACTGGGCTCAGAGACAGGCCTGATTCACAAAGCAGGGAACACAGATAATAATTACAAACAAAACAACACCCCCCCCCAAAAAACAAACCCTCCTCCCCTCCCCACCCCAAACCCACTTGCTCAAACAGCTTGTGTGGGACAGCTCTCCACTTTGGAATTGCAATAGGACACACACAGGTGGCTAATGCTAGAAATGGTTTTATTTTAATGTGAATCCACACAAAAAAAGTACTGACATTTTTGTTTCTTACGATAGAAATTAAATTACCTCCAACTGATGCAGCAGAGCTTTTCCCTTTTTGTTTATTTCTACCATCAGTGTAAATATGGCAACTTTAATATCCTGTTCCACCTGCTTTTGATTCTGATTCACTTCAAGAATTCTGTAAGTAGACAGTATAGAAAATCATGTTCTTTAGCTCACAAACCCACCATCCAAACAGTATAAAAAAACCCCCTCTACTCTGTTGCTGAGACTACAATATTTCTTGATCATATGTAGCAATTAATACATATACCATCAGATACTTATAGTCAGGAAAATTACTGGGAGAAATAGAAAGAGCAGGTACTAGTGACCTATGATAAAATTAATTAACTGGTGGCAAATTCTGATGCCGTAAGTCTGTAAAATCACTGACATCTGCCGCTGATAAAAATCAAATGCTCGTTGTAATTGCAATTCTTGATTTTTAATTGTCTGGCACATTTCTGCAACACTCCCTGGCAATCAAAACTGTTTAAGTCTAATTTCCATCTAAGGTGGAACGGCACTCCAGAAACAAAAACAATAAATAGATTTTCTAATTTACCTATTTCAACAATAGTGTTCAAACTCGTACCAGCAAAGAATAATCTTATATCGTGAAAACCACCACTGCTAAGATGCAAGGGAGAATAACCACTCAGATGCAGCAAAAGAGAAGGGTGTCTGCTGGTTTCTTCCATCTCCACCATCCTCAGAGACAGGCAAAGAGAGAGGAAGAGTTCAAGTGGCACTCAGCATCCGGTACCACGTTGAATCTTCCTGGGTACTGCCTTTGAACTCTGCTGAAGGAGCAGTTACAAAGGCCTGCTGCAGCACACATTTTACAGATCTATTTTTCTCCTAGGTTTGTAGTACCGAGTGAACAAAGCTCCAAGCATAAAACTATTACATAAATCTTCAAATATGTGTCACCAGCATTATGAAAACATGAGTCATAACCTTTCGCTTTCTAAGAGGGATCTACACTAAGAAAATAAGTGTGCTGATGGTGGGGAAGAATATAAGACTGCCTTCTACAGCCTTTATTGCATAAGCTGTTTTGTTGCACCCAAGCTATTGCTGCCCATTAAGTCAACAGGCTGAGCAGAAGAGTTACCTAACACAACCAAGCACGTTAAACTGGCAACAGTCACTATGGCAAACTGATGATTTTAGAATTTCTCTTTCTGGAAGGATAAAAGGAGAGAGGTACAAAATGCACTAAACATTTCAAGAAATTACAGTGTATATAAAGTTGCCCTCTGTGTCAGTTTTAACCTCAAAATCTGATACATACCTGTTTTGGATCTGCTTCCCTGTATACTTTATGTACTTAGTCTTCTCCATCAATTTGGTGATTAGTGTCTCAATGATCACTTTCTGGTTTTGAAAAGCTTCTTCTATAAACTGGTACCTGTAGTAAATAACAGTGTGTATTTACACACACAAAAGGTGTGAGACGCTTGCTAAAAAGCAGAGTGCCTTACAAAAGACTTCTTTAATTAAACTGCTGCTCAAGTTCAGAATTTAACTGTCCTCATGAAGTATACGTCAGCAAATGCTGACATATTTTATCTATAGTATACTTGAATTTACAGGATATTTCCTGTAATTTTTATGTTATGTTTTGAGAATTATTATTTTTATAAATATGAAGGGATACTGCATGACCATAGACCAATTTTAGCAAAAGAAAAAATAATGTTGTGCTGTAGCCAGCATTTTGTAAGTAAAAGTGCATGTAAGCTTCATGCAAGATAAGGATGTAGAAACAGAAGAAAGGAGAGATCTCTGAGTCATTAGAAGTCAGCAACATTTTAAATCAAGGAACCGAAATCATCAACAATTTGAGGAAAAAAAAAGAGGTGGCTCATTCTGAAAGGGATATGAATCCTAAGAAAAGAAGAATTGAAGAGGAAGACTGCAGCTTTGCAACAGCAAGGTTTAGCCTGTCCAAGGAGCAACAGTGGCCAACACTTCTCCACCTACTGATGTTCACCTGGTCAGGCAAGCAAGTTCTTTGAGTAGTTGCATCAGGTATAGTGAGCATATTAATATTTAACCTAAGAGTACATCTGTCCCAGACCGTTACTGTATGCGTTAGCCAGCAAGATTATTGCCTTGTACTCAGAAGCTGTATGTAATCCTGCTTTTCAGTTTCTGTGGCCAGTAAGAGATAACCACAGTACAGCAACCCAAAGATCTGAATGTTCTAAATAGTATTTTCAAAGTCCAGTGTAGCCAAACTTTAGGTTTACTCTTCCTTTTAAAGGGCTCTTCACAGAAAAATACCCATGTGCTCTGTTCTGAAATTGTTTGGTAATATTACATTATATAATCATCTTGTTGAAGGACAAATGGAGAAATTACACATAAGTGTACAGTTGCATAACACAGCCCTTGTGCTTTCTAAGAACTCTCTGAAGAGCTGCATAGCAACAAATTCTTTCCAAATAACTTGACAGTAAAGAAAGGTCTCGTGCTTAAGTCACCAGATGAAAAACTGGAAGAATTAGGTTTTATTCTAAACTATCACACACTTATCAGCCACACTCTTTTGGATACAATCTCTGTTTATTTGTTGGCTTCATTTCTGAGCAGAAAATTTTATTTTGCGCTTTTTTCACCTGACTGTACTCCATACAGCTAGAGCTACAATCAACTTCAAGCTATCTTCCTATAAGTGAGTAGTATAAAACCTGTACTTTGTTTCGATACCTGTGCTCTTTGTGTTCTAATAACTGACAGTCTCGGCAGGTCAACTTGTCACAGGTTTCACAATACAACTTCAACTGCTCCTTTTTGTGGTAAGGGCAAAACACAGGTCGCTGACTGGTCACACCAACTGCCTCTGTTGAAGAAAGGGAGATGTCAGTCCAGTCTCTTGAAATGATTAAAGGTTTGCATTCTCCTGTTTTTCCTTACCATATTCCTCACCTAGATCCTAGAATTGTGTACCTAATCAAGAATAGAACAGCTGTAAGCTCAAACTGCAATGTCTCACTCTTGATCAAGCACGGAGCTAACACCCTCTCTCACAGAAAATGTCTAGAACCTGTTTTACCATAACTTATTAAGGCCACACAAAACTATCTACAAAAGGAGTAGCCAGTACTGTTGCAGTTGCAAAAGACATTGCACAACCAGCAAGTTCCTTTCTCAAATGGAAATGAGGAGATTGCTGACTTAGTTCGTTGCTCTGTCTTCTGTCAAATGGGTGAAAAGGGGTTTGAAGATATCAAGACACAGGCATTCAAAAATGTAAAACATACAGAATATAATAACCAGAAGTTACTAATGTCCCTTCAGGACCCCATTCTAAATGGGTGAGAGGTCTCACTTCAGTTTCTAGTGAGCAAATACCAAAGGGCATAGGAAACACCACGAGATGATAGAAATGAAATCTGTTCTTTAAATAATTTAACGACAAAGCCTAATTTCTTATGAGTTAGGCTGGACACTGAGTTCATGAGCATTATATGGCCTGTAGTGAAAACTGGCTTCACACTGCAGCCCATCCTTCACTGCAGATCAATAAGGTCTCTTCCATACCCATTCGTTTACTTATTTTCATGAAACCTGGAAGAAGTTATTTTCAGATCTGTATCCTTCAGTCAAAATTCTTTGAAAGTGACCATCAGACTCCAGGGAGACCTGAATGCACAGAGAGCATTCCTATCACCAAATCATGTTCAGCATAATGGTCAGACACTTTTACCTACTACTTTTGTCCTCCCCTGAAAGTACACTCAGTACTCACTTCTGATTAACCACATCTGAAGGTGGGATGCAGAATATAGTGTATATCTCCAAAGTATCACACTGGAAGCTACCCTTTGAGCAATAAAGATTACAAAAGTAAAAGCCTGCATTATATATAAAATTCACAGTACTGGATATGGTGGAATGAAAATAAATATATAATACATTTATTTATAATAATATATAATCATTGATATCTTTACAAGATAAATCATGCAAGTCGAATGGACTTATTAGAACCAGTAGAATGTTTGTCAGCATCCTATTATTTTTATAATTGTCCTACAATGTCACTAAAAGACCAGACACAATGGGCATAAACTGAAACAAAAGAGGTTTTCAATGAATAAAAGTACAACCTTTTTTACCATGAGAATAGTCAAGATTTTTCAGAGAGGCTGTACTGTACACTCAGAGAGGCTGTACTGTACACCACGTCCATCGTTGTTCATTCTCAAGGCCCAAATGGATAAAACGCTGAGCAACTTGATCTGATCTCATAGCTGACTGCTTTAAGCAGGAGGCTGGACTAGATGATCTCCTGAGGTCCCTTCCAACCTGAATTATCATAGATCCTACTGAGGAAACTCCCTCCAATTCATAACGTACTTCCCTTTAATTTCTAAGGCAAAACATTTCAAACTTAAAATATACTTAGCTAGAATGTGAATTCTGGCACGCTTTATTGCTAACAGAGCATGCTTTATTATCAGAGTGCTGAAAAAATATAATCTATTAGCACTCTTTTTGCTACAACCATGAAGTTCATATAAACCATTTGGTAGACCTCTAGAAAAACTAGAAGAGCCAAATGCATAAAGAAGTATTTTCTGCAGCTGATCTCTAAAGTCTAGACAATAATTTGCAATCATTCCAGGTGAAAGATAAAATCTGTATGTATTTATTGGTTTAAAACACTTTGCATAAAAATCATATGAAATACCAGTCTGTAGGGTTTCTTACTACTATGCAGCATATCTGACAGAAAAACTTGACAGAAAAACGGCTATCACAGCCCCAGCCATGACAAAGTCTCCCTTTTCAGTAGCTACGTTCTAATGCATCTAATACTTAAAGTTTTCTCTTTTGTTATCTGGATCATTTAAGAGATCCACTTAGATGGAGAGCAGCCAAGGAAACACCAGAATTGGTTCAAATGGTTGCAGCCTTCAGCAATGAAACTGAAATAAGCAACTGGGAGGCAGGAAACTATTAAAACATACGCATTACCAAGCAGAAAAATAACATAGTTCCACTAATTCATATGCACCCAAAGGGTTATATCATAATGAATCTGTCCTTTTACATTTACTAGGATTAAGGAATACAATTTTTGAAATTTATCACTTTAAAAAGAAATGTGGTAGTCTAATACAGTTTTCCAGTGCAGACACACATTCTTTGTGAAATTATAAATCAAGGGTGTTACCTGGAGATACTTCCTCTTTCTGTCTTACTGTATGATCCTTTGTGAACTTAACCCTCTGGTGAGCTCTGATGCAGGTCTTGCACAACCATTCTACACATTCCACACAAAAACCATGAGCTTCTGCATTGTCTTCACAGCTTGTGCAGACCTGATGTGAGGAAGAAAAGGTAGCTTTTAAAATAGATACGGAACAAGCCATTGTTCATATACAATCAGTGCACTTCTACAGTTTTCCAAAAACTGTGAAATGAGAAAACTGCCTGAGGTACAGTGTCCTAGTTTCAGCTGGGATAGAGTTAATTTTCCTCCTAATAGCTGGTATAGTGCTGTGTTTTGGATTTAGCATGAGAATAATGTGATAACACACCGATGTTTTAGTTGTTGCTAAGTAGTGCTTATACTAAGTCAAGGACTTTTCAGTTTCCCATGCTCTGCCAGCGAGGAGGTGGGCGGGAGCATAGCCAGGACAGGTGACTCAAACTGGCCAAAGGGCTATTCCATACCATATGATGTAACGCTTAGTATATAAACTGAGGGGAGTTGGTCGGGGCACAGTTATCGCTGCTTGGGGACCGGCTGGGCGTCGGTCGGAAGGTGGTGAGCAGTTGCATCACTTGTTTTTCCTGGGTTTTGTTTCTCTCCCGCTTTTTGTTGTTTTCCTTTTCATTACATCATCATCATCATCATTATTATTATGACAATATTTCATTTCAATTATTAAACTGTTCTTATCTCAACCCACGAGTTTTCTTAGTTTTGTCCTTCTGATTCTCTCCCCATTCCCACCGGTGGAGGGGAGGGTGAGTGAGCGGCTGCGTGGTGCTTCGTTGCCAACTGAGGTTAAACCACGACGTACAGCAATGCTGTAAATAACTGCATAGAAGTAATTGAATGTGACTTTTCAAAGAAAGTGGTCGTTTTATCAGTGTTACTCTAAAACCTTTACCTGACATGATAAAAGTCAAACGATTACTTTCTGCCTGACACTGCACACTTAGAAGCCATATAATGTTTACTATATACAATATGCTCTTGTGAAATATTTACTGAAGACACCACCATCTGATTTTAGAACTGCTCTGATTTGAGAAGCCTCCAGTTGACACAGAAGCTTTAATCTTAGTTTCTGTTCACCTGCTTAGAGTTTCAGGAAGTACACGCAGTATTGAACAGCAGGGTTCTTCTCAGGAATCTCTGCATCGCCACTTAAAGATACCATTCCAGTTAAGCTTATCAGTAAAGCTACCCTAGACCAGATTTGCAACCAGTGCATAATAATTTTCAAACTGTGGCCTGTTAATTCCTGGGGCTCTTTGGACTACATCCAAGAGATCTAGAAAAAAAATTAATTAAGGAAAACAAATCTAATAGCAGACCAAAACCTCTCTGCATAGAGTCAATATATGCACAAGAAAAAATTCCTATGGACTCACAATTTGAACAGCAGGTTGGAAACTATGAATGATGGACACCACCACTTCACAATTTCATAACAGTATTTAATTTTTAACTCCTCTTTTACAATACCTCTGTAGTCATACCTTCAAGGAGTTTTTCATGGTAAAAATAATGAACATGCTTATGCAGATATTTGTTTAGGTAACCACCATCCATTTCTATCAACATCTAGCGCTGCTGCAAACAAAAGCCTCAAGATATCTGAAGATTGCTACATCCTACAGATCCCACTGATAGAATTCTGCTAGCAGAAGCAACAAGGAGAAAATTTTATATTTTAGTTTAGTTTTCAGTTTGATTAAAAAAAAAAATCAACTTCTGCACCCTCACAAGACAAATATAGATTAAGCTAAAGAGGAAGCAAATATTTATATCCTATGCAGATAGATAATATATATGTAGAACTATGTCCCAGTTTCCCCTTCAAGAAAAAGAGGAAGATTAGCACAAAACTTGCCTTAGGCCACAAAGCAAGTTACTGACAGAACTGGAATTTGAACATAGGAGTTCCAGATTCCCAATGCTGTGCTTATTCTTCTGGATCATCTTGCCTCTCAAAGCAAATATCTTCTGAGAAATGAAGTTACAACGCAAGGGTTGTTGACCCCTCTTGTTGTCACTTGGAGTTTGAAGCAGTTCCTTTTCATTAAAGGTGACCTGCAAAGGAGAAAAAATTGGGCTTGTGCCCCTTTTTCCGATTCTTTTCAAAAAGGAGGCCTGAAAGTTTAGTTTTTAAAAATCTTCTTAAATTTTTTTATCTTCTGCTTGGTTTTTTCTTTTTCTTCCCCTTTTTTTCTTAACAATAAAAATTCTAGTCCTATCCAGACTAGTTGACTAGGGAAAAATATCAAAGTCAGAATATAATTAAAAAAGCCAAGAAAATGGAAGTAAAGCAATTAAAGGAAGTGAATTGTAATCAGGAAATTGACAATTTTTACTTGCTCTTAAGCCTTAATTTCAATGACATTTTGCAAAAAAAAGAAGTATTCTTAAGGAATCAGCACAGCTTCTTGAAAAAAAATTTAGAACAAGCAAGTGTCACTGAGGCATTACTTCAACGTTACATTTTCTCTGGCAGGAACTCCCATGAAAGAAATTCCCTCCCTTCTCCTTTGCCTCCTCAGGTGTGCCAATGCAACCCTCTGCAAGACCGTGGTGTAAAACCGGATTGATTACATCATTGTAGCCCAAGGATCAGTTACATCAGCACTGCTGACTGGGCAGTGGACTACTGCAGGATGAGAAAGAAGTTTTCAAATCAGTCTTGTTGCCAGAGCGGTATCATCATGCTATGCTCCCAGATACCCATAGGTGTTTTTGCGAATTAGAATAAAGAATAAGAGATTGGATGTTTATTTTTGTAGTGTAAAAAACCCAACAGTGAAAACAAAATAAGCAAAGGAAAAAACAATAAAAAAGTGTTTCAGGCATTCTTTAAGCCAAAGAAGAAAAACAAAGACAAAAAAAAGAAAATGGCAGGAACTCAATTTAAAAAAAAAAGGGAACAACAACAAAAAACCCACAACAGCCTTTCCAGGTCACCTTTAGCAAACTTAGGCAGATAAACTTGCTACGTGCCAGGGCTTTTAAGTAAGTTCAAAGGATTTCAGAAGTTATTCATTCCTCCTAGATTCCAAGATCTTTGTCTATTTGCTTTTTTCAATATGCTTTAGGTTTTCTCAACTGGTTTGACTTGCTATAGTTGGAATGAGATGAAGATTTTGATTCAATAACCAATAATCAGGTGCTGCCAAATGAACTGAAACTCCTCCTTTGTAGTCCAAAAATATGTATACCAACTTTATACTCTTCAAAGCCACCAAGTGGGAGAGAGACAAATTTCTAACATTTTTCATAGACTTCATAACTCATGCTGTCAAAATAGCTATGCCTTCTAGGTAGAAACTAGATTTGCTTCTGCCCAGTTCTTACTTGAAATATGCATTTTCAGATACAGCTTGGATTTTGCTAGAACTCCCAGTTATTAAAGTCGTACAGCTAAAGTACATGGAAGTACAATTACTTAAAATGTTTGCTATACTCTTACAAAACCTAAAACTTATTTCACTCTTATTTTTGTGACTCATACAAGCAGTGCTTCAGTGATTTCAAAGAAAAGTCTTCCTGTAAGTATTTATTCTGGTTAGACAGATATTTTTTTTAATTGAGTTTTCCTTGTAATTATATTTAATTCAGTTACTAGTTTTAGAATTTATAACCCCAGGAAGTGTTAATTCAGCCTTCATTCAAATTTAATGAAAGCTGAAATTACTCAGCATGTTGCAGGTAAGTACTATTTTTTCTGCTGTAAAAGCTTTATTTACTTAAAGACAGATTTACATGCAAGAGTTGTGGTAAGAGAGCTGTCTTCTCAGCTACTGTAGTAACCAACCACTCTTCCAATCAAATATACTGAGATTAAATAAGCAAGGAAAGGTTTCAGAGTTTTGAAGGAAGAGAGCAAAGTAGTCCAGAGGAATATTCAGCAAACTAACGTTCCAAACTTCACCAGTGTAGATGCAATGGTTTCTCCTATTGGATCTAAAAACCATCGATCTCTTGGCACGTACAAAATTACCAAAGACAGCACCTGTCTTTTGGGACATTCTCGCCTGTATGTAATTCTAAATATGAACCGCATGCTGATACCTCAAAATGCATAAACCCTCATCAACATATCCTCCTTTCCCCAACATCCCATCAACAGATGCCTCTCTTCCAAGCACAACAAAACCATATTGCGACTTTTCGTCAGTCTGTTACCCACCGCCCTAAATCAGTGCCTTCCAAAGACACTTTGGCCACAGCTACAGCTTTGATAAGCTATTTAGCATACTAGTTGTTCTTTGGAAGAATACATAGTGGCTAGTCTGGCACCATACAAAACGAGAGAAACCTTTTGTTCTAAATTGTTCTAATTAATCGCTCTATTATGCCAGTCAGACTTGCTGTCTTAGTATCCAGACCTAGTATCAGATCTAAACTCATACCTTGTTTTGTTACTACATTCCGAATATCTCACATAAAGTCCAACTGTTCTTTGTTCCTACTACAATATTTCAAACTCTCAGGTCAGTAACTGGTAAAGATACAGAAAGTGTTTTTACTATCAAAAAATATTTTTACACATGTTCTCTTTTGGACACAGAAGCTATGAGAATTAGGACCTAGACTAAAATGTGCTACAGGCTCAATATGCTGCAGCAACATCAATGTTATCATTATGATCTGCTCTTCTGCATCAATGTCACACTTCTCATTTTTACTTTCATGGCTTTGCACACATGTTAAACAATTTTCTTTTGTTAAGTTCCTAAATTTCCCTCACTTGCCTACCCTTTAGTCTTATTCAAATTCAGCATTTGCTTCATAACATCTCTTGGGTTTGAAGCTCCTTTCTGCTCACTCTTATGAACGAAGTATAATTAATTTTTATTTCCAAACTTCTCTTCAGCATCCAATAATTTTGCCAAGTCTTTCAATAAATCATAATGTGAAAAAAATTATAAAGGATCGGCTCTTTTGAAGTATTTATGCCCTAGTTGCCCACAACCTGGAATGATTACTTCCAGGAAGATCACAACTGCGTTTCCCATTAGTCTCTTTTCTTCTGGAAAGCTTCCTATGCTAATAGCCAGCACAAAATCCTTAATGTTCTCTTTAATGCTAGCCAGGAAAGCCCTTGTGGAACATATACTAGGGAGTTTTACACTTTCTTTATGCTTACTTCTTTTGCTCCTGAAGTTTTCAGTAGTAATTGCTAGAAAGCACAGCTATGTAAGTACTGAACTGCCAAAATCAGGCTCAGGTAAGGTAAACATGATTTTAGATAGATGGCTGGCACTTATTTAATGAGTTCCAGTTATTTTTCTCACTCCACAATGCCAGGCTCCATGATATGCCGTTCACTCCTACAGTTTTAATTCAATATGCTAAAAACTATTTTAAATCTGAAAAAAACAAACATTGAATTTGAATGGGTTTTTTTGCAGTGTCTCTTGAATTGAAATAAACCAGTCCTTCCTGACAACACACATATACAGGCTAGTACGGACCAGTGGTTCTAAGCCACAACATCACTTGCACAGAACCCATGGCTTGCCTTTAATTCTAATTTCTTAAACATCCTGCTAAAGCTGCCAAACTATCAAAGCCAAACTAATCATCTCAGTAGAAAATTTCTATAAAATAGCCAAAGTTTTTGACAGAATTTGGATGATCTCTGATCCAATATTTTCTACAAGTTTCGGTATCTTTTCCACTTTAATTCCTCTGATCTGTTGCCCATCTTGCTACTGGCAATTTTTCTTTCTTTTCTCTTTGCTCCTTCAAAGGCAAAACAAGACAGGCAGATTAGAAGGATGTATCATCCTTAAACATCATAATATTCCCCAACAGGACACTGATCTGTTTAACTATTATTGAGTTAACTTTGCTGCTCCACAACAGACAGCTTTGTAGAATGGTGTAGCTTTTTTTTTTTTTATGGTTCCAATGTCAAAGTACAAAGGAATGTCCAACAACCTTCACTATCATATCAAAATAAATTTGTTCAAACAAAACAGAACTGTACATCGTTCATTTCCAAGAGGTAAGGTACATGCTCACTTAGCAGGCATCTAACAAAACATCTAGCTCCATTTTAAAAAAAAAAAAGTCAGCAGAAAAGCACATGAATGTACTACTCTGCTGGGTCAGCAAAGTCTGCTGGTTTGCCTTCAACTGCTGCAGAAAGTATGCTGAGTTCAGCCAGGGAACTTAGCTGAAGAACAGACATGCTTTCTGAACTGCAAGCCTGCTCGTTTTTGTTAGAGAGAGAGAGAAATAAATATGGAATGGAAGAGTCAGACAGATGTCTGAGAAAGGAACTTAAGGAAACACAAATGCTTTGAAGAACCTCCCTGAAATCTGCTCACACCACTCAGTAACGGATGATTCCAAACCAGCTGCTGAAATATGTGGAATTTCTCTGTATCTGTCTCCAGCAGCCCAAGATCAGAAGGTAAACAAAAAAGACATCTCCCTCAATTCCAAGGAAGTGCCTGACTTATCCCAACATCACCAAGTTTGGTGGATACTCCAACTTTTGATACCCTACGATCCATCGAAGTACACCTGATTTTACATGATTATGACCAACCTCAAGAATATAAAGAACCCTTCTTGAATTTTCAGTTCCTTATCCAAGTCTCAAATGCCTCAATTCCTCACTTAACTTTCACAGAAAGCAGAAAATATTTGGGGGGGGGAAGGGACGGGAAGACAAAAAAAAAAAAAACAAAACAAAAACACAACAACAGAAAAAACAAACTTCATCACTAAACCCAGAAAAAATAGTTCTTCTTCTATCACCACTCCCCAAAGCAATATCTTAGAGGACTTCTTATGTAACTAAGCAGAGGTTATGGCATAGGTCCAAAAAAAAAAAAATTCAGGACTGCTTCTGCATAACAAAATTATTTGTTATTTTGATTCTCTTCCTAATTTTAAAGTCACTAAAAAAATTATGATCAAATTTTCAATGCAACAGGGACTATTCATTTTCTCAATCTTGCTGGTAGAGTATTGAGAGACTTTGTGTAAATCTCACAACCATCTCCAAAACTCTGATGTTTCCCTGCAACACCCAGGGCGAAAACAAACCAACCAACCAACCCACACACACAAACACAAAAAAAGCAAACTTCAAACTGTCCTTCATTAAGAGAACACTGCTTATACTTCCAGAGACTCCCAACTAAATTTCAGTTTCTGGTCAGGTCTATCATTTCTCAGAAATCCAATTTGCAAAATTCCTTATAAGCTGAACACAGTTTAATGGTTTCTCAAACACAATTTAATTCCTCTTCCTGAGAGATGATGACAACATTTATGCCTTTAATAGTCAGCGAGCTGGTATCACAAACCTGCCTGGGTACTTTCCTCTGTTCCTGAGAGACATACCCATTCATATACATAAGCAAAAAACTCAGCTAAGATTTGAAAAAAGCAGACTACACAATAAAGGACCTCTAAGAGGTTGCCCCCAAAACAAATGCATCAAGAGCCAATGATACAGGTCCCTAAAACAGGAAAGCAAAAAAGAAGCATTTTCAAAATAAAAGGAGACCACCATCCAAATGTTACAGGATGAGTTAAAATGCAAGTCACATTGACGTAGTAACCTTTTTGTACTGTTACTATGAACAATGCAGCAACATATAAAGAGGCTGAATTACTTACAATAAGTTCCTGCAGGTTGATAAAAAGTTTATGAGTGGAGAGATACTTGAGATACTCTCTTACTAGCTAAAAATGAAGACATGCAATATTTTGATAGCAGATATTGCTAAACTGTGGTTCTACACAGATGTGATTTGATTATTCATTTGGAACTGCTTCCACACTAGTACTTTCCTCCTGAAAAACCATCATGAGGAAAAAACCCCAGTATTACTAACCTTCCAGATAAGCAGGTTTTGGTTTTATGACATGGTTATTATTTGATTGCAAAAGGAAGAAGAGGCAGCCTACATAAGAAAAACAAACAAGAAACCCCTACAACATACCACCTTCCCCAATTAGAAGTTTGAGCCTCTTGCTCAGTAACTGTATTGCAGCTATTTAGTGCCATGTTTTGTCAGTGCTGAGATAGGAAAAATAAAGTCAATTTAACTAGAGGGTACCATTTTACATTGAGATCTTTTGACGTAGTGTTGTTCAGGTCTCTGCTTCAAAGAGTACTTCAAGTGCCCTGACCAAAGCGCAGAAATTCCCATTCTAATGCCTATTCCTTACGTTTATCTTTTGCTATCACAATGAAATTTTATATCAACAATTAAAAATAGTTTAGAATAAGACAACCACCTTCTTCACATGCATTTTCATCGATTTTAACTTATTTTCTAGAGTAGCTACCCCATGACTAAGTACTTGGACTTTTTCTACATATGAACAGCAAAAAGGCCACACAGCAAGAAGCCAAGGATATGCATACACATCCAAAAGGTGTTAACTTGATTACATGTTAATGCACTTACCTGATTTGATTTCTCTACTGTGCTACTGGGAACCTCTGTGGTATCCTTCACAAAAAAGTTATCTATGATGTGTCTCTCTGCACATTCCTGACCACAAATTGGACAGCGGATAACACCGACTGGGGGGGAAAAAAAAATATCTGATTATGCTCACACAACTTAAGGTATATCAAACAACTTCAGAGACAGCTTGTAAGGATAAATACTTTGAAAGGATGTTTTAATACTTTCCTGGTGATAAGGTGTGATGAAAAAGAAGCTAATTCTTATTTATCACTGAAGTAACCTTCACTTGTTATTCCCTGATGATGTATTCTTTCAACCAAGGTCAAGCACCTTTTTGTTTCAATCCTATAAAGAATTTGCCTTAATCTTATAGAAAATTAACTCCTTTTCTCTAAAGGGAATGTATTCCCATTAGCAATTTGTTGTTATAGAATGGATTCAAGAAAACATTTATTACATATTACGTACACAGACATAGACGTCAGCAGTGTGACATGACTGACTTCCAACTATGTAATGCAAGAAACTGAAAAGTAATACATTCAAAATTAATGAGGCAAGTTGTATACAGGAAAAATGGACCTGTATTAATACTGTGACTGCCTTCACACTAAGCAAGGGAAAGCAAGCAAGAAAGACATAGGAATAAATAAGCAAGGTCCTCTCCCTCCTCTCCTCTGCAAGACACACTGGGGAACAATTCTAAGACAGTAATGTACTTAGACTCCTGGTGGAAGAAAGAGCTGAGAACCAATAACTCAAAGGATTAAACAATTAATAGTTTTCTCAAGAGAATAAAAAGGACAAAGTCAAGTTCAAAACTTGGGGTTTGACAGTGAGTAGACCAGTCTGAAATGGAAAAGATCTATATAAACTTTTTAAAGTAGACACCTTTCCTAGGTGCAGAAAATAGAATGTCTTATTAGCATTGAGGCTTGTTTATCATCCAAGAAAAATCTCTAAAATGCTAGGCATTAACATCTTGTTTTAAGAAAATTATCAGTCATTACCACCAAAAAAAGAAAGGAATTGAAACTAAGTTAGGTTGAAATAATGACTTGGGATATGGAAATCATCATGCAAAGCCTACACTAGAATAGTCATGTGAGTGCCCACTGAGATGGATTCTAGACCTACAGCTGCCATTTGAGAGGAGGCATGACTTTAGGGCCTCAAAGAAGACCAGAGGCATTGTTTAACCCAATGAATTTGACACCAGTGTATAATTAGGCACTTGCATATTTAACTAAACCAGCATGGGCTTAATTCTGTTCCTGTTTCACTTTTACAATAAAATGTAGAAGCACAGAAACTATTAAATATTTCAATTTCTACAGAAGAACTTCATTCCTTACTGTAAGTGCTTCATACAAGATTTAGGTAACTTTTTCATAACATTCGTCCAATACATGCTAGAGATTTAACTGGCCAACCCACTATAAAGCAGTTCTCTAATAAAAGTCTACCAGTTTTACTAAATTAGCTCTTCATTCTGGAAGTTTAGCCAGCAGTTTTCCACATCTGTGCAAGGCATTTCACCTTCATCTGAAAGGCTATGTTAGGGTTGTTAAGCCTGGTTTTATTGTAATTGCCATTTTGCTGGTCTGCATTTCAATACATATTTGTGCAGCTTCTTTTGACATACACATCCTACATTTTGGCTAAAACTTTTGTAACCTTTTTTATACCACATCATGAAGGATAATTAAGAAACCTAATTCTGGTATGTCAGGTAGTTAATGGAACTCCAAGTACTGAATTTCTCCTTTTATTAAGCAAATCAATTTACCACAGTCAAGAGTGAACAAATCTCCTAATTCTCAAGCTACATACTTGCTAAAAAAGACTATTTTTCACATTTTCCAACAGTGCCGATTACAAACCGCCCTCTGTTCCCTCGCCGCTCATTCTTGACCCTGACAAAACACAGTGCTCTGAGCCGGCACAAGTGACTGAGTTGGTCTTTGCATGTGTTTGGGAGCAGGGTATAGACAGAGAATGAGACTGGCAAACTGATTCAAGCCATGGATGTATTTCTCCTGCTCTCCCAAGCTTCACCTTCAGCCCCCGATCTGCTTCTCTGACCCAATGCACTACTGCTTACGCTGAAGCAACATAAGAAGCAGCACAAGGATGGGAAGGGGCCAACACTGCCACTGAAGATTAAACATGGAACCACTGAAACAGATCAGTTGCATTAAGCTGAGTTTATAAATTAGCTACAACTGAAAACATGGCGGGCAAGGAAGGGGCAAGGGACAAGTTAGGAAACATACTAACGTAAACCAAGCATTTCATTTGCCTTTTCACCAACAGAATACTGCCAACTACCTGTTCAAGAGAGGACTTCAAAATTCTAGACTGAGATGGGAGAAGGAGAAAAGGAAAACTGCCCAAACCTCTCAAAATCCTTTTGAAACTTTTTCTAGAATTCCTTATGCCGTCTAGCCTTAAGTTGAGGTTTTCTTCTGCAACTGTGTGTGGGTAAGTTTGCTTTTGTTATAATCCTGGATTGATGACTGCTACACAAATCGGTTTTAACCCACGTTTAATCAACTTCAGGACCATGGATTTAAGTGAAAACACCTAATATCATGATCTCAATGTAACTGTTGTAGCCAGGTTACACTGTTACACACACAGCTGTTACACTATTACACGCATAGGCCTTTTTGGGACAAAATGTAAAACACAAATTAGCCAGGCAGCATTACTTTCGGGTCCTTATCTACTATTCTCAATGTATCCAAGGCTCTTTCAGTAACATACTGCACAATATAAACCATGTGCGGTCTTTTCCTCTCCACTCCCCAAGTGGGAAATGGAAGGTGCAAGCTGAGTGCTCTCTGCATGTTTTTTCATGCGTGTTGCCTTTGAAACAAAAGGGTCATGGCAAATAACAGTACCTAACGAATTCATGCAGGTTCATTTCAGAACTTCAATCTAGCCAACTCAAAGAGACACTCGCACACAGATATGCTGCACATCAGCACTGGGATTTCTACCCGCGCTTCTTATCAGTAAACAAATAGTACAGTGGAGTGCATCGTATAATCACCACGCAGTCCTGCAGAACACGGTGAGGAGCTGGCACTTCACCAGAACCCACATAACTAAGAGAGACACTAAGTTACTGGGAAGGAAAAATATGGTTGACAATGAACCCAGAATTCAGAGCTTCCTATAGGAAAACAGAGGCAGAAGAGGAAAGACAATGACTATTTTGGAATTAAATGGAAAACACGGGTAAATACAAAAACAATGTATTCACAGTTAAAAAAAGAACATTGATTATATTCAAGTAAAGACACACACTCTAATTTAGCAAAGCTCACGGACAAACATATCTCTGTTTCAACACCAGCATTTCTACTGACGTTATCAGGGTTACCTATCATAATTAAGTACTAAAGTTTTATCTGGAAATAGTAATTTTCAAGTAAAATCTTACTTTGCAATAGTAGTTACAGAATGCAGCTTTTTGTATAAAATGATAAAACTACACATAGGCCAAGCAAAGTTTTCAGCCATTCATCCGACACAAATTGTACAGTTGTCAGCTATCACAGATCTGACAGGATTTAAGTCAGTTCATGTTATTTATGTTGCTTACAGCCCAAAACACATCAGCATAACCCTAAGAGCACACGCCTGTAAAGGCCAGGCTGCAGAGTTATAAACAAGAAATACTGGGAACAAGAGCAGGAAAGTTACTGGATTTGTTCAGTATCTGTTTCTGAAGATGACACATAACATTTAAATTTTTTCATGTGCAGAGTCCTCTTTTAGAATAAGATTTGGTCTAGTAACGTGGTGCATTGGGTCTACACGCCCAGGTTGGGGGGGGGGGGGGGGGGCAAGGGGGAGCTGCAGAGGTGTGTCCTCTGTGAGAAGACACCAGGGTCTGCCCCCATGTCAGACAGAGCCAATTCCAGCCAGCTCCAAGATGGACCCACTGCTGGCCAAAGCTGAACCTATCAGCAATACTGGTGGTGCCTCTTCTGTATGTGTTTAAGAAAGGGTAAAAAATGCTGTGCAACAGCAGCTGGGAGAGAGCAAGAAAAATGTGAGAGAAACAGCCCTGCAGACACCCAGGTCAGTGAAGAAGGAGAGGGTAGAGATGCTCCAGGCGCTGGAGCAGACATTCCCCTGCAGCCCACGGAGAAGGCCATGGTGAAATATTGTCCCCCTGCAGCCTGTGGAAGACCACATTAGAGCAGATATCCACACCACAGCCTATGGAGGACCCCACGCTGCAGCAGGTGGATGTGCCCTGAAGGAAACTGCAGTCAAAAAGCCCATGCCAGATCAGGTTCCTGGCAGAAGCTGCATCCCATGGAGAGGTGCCCATGCAGGTACAGGTTTTCTGGCAGGAACTGTGGCCTGTGGGGGATCCACACTGGAGCAGCCTGCTCCTGAAGGACTGTACCCCATGGAGAGGGCCCACACTGGAGCAGGTCTTGAAGGACTGAAGCCCATGGGAGGGACCCCATACTGGAGCAGGGAAAAAGTGGGTGGAGGATGGAGCAGCAGAGAGGAATGGTTATGAACTGACTGCAACCCCCACTGCCCATCCTTCCTCCACTGCTCCAGGAGGGGAGGAGGTAAAGTCAGGAATGAAGGAGTGAAGTTGAAGAGGGGTATGAGGGGGAAGGTGGTTGTTTTGGGGGTTCTTTTGTGTGTGTGTGTTTCTCACCATCCAAATTATTTAATTGGCAATAAATTAATCTTCCTCAGCTTGAATCTGTTTTGCCCATGATGGTAATTGATAAAACAGTCTTTATCTGTCTTGTTGAGGGGGAGGAGAGAGAAAGAGCCACTTGGTGGCTGTCTGGCAGCCAGCCAAGGTTAACCCACCACACATAAGTCTTAGAGACAGACCTTAATGGTTCTCAGGGGTTTTGTTTGCTTTGGGTTCTTTGTTTGGTTTTGAGGTTTTGTTTTGTTTGTTTGTTTGTTTAAAGCTGAATGTTTTAAACTAGAATTCTACCTCAGTTAATAAGAGATGCTGGCTTGTATGTAACTTTGCAGGTTTTATATGGAGAAGACAGTGCTCTGTCACGCCCGTCAGTTCGAGTGTCTGGACAGCACTCTTAGTCATATGTTTTGGTGTTAGGTAGTCCTGTGAACAGCAGGGAGTTGGACTTGATGATCCCTATGGGTCCCTTCTAACTTGAGATATTCTAGGATTCTATGATGCAACCTTAGAGAGATGCGGAGAATACATAACCTCATGCCAATTACAATATCCGTACCACTTCGGAGGTCTCATCCAATTTAGAATATTGCTAACCATAGAGATCTTATGCTTCTTCCTTTTCCCAAGTAAGGAGGACTCTGAAGAGTACTGAGACAGTGTCATTGTCCTCAAACTAGTCTACTAGATGACACCATATACTACAGTAGCTTAAGAGAAATTTTATTTAAAAGATAGGAGGATTAGAGTCTTTTGGTATCAACAATAAAAATTGAAACAGTGTACAATAAATATCAGCATATTAATGACATGACAATTTTAATAGATTATTCCTACTATCCCAAATCATATTATAAATATATTTTGTATGTACAGTGATGATTTGATAAAGGAATCACAGACATGGTTTGAAACCTTTTTTTCCTCATCCAGTTTTCCAGTACCAAGGCTTAACTCAGACCACGGACAAGTATCCCTTCCTAGGTCCTGCAGTAGTAACAAAACACAACACTGCACACTAAGGATTACTCCTCTCCCCAGCCTACTAATAGACCTGATAGAGGACTTTGACTTCTTTTGGTGCATAGAGTCAGGTTGGTTTCAAGTCATAACTGGCAAATAGTATCAAGACAGATGGCTGAAGCAAACATAGGAGCACACATAGAAGCTTTTTGCTAACAAGCCAACAGGTGCTGTAGCAAGCAATTAACTCTCAACTTTTCTGAATAACCAAAAGGACGATGATATTTTCCAAAGACATTTCTGCTTTTCTGTATTTCAAAGAGTTACAATAATATACAGGAAGAAGGAATGCAATACAAAGGCAAGTTAAGGTAGCTCCAGCATTTTCTTACTACATTCCACATATGTATTTGTTTTTAATGTTCATGTTACACCTTTTTTTCCTCATAAACATTTAATTACATTTTAAACTGTTCCTTAAGCATGCATAGAATGCAATTAACCTCTGAATTAACATTTCTTCCATCAAGTCCCTCTGCAAGACACTTTCTTAGTGCTACAATGAATCAAGCTTTTTTTTTTTTTGTACTATTAAGGTTTGGAAGCAATAGCGCAATAGCTTTCTAACCGTGCTTAATCTTATGGCCAACACTTCCTTCCTCTTGTTTCAAGACACCTGCTGCCTGAATTGTGCCGCAATTTACTTCAGTGCTTTCAAGGCTGGGAACCTCAGCTATTATACCATGGTCTGCTCAAGAAGATTCAAATTCTGAGTAGCAAGATATTAAAAACCATTTAGTTGATTTCCTTATATAAATTGGTAAGGAAAATAATTCATACTCTAATGAAACTGTAGGAAAAGTATACTATGTCATCAAAACAAGAACTAAATTATTGCTTTAAAGGAAAAAAATCTCCAGACTATTTTGCTCTTCATTCCTTCCCTCCCCCCAAATACCCACAGTTTTGATAAAAGGAACGAAGGCAAAAGAGAAGAAAAAATCCAGAAAGCTGCAGTACAGACCATTATTAACCCACACACTGTGGGATAATATAATGAAATTTCACTAACCCAAAAATCATTTCTGCTGATCATGATATTTGCGACACCAAGTATATATTCAAGTATATTACTAAGCCAGCCTAAATCTAGTATTTTCACAAAAGACAAAAAACCAGTATCTTTAAATAAACATTGTCAGAGCAATTATAATGCAGCAACATCAGAAACAGCATCAGATTCAGGTTAGCATTTTGGCTAATGCTGTTCAGGTTAGGCACATTCCTGGACGATGAGGCTCTACTGTTTATCCTGATCAAATTGGGGGTAAGGGGAACCTCTAATTCCACAGTAACGTTCTGATGCTCAACTAATTCTTGACCCAATCAACTCTAACGAGCTTCGAGATATTTGTGTGTGAATTGAACAATATAGTTAGGAGGCTTCCGAGACTACGTTATTTTTTTAGTGAGCAAAGTAATTTTCCTTCCTGAAGATTCTCTAAAAGAAGACTTGCTATGATAGCAAATTGCCAGAAATAAGAGAGTTGACACTTGGTATTTTTAATGTCATTTCCTTTCAGAATGTCTGATGTTGCACTACACTCTAGAGACACAGGGAATATCTGAGAAAACCAGATCTAGTATTACTTAAAAGAGGAAACAAGTTCAGATCAAGCTGCCTTTCCTATTCCTCCTTAGAGTGTGGGGGGATGGGGAGTCAGGCAAGGGTGACCTTACATTTTCCTAAAATTGCCTGAAGCAGCATCACCTATTATCATCTACATCCTGCAGTTTAAAGGAAACAAACACCAAAGACGATCCAGCAGTGACTCCAGCACACCAGAACAGCTATAGGAGTAGTTAACCAGGGACTTTTGGCCAGTTGTTCCATTTTTGATTGGACTTACCCTTCCCCGATTGCCAGTTTGTTTCAAACCCTATGTTTCTGTCTCAACCTTTTGTCAAGCTTCAGTCAGTTGCCATCCTTCCTTCCAATTTAGAATATTCACTCCTACAGAATCTCATTTTCTCTAGCGGTAACAAGAAACCTTTTTTCTGGTTCTAACCATCATCCATATTATTCACATCAAACGCAATCTACTGCTTCCAGTCCTGTAGTGCCCATTACAATGGGGCAAATGCAGGGGGGAAGAGAACCACGAAAACCCCACAGGATTCATCTGTAAAATAATTGAAAATTTCAGTGTGTTTGGGCCTGAAGCACTGCAAGGTTTAGTGGATACGAACCAAAAAAGAAAAAACATCTGAGAAGTAGAGAGCACAAAAAACCCCCATGTATTGTTAGAAATAGGTAAGGTTCCTCTGTAGTCTTAGCACTTACTGAATCTTCAAAAGGGCAACACTGCAAGGGATAAGATAACACACATTAGAATGCCTTTCACTGAAAACAGTCCCATTTTACACAGGCTTAAGTTTTCAAATTTAACAATCCTAACAAGAACTGTATAGCTTGCTCTCCTTTAATAACCAATTATTACATCAGTACCTTCATTCAAAGGTATAAAACAAAAAAATCCATTGTCTATCAAGAAGGAAGAGAGACTTGAAACCGTTTGTCCTCCTGTCTGCGCACTGATGCAAGCTGAGGGAGAACCTAAGTCTAGGTAGGCAGTCCACTGAGCTTTGAGAATAGGTAAGTATTTCCAATGGGTTGATTTGTAACTGTTAGTGTCTAACATGAAACCACTGCAGGAAGTAAGATTTTTAAAAGCATGCTCACCTGTTTGTTCTTGCTCAGAAGAATGAAGTTCTTAAGTGTCAGGGTTTATTTTTGTCAAAATAATCCTATAAATTGTTTTGTTGGGGTTTTTTTGTTTTGTTTTTTGGTTTTGTGTTTCGTTTGTTTTGTTTTTTTTTTTAATGGAACAAGCATTTCCAGAGTGCTCCAGTGGGCAGATAAAAACATATTACTTAACTTGGGAGGAATTCCATAATCACCATCATGATTATCCTGAGGATGGCAAGTGATAAGATCCCACATTTTCATCTACTCCTTTGTGCCAGGATAGTTGTTCATGCAGCTGTATAGTGAGCTGGATCAAGAGCACGTGGCTTTTGAGTAAGAGTAGAGGGGAAGACCTCCACCCTTTTTAGCAGCAGCATCCATTCATATAAAAATCAAGCAGCTATGGAACCTTACATTCAGACTTCACCTGAACCAGGCCCAGACACCACATTGGTAACAAAAGTAACAAAGCCGGCTCTCCTGCCCATTCATTTCTATCCCATGCCAACACAAACATTTATGCTGCCGCACAATGAGCCGGATTAGGGAATACGACACAGATTAAATGGGGTTGTGCCAGGAGAGAAGAGTTGGTTTCCACCATAACAGTTCTCACTGGCTACAGGCTCACAATGCATATGCCTCTTCAAGGAATGCTATCCTGCATTTTAGACATGCAGGGGAAACCACACCACATTCTCACTCTTCTTCACAAGTTACACACTGCATCCACAGCAATGCCATCTCAAGCCGTTCAGCAGAATGGATTTATGGCATATACTGTATTATTTCCAGCTCAGTTCTCAGTTTCCTGGGAGTACATTCCAGACTACTGAAGCGTCCTGAGACAATAGGAGGAGACTGCTCTGGTCTGCCCCAGTTTCGGCTCATTTGCGTCTTTGCTGTAGCCAACAGCCACAATTCAGAGCCAATTTAATAAAGCCACTGGATGATCATTTGTAGATCCGAAAGGGTATTTTTGTTTGCAGATGCAAAGTGTTTTACTAAAAAAGGAGCGCTTAAGGGTTCCCTTTCTTCAGTACAGATCAGTCAAAAAAATACTAGTGTTGTAAAAGGGAGCGCTCTGTTAGAGTGCTTGGAAGCAACTGGTAACTAATTTTCCCTAAAACGACATAGTCATTACAGAATAAATTAATTAGGCTTGCATAAGGCATTTTTTCCCAGTTTTACAGGAACCTTGTTTGAAATTTTAACTATACAGATTTCAGAACAGAAAATATAACAGCAAGTCACACATACAGTTAAAATTTTTAAAAAATGGGTAGACTAGTTATCATTAATAGAAGGTATGTTAGAGACTTAAGACAGTGCCAGCTGTAAGATTTTTAGCATCACTACACAGAAAATCAGGGCATTTCAGTCATGACCTACAGAATCTTTTCTCCTCTCGCTGTGTATATAGACACCATTAATATTTGCAAGGTTTTTCATTAAAATGCATGGGGTTGAGGGTAAACTGGTTATATTTACACAGGTCATGTTTTTCTGTTAAAAACAAATACTTAGAAAACTTAATTTGAGAGACGATATCATGTGCAATAACGTCTGAATCAATTTTAAAAATAATTACTGCTTTCCTCTTGTTTCTCATTAAGCCAATACTGGTGCTGCAAATTTGGCAACTTCTTCAAACCAGTTTGTTCCAGAAAAAGCTGCTCCTATCTAGTTCTGACAGCCTGCTGCTGCTAGTGGAGGGGAGACAGGTTAAACCAACAAGCAAGCACATCTCAAGGGGAAACTGGCACCTACTGCCAAAATATAAACATTCAAAGCAACCACGAATCTAGCAGATAAGTTTATTAAAATCAGAATGCTTAATTTACCACCCTTTAAAATGTAAATAGATGAAAACCAGACAAAGACTACTAGCTGTAATCCCCCCCTCTGGAAGAGTGTTACAGGCCAGGTTTTATGCTGCAGTGCATTGACTTTCTTGGAAAGCACTGCAGAGCTGAATTAAAATATTTCAGCTGCTCTGTGAAGTGGTTCATTGTTTCTGCTATACATGCCCAATCTTCAAACATTTGAAATATCACGTATTAGGCTTCATAAATTGTAAATTTTGCAAGGGCTGACTCTTCAGCCCCTTCTGAATACCTTAAGAAATTCTGAAGAGAGAGTTTATGTTCACATCCAAGGCTGTCCAGTGCATTTCCTTCAACAACACAATTATAAGAAGTGTCATAATGGTAACAAAGGGAAATACTGCTGTTGTGGGATAGGCGATATTTAAGTACAAGATGATGAATAAAAAAAACCTCACTGCCTTGCAATGAACGTACTTAAACGATGATGCAGAAGCTGCCAACAATTATGCCAATTGTCACTGCCGACTGTGATGAGCATTTCTTTCATCGAAATTAAAATACATTCTTTCAAGTCCTGAAATTGTCAAGTGTTTCCAACTTACATGTAATGAATTCAAGCATACAAGATGCAAGGATTTTTAAGATTCGGTGACATTCTTGCATCGTTTTCTCTGAGCAGCCTAGTATTTAATTTTTCAAGTTGCTAACATTTTGAAAGTGTGTTTAATGCTGTCTAGATTCATACATTCTACTGAAATACCATTTTGCAGACGCTCTAGGTTCCTGTCAACAGTGCTCAAGTCCATTGTATCCATGTGCTTCTAGAACAAGGAAATTAATACCTTTCTCCCTGAATAGCAGCATGTCAGCATGTTGTTATTACTGTTTAAAAAAAGATCACTGGGGTAAAAAATTTCTGTTGCCAGAAACTCTGGTATGGAGATGGACCCCGCCTTAGAGTTGTGAGAACGACACAGCTAGTAGTCATTTCTTTGTAGCAAGAAATTCCATAGTCTGGTCTTCATTTTTGAGAGTTCTCATCTACTACCAGCTGACAGTTCAGTAGTTGCAGTACAAGGCATCTACTACCAGAAATGATAGTTATAAAAAAGTAGATAAGCAGATTATCATTTGGGCAGTTGGAGCCCGTCACAACCCAAAGAACCAAGCCTTTCTGGAAGATACGAAAAGAGTTGGTTCTTTTTAACCCTTTGCTGAAAAGATGAAAACTATACTCCCAACATGTGACACTCTTCACTGCTTCACCCACTTCCTCCATTTAGCCCCAGATACCATAATGTCCCCATCAACACTGAGCAGATGTGAAGGTAAAAAAAAAACCTCAAAAAATAACTTCTAAGAATCTGGACCATATTAAGGGCACGAAGTTGGAAGCAGTAGTGGGAACAACAGTAAGCAACAGGCTTTAGTCACAGTATTTCAGGAGAAATGTCATCCAAAACAGGAACACTAATGCAATTCAAGGCCTTTGGCTAGCTCACGTCACTCCCTCTCTTCTTCGAGTGCTCAGATGCACCCACCTGTTCTTTCACAAGTCTCCTTCCATTCTCATAATGATACCTGCTCAATAACTGGAAACTACCTATCAGGACTTGGGAAACTAGCCTCTTGGCCCTCATTTTTCAAGCCACTAGCCTCAGGGGAGCAATTCAGGTGCCTAAACAGACGTACCTAATTTGAGGAGGATATCCTGCCTGGCTTCCAGCTACTATTCCAGAAGGAAATAGGTCTCCTGTGGATTGCATAGTACATCTGCCAGACCTTTTTTGAATATCACAGGCATGCCACAAATTCAAAAGTGGGAGAAGATATTCCGTTTTGGACAGTGAATCTTAATTTACCTGTCTACTCTATTCCACATATCTTTGCTATGGTGATTTCAGATTTCTGGTGGAAAATACAGTTCAGAGGCACACAGAAGATCTCTTACGTAGTACCCAAACAAAATGTAGTCTGTAGCTCCAAAGGAAAACTTGGTTAAAATCACTTAAGTGTCAATACTCAGAGCCATCAACTTCTTAACTACAGTGTTTGCTGCATCCATCTGTATTCTGCTATATAGATATCTATTTTGAAGTTTTCCTCAAGGACAGACTTACAGTTCAGAAGTCATCAATATCTGTTATGTTTCAAACAATCTCAAAATATAAATTACAGATATGTAACAAATATGGAAGACGTCATCAACTTTATCCATAAATTGTATATGCAGGGAATAGATGTTCAAAAGTACATAGAAATAATATGCTAATTTAGAATAATAGATTCTGCCTTTGTTTACCTTAGTTTGTTTGGTGAGGGGGTGGAGACAAGAAAAAGAAAGGGCAGGTTGCTACTAAAAAAAAAAAAAAGACTTTTTGCTAGTTAGAATCATAGAATCATTTAGGTTGGAAAAGACCTTTAAGATCATCAAGTCCAACTCTTAGCCAAGCACTGCCAAGTCCACCACTAAACCATGTTCCTAAGCACCACATCTACACGTCTTTTCGATACCTCCAGGGATGGGGACTCAACCGCTTCCCTGGGCAGCCTGTTCCAGTGCTTGACAACCCTTTTGGTGAAGACATTTTTCCCAATATCCAATCTAAACCTCCCCTGGCACAACTTGAGGCTGTTCCCTCTTGTACTATCGTTTGTTATTTGGGAAAAGAGACTGACCCCCCACCTCACCACAACCTCCTTTCATCCTTTCAGGTAGCTATAGAGAGTGATAAGGTCTCCCCTCAGCCTCCTCTTCTCCAGGCTAAACAACCCCAGCTCCCTCAGCCGCTCCTCATAAGACTTGTGCTCTAGACCCTTCACCAGCTTTGTTGCTGGACGTTGCTCTTGTTAGTATCTCTTCAATATATTTTTCAATGACGATATGATAACAGCACATTCAACACACAAGTACAATGCCCAGGACTTAGATCCCTAACAGTGAGAAAGAGGAATTTAATATGTATTTATCAATAAATTCTGAATATTTATAAAGGTACACTTTTAAGCTGTGCTGAAATTAAATGTTATATAACAAACACTTTTATTAATAACCTGCTAATATTTTAAGGATTTCTAGATATTTTTTTTTTGAAACTTGCTGTTAGAAGGGACAGACACAATGAAAGGCACAAATAATATTTTTTGAAAATTCCCCCTATGGTAAATATAGTCAATAAGACAAAAAAATAAAGATATTTCTTATTTCCTGCAGTTTCCATCAGATAGGCCTGAGTGCTCTGCAAGACATTATTATTGGAATAAAAAAAGTAAAGATTCAAGCTATTTAATTTATTTGAGCAAAACAACCCCAAGATTCCCAAATCCAGTATATTCTGACTACCTGTTATATTCAAAAGGTGTTTAATACCAAAGCTTGTCACATGCAGAATGTGTGCATCTCTGAAAAAGTAATTCTTAATGGCAGCACAGAAATAATACTGATTTACTATGCCAAAATGACTCGATAAAGTTAAACTTTGCACTTGAGAGACGGATAAAGTTTCTTTGCAGTGTTGCCAAATTTTAATACCTTGGGTGGAATTCATCTAAGCATTGATTCACATGAAGTTCCCTTCATAGTCAATGCAGACCTAGGTAATATAGTTAGGTCATGAGTCGTCTCATTCTTAAAGCAGATGTCTACACTTGGTCAGACTAATACTCTAACCTACTATTGGACATCCAGTTCAATTGCAAGAATCCCTCCAACATTCTAAACCCAGTAATTAGAGAGGAGAATATCCTCCAAGTTATTGGCAACTTACAAGCGTTGCACTTTTGGGTGTAGATATACAGGAATAAAAAGCCAACTCACTTTATATTCCTCTGTTATATGTGCCCAGTATCCCACAGCACTGCTGTAAGGGTTCAAAAAGCAAGGCGACCAGCTTTTTCCAGTTCCCACATAACTTTATGACTACAAAGCTGGAGGAATATATGCTTTGTGAGATCCACACACGACTATACAGCCTCCAAGAACCAGCATTAAGAAGCAGCATTGTTCCTGACAATGCATTACTATGAAAATTACTGAATGTAACTAATAAAATGTATTCCTTCTGGGTTGAAGAGATGCACTGATTGATCAACTAAGACTGACAGTGATTTCAAACAGCTGCCCTACATCTCTCAGAAAACAGCAGGTTACAAAGGCAGCAGTGATACTACTTGTGTTCCCATTGCACATCTCCTGACGTTCTCTCTTGCTGTAATCTGCAGTAGATAACTGAACCATGAGCCAGACCCTGTTGGCTGATGTGAACATCCACATCCACTGAAGAAATCTAGTCTTCCTATGGTTTCCTCCATTTTCCCAAAACCAGAGAAGAGGTCCTTCAAAGGTGCTTTCCCAGCATGACACTCTCTGTACTAAGAATAAAGCTTAGGAAAATGAATTGTCTACCAAAACCAGTCTTCATAAATGCCATTTACCTGTCCTTTAGATGTACTTGATATATTTCCACCTTCTTGTGCCATACTGCCTGAAAGGATCAATTATATATTAGTGCAGGTAATAGAGTTCTGGAAACATTACACTTTGCCTCCAATACCAGTCTGGGAATGAACTAGGATTACACTTCTATTCCTTCTTTATTTTTAAGGAATATTCACAAGGGTTCAACCATGGCATTGTGGTTCTTTACCTACTTGGCTGGCATAATGAAAAATGAAAAAGAAAAAACAACCAAACCCCAACTGTAAGGCAGAACAACAGCTATTCTGGCAAAAGTTTGAAGTCAGACATCCTGTAGCTCATAGCACCTATACTATATTCTCAGTAATTTAAATCAGCCAAAAGGCAGCCAAAGAAAACCTTATTAAATCTGATCTCATCGCCATGGAACTGGGAAAAAGAAAAAAAACCCACACAATAAATACAATCCGATTGGAACACAATACAATAATACTGTTGCTAAATGGACTTTAAAAGGATGCAAGATTAGCATTCAGCTTCTTAAAGAACTCAGACTACATTCAGCTCTTGCACAAAGGATGGAACGGAGGGAAGAGGACTGTCAGTTCAATCCATTTGTAATGCCCATATACAAAGTCTCCTTCATTTTGCCAAAATAGCTTCTAGAATAATTATTTTGAGAAAAGATCTTTGGCCCTGTTAAGTTTAAACACCAGTGATAATCTGGAAGATATAAGAGCTACCATAAACTGTGGCTTTGCTTCTAAGTAGTATCTGGTCCCAGTTATAAGGCCATTCCTAAGAAGAAAAAGGCAACAGAGGACTGTCTCCCATCTGCAGTTGAACCTGCTCAGTCCATCAAGACACACAGAATTTTACTGATGGTGCCAGTCCCAACAGTTTATACAACAAATACATATTTATTGAGTGGTAAGAGCAATTCTTGCAGGCCATTCTTATGATACAGATAAGAGTTAAGACAAATGTAAAATAAGACCCTATTACTAGACTTCTTTTGTTTAACTTTCACTGCTAGAAGATGTGGGAAGACCACAGGCCCTCCCATACATTCCATCCCAGGCTCTTCTGAACACTCTTTCACAATACTGGACTCTGCCTTTGCTATGAAGCAGGGAATAACCACTCTATTTTACAGCTTGGAGTGTAATATTTGAAGAAATGGCTGCTAGCATCTCTGGACTCACATTCAGGTAGACTAGAGGAGGCAACCTACACCTATGTTTATCCCAGGAAAGAATTCTGTGTATCTATATTTTGAGATAATACTTACAGGCAAGATTTAAAGCATGAGCTCTGAATCCACATTTGAGTTTCTTGCATAGAGAAGGGACTGAGGAAAAGTTAAGTAGAGCTTCTCAAAGGCGATCAAGTTCCTTAAACATTTGATTAAACTAAGCAATCAAAGTATTTTAAATTATGTCGGGGGTTTCAAAGAAAGATTTGCTAGCCAGCAGGTTATAGTCATTGCTCCCTACCAGCAATGGTAAGAGAACACAGAACTATTGAAGGCCAAGTAGTCTGTAGTCGGTAAGCTCAACAACTCATAGGCTAAAACAACTGACAACAATAGCTGGTAATGCGTGATGAAAGAACCGCAAACAAGTTAAAAGCAAGTAAGGAACAGAACTACTGAGGGCTGAGAACCAACTGCTCAAGCAAGCAAAGGTACTACTGGAACTGGGAAGCTGTAAACACTCAAAAGAGCTAAATCTAACCCTGAAGTATGCTACCTCCAAGATTTCAACATTCCCAGGGCATTTAGCCATTACCGAGGTCCTGCTATCAGACACTACATGTCATTACACAGCTCTATATTCATTCAACAAAGCTTGTCTGCTAAATAGACTGTCTTGATCTCAGCTTCTGACTGATCAGTTGCCCACTACCCTAATTTATCACTTTGGGGCTAGGGAATGCTATGAATCTTAACTTTTACTTGAAAACTATTGAAACAATGGTTTACAAGTCACAGAACTTTTCCAAAAGGCAAAGATAATTCAGAACTACTTCCACTTCTTTTTAAACCAACTGACTAGGAAGGCAGGTAATTTACACTCCTACGTTACTTTAGCAAGTAGTTTACGCATTTTAAAGCGGAGTTCAGGTTGGAAAAAAAGGATGTTCCAACTCACACTTTTGCTGTTCAGGCCAATCTTGCATACTACTCATTTCTAGTAATAGGCCTGTTGGTGCTGGGCTGTTTTACCAAGGTACTGTACCTTGCATTTGAAATTAGAACCTTGCTCCCACTTTAAAATGTCTTATTCTCCAGCCCCAGCAGAGTGCTGCAGCTCTCTACCGTGCTTCCCACCTACTCATTCCCTGCACAACTGCCAGCGTTCCCTTCCCTAACCAGCATCAGCGTTACAAGTATCCTGACATAGTAAGTTCAGCAGCAGCCTAAGTGTAACATGAACTTCTGTTAGGCTGGCTTGTAGCGTTAGTTCAATAAACTTCAACTTAGTTAGTTCAACAAGTTAGTTCAACAAGCTTCGTCCTTAACCATGTTGTGACTCTATAGCAGATGCCTAGAAATGAATGAAGCGGATTAAGTGGACTTTTAAGTTTATTACATGCTTTCTGAACTCAAGTAGACCTCCTAGAAAATACATGGGGTTTTTCCAAGTCAACATTTATGTAAAAACAGTCCTGTTTCTTTTTTACTGTGTACAACACAGATTGATCTGTCAGCTCACTGGGAAAATATACAGTCACTTTTCAAATTAGGTAATCATTTTAGTTCAAAGGGTATTTCAGCTACAGTCTTGTTTTATTCAAATTGCACTATACCCACTTGAGGGACTATAGCAGAAAGAGGAACTTGCCACTTTAAAAAAGTTGCCTGTGGCAACTTCCTTATTAATCGGAAGCAGGCATCTTTCTACAGTGAAAAAGCAAATGGCTCAGTTCTCTTGTCCACGTACTCCCACCTATGGAGGGTTCAGCACTGGAGCTGCAGATTTCTTTTTTGAAATGAGGATGTGCCCGTGACCCAAACTCACTTTAGAAACAAGGGCCCTCAAAACCCGTGAGTGCAGTTTAAACAGCTGAGCCTTGCGTACTGTCTTCCTTTTTTCCATAGCCCACTGCTAAACTTAAAAAAATAACTAGAAAGCTTGTTGAATACCAGTCCTCAGTCATAAGTTAGTAATGTTTGCAAGGTAATACACAATTTTCTCCCATATAAAAGCTTCAAATAAGCATTTACTTGAAGCACTGGAGAGGCGGTATCAAGTAATTAGGAACCTTCTTTATCTCAGCCTTCAGTTTCATACCTGACTTTACAAGACTGTTTCTTGTTAAGAATGATGCAATTTCCTTAGTTACTTCACACAACTTTCATACTTTCTTTGATAGTAAATATTTATGTTTTTATATATTCTCTTTGGCCACTAGGAAAAAAAAAAGTAGATATTTAGTCAGTTCAACTATGTCACTGATGTCTTCAAAGCACGTTTGAGCTGCAAGTACATAGTTTAAACAGTAAATGACTCCATAGCTACCTAATTGCAGAGGTAAACTTTAACATCACTGGAATTTTTCTATGAAAACAATTTTTCTGTGACCTTTAAATTAGCCAAAGAAAAAAAGAATGCATCATTAAACTGTTACAGCAGCAAAAAGTTAAATAAGAGATAGTAAGTCCAGTAGGAGATTTTGCTACTATTCACAATTCAGCTACACAATCTGCATAGGTCCACAATGCAATCTACAGGGCCGTATTCACCTGAAGAACCCTGCCTGACCAGCATATTATTTTTAGGAAATTAGTGAAAACTACTGTATTAAAGTATTTAATCTTATTGTAAAAATCTTTTAAAAGTCTAAATTTCCCATTTCAGAAATAACAGATTTTTCATAAGCAGTCAGTTATTCATACTGAAATACAGTCACATTAAAATTCACTTTAAATTCTTTTTGGTTTTCCCCTATCTTGTTTTTAGATTAGATATAATGGGCAAAATACCAGCTTCACAAGTTTACTGTTACTGGGAAATTCCACTAAATAACATGGAAATTCCACCTACGGCATCTTAACACAAACTTGCACAACCCTGGCATAAAGCTTTTCCTCTACAAAAGACCAGCTTCTTTAACAACACTACATTCAGAATCAAGAGTTTCAACAAAACTCCTCACCGAGTTTGTTAAATTTAAGAAAAGCTGAGTGAACACAGACACTTTGTAGTACTCACGTAAGTCAGCAGGCCAACTAAAAAGCCTGCTGCATGGCCTACTAGCTCTTCAGTACATTTCTCCAACAAACGAGCTGGCCCACAAACAGCACACTCCTTCCTCCATTTGCCTCTTCATGAACACATGCACCATTATTTTTCCCTTGCTCTTCAGACAAGTCATTTTCTTAAGAGATATCTCTATCATATGCAATAAAACAACCCAATATACTTTCAACTAGATACGCATCTGAGAATTTTTAATACATTAGTATATATTTCCTCTCCTGTTACCTTATGATCTAGGATTCCTTTCCATTTTTAAAGGTACTAATTGCTTACCAGAGACATTATAAGCCGATTTTGTATTGGAACAGAGCTAGGTCAGCCTCTGAGGATTTAAATCTTCGCTTAAAAAAAAAAAAAAAAAGAGTTTCACACAACAGTTCAGCTATTTTGATAACTTCTACAGCCAAACTTCTAAAAGGCTTCTAATTCAAGTGAACATCACTGCAGTAGTTTTAATTTCTATTGGTGAAAGAAGCAAAACTGTAAATGCATCTAACCTACCCTCGAAATACTATTCTGTAGACATACATAAGATAATAAATAATATAATATATGCTTATATTAATCATATATTGGAGCAAGCATGATTAAAGCTTCTTTCAGCATCATGTAGTTGTCCACCTTAATAAAGACTGCATAGGTATATCTACTGCTTTTGTGGAATTCCTGGTAGAAGAAAATGCAGGAATTTTTTAAAAATATATCCTCTACTTCAAATTACACTTGTACAATTAGTACAAGTCAGTGATTAGTATCATATCCTATCATATATATCTTGAGAGCCTACCTTTTCCTAAAAGAAGGGCATTATAATTAGAAAAATAAGAACTTTCTCTAGATAGTTTACTGATTAATATTTTAAGTTTTTACTAGTTTCATGACTTTTTAGCCAAGAGGTTTGTCCATTACAGGCTATCAAAACAATAATATATTTCACCTACAACAATGCTAAATGCTTTTCATATATGCAATCTCTGGGACTCTAGGAGTTTTCAATTCAAATTAAGCACAACTCAAACAGCATGAAAACTAAGTATGTCTTTCCTATACATATTCCTATAAGATATATTCTTTTCAAATATCAGCACTCTCAAATCTCCTTAAGTTTGTTACAGGTTCAGTTCTTGATGGCACCACAGCAAAAATAGTACATGTGAAAGGATGCATAGATGCAATCATATATTTGCAAGTGTGAGTGTATACCCACACAAACAAAATATAGACTCTTTGTAAATGGCGAAGATGGAGAGAATGCACTTTAAGCAAGTGGCAATATGAAAGATGAAACGGAAATAATCATATGTAGCAGGTAGATTAAAAAAATCTTAAGTCTTTTTAGACTACCAAGACCTGGAAGAAAAATCGATCTTCACCATAAGAAAGCTCAAATTAAGCTATTATATCCTTCAAACTAACTAATAAGGATCCTAATCATTATCAAACTGAAAGAGGGAAAGAACACGTTACATACAGAGAAATAAGAAAAGTTAATTTCAAAAGCTGTATTTTCAAGGTCAAATGAAGTGATGACATTGCAAAGGCCAGATATCAAGATCTGATGAGAGTCTGAAAGAGTTTAAAGCTATCTGGGTAAGGACTGACTGTGGGACATCATAAAACAGCAGCTGCCATCCACATATATGAGGGGATATCAAGGGTTAGGTCCTCATTCCATGCCATATAGACCTCCAAATTGTATTGGTAAGAAAATATTTCTGGGCATTAATAAGCTGAAGTATGAAACATGAACATCACTGAAATCCTTGTTTAGTAACTCTGAAGTATTTATTCCTTAATTAGCAGCAAGTATCGAACATATTTAAGTTGTTAGTCTGGACACTCCCCAAGAATTCACATACTAGGAGTGTCCAAATATTACATGCTTTTAACAGCTTCATACAGATTTGTTTGCTAGTAGGTTTGTCTACAGATAAAACAAAGAAAAAAAAAGTTCCCTCTACTATTTTTGGTATTGACACTAGTAAGATTTAATCATGATACCTGCATAAAACTTTGCTATGCATTTCCATTCACAAGTTTTTCCCCACACCAGTTCCCAATCTATTTCACATACAGATTGATGATAAAGAACAAACAAGGATGTTTGCAACTCAAATAGTTTTGAAAAAGAACAGAATCTCAATCTTTAACTTTGCAGTTTTCAGGTGCCTCTTTCACATTTAAAAATTCAACAAGAGTACCATGATGTCCAGATACTCCCCGCATTACGAACGCTGCCCTTTCATTAAGCATAAGACTACTATTCAACTAGTCGTTGACACACTACCCAGCACAAAATTTGGGCAACTGGCGGATTTCTAATAACAGCCTTCTTGTATGCACCAGTTATAACTTGCACAATCAAACAGTAAAGAATGGCCACTTGAGAAACATAAAAAACACACACATGAAGTTAGCCAAGATATTTAGTGGCAATGCCTGTAGACACTTGCTCAAAAGCTAGCATCACGTTTACAGACCCACTTTTGCAGCATTCCCCACAGTTCGTAATGTTCTGTGCCTAGCAACCCATTTTTTGGCAATGCAACAATAAAAATATCACCTACATCAAATAAGTTGCCATTGGACATTCAGAAAACAAGCAGCGAGTTCTCCAGTGCGAAGATCATTGAAGTCTGACACACAGCTGATTCTGCAACACCTTAAATTTCAGGAACGGTACAAAGGTCAGAAAGTCCAAGTTTTCTTTTCTGTAGAAATTATTTTATTTGAAAACTGAATGCATGTGGGATTACAGAGTATATCCACACCCAATGGCCTCGCCACCAGCCTACCTTTGCAGGAGGAATACTGATTAACGTCCACTACAGGAAACCCCTGTGCATGTCTTGACGCTTGTCTTTGCCATTACCCATGCTGAACCTCGTATTCAAGTAAGCAACACTAGAATTCTTAATTCACTCTAGATCCTTCAGTTTGAAAAAATTTTTCACAGCACTCGTTTACTAGTTGTTTGTACCTTTTACAGAAAGAGAGCCAACATTCTCCCAAGTAAGCTTGTCTATATGTTGGAAGTTGAAGGCACATGTTATTCTAGTAAAGCAAAGGACTGTTTCTGCTTGGAAACAGTTTACTGAAGACAAAAAGCATATCCAGATTATGCCTGAAGCTCAGTTCCTCTTTAGCTACCTGTTTCTCAACTAATTTGGATATTAGCATAACACTCATTCTCAAGGCTGGCTCAGTGAAGCACTTTTCAAATCACATCCTCTCCTTTGTTCAAAACAGACTCCCTTCTACCAATCTTTCTTCAGGCTTGTTTTTGTGCAACATGTTACTGCTCAGCACATGTGCATAAGCAGTCTGTCTGCTTATCTTTCAGAAGCTTTTCATAGTTTGTAATTCTATTGTGTTCCTTACCTAGCACATTCCTTCCAGCACAAATAGCTTCCTTGCTGTTTATTTCTTCAGTTTAGTCACAGTAATTTCATAATTTACATCATGAGAGGCATTTACCATCCAATTTTCTAAGCTTATACTCTTCAGTTTATTTCTTCAGGTCACTCCTCATAAAAATTTTGCACAACATACTATCAGAAGAGGTGACAGATTTACACTGTTTTGTCCTTCCATCCATCTTCTGAGAATTTAAGAACTCCTCCAACCATAACATTTTTCCTCAATATAATCAGCTTTAGACACTGACACTTTTTTTTTTTTTGGCAATCCTAACTTACGTTTACAACTTTTTTTTTTATCAGTTAGAAAACAGAAAGCAGCCAATGCACATCATCAAGTTGGGCCTTAGCAAGCTGGTATACGGCCATTGTCATTTTAACTGGGCCAAAACCATGAGAAGAAAAGACACAAAGAATGCGTCAAGGGGAGTGAGAGATCTATACAAGTTTCTTCTTCCTACTGGACAATGAACGGTAGTGTGGAAGCATGAAAATAACGTGAAAGACAAGTCAACAGGGTAAAAATAATGTCACCAAAAAATATTATGTCTGTAAATTTGTAGAACGAGGAGGAATATATGCCGTGTAATTCATTCATACAGTACCAACTCACATAATCAAAAGGAGGGAACGGAGCTACAGGTTTACTGTTGCTATGATTCATTATTTCATCTATCGTTTGTCCTCTCAAGCAGATGTTTGACTAGCACCAACCTTTTCATTCTTATGATGCATCTCATTTCTTACTCAACTACAGACCTCTACTTCTTTCTTCTCTATTTTCTGCTAATAGAACATCTGATAATTGAGCTATACTGTTCACGACCTCAAAACTCAAAAGATAATGATTATACTGTCTCTCAGCCTGTGTCGCAAACCCTGAGCTAGCTGCTGCATCTCTGCCCCCTTTCTCATTCCCAAGTATCTCATCTTGAAACATCTCATAATGCACCAAGGTTTGTGCTTTTTCTGTTCCTCCCATGCAGAACTTCACAGTTCTACTCGTAGACATATGAGCAATAACATCTCCTGGATAAACCAATCTTAAATATACGGGCTTTGGGTCTCACAGGTTTTCCCATTCCGGAACTTCTGACTAGGCAGTCTGACTCCTACATAAATTATATGCTAAAATTAAAGACTGAATGAATACACTAATACAGACATCCATGAAGATGAAGAGGCTCAGCATATCCTGTTAATAACATACTCAGGACTGTCTCAGATATTCTGAAGCAAGGCTGTCTCTCCACTTGCCCCAAATATTCCTTTCTCTCAAGAGGGTGTTCTTTTATGAATTGCTGCAAAGATTTTGCATATTCAGGTTGTCATCTTTCTGGTCAGAACTGCTGTCAGGACAGTAAAGGTTTCCTAAATGCATTTAAAGGACAATGGCCAATACTCGCTGAAGAATGGCCATTATCTGGAGTTACTACTTTTTCCTTCATGTAGAATTTTTCACTTGAGCTCCCATTACACATACCAATAAGCACAACCTCCACTAATACCTACAGAGCAGCTCAATTTCCATCACACTTCCTCTTTTCTATTCAAGATTCTGCAGGATCTTCACCTGTTTCCACTAGAGGATGCTTGTTTACACCTTTTTCTAAGATGAAGTTGCCTTTAACAAAATTAAGTGACCCAAGAGACCTACGAGGGCTAGGAAAAAAGAAAAACATTAGGAAAGTACTTTCAGATGGTAGGAGTTTATTGCACATCTTCTACAGCATTGACATAAGCTACGATGTCAGTACACGAGCCTACCGACACTTCCCGGCGGCATTCTCCCCTCGGCACGACTATTAAACCAGTGAGTTTTACATTAATGCTTTCCCAGATCCATCCCGGCTGCCTGTCACGGGGACAAGCGTTACTGTTACCGCCCGGGCGCTGGGACCCTCCCCGGCTGACCGCCGTGGCAGCGGGACGACACCTGCAGGGCTTCCCTCCAGGTGAGCTCCAAACCGCCAGCCTACAAACACCACTCAGAAAAGTCTCTTTCCTCGCTACGTTTTCCTGCCTTCGTATCACCCCGTACGCGGGCTTTCCACCGGCGAGAGGCAAAGGCAAACCCTCCTGGGCGCAAAGCCCCCCCCCCCCGCCCCGCCGCGGGGAGCTGCCCAGGCCGGGCCCGGCCCCGCACCCACGGCCCGGCGCGGGGAGGAGGAGGAGGAGGAGGGCTCCCGCCGCTCCTCTCTGTCCACACCGAGAGGTCCTACGAAAGTAAACTGCTGCCTTCCCTTCCGAGGTGGGAAATTTAAAAAAATAATAATAAAAATTAGGAAAAAAAACCCGCCACGATCCCCCCGCCAGCCTTGGCACTGGCGAGCAGCGAGCGCAGCCCGCCCCCAGCCCGCCCTGACAGGTCGGTGCCCCCGGCAGCCCCACGGCCGGGCACCTGCACCCCGCCCACGGCACCCGCTCCTTCCCAAGTTCCCCGTCGCGACAGCTCCCCACCTCCCCCACGTCTGTCGCGATACACAGGCCTCCGGGGGAAAGGGCGGGGGGCACGGGGTGGAGGGGGCAGCACCCCAAGCCCCGGGGGCCGCGGGCCAGGCGAAGGGAAGGGGTGGGCCTCCGAAGGGCCACTTACCGGGCGTGCAGTGCCGGGGTGAGGCCGGCGAAGAGACGGGCGAGGAGGGGGGCGCCGGCGGCTGCGGCTCCTTGGGGGTGCCGGCGGCCGAGGGGGGGATGGCGGGGGGCAGCATGAGGTAGCGGTCGGGCTGCGGCAGGCAGCGCAGGCAGACCGAGTGGAGGCAGGGCAGCAGCTTGGGCCGCCGGCTCTGGATGGGCTGCCCGCACACGCCGCAAGTGTCCAACAGGTTGAGCGGGGCCACCTCCCCGCCGCGCTCCGCCGGGCCCTGCCGGCTCTCGGCCTCGTTCTCCCCGCTCAGCGCCGCCGCCCCCGTTCGATCCGCCGGGCAGGGCCCCCCCGCCGCCGCTACCGCCACCGCCGCTACCGCCGCCGCCGCTGCCGCCTCTTCCATTGTCCTGCGCCGGCCGCCGCCGGAGCGCCGAAGGGAGGCGGGGCGGCCCCGCTGCCGCTGCCGCCGCCGCCGCGCCGACCCCCGCCCGCGCGGCCCGCGGTGTTTGTGTGCCTGCCCCGGGAGGAGCCTGCCCCGCCGCGCGACACGGCCAACGGCCGCCCGCGCCCCGCCCCTCGCCACGCTGCGCCACGCCCCTCCCCCGCCGCGCCGCCCGCCCCGCCCCGCCCCGCCCCGCCCCGCCCGCCTGCCCGCCGTCCCGGCCCCGGTGACCCGCCCCTCCTCGCCGCGCCCCTCCCCCTTCGGGGCCACGCCCCCCGGCGCCTACGTGCGGCGAGCGCGTCTCCCGCCCCGTCCCCACAGGAACCAGGCCGACCGGCCCCGCCCCCGGGCGCCCCGCCTCCCGGACGCCCCGCCCCTGCCCCGCCCTCTCCCCGGGCGGTTGGCGGGGCTCTGCCCCTCGGCAGGCCCGGGGCTGCTCCGGGGCGGCCGGACCGCCGCTGACGGTGGCGCCGGGCCCCCACCGGCGCACACCCGCCACTTCCCGCGGCCCTGCGTCCCACCAGCCCCCACACACTGCGTTACAGGCCTCCCGCCGGAGCCCATGGTGCTCTCAGGCGCTGCCCAAATGGCCGCCCTCTCGTCTGGGCAGAAGGCCCGGCCCGCGGCCGGCAGCCTGTGGGCAGCCCGGCACTGGCGGGGTGAGAGGCCGTCGTCCCTTTGACGGGCCGTTCAGGAGGTCGTCCTTCTCCCCCGCTTCGTGTGCAGGTGTCTCTGTAAATTTTGGCCCGCGTTCGGTTTGGTGGATCACATCCAGCTGCCGTGCGCAGGCGCGGTACCTGACCGAAGCTAACTGGCAATCAGTAAAATTAAACAAGTACGATGGAAGAGTACAATTCTGGTTTGGACTCAACATTTTATTGAATCAAATGCTTTAACTTAAGTACGTGTGCCGACCTGAAGCACAATGAAGACGCATTGGTCGCAGGTCAATTGTAAACCGACTCAAGCTCCTCAGAACATTCCAGATGTCTGCGCTTAAAATCCCAGACCGACCAGCGCGCTTCCCGCTTCCTTGCATGGGATTCAAGACCCTAACATTGGACACATAATAAACAGGAGCATAAAAATGCCGTACATGACAAAAGATAGTTTTTCAGCGCGTAGGACAACTGCGTTGTCATGATGCAGCATGTCTCACATCCATAATTTACCATGATACCAGGAGAACAATACTACAGGTTGTTTCGCGGGGTGGGCGGGAAGTAGATTTGGCTTTACAATGAGGAACTGTTAAGAGATAAATGGCATTCCCCGCTTAAGAATATCAACAGAGGGGACCAGCCGTACCTTCTCAACTCTTGACCTGCCAATGCATAGGGAAAAAATGTCACCAGAAGCAGTTTCCTGAAGCACAGCTTCTGCCTTCCAGTCCAGCTGCCTCACTCCTTTGCTGAGACTCACCAAGTGGCAGGGTAGAGCCCTGTCGTCCTCTTTCTCTGATCACACACACACACCGGCTTGGCTGTCCAACACCCTACGATGGTGTCTAACAATTCCTTGTGGCGGGAGCTAACATGCTGAGAGCATGTAAGTGTTGGTGATGAAACGGGTTCAGGAATTAAAGCTAAGGAGGATGGTACAGGTTCTGTAAGGTGACAAAGTATAAAAAATGCCATTAGATGGGTCTGTCAGGGAACAGGCGATAACTGAAGTATCTTTGATTAGTTTTAACAGCAAACATGATCAGGAAGTCAGTGAATAATATATTTGTGAGGGATGATAGCAAGTCATAAGATCATCAAACTAGATGGTTTCTGTAACTAGTATAAGCTGTTTCTCCAATACGTGTCAAAACAGGAAAATAGAGATATTATCTAACGGTACAAAGATCACCCTGCAAAGGATCTGAGCAGACACTTTGATGGAAATTATGATCCCCATAAGCCAGTATCCCAGAGATTAGTAAAATGATACGATTATGTTTCCTGCAAAGTTTGTTTGCTTGGGGTGTTTGCAAGGCTCACTCAAACTGTGCTGTAAAATCTGTAGTCGCATGGCACCTGAATATCATCTGATTTAAAATAAATGTTTGACATTACATAATTTGAATTTGAATGTAGAGCCCTGCTCTCCTTCCTGTTAGTGGTGGCATCATATTAGGAGCACTCAGGACAGAAGCAAAAAGCATTAGGGAGGAACAGAAGTAAACATCCTGAGATAACCGGCCATTCAGTACATGAAGACAAGAGAGTAAAGGAAAATGATTTTAAGTGTAACTGCATTGCTCAGACAAAATGTGGAAACAACCAATGAAAGATGCCGCACCCCATTATACTCACTTGGGTGCACTGCTTTTGGACCGCCGCTACACTGCATCTTGCCAACAGGGACCCCAGGCAGAGCTGGCTTGGGACTGCTTGTGAAAGGCGATGTAGACAAACCCACCATGGGGCAATACCTGCTGTACTCTTTTCAGTCTGAAAACAGCTGTTGGTTTTGTCCAGTTTCTGTCAGAAGACGACTTGTTGGGTTCTCCAGTGTTGCGCTGGGATGATACAAACCAATAGAGAAAGACTGAAGATGGTGGAAAGCTGATAAAGAGTCAGCTTAGAAAGCATGGAAATCGTGTTGACTAGCTGCAGGAAACAACCAGAAGCTGAGATTACTTCCTCTCTCCTACCCTCTTCCATGCTCACAGAAGAGCTTAAGAGCTTGCTGTGCTACTTGTTACTTCTGTTCACAATATGTGAGTTTTATTAAATCCTCTGCTTCTTCTGGACATCCCAATAAAAGCAAATTCCAGAGGTTGTCATTCAGAAACTTCAGCTGCAGAAGGAAATGGCTGCCAACTGCCCAGCAGAACTTCTCACTGGAGGGCTCATAGCTAGGAGTTCCTTGCACTCAGAATTCACTTGCTGGCTCTGATTTCTTCTTTTTGTCTCTGGTTCAGTTTGTCTCCTTTTTTTTCTAGATTTTCTAGTAGTCAGTCACTTGGCCTTACAAAACGCAACCCTTCCCAGATTACCCCTAAACATTGGCACGTATGTTTCCTCCTCCTAAAACAGCCATGTGACACTAAATAGTCTCTTTCCCAAGTTTTTCATAGACCAAAATGAAGCCATGGGGCTTGCAGCGTGATCCAAACAGCTTAGTTTTATCCTTTATGTGGCAACAGTGAAGGAAGTGGCCGAGGAGACTCAGCACTCGCCTGTATCATTAAAAAATGCTTTTGCCACTGTGGTCATCCAAGAGGTGGATATAGCAGCTCTTTGGCTGTAGTCCACTACCAGCAACATGAAGCAGTCACTGGGAGGATCTGGCCCAGAATATACAGCATTTTCTAGTCTGGTTTCTCTTGAGAAAATGGATGTCTTAATATATGGCTGGTTTTGCTGTTGAGTGAAATCCATAAAATAGAAACGGTTTTCACTGGAGGCAAGATGAGTGCATTAGAAATTCACAGTTAAGACGATGTAATATATTAACCTTTCCAGCAACAGTGAAGAAGGAGAACTTTACATACTGCAACAGCTGGAATAAGCAGTGAATGAAAATAGCTATGACGGCTGAATTAGGAATTAATCTAGAATATGGCTTAGGCCTGTAGACTGCGTTTTTGAACTCCACAACCAAGAACCCGTAAAGCTATAGTAAACTACCTACTTGTCCTCACTGCTAGGAGAGAGTGAGAGAAACCTGGTTTGGGTAATTTTCTTAGGATTTTCAACTTTCTGTTTTCTATACTTCATTCCCCCAACTTATACACACACACACACAAATGTTTTCTTCCGAACTGAGGGATGGTTTCTTGGAAACCTTTGTGTCCTATTAGATATGCTATTTGCCCAAGTCAAATATTTCTTCAGCACCTGGCAAATGACCACTGGCACTCTTCTTTCACAATCAAGAAGAGATTCACTTGACCAGCTTGGTCTCAGCTGGAAGCTCACCACAGATAAGGCTGGGTCCAACACCCTGGAGTAGGCCAGCCACCCTGTAATATTTCCAGTGCTCCACCCAACACCCAACGCCTTCACTGTAAACTATGGAATAACACCACCACTGCACAACTTCCCATTAGTTTCATGTTCAGAGAAGTCACTGTGCTTTTGTAAATTAACCCTGGGGTCAACCTGTTAAGTCCCCTTTCATGGAAAAGGAGCTTGCCTAAGAGGAGAGGCAACATGCTGATTCGGAACGCCTGGTATTAGATAAAAACTGCTGAAAATGACCGTGGTATTCACAAACCCTTTTTCTTCAAAGATGTATTTTTTAGGGTTAACCTTCACTTCCATAGAAAATTCCACGAACACATGGAATTAGCAAGGCTAAGCATGAACGCAGCCCAGGTAATGTCCCCTAATAATGCTCTATCCAGTTGTTTTATCAAACAGTTATAGGTCCCATCTCTAATACCCAATGGGCCCTTGGAGACCTACGTCTCTCCTAGGGATGAGCAGGATGCTAGGACTGCCTGTGCAAAGATGCTGTGGTTCAAAACGGAATCTCTTCCCCCTTCCAAGTCCCCATGCTCCCTGGCTGTGCAGCTCAATGGAAGTGGGGCATCCCAGGGTTGCAAGTACAGACCGGCCCAGCAATAATTTAAGAGTGCAGTTGCAAGCCAACCCCTGATGAGTTAAACTCAGACATTCATCCAAATAATCAGGCCAACAGACCGTATTCCTAAATTATCACAGGGCAGCTCCAAATCCATCACATCCAGTTTCTTTTCTGACACGTAAAAGGCCAGAAATAGCTTTCTGCAGCAGCACAAGTAACCTTGTTGGGTATTAGACTCATTTCAAGAAACTCGGGAATTATCCAGTGGAGGCCACAGCTTCTGTTGATAAATCTCAGTAATCTCAGGAATTATAAGGTAGGGGGTATAGCTGTAGCGCCTGTGGGTTTGAAATTCGGTAATAATTGAGTGCTTAGCTCCCTACCTGCCTAAGCACTTCCCTTGCCCCTGTCTCCTTCTTTGATGAGGGTTTCCTACTTGGGTTCTTGTTAGCATTAGCGCTGTTGTTAGAAAAAATGAAGCATTGCAAACTCCTGTTAATGTATGTTTCTGGGAAGGTCCAAAGAGAATTTGGACCAACAGAACAGTGTGTGTCAAGTCATCTGGCTCCACTGGGAGACTGTAACCCACCAGGATGAGATTCTGCCCTGACCTCATTCCTGAAAAGGGACTTCCTAAACTTCTTTTTCTTTTTTAGAGGGTGGGGGAGCAAAAAAAAATGTTGCTTTAACAGCCACTTTCAGCATCAGTAGTGATGGTAGTAGGTGAATGCACATGGAAGGGAAGACCTGTATGACTTCTTTTTTCATTTCCCTAGTGTGAGTCTTTAGCTGTAAGGAGAATCAAAATTTCATCTAACAAAAGATACCTACGTTTCAGAATGTGCTTCCATTCAGATTAGGAAAAAGTTTCCCCAATTTTAAAATGCTTTGTAAAGAAAAGCTTTTGAGACGTAGTCTGGACTTGATTAAAAACTATGTTTTCAATAAAAATATTTTGTTTGGATTTTGCTCTTTCATTTATTACTCTGTTAAATAAATGATATACCGCAACATAAAGTATTTGGAATCTTTTTTTTTTCCTAAAAAAACATCTAAAAGACATTTACCAAATTACCAGAACTTTTACTCCCACTTCACAATTTTCCGAAGCATTTTTATTAAAAAAAAAGCAACTAAAAACCAAATAATAATAATAAAAAATCCCCAAACCTCTGCAGACTGCAAAGGAAAATGGTCATTATCTCATTACTGGTATTCCTACTGTCACCTCACTTGCTGACCCCACCTGGTTTCAGTAACTCCTTCACAGGCTGTGCCATTTTTTGCCCATAGATCTTTGGCTGAATATCCACAGTAAGGTACATTTTGTTCTCTTCTTATTCTTATTGAGTGTCAGAGGTTGTTTTCCCTCTTGTTGACAACAGATCACATTAAATTACTAAGAACAGCCCAGGACCAAAAATACATTCATTTTCACTTGTTTTCTGAAAAGTAACCGTAAAATGGAGTTACGCAATCACATATTTATTTTCCCAATGATTTTAAGGTCAAATGTTGCTCAGTTTAAATGAAAAGGATGTTTTTTAAAGTATTAATCTATCTGTTAAGCTACTGCAGCTTGCACTCTAAAGGTCATGATATTCCTTCACGGTCAATGGTACTCCTAATGAACCCTTATTTTTGACCAGAAAGTCTCTTTCTTTCAACTTAGGCTTTCACGATCATCTATATGAATCACATTAAGGAATCAGCTGGGAAGAACAGAAGCTCTCTCTTTCACTTCATTGTAAATATTGTGTAGATTCAGAAATGCCCTACTTTGCACAGACGCGTTACATCTGTATGAGGGATTTGCATCAGTGTGACTAAATTGATTTTGCTGCATCATTGCACATTTCCTTAATGTAAACAAGGCCTTTACTGTTGACTATGCTGAACTAACAAGAAAAAAAATAGCAATGAAAACTTTCTCTAAGGTTGTTTGGAGATAGGATTCTGAATACACACACAGGGAAAATAAGAGGAGTTGGTTTTCAATGAAGCAAAGCTTATTAGAAAATTCAGAATCCATCAATTTAAGCTAAAGGAGCACGCTACAAATTTCCTAGCAGAAATATATAACTAACCTTGTCTTGGTTACTGAAAATTTTATTTGCAGTAGCAATTAGCTAGTAAGTAAAATGTTCACCTCTTAAAAAATCCTCTGAGCTATTTAAAGTTTCCCTCTCATTGTGTCCCAAGTCTCATCCACACAACTAAACCGAACCCACAGTGGACAACAGGCATCAGGACCAGATGGAGCCAAACCAACTCCTCTGTTTTATCATGCGGCTTCTCTGAACAGCCCTGAATAGAGGGTGGGACAAAGAAATAGAGGGTAAACAAGTCACAGTCCTGGCTAAAAGCCACAGTGGATAGACACAGGACTGCGTTACCTGGAATAACACCTTCCGAGCCCTCCGGCCACCTGTGTCTGGACAGACGTCAAGACTTGCACACAAAGTTCAAGGCTCTCACCTGGCCTCTTGGCTCTGAAAGCCACCTTTGTAATGGGAGACGCAGCACTCTGGCTTGTTTAAGTCCCAAGACTTAAGGGCTGCAATATCCCAAGCCTCTCTCCAATTTTTTCATTCTGTCATCACTATTTGTGGTATTAATTCTTAGGGGATTATATGATAATGAAATTAAAGGCAATAGATTATATATATAGGAACTTTAGATAGACGGTATCTAAAGTCCACACATTTTACTCTCAATTAGCACAAAACATTTAAGGATCTAGGCAAATACTGAACATCCAAGAGCATATCCTTCTCAAAGTCTTTGTGTTTAGTTAGCATCTGGGGGAGAAGGGTGGGAGATGATAGGCAAAGTTCATTTTGCCTTTGCTTTTCCACATGTGATTTCCAGCTATAGAGAAATTCCTTCTTGGGGTTACAATTTGATGTACCACTCTTTTGGCAATAGTGCCAGCGATAAAGTGGTGCCACCTTAGATGCTCAAATGTTCAAGCCTACAAGAACATAGCATTACTAAATGACAAATAAGACATTTTTTGTGGTCCAGTTTTTTGGTGGGGCACGGCGTTATCATCCTTCTGTTGACTGCTGGAAAGAAAATCTTTAAAAGTCAATGGCTATGCCAGTGGCAACTCTACTGTCCCATCACAACAGAGTTATAGAGTGTTGATGATACCCTGATGCCTATGTTTCAGCTTCCCAGACATACTCACCTCTTGCTTTAAAATAAAGGGGTGATTCTTAATTACATTTATGATCAGAAACTATTTTACAAACGAAAAAAGAATACGTAAGGTGACAGAAGTATTCCTCTAATTATTACGAGCTGAGATGCACACCTGTGGTTGTTGGTTCCATCCAGTCTCTCTCTCATTAAATACCCCAGCAGGGTGGCCATTGCTGGAGGGACCCTGCAGCACCCCAGCCAACACCTTCAGTGCCAACAGGCTAAAGAAAGATTCGCCACAAGATGAGAGGCCTGTGCTTCCCGTGGACCAATGGATGACTATTGATTTAGGGTGTTATGTGACTTTGGGGCAGGCTGTTCTCTAAGTCCCTCTGGCAGATTTGAGAGGAAGGTTTACATGCTAAAATTTTTACTTTCTGCTCCTTTACACCGGTGTAGCGAACAGTAGGACTTGCGGTCTGCATAATCCGAAATACTGCGTGCTCCCGTACAGACAAAATTGGAAGAGCTTGAGACTGATCTGTTGTATCTGTTGACTTGCTGTATTTAAAATTTGTAATATTAATAAAGGAGTCAAGATGAGGCTTCAACTGCATTGGTATGAACCTTCAGAAGTACTGGTAAGGAGAGAAAAACAGCTGTATATCAGGATTCAGTTATATTTCCTATGAAACCGTGCAAGCGCTGTTACATCTCTTAGAAATGTTCCTACCAAACTCTGTCATAATCTGCCCCTCTTAGATTAGTACCTTAGTACATATTTTTGTTTATATTTGGAGCAGTGTCTGCACTGTGCAGCCATATAATACTGTGACAAATCCTGCTCCTTCACTCACATGTGGTTTTCCATCCTAAATCAAATGTGAGTAAAGCAAGCAGAGTTTGACCCTAAATTGGAGAGCTTCGTAAGCAGAAGCTATGTATTACAGTCACAGAAGTCTGACCTCCAGATCTGTGGAGCTGCATATTTATGAATTTCCAATGCTTGAATAGATTTTAAAATAAACCAGTCTGTAAATACAAGGGAAAATCTAACCGCAGCATTATGTAGTTGTGCAATGCAACACTCCAGATTTGTTTTCTTCACAGCTCTGTAGAACTGTGGGCAATATGTAACTAACTAAATGCTTAATTTATTTCTTTTACTTCTTTTCAATCAAGCCACACCCCAAAGGAATATTTTAGTAATCTACGGAATCGAGAATTTTAATGTATTTTTTGAAGGTATCATTTGACTTCTCAGCTAGGATCAAGGGTGATGGTTCATCCACTAGAGACATACTCTGGGATTAACGACAACTGGATTGACTTTTTTTATATATATCACATAACTTCCCTGGGCAAATTAGTGAGTCTATAGCTCTGTTTGCATTTGCACAAAAATAGCATTTTCCTGTCCCACGGGCATGTTGTGAGGGACCTCAAAGACTGAGATGTCTTACGTATTGTTGTAATTGGAAGTCATATAAAATGTGCAGCAGGCAGATATCCTAAATGTTAAAATGAAGTTGGAACTCAGAAGTAATTTCTAATTTGCCATTATTACTATTCACTAAAAGATTAAAATAAGAGTATTGCAAATTTTTTCTTGGTCTCAAGTAATGACTGGGTGCATTTTGCTCTATCTTGGGACACAACTCACAGCTAATGACATAATTTTCATTTCAGATATGGAGAAAAACAAAGTTATTCCAGGTTATTACTCTTACAGAGATTATACTGTATTAAAAAGAACATAACAAGGATGCCCAAGATTCAGATTATCGGCAAATACGGTTCAGCATAACTCCACTAAAGTAGCTAGAACTAGACCAAGATGGACTTCCTGGCAATCTGTCCTAGTGTCCCTACTCACAGTTTTGCAGTGACTGAAATGTTAGTTCACCTTTATAAAACAGATTATTTTATTTCTTAGCTTCTACCTGATTGATCACAGGTGAGTGACAAACTGAGAAGGTTTAATGTAAAAATGGACCTGAAGAGTATCAGTGTCAAGCAATGAACTTTACAACTCTTTTTCCCTTGAGAAAATTAAACAACAAAAATAGGAGTGGTTAAAAAAAAATTACATTAGCTTAGAAGAAACACCATTTTCTGCTAAAAGGAGGTAGCTATGATAAAACTACATAGCAGCATTGTCAGTTGTCCACTGAATTGTAGAAGACAAGATAGAAGTTGCTTTAAATTATTTATAGTTATCCAATAGGCCAGTGCAGAATTTTTCCATTCTGCAATTTTCTACAGATTTGCCCAGATACAAATGCTAAATAGCTCAAGTTAACGATTCCCACTCTTGCCACTGGAATGTGATGTCACAGTCCAACATCTTTCACCGTTTTGGATGCATTTGTTGATGTTTTTCTTTCATTTTCCTACTGCATTTTCCTATGCACATTCTTCTCTATCAAAAAAAGAAAAAATAATTCTGTTCTCATTGTGAATATCTTCCTTTCCAGTATCTGCAGACAGTAGGAGCCTTCACCGTCCAATATTTTTTCCTGATTGTATGTACAGTTAATATTCCCTTCCGTTTCAGTCTTTCCATTCCTTTGCTCACATTTTGCCACACTTGACTGCCTTCTTCCCGGTTTTGCTGCACGTCTGTTGCAGCCTTTGCGCTTTCCCGCCAGCGCTGTGCCAGCTCCGTGCTGACTGCAATATAGCACGCACATCCCAACAGCGTTACCACGAGATCGTGTCAGGTGAGAGTCATGCAGCAGTCATATCAGATATATCACACTCTTCTTCTTACACGATTACCTATAACGTGCTGTAGCCAAGGCACAGGATTATATTAAGAAAAACGCCTAAGGACTTTCAGAGCAAATATAGGGAGTTGAAGAAAAACAATGTTTCAAATAAAAAGGAAGGGCCTCTTCCACTTCAACAAGGTAGAGGAAAAAAGAAATATGTTAGTGATATTGCAAGCCACTAAAAATTGAGTGATTCAGACTTACAAGCAACCAACAATTACCTCTCATACGTCGGTCTTGATGAAAGCAGTATTTCAGTCTTTCCTTCTCCAATTCAGGCTGCAGTCCTGTGGCCATCACCAGCTTGGCGGAGCCTGGAAATGCTGTAGCCAGGCAGTGTGAGGGAAACGAGGCGAGTGCTTTGGGTGCCATAAGAGCTGGTGCCATAAGAGCTGGTGTGCTGGAACCTGAGAACGCTGAGAGCTTTTGGGCTCTCTGTAACCTGCTCTGCCAAGGACATTGCTGTATGTCAGGTTACAAGCCCTTCCTCTCAGGTTGCACTGGGAGCATGGTTTAGATCAATGGGAGAAGAGGAAAAGAAAATAATGGGCCAGGCAGAAACATCTCAGTATGCTTGGCCAGACCAGGAGCCTGGACATCAAAAGGGCTGGACACATATCAAGCAGATTTTGCTGAAACAGGGGAAGAACTGGTTTATGGCTTAAGGTAATGGGCTGTCTTGCCCAGATTCTAATGTTTAACACAAAATAGCGAAGAAGGGAAAAAAAAATGAAAAGCCTTATTTGACCAACCGTTAATTCTTTTCCAATGGACTTACAATATTTAGGTGAAAAGAGGTATCCCCCAGCTAGCCTTCCATAGCCTGAACATGGAGATAAATATCATTTTCCTATAGTTGTTCATTCCAGCACATCCTTAAACAGCTGATTTCTCTGTTTTGCTTGTTAAAAAATATACATAAATATAAAAAATAAAACAAAGACAACCAAAATCTGCACACAAGAGTATATAGCAAGAGGGAAGAGTAAACCAGGTTGATTGGAGAATATGGAATAATTGGAGAATAAGATGCTTCCATAATTTTTCTTATTTGCAATCACATGGAGAAACCTTTCGGACACAGAAAATACCCTGTCTTTTAGATTTTGTTCCAGAGCTTGTCATTACCGAACAGTTTCTCAAATATATTATATAATATTACCTAAGCCAAGGAAAAAGAATGTCGGTAGACATAGTAGTTAATGCGCTGTCTATTATTCTGATACTCACTGAGCATCCCATAGAAATTAACTGCATTTCTATAAAGCCATCACAATTTATTTTTCCATTCAGCTGCACTAGTGCTAACTTGCGTGTTAGGGTGGGAGTTGATTATGCAGCTTAGGAAGTGAATTGGTTTGTATCCAGACATAAAATGAGTTGTCTTCCAGAATGATATAAGGGGATTTAACTTTGCTGAGTCAAATTTCAGTAAAATAAATAGACCCAGAGGGTCAAATGTATTAAAGGTACTGTGTCACTGTAACAAAACTATATTGCTAAACATGTTTTGGGATAGGGTTTGAGGTTTCAAATGCATAAATCTTAGCTTGTTTATTCCCGTGGCAACATGAATCACACCAAATGTTTTAAACCCTTTATTAAAGATAGAAAAAAAAAGGGGAAAAAAAGAATAAAAATATTTGGAATGCAGAAAAGTAAGGCATTAATTTTAAAAATCCCCAATTTCCATTCACTGTTAAGAATCTGTATGAGGAAAACACCATTGTTTAACAGGCTTAAAGAGATAGTAAGAAAGACAATTTATTGTTGTTTTTATTTTAGAAAAAAGGAGTTATTCAGTTCACTGAGATGGGCTGGAACTGCTACAGGAGCTGTTGTCAGAGCCCAGTGCTTCCCTGGAGAGGCAGACAACACGAATAAGGGACAAAGAAGGCGCAAGAGCTGCAGGGAAAGGGAACTCAGCCTCTCACGCTGGTGTTGGCTCTGAATAGCAAGTTCATTGCTAGAAAAACTCCAGCACAGCATATTGTCTGTTGATCACACGGAAACATGGAAATTGCAGCAGTGCCCTGCTGTCTCTAACACAGCTTTTTAGAAGTTGGCTGTTAACAGCATCGCGGCAGCTCTCCAAAGGACATAGCTTTAACATCTCAAGCAGACTCTTCTTAAACAGAAAACAAAGGGAAACACACGTGAAAAAGGAAAGAACAAGGGAGGGAAGGAAAAGCACAAACCAGGGGGCTATGACAGTCTCATTCCAGGTGTTGTTCAGAATTTAGCCAAGTGGAGGTGTGAGGCCACCTGGATTCCTCCTTCTGGCCCAATCCTGTCTGTACACCTTTCACATTGATATAATGCCCAGTGCAAAGGAGCTGTGGTAGACTGGCTGCAGGGGATGGGGCAAATGACTGCAACTATGCTGGGCTGTTCTCCCACTGTTCATCTATCTTCCTGCAGTTTGGGTCAAATTAGGCATCCTTGCAGCTGAGTCACCAGGTTAGGGGCACCAGAGAGGCAGAAAAGCCCATCCACTCATGATTTTGCTCATCAGCTTTTCTTACTCTACAGTACAACTGTACTGTAGAGTCCAATTTTGTCCAACTAAATCTAGTCTCACACTTTTCTTCTTTACTGGCTTTTTCAGCATAGTCCTTGGGGCTTATCACTGAGTCTTTTTTTCTTGAAAAGACTGTCATTTTGTCTTTAATTTATACTGACCTTTGCAAATTATTTTATGTAACAGACCGAGCTGTACACTGGTCACCTTGAACTATTTAGAGCGTAGGCCTTGGCACAGCAGGATCTAATTTTTCTTGTTTGCAAGGACATTTCTTATCTTCTCTAAGGAAGGAAGGTCCCTATAGTGGTCATTAAAGATATTAGAATGCTTTTTATAAGATTAAATGTATCAAGCCCGTTGTCCTATCTAAACAATATGAAATTGTATAATTCAAGACTTTTTACTTGACATACATTCTCAAGGGGAGCTAGTGTAAAACAATTCAGACATGTCTGACATGTCTGACAGGCTGTAGGGGAAAATGTGCTGCGCTTAAAAATTCCAGTGTCTTCTGTGACAAGGCCTACATCTCGCAAGTTTGGTGCAAGGACTTAAAATCTGATAGAAGATTTGTGTCAGGGATGTCCTGGTTTTACCCTTGTGAAATAAGTGTACAAGAAGTCATGGTGCATGTTTAACAAAGATGACTCTGATTTTAACAGCAAACTTTCCTAAAGGTCCCATTTGCTATGGATAGGCATCTGCTACCGTGAGCCATAAGAAGTCCAGGCGCCCAAATGGAAAACGGGGGTCTGCCTTCCGCTGGTCCCAGAAGCTCTGTTGTTCAAATCAAGAGTACAGAGGACCGAGTTGTTCAAATGTACCACAGAGAAAATCTCAGATGGATATACTGGATCCCAGAGCTGTGCTAGATGAGGAACGGGGTCCAGAGAAGGGATTGGGGAGTTAGGGTGGTCCAGCCAAGTAGACTGGGAGCAAAGAATGTCAAACTGGGAGCGAGCAAAGAGCTAATCAGATTGGGAGGTCAGGAGCTGGAATCCACTGTGACTTGCTGTATGAGGAGATGGGGTCGAGGATGAAGCAAGGAAGGCAAAGGACAAGGATGATGGGAGACCGGAGGAGACGCAGTGGGTTAGCTTACATCTGGAGTATACATCTATACATTACTTGTCACCCCAGCCGAGAAGCAAATCCTAGGTTCATGTTTCTCACCAGTGCCTATCAGCGATCCTCTTCTGGGAGTGCTTTACTCAGAGGATGACAACCCGTGACTGGTAGTGGCACTCCATTAGCTCAAGTAGCAGAAATCACTCCTAATTCTGCAGTTCTCATTCTACTGAGGAAAATGAAGTATTGTGATGGAATTCATCTCTTTCCAGCTTGTTTTCATTTTTCTCTCTCTTTTCTGTTTAAGAAAATAAATAAAGAATTTGTTAAAGAACATTACTGAGATTGCTAAGTCAAGCAATTGAAATAGGAAATAGCAGAATCAAATAAATTACGTTTATTCTGTTTAATTAATTTTTCCTAATGTGATATTAGGAGCTTATCTCCCCTTCTTATCCCTGTGTGGCCTGATAAGTAATTAGCCCAAACTCATTTACAGCAGAGAATTTGTTAATGCAACATAAATACTTCTTCCAGTATGTCTTTTTTCATATGTCTTCACTACACAGGCTTGTTTCGTGCTCTCTGTGAGTTAGTACAGTGGAAAAACAAGAACGCAACTATACCGTCATCCTGATTTATCTGTTTTGTACATTGTGCTTGCTGCCCTCGCATTTAATCTCGGTTGTTTCTAGGCTGTGCGCTCTGGTCACAGACTGTCTTTCCATCTCTGTGTGGTATCTAGAACATTTTGAAAGTGTCTTATGGAACAATAATGCCAAGGTAATTTCCCCAAATATCTACAAAATATAAAGGAGCCTTTGCTCACGCAGGGGAGTAGCCTAATGCTGCCTAAGAGGAAAATGAGAAGCTAATCATATTTTTCAAGGGAAAATAGGGACCCATGTTTGTGTCTTGGCTCACACTCTCTCTTTGAAACAAGCCTTAATGTTCCAGCTTATGTGAGCTATGGCTGAACGTGCCAGATCAGCCTAGAGAGACAACGTCTCATATCAAAAGTCATTGTTTTCACACAGATGAAATTAATCCAATATTAATCCAAGAAAATTACTGAAATTGTTGAAGAGTCTTAGCTGTTCCTAAGGCTTCTGGCTGTTCCACCCAACCGACAGCCTGCACAAGAGCAGGGCTGCAGCAGGAATCCGAAGGAGAAATCCTTTTTTAGCAGTTAATAACTAAAAGCACAAGTTGCCCTGCTGTTCTCTGCCGTGGGGGCTCTTGGTGTGGAGCCGGCTGTTGTGGCCGTAGGACCAGGGTGCAGGAACTGGCAGGGCAGGGCAGGCAAGCACGCCACTTGTTTAATTTTGTCCCCACTCAGTGCTGGGAGCTTATCTCCACCTCTTATCGCTACCCGGCCTGTTAGGGAATTAACCTCATTTACAGCAGAGAATATTCTAATACTGTGTAAGTATGTCTTCCAGTCTATAATTGAATGCTCTAATTATATAGCAAAATTGAATGTCATAACGTAGATATTGCTTCGTCACAGACGTGTTCTGGGACCCATGGCCTTCATCTTGATTCTTCCACTGCATAAAGACAGGATACTTTACAGCATGATCTCATCTGAGGAACTGTTGTATGGTGAGGTGCAATGTGTAGAATGTGCACTTCTGTTACTGGTGAGGCAAGCGTGAGCTATGGTTTATATCTCCTCTCTGCTGTCAGCCTTGCAAGCAGCAATTGATCCATGCAGTGACGTTTCAGTGAAGGTCTTGATTCCAGAAAACAAGCCTGTTCTTCAGTGCACCCCCATTCAGAAAAGAGCGAACGTGCACTAAACTTACCTTCAGTAGGTGCTTAAAAAGAAGGCATACATTTAAGACCCTCTCTTGTATAAGGCTCTTTACTTCAACTGCCATATACATATAAATACATATAGGCTTGGGGGACAGACTCCCAATTTAAAAAAAAATATATATTTAGTTGTTTAACTTGGAGAACAAGAACAACCTCATTTTGGAAATGAGGTTAAACCTCTGTGAAAATAGTGAGTACATTCTCATTATGAATACATGTAAGAAACACTGATGCTCCTTTATGGAGGCAGATGTCTAAAATAACAGCAGTCTGTACTGAAAACACAGACACATGCTGCTGCTCAGGGTATAAGAATATATATAGCACATGAAGGTGGAAAATTTTCAACAGATACCATTGAGGAATCTAGGCTATGTGTGGGTCTGATTTTATGAGAAAAGTAGAAGAAAGCTGAGAACAGACTGAAGAGTTTGGCTTTAAAAAAAAAAAAAAAAAAGCATAGAAATAGTGGTTCTGTGTTAAAACTTGGCTGGGAATTGTAGCAGAGACAATATATCCTGAATATCTCTGTATTCAGGGCAACAGGAGTCTGTATGCCCTCTTACATCAACACCATCACCTCAAAAAGCATGCTCAGATCTAAGCTCTCACTTAAGCTGAAGCCGAAACAACTTGGTAGATCACTCAAATAAAAAAGGACTACTTATTTTATAGATACTAGTAACCTTGCAGATCAACACCTGATTGCACACCCAAATATTTACGTTTAAACATCAGAACTGTCTCTAATGCAACACAGTTTGATTAAAGATCTCTCATTCAGTCTAGGTAATAAAAAAAAAACCATCATTGCTTATGATGCCAGTAGGCTCCAAATACTTTTGAAGATACATGAAAGGCAAAAACCCTTTAATCAGGGATCATGTAATTTCCACTGAGGCATGACTACCTGAGTCCCGTACGAGCCAACTCTTCTTAGCATGGACTATCTGCCCAGTCTATCATGACTGCAGCCATCACGTGGCAGTGCCTTGGCAACAGGCCCCCGGCTCCTTGAAGCATTTGGCAGAGTGATTTAGTCTGGACATCAGCTATTCTGTTCATCTCTAGAGCAAGAGCATTATTTTTCTCCCTTTCGGTAAGGTTCACAACTATTACCTCCAGTGGCAGCTAATAAAACAAGCTAGCTAACACAAGTTTTGCTTCACAGAGAAAACAAAGCAATTATAGCGAATATATTTGATTTTCTAGTAGCCCTTAGGTTATGTTTACTGTCTTCTTCCTATAGCAAGACTGGGATGTGCAGTGGAAGCTAGTGTCTTCCATTCCTCTCTGTTATTCGTCAGTGTTTCTAGTGGACACGGTTGAGATTGATCACTGTCATTTCTGTGAGGTGAGTCGTCCTAAGATCGCTGGTGAGCGTCCTCGTCTTCAGCATGCTGGTCTCCACTTGAGAGTCTCCGTTTTGTGGAGGATTCTTGCGCGCTGCCATTTAGAGAATGCACACCAAATACATCCTGTGCTCGCTGCTGACTCTGGTGAAAGTTGAGCTGGTGGGCCATTCAACTCTATGCTGAGGACAGAGCCCAATGTTCAGACTTTTTCGTAGGCACTTTTTCTTTTAAGCCATCTAGTTTTCTAGCACCTTTGATGTCTCTACTTTCCAGAGTCTATTTTAGCATTGTAATTACATGTAAATAATAATTTTTAAAAATCTTGTTTTCATTCTGGGACTGAATATCTTGGATTTCCATATGTTGAAATGAGTGTGAATGGTGGAAGACTCTCCTATCCTTGCTGTCAGTTCCTTCCTAATTACTCAAGAGTGGGATATGGACAGGACAGGCAAGCTGTTCTACTTTCCCAGAATTTGTGTTTTCTAACATGACTTTGATGCTTGGATTAAGCTTTCAGGGATGTTTGCTTTGATAGCTGATTTTGAATCCTATTTGGCTTACTTTTTTTGCTAGGTTATGTATCTTGACAGCTTTTTTCAGGTCTCTGGCTCAGTAACACAATGCTACTAGCACAATTTACACTTCCAAGATATGTGTAATCCACCCCATGGTATCCTGCTACTTGTGCTGCCTACACAGTAGCTATGTATGATGATGCAAAACAGCAACAGAAAGCAAGCATACCCTTCTTTTACACCAGTGTTCAAAGTGAACCAGTCTATTACTTAGATGCACTCCCAGATGCAGCCATCCATCCTTCTCTGCAAAGCCGTGATGATGGAGGACAAGCTGAATGCTGTAGTTCCACAAGGCATTCCTGAGGCCGCTGTCAAGTAACCTTAAAAAAAATCGGTGAAACTGGTGATGAGCAAAGCCTGTCATTGCATGTGTTCTTTCAGGATGCTCTTTTGTGTGAATATCCAGTTTTCTGGGCCTGAGTCCAGAAGCTGTTCTCTTCCAATTCTGCATCCATCATCTGTGTAATTTTGTGTGGCATTCCACTGCAAATGACCTCCCCTATAGCATAAGGCAGAGAGACACTTTCCCAGTCTCATTTTTAAATATTTTAACAACTCCATGTTCCCCCTCATGAAAAGTTGTTTTTTTCCCAGATTTTATTCAACAACTTTTTAAATTTTACTTCTGCAGTGACATTATGGGGTCTTAGCATTTCTGTTACAATGAAATCATCTTTCATTGCGTTGTTGCTGCTACCTACTGGACTACAACTTGCTTTTCTGATATCACTACTGAGCCAGTGGCAATCCCCTGTTGTTTAAAGTCACATCACCTCATGTCACAGAATCTCATGTCAAGGTAGGGCTGAGTTTTTGCTGCTGACTTCTTTAAAATGCTTTGCCCATCTCTTTTATCACTGTTGTATGCGTTTCCCTATCTTTGCTTCTCATCAACCCATTTCCTGTTTGAACTAGCCACACAGGATTTTTGTAACTCAGTAAACAAGATCTGTGGTTTCCTACCATGGCAGGAGCTTCAGTTTCAAGTGTTAGGTCTTTAACATATTTCTGTTCAACTTTCCTTGAAAATTTTTTTCACTGATTTGTCTGCTTTCATGTTCCTTTTTGTAATTCCACACTTTTCAGTGGTCTTAGCATTAAAGAATTTTTATTTCTGAGTTTTTATTTTCTTTATGATGCATCCTTTTTGGCCTTACCCAATTCGTTGTTATGCTCATATTGAAGCTGCTGCAGATATATCACACTGTTTCATGAGGCAGCAAGGCAGATTTAATGGCTCACTCCCACTGAGAGGGCCATGCCCAACCTTAACTCCTTCCAATCTTAACCACATGTTCCCACCTCCTCCTCGTGCTGTGGTGCTCATCTGTCTCTTAGTGAAATAGTTGAGCTAACTAAATCAGCAGAAAGCCAACCAGTTTAAAAAACATAATCAGCTTCTGCCAGGTCGGTGAGCTGAAACAGCTCACAGAGATGTTGAACAAGGGCCAGTACTAGCTCAAGAGAGAGACTAGGAACATCAGGACAGGACCTGGAGAGAGATGGGATCACCTTACACAGATGGCAGCAGCTAAGACTCACAGAGTCTCAGTCACACTGTGTCATGGTTTAACCCCAGCTGGCAACTAAGCACCATACAGCTGCTCGCTCACTCCCCCCCGGTGGGATGGGGGAAAGAATTCGAAGAGTAAAAGTGAGAAAACTCATGGGTTGAGATAAAGACAGCTTAATAGGTAAAGCAAAAGCCACACATGAAAGCAAAGCAAAACAACAAATTCATTCACTACTTCCCATCGGCAGGCAGGTGTTCAGCCATCTCCAGGAAAGCAGGGCTCCATCACGCGTAACGGTTACTTGGGAAGACAAAATGCCATCACTCCAAACGTCCCACCCCTTTCCTTCTTCTTCCCCCAGCTTTATACGCTGAGCATGACGTCATATGGTATGGGATAGCCCTTTGGTCCCAGCTTCTCATGCACCCCTAGCCCACTTGCTGGTGGGGTGGTATGAGGACCAGAAAAGGCCTTGACTCTGTGTAAGCCCTGCTCAGCAATAGCTAAAACATCTCTGTGTTATCCACACAGTTTTCAGCACAAATCCAAAACATAGCCCCATACAAGCTACTATGAAGAAAATTAACTCTATCCCAGCCAAAACCAGCACATACTGGGAAATGGCACACTAAGCATTCTCCCTTTGTAACACTATTCCTCCACCTCACCTACCCTTGGCTCCAACAGCAACTTAAATCACAGAATCACCAAATGATCCAAGCTGGAAGGGGACTCAGGAGGTCCATAGTCCATCCACCCCACTCAAAGCAGGGTCAATGCTGAGCTCAAACCAGGCTGCTCAGGGGTTTATCCAGTCATGTCTGGAAAACCTCCAAGGATGGAGACTGCCAAACCTCTCCGGGCAACTTGTGCCAGTGATTAATTATCCTCACAGTGAATTTTTTTTTTCCTTATAAATCTATGTATGGTCAAAGTCAGAATATCATGTAGCACTGTTTCGTTTCCAGCTTCATGTCACTGATTTGTCAGTCATTTTCCCTTTGAAGACCATCCGTCCCAGACTTTTCTGCTTGGCATTACAAAGACCATCACTGATACCACCAGTTATATGGCACATCTGACCCCAAGTGGCATTCGTGTCAGTATCTATTTCTTGGAGTCTTTTTGCCATCTGGCAAGGTCCACATTTTTAAGCCAGCAAGGCACTTAGAAATATGTCAGACAACAAGCGCAGATCAGTCTCTCTCTCAACATTTTGGTAGATCTTTCACACACTCTTACTATTTTAACACAAGGCCTAGGTCGGCCGTGTGACCCCAGCTCTGCTTTACTAAAAAAAAAAAAAAAATTGCTAAGCTATGAGTGACAGCATATAAACTTAAGCCAAGGAAGGTATATAAAAAAAGCAGCAACAAGGACAGAAGTGAAATTGTTGAGTCAGTAGTAGTCACTCAAGGACTGAAGGAAAAAATATTAACTGAAAAAGCTCTAAAACCCTGAGAAAAAAAATCAAAATAGAAGATAGCAACTCAGCAAAACTGAGGATCAGCCTATTGCAAGGAGCAATGCAGACTGGCACTTCCCCATGTGATTACCATCTGCTCGACCAGCAGAAACCCAGTGGGTACCTGCATCAGAGGTGATGAGGACATTCGTGCTTAGGCTAATAGCATGTTAGTCCCAGCCATTTATTGTGTGTACAATCCAACAAATAGCATAATTGTTGCATACTCATAAATTGTGTTTGTGATCCTGCTTTCGAGCCTCCATGCACAGGAAAAGACATCCCAATAGAAGTGACCAAAAATGCTGAGAGCATTATACTATACCACCGCTCTATCCATTTCTCGATTGTTATATTCACCTTTGGTATTAAAGTGGTCCATGAAAAGAAATAGGCTGAGTTTTGATATTTCTTTAATTCCTACTTTAAAGGCCATTTTGGAAATGCATACTTGTGCTCCTCTCCTCGTTTCTCTGTCATAACACAGCATTGTGCAATATCCATTTTGGCATGTGGAGTGCAATGCATTGCTCAGATCACCTGTTTTGCTGGCACACTTCCTTCTTCTCCATCCTAATTGCCAGATGACGGTCTGCCTTCCTGGGGTGACTCAGCCTCCAGGCTGGCTGGCTCACCCATCACTCCCCCCGTCATCCCCGCATGGATGTGTGTCAAGGCAGGATATGGGTGGAGATGGAAGCGCAGCCCAATTACAGAATCAAGAATGCAAGATGGAATGTGTGAAATTAATATTGGTAGAGTGCAAAAGCTGGCTTTCTTCCTAAAATCTTAAAAACTACCCACCACTTAGGATAGCTTCCAGCAGAGCCAAAGAATTGGGCTGGTGTTGCAATCTAGGGAAATTGTATTTACAGACATGTAATAAATTCAGGCAATTCACTATATCATCCATTAGCCAAAGAAGCTAGCCACCGAAGCTGAAAAAATGAAAAAAAAAACAAAAAACAAACAAACAAAAAAAACAAAAAACAAACTAGGAACAAATGTAAAGTAAAGTTATTTTTGGAGTTGAAATAAACTATCAGTTTATTTCGGATAAAAAAGATTATTTAAAAAAATATTAAACATTGGTGGGAATGTCAAGGTTTGGGAGAAAATGCTGAAGAAGATGGAGAGATGAGAAAAAGTGGCAATTTGGCTTATGAAGCCTCATGCTCTCCTGTGGCAAGGTCAGCTGTAATCCTACAGACTCATCAAGGAGACAGTTGTCTTGAGTTTGGGGAAGGAAGGAAGGGTGAGTCTGCTGTCCGGGACATTTTTGCTGTGTGAGCAGCTGGTAGTTGGAGCAATAACCCTCAATGACAGGCCAACACCTGGTGATCTGCCCAGCAACAAGACCTCGGCAGCTTACCAGCACTTGGTGATTTAGTCCAACAGCAGCTCTGAAAAATTTCTTTTTCCATTGATGGATCAGCACAGATGTGTGGCCTCACTAGGCTCAAAGCAGAGAACAACATTTTTTTGGCACGTGCGCAGTTGTTTATCAAGGCATGCAAACATGCAGTGACACTATCACCTCAAATCAGCAGAGTTAATTTTAACAGACACTAAAGTTTCCTGGAAGCCAAAGGAAATCGAGTTCCAATTGAAAACTGGGCATACGCGTAAATGTCTGCCAAATTGCAGCCTGTATACATGACCTGATGCCTGGTGTTATATGTTTTCTGGTTTACAATTGTTAAAAAATTCCTTCAAATCTGAAACTACCCAAACTCTCTCTTAACATGAATGGGACGTGCTTCTTCTCAGATGTAAAGAAAAATATTTGAAAGAAAATGCATGAGTTATGAACAGGTGACTACATATAGCTTTTCAGAATTCAAAAAGGATGACTTTTCCATGCTCATCATTAACCTTAATTAACCTGATTAATTCCCATCATTAATCATTCATGCAAATGAGCAGCTGCCTAGAGGAGAGTGAGACCCAAATCACTGTCGGAGCTGAGGGAATGGTGGGTGCAGCTCATCTTCTTCTCCAGTCTGAGAGCTGCCTGGACACCAAGCAGCTAACACCGTCCCACTGGCAGCCCAGACAACCTGCCCTTTCTCCTGCCAAACTGGCTGGAGCTTGAGAAGGAGCTAGGGCTACCAGGAGGATATTGTAGACACAGGGCATGAACCCAAGGAAACCATACTCCAATGGTTCCAATACTCCACTAAGAATGAATCTATTAAGTGCTGGTGGTGTCACCTGATGGGAGCATATCAAATCTATATTTAAGAAGAAGAAATAATTCCATCACTTACAAGCTAGTGAATCCTACTGGCATCTTATGTAGAATTTTAGAACACATTTTGAAGGAAGCAATAATTGATAGCTGGATAAATGGGAAAAGGGATTAAAATGCATTGATTACTTGAAAAGAATAGATCATGCTAGAAAATATTTTCTTCAGTAAAAATGGAGACAAACGTACTTTCAGGCTGCTGGAAAAAAAAAATAACATTTGGTATAAATCAAGCCTCAATGAAAGTGTTAAGTGATGCTTGTATAAATATGGCACATCGGACATGCTGTGCATGCAATACACGCCATGGTGATATGCAACATCATTTAGGAATGCATAACATAGATAATCGGCAAAAAACAGAGCAGTGAGTAAGGCTGACCATGATCCCTCTTCCTGCTTACACCCACAAGTCTTTAGAACACATTGTTTGAGTGTGATATGTTTTACAGTTACATTTCACAGCCAAATTGTGATTAGAGTGTGTGATATATACAAAGTCGCATGTGATGGGACTTCATAAGCCTGTGAAAAATATGGGGGCAGTTAAATTGAGGACTCTGGAGAGAGAACACCTGAGAAGTTAGGACATGAACCCAGGAAGTGAGTGAAAGATATGAAAGAGAAGAGCAGAATGTTCCTACTAAAGGAGCTGGAAAAGGAATTCCAACATGAAAAAAGCAAGATGATGCAGGCCTGAGCAGATCCTCAGCAGCAAGGACATTGCATCCAGCACAGGTGCTCTAGTACATCACCACCACAGCACTAGTTATTAACATGGCAGTTCAAAGTGACTTGTCACTAAATGGTAGCAAATGCCACTAAATTGAGCAGCCACACAGTTGCACGCTGCTGACTTGTATGTAAGGTAGAGGAGGTGTTACATCCTTTGGTAAGAACAGAATGATTTGTGGTTTGCACAGCACGCCTCAAATTCAGAGAGGTGGAGCGAAAAGTGAAAACAAAGTCCTCTCAGCCCTAAGAGATTACCAATGTAGGAAGACACATTTACCCCTTTTCCTGGACAACTGTCCCCAAACTTCCTCGTCCTACATCCTTTCTCAAACCTCCAAAATGCCAGGAAATGCGATGCAGATTCAGTGCACTGTATTCCTTCTGAACATTGCTAGCCCATCTGGTGACCCTGCTTTTGTAGGTGATACTCTAATGGCTGCCACTGGTACTTTCTGGGATTACGCAGTTGGGTTTTCCTGTCACCTCACGCCCTTCTCTTGAGAAAAAAAGTTCTAGATTTAGGTTAAACCCTAATGATACAAATGAACGGTTGCTCTCAGCACAGTTTTGTGGACTGAATGGGCTGAATCGAGACACGTTTTCTTCATGAGAGTATATTACTGCAGTAAGAGCATCTCTTTATGAAGAATTAATTAGAGAGGAAATAGATACTGAAAGAGCCTGAGCAAAATGGGTGACAATAGAAAAAGAGAAGGAGGCGGCTGGGGAAGGGAAGTAGCTACAGAAGAGGAAGAAACATGAGTTAATCAAGGGGAGAGAGTATACTTTTCATTATTTTGTACATCATCATGACCAAAATATGTCAATATCGGTTGTTTGCATTTGTGTGGGCTCCTGGCTGGATCTGTCGCAACCCTGTAGCTCCTTCCTTCCAGCCGATGGCAAGGAAGCCACAGCGCGCAGCCAGCTTCTTTTCACTCGCCTGGCGAGGAGCAGCATCATGGGGCCCTTGTTAAAGTCCTAGAGCAGTTTAAGCAGCTTAAACTGCTTTATAAGCTTAAAGTGTCTAAGTATTTAAAGCTGCTTAAAGCTATTTAAGCTGCTTAAGACACTTTAGGCTGTTGGCGTGCACCATGGGCCTGTACACAACATCCTGGCCTACAAACCAAACAGTCCACCTTCAGGTATACGGGTGCCAGCAATGAAAACGCCTCACCAGGGCTGCCCTAAGCAAGCTCAGCTGAGCTGAGGTTTGTTCACTTGGGTCTAGTTGTCCTTTGGGATTAAGGCTGTCCTTGACACCTGCCAGGTTTGTCCTGGGATCTTTGAACTTCTGTAGTTTTTTACTGTTGTTCAACAAGGGTAGGGTGTCTAATGGTAGACCTGAAGCTAGCCAGATTCATTAGGTCAGTATTCATCCATTTGCACAATAAAATTCACAAGCTCTGGTGTTTGTTTACAAGAAAGAATGTTCTGGTGCAATATGAAACCATTATTTTAGTGTCTAAAAGTCATGTATATTTTTAAAAGAACAAAAGGACCAACAGACATTCTCTGAAGTATGGCCTAATCAATAAACACCAAACCAAAATATTTCTGATTTTCTGGAAAGTCATATTTGATCCAGACCCTGATCTTATCTTTGAGGCTTATGACCATCTTCTACTAGATTAAATAACAATGGTGACTGCAAACACTTCCAGTGTTCACAATTATATTTGGCTCAACACCACAGGGCACTGTGATGAGCACAGATTTCTCTAGAAAACGTTTTGGAGACAGTTTTTTTTATATTAAGTAGTGGCTAGAGTTTGTCAGAGTTTTACACTGGTTTGAGTTTCTAACAAAGAGCATATTTTCTGAAAAACTTAGTTTTGCTCAGTTTTCCTTTGGGTGTATGATTTTTAAAATATTTATTTTGAGCTAACACAAAAAATGTCATATTGCAGAATGCTACTTTATTTGTACTGTAATTCTGGTTGGCATTTTCTTGTGTATACCAGGGTCCCTGGAGGACTGTGGCTGCTATAATTTTCACTGTGCTCCCCTACCTAAGATATATATGTGGTACACCATGACTGCAACATTTTGGTTTTTGAATGTTGAAATGTTCAGTTGTAATTCAAACCCCCAAAACTTTCCAACCTTTCCAAAACACTTAAATTTTTTCTCATTCCCATCTCCCATTCCCATTTTCCTAATTTTCCAAATTAGGAAAAAATTTGTAAAATTTTGAATAAAAACAATTACTAAAATTCAGACTTCCTCACAGATTGAGAAGTCCCGACTTGATAGTTTTACTGAGGTCTGTATCTGTGCTGTTGTTTTGCAGACCTACTGGCATGAAAACAAGATTTTGTCCTTTTCCATTGGCAAAGATGATTTGATCTGTGTTTATTTTGGATATGTTTGTTTAATTCCTCATTTGAGCGCTATCATAAATGATTAGGTCATTACTGCCCTGGGAAAAGAACTAGTTTAATAATTAACTTGTGCTTGCAGAACTCTGTAACGTCTCAGAAAAAATACTGTCGATTGCACATGAATCATAGAAATGTAGACTTGGATGGGATCTCAAGGGGTTATGTAGTCTGTTATTCCTCAATATTTTTAATCCAAGCTGTACCTAATCTTCCTAAGGTAAAATAAAAACAAAAAAACAAAAAAACCCACAACACAAAATCAAAGGTAAACAAGTTGTTTTTTTTAAAAAAAAGTCCAGAGAACAACCTGTGCAATCTTCCATAATGGCTAATGAATATGCCCAGGACCACACATGGAATTTTCAGGTGCTTTCTTAGCAAAAACTTGTTATGGATTACCTTGTAATAACTTGTATTCTCTGTCATGGTTCCACAGATCTCAGCCACCTACTACAAAACATTCATCTGGTCCAACTCCTGACTTCGAAGAAAGACCACTATTGTCTTGATGATTGTAGATGACAGTCCGTCTGATTTGTACCTAAAAACATTAATGACAGGGATTATACAACATTCTTGGGTAATGTATTCCAGTGATGATAATCTAGTTACAATGTGTTGCTATAATACTATTATAGTATAGCTAAAAAAGTTTCCTTCACATTCTGCCCATATCTTTAGTGGGCACAAAAAACCATATCACTACCCTCTTTATTATAAACTTTTATGTACTTGAAGACTTTTGAACCCCATATAGCCTTATATTTTTCTGGATTAAAACAAAAGCAGAACTTGCAACCTTGCTTTATGGATCCAATTTTCCAAACTTCTTGTCCTTGTTGATCTCTCTGGATTGTTTCCAGCTTATCTACAACTTTCTTAAATTATGGTGCTTCATAGTAAAATACAGTATTTTAGCTGAGGCCTCACCAGTGCCAAGAAGAGCACGCTAATTATCTCGTCTTACATATACTGTCGCAAGCAGACAATTCAAGAGAATCTAGAATTGCATTTGTCTCTTTTCCTCAACAGCATCACACTGTTGACTCATTCATGGCCCTCGTTAATCACTAGATCTTTATCTGCAGTGGCATTACGTGGTTGTGCTTTTGATTTCGTCCTCCCAAATGTCGTCCTCTGCGATTGTCTTTGCTCAAATTTTTCATGTTGGATTTCAGAATCTTTCAGAACCTATAGAGATACTCTTGAATTCTAATTCTGTCCTTGAGCACATTTTGCAAATCTTTACATGGTGTCATCTACCAAGCTTATAAGTATATAATTATTTATAATTGTCACCAAGTCTTTATTGAAACAGTGAACAGAAGCCTATCCGTTAGGAGCTGTGCAAGACATCTCTTCAACATCCTCTTAGTGCAACCACCAACAATCGTGTTAGGTTTACATTTAACACTGCATTGAATTTGGAGTGATTTCAAATGGGATGAATTTCCCCAGTTCATTTATGAGCATACAGGAAAGTGTCAAAAGCCTTACTTAGGTCAAGATACATCTTGGGTCAATATACAGTCATTTCTACTGCTTTTCCTTATCTATTGGACCAGTTGCCTTGTGCAAGAAGGAAATTAGATTAGTTTGACAAATTCACGTTGGCTGTTTCTTATCACCTTATTGTTCTTATGGTGTGTATGCATTTACTTCTCAATAATTTGTCCCACTATCTTTCTTGGTATTGAAGTTAGGCAGAGCACTCTGTAATTCCCTAGGTTCTTCATTTCCCATTTTTAAAAGCAGAAATGGTTATAATGCTGCAAACCAGGGCTGCAGCCAACAACTTCTTGATAGTGCCCAAATCTGAGCCTGATGTGAATGCCGCATTTAAGAAACCTTATTATATTTTTCTCTTTTCTTTTCTTTTCAACCATGTGCCATGATGGCAAGAATTAAGGAAGAGCATGTCTTTAACAGAGTGGGTGGTTTGTTTAAAATAATTTGCAAAACGTATATTGTAATGATCTCTGATCATTACCAAAAATCAGAAGTGTGATCCCGACTGCATTTCCATCTTAGGCTATAGAGTTGCTGCAGGCCCCAGTGACTTATCCACACTTCCAGGAACTCTAACAGATAAATTGAGAGCCTAGTATGTATTAAGTGAATTTTGGCAAGCTCTAGAGACTTGCATATGTCTAATTTATTCAAACATTCTTTTACTCGTTTTTTCCCTATTCTGGCATATGTCCTTCCCCTTGTTAAAAAATAGTGTTAAGTACCTATCATTAATGTTTATGTGCACGTGAAGAATGTAGCAAAATAAAACATTTCACTCTACTCTGGGTATCTGTTACTTGTGCCTCTGCCCTTCTCTTCCTCTAACTTCTTGGTATTTATAGAACCTCTTTTTCTTTCATTTTATGCTCCAAGAAAGTTGTAACTCATTTTGTGACTTAGTCTTCCTAGTTTTATCCCTGGATGTTGATGCTACTGCTTTATTACTCATCTCACTTATATGCCCCTGCTTTCACTCTTTGTAGGATTTCCTTTTTGATATTCAGGTCACTGGAGAATTCCTGATGCAGCTATACTGGTCTCTTACTACTTATCTGTCTTCCACATCAGGATGGTTTGCTGGTGCACCTACAGCACTGCTTCATTTTCTCACAGGTTTATTTTCCTTATAATTTCTTCACATGGGGCAATTACTAGCAGCACCCTGAATTGCTGTGGTATGTAGTGGTCATTTTTTTTAACTATCTTCATTTAGAAACGAAACAAAACTCTTATGTTCCATCTGACATTTTTCACATGAGAAAAGTAACAGGTTTAAAATTGATAATATGTGGCTCTAAGCAACTTAATTATATCCCATTTTAAAGAACTACTTTGCCAATGAAAAAAAGGCATGTCAGGATCTCAGCACGATGATTTATGATTCTGTCATAGTGACAGATGTTCTTCATGTATCTCTAACATTGTAATCTGGAATCAATGTGCTTTTTTTCATGTTTGCTGGTAAAAAGAAATGCACTATAGAAATACATTGTTATTTCTCTTCAAGGCCTTGCCCTTCATTAGCTTGGAAAACTGATCTGGTTTTGAGATGAGTTCTGTAGTAAAACCACTTTAGTAGTGACACTGATACTGTACCACAAAGCCAGCACTGCAGATCCGGCTGGCCCCCCTTACTGGACACTTACCAGGCTGATATGCTCAAAACCAGTGAGGATCTGGCACGCTGCTGCGCTCCTCTGAATCTTGGCAGACTTCAGCCGTCATCCCCCTCTTCGGCTTCTCGGTTCATCCTGCAGGCTGAGATTCCTGATCTTAAGCACCCCTTGTCTGAATTCAGGATTTATCACCCGTACCTCTTGGCTGCTGAGATGCAGAATTTAAGCCTAGTGGGGGAGAGAATCACTGAAGCATGAATAGAGAAAGGCATTGACTCATGGAGGAAGAGAGGCATCAAACTGTACCAATAAGGAGCTTCTTTCTGCCAGTCAATATCTATATACATCCTTCTTGAAGTTTTGCTGATGCAGTGCTATTACACTAAAGATTTCTACCAGCACAGCTCTGTCAACTACAGATAACACTTTTTCACAGCACGGCCATGTTGGTGACAGCTGTAGGAGAAACATAGCTAAGGTTCAAAGGTTCCCCAAAACACACCTCATCCTATTGTAGCAGGGAGCTTCCTAACAAAACTTCTGCTCCTATTGATTTCTTATAATAAGGGCATTGCTCTGCAGTCCAGATCTCTGCTACAGTTATGTCTACTGATTAGTCTTGTGCAGCTCTGAGTTCTCAGAAAAAGGTGCAGAGAACCATCATACCACAAAAGGAAGAAGCTATAGGAAAACCACTTTTGCCAGATATGACCTTATAAACTATCTTCACTAGGAAAAAAAAATGTGACCAGATATTAGTTCACACTGAACTCTTTGAGAAGACCTAGCAGACTGTAGATCTTACAGATTAAAGTAACCACACAAAAGCATGTTATATGGCTCTAATTTCCTTTGCAAATCAGTTACTTAATAGCTTTTATTCAACACTGGTCTAGACTTTGGTGACTATGCCTTGGCTATTTTACAGATGCCAGTGTTTTCTATCACTCTATATTCTGTGTTTCATATACAGAGATCCAAACCCACAACAACATAGATTGTTTTTCTTTTTTCATCTACATTACAGTCATTTTTCCAGGGCATATTTCTCTCTCTTTTTCCAGCTGTCACAATCAGCAGAGGAATGGACTTCTGGGATCCTGTCTAGCTTGAAAGATCTACTTTCTTGTAGTCTGTTGACCCATTACAGAGTAATAAGTGAAATAAATGTGGTGGTCTTATCTCTTTCCCTGCTGGATAAGATTCTACATCACAAACACTACACTATAATTGAGAAGCCTCAGAAGCCTTTCAAAAGGGCTCAGCTGTGGAACAGTATAGGGCAACAGAGTTAAAACTGAAGCGTACAGGCTTGCATATTCACTTTTTTCCCTGTCTTCAGCCTTAGTCAGCCTGATTATTAGCCCAATGATTTTACAAGCTATAGATTCGCTCATAAAAATCATAGAATCATAGAATATTTTGGGATGGAAAGGATCTTTAAAGGTCACCTAGACCAACCCCCCTGCAACGGGCAGGGACATCTACAACTAGATCAGGTTGCTCAGAGCCCCATCTAGTCTGTCCCTGAATGTTTCCAAGGATGGGGCATCTACCACCTCTCTGGGCAACCTGTTCCAGTATTTCACCACCCTCATTGTGAAATTTCTTTTCCTTGTGTTCAGTCTAAATCTAACCTCCTTTAGTTTAAAACCATTACCCCTTGTCCTGTCACAGCAGGCCTTGCTAAAAAGACTATCCCCATCTTTCTTGTAGGCCCCCTTTAAGTATTGAAAGGCCACAATAAGGTCTTCCCGCAGCCTTCTCTTCTCCAGGCTGAACAACCCCAGCTCTTTCAGCCTTTCCTCATAGGAGAGGTGTTCCATCCCTCTGATCAATTTTGTGGCCCTCCTCTGGACCCACTCCAACAGGTCCATGTCTTTCCTGTGCTGAGGACCCCAGAGCTGGACGCAGTACTCCAGGTGGGGTCTCACCAGAGCAGAGTAGAGGGGCAGAATCACCTCCCTCGACCTGCTGGCCACACTTCTTTTGATGCAGCCCAGGATATAGTTGTAGTGAAATATTACAACAAAGAATATTTGTTAACAGTGAAACCTCGAGATTGGTGCTATTTTCTTATGAACATCTTGAAAAGCACTGAAAACTAGGCTAGGCTAAGATTCAAATAGAGAGAACATTTATGCACTGAGAGATGTATTAATGTCTTTTGCTCCTTCTCATGTCTCATTTCCATGAATGAGCTAGCAAATAGGTGCAATCATCAATAGGCAATCCAAATGCTGAATTTAAAGACTGACTTCCTGATTATTGTCAACAGAGGATGACATTGCTACATTCTGAGATTTCCTGAATACTGCATCACAGATTGAACTAAACCAAGTCTGCCCTGCTTATTTCTCCCGCATGACTAAGAGTGAAGATGCCTGATAAGTAAAAGGACATCTACTGTAGAAGATGTCTGAAGCCTTCATGAAGATCGTTTCATTAACAAAGGCACAACTACATGGATAGGGGCCGAACGGAAACAAAGTCAACTGTGTGTGCTCAGGGATACTGGGATTCAGGCCAGTCTGGGAGCTAGAGAGGCACAAGAGTGGCTCTCCACCGCTGCTGATAACCCCTGACCCTCATCCAAAACAGTCACACGACTTCCAGAGCACAGCTGGTGCACAGGACGCAGGTGCAGAGCAAGGGTGGAGAAGTTTGGTTCTAGCCAGAGCTGCCCATGTGGCCATGGTTTGAGATACTCCACCACAAGCTAAACTTAGCAAAACCAGAACATGAAAGAAAATCACTTTTATGAAAGCTAAAAAAGGGCTTATTTTCAAGATGGTAGAGCTTATCAATGTCAGTTCTGCAGAGCTTCAGACATCTGCAAAGTTGAAGGCTCAGACTCTATTCTTTGGGATTTAGGATATCAACAGAAATTAACCTTCAGGCAATAGACATGCAAATAATTCACTATTGTGGTGCAAATACAGAAATCATGTTTCACAGACGGTTGCTATTTCCTCCCTTAGGGCTGCAGATCTTTCAATTTGTTTGGTCTTTTTAAAAAAACATACAAGTGACATTGTTCAAAGATTTATACTTGCAAAATCAATATATCTGTCAGCTACTACACAAACTTATTTGGGTTTGAAATATTTACAACATGGCAGAAAAGCAAAGTATGACTGGAGTTCTTTGTGTTATCACAAAGTTGTCCTGTTCAGAAAATCTTCTTTTTAGTTTTCTCCATTTTGCAGAAAGCCAGAAACAATAAGCAGTAATCATATTATTTCTTTTTAAACACACACCTTTAAATAGAACCCTTAAGGAAAAAATAATAATAATACAGCCTCTGATAGAAATACTTGATCATGGTCATGAACAGACATATTCATATATTTTTAAGTTACAACTCTTCTGTCTACCTTAGTAATTTGGTTCACAGCAACAGGGTAGCTTTGAAGCAAATCCCCAGACCGTCCCTAGTTGTCACATGTTAGTTGGTTTCTCAAAGTGGTGCTGGTGTGCACAAAAGAGATTCCTGTTGGATGAAACCAAACCAGGAGCTCTGCTCCACAGCACTCCAATACTCAAGGGAGTAGTGGGTCCTAAATTCTCATGTGGACTTTCCGCTACAGGGACCTCCGGCATGTAGCTAAAGTACATGCATTCCCAGAGGGCTCTCAGACGCTGAAGAGTAGCCTCAAAGCCTGAAGGAGGTTGCAGGGCGAAGCACTGCATATACCTTCCTATTTGCTGTCAACTGCCAGTTCTCAACTGCTTTAGTGGTGTCTGCCTATCTGCTGCTTTATCCTTATTCATCCAGACTTCAGATCTGAAACCTTTTCCTTCTCATTTTTCCTGCCTTCTGTTGTTGACCCCCCTTGCTGAACTCATCTTTCATTATCCTCCTTTTTGTCTTATCGCTTCTCCACATTTCTACTCTCCTCTACCACACTGGAAGCTCCCTCTTCCACTTGCCAAAAACTTCAGATAACTGCAGCCTGTAGCCCCAAAGATATGACATTTCCCATGAACCTGTGCCATGAGACAAAGAGGAGTTTCTCGAGGGGCAAGATAAGCCAGTGGCAATCTCAGAAGTTTGAGAAACTCCCACCAGCTGTCACCTGCAAATGGTGAACAAGGCTGCCTTAAAAAGTGAAAGATGAAGGCAGTCTTTTTGCAGACCAGTGACTATAATCAGCAGTCAAGCCTGTACCCAGCACAGGGGCAGAGAAAGTCTCTGGGAGGAAGCATGCCACTGAGCCAGCATCTGCTTGGATTTCCACACCATGAATCTCAGTGTGCCCATGTAGGAGAGTCTGGAGGAATGTGAACCCTTGGACATCAGTCTTGGCACCCTGGACCCAAGTCCCACAGCAGACTCCTGGGAGGGCACATCCAGGGACACCTCTTCAGCTCCCTCCCCTACAGAGCGGATGCCAGCCACCTCCTCTGTCGTCAGCCCCAGTTCTGACCCCAGCAGGTGTGTACCCCGTTTCTACAACGTCTCTGAAGTGGAAGGATGGGGAAGGGGGAGCTGTAAGATTTCCTGTGGGATTACAGCACTGGTCTCAAAGCTGTGGAGAAGGGATGGATTTTGCAAAGGCTGCCCATGGGGACTATTGTGTTTTGAAATGCACTGGAGCCATAAGCTGTAGGAAAAGTCTCCTGCAGAGGAACTGCATGCATCAGAAACCTCATGACTCAGCCCCGTCCCGTACAAGTGCCTGGCTCATTGCCAGGGCCCGGGTGAGCTGCATATGGGGACGTGTCATGATAATGCAGTTATCTGAGGCCAGACAGTGAACCCCTGCCTGGCTCCTCCTCCTTACCAAGCAGAGCCAGCTGGAGGCTTGTGGCAGTCACACGTTTTGTCATTTGAATGCTTTTGCCAGCCTGTTTCTGTTTGCTGCATCTCTTCTTCTCATACCTGTCCTGGGCCTTTCCTTCAAGCCTTGCCTGGTGTCTGCTTTGCACGTCCCGCTTGAGCAGGGGCATGGCAAGAGCAGGGCCCACGGGCACCAATGGCCCATTACAGGGGGCAGCAGGGGAAAAGCTCTTGCCCGCCACTAGGCAGAGGGTGGGGAGGAAGGTTACCTTGCTTAAGGACTCCTTTCCCTTCCTCCAGGACCTAATCAGCCCAGCTCCCTGTTTCTTCATCAAGCATAGCTGCTGCCTTCACAGCCTTTATTGAGCTTCCCCACCCCTGCCGCTTTTTCTCCCCACTGCTTCTTGCAGATCTGTTAGCAGGCAAACTGCTGCTTCTTAATCACCCCCCTGTTTGTTCTGCTCTGTGTTCCCCTATGTACAGTGCAGAGAGTGCTTTCCTGGTCCCCCTGTACCTACAGAGAGGAGGAGGGGGCCATGCATGCAGCCACCATGGGAACTGGTCTCCCCTGGTCAACCCAGATGGAAGGGCTCACCTGCATCCCCATGGAGTTTGTGCAGGGCTCAGAAAAAAAACATGAGTGGAGAAAAAAAACACGAGTGGAGGTTGTTGGGAGTGCTGGCACCAAGTCTGTTTGCTGCACAAAGTTCATCATCTGGTAGTGAGATGACCAGAAGCTTGTCCTGCTTCCAGCCTGTGTGCAGAAAAGGAACAGTTAAACCTTGAAGATGCACTCCTGCTGGCAGGGTATGGCCTTATGATCAAACAACATAGGGTGTATGGTGTTTCCCACAAAACCTAAACACCATGAACCTTTCCCTTTTGGAAAGGAGGTAGCCATAGCTCCACTGAGTCTGAGGCTGGAGTTGTAGAAAATGCCACATCATGAGTCCCTGCACTGAAATCTGCTGAGAAATCCCTAAAACTCCTTTAGAGGTTGATCAAAGCCTTACAATGCATGTAGTTGTAGCTGCAGTAGGCTGGGAACGGGAGGAGAATATGAATCTTGTCAAAGGCCCTCCCTCAATTTAGGAAGTCATGGAGACCAAAGGCTTGGAGAGTTTCACAGATGTCACCCACAGCACGTCTGGAATAAAGAAGATTTGGAGGATGAAATCTCCATCACCTGTTTGCCCGTGATGGACCTGCCTGCCCCACAACAAAAGGATTAGTGACCAAGGAGTAAAGGTCAGAGGCTGCAAGACACTACAGCATGGCAGCCACTCACTTGGGCATGGCTATGGGCTCTGAAATCTCATGTGAGGATGGTGAAAATATGCCACCAACTCACAGAAGAGGGCCTTGATGATGCCCTTCAGCATCCAGAAGTCTTGGACCTGCCACTGGTTATCCTATCTATCTGCCACAGTCAACATAGTCCCATTCACTAAATTTAGTTTAATATTCCTATCCTTTATTCATAAAACACTGCAATATTTGAGCCTCAACAATGCGTTATGGAAGGACAGCAGCATTTTTATACTCTAGCAGACCAAGGATATCCAACTGCTCAAACAAGATCTTCTCAGTGCATTGGGAACTCTCCTAAGAAAACAGAGCTTAAAACATTACCATTACAATACTGGATCAGCCCCCTGACTGATCTAGTCCAATAGGTAATCTCAGATAAGAGTAATACCAAATATCCATCAGTAAGTCTTGTGACTCAGCTGCTACTTGGACAATTGGAGGTGGCTGAATATACATTACTGGAAATTTGTCAGGGGGTGATGATCTTTTAGCACATCTCCATAAATTTGTTAGCTCTGATACAATTAAAAATGTTAACAACGTTATGTCAAATCATTCCTTCCGCTACAACAGCTCCAGTCTATTATTCACTGAAGTCCTGCTGTTTTCCTTTTTAATTACATGTTTAACCTATCAACAGCTTACTGGTAACAAGAACAGAAAATGGCTAAATTTTTTTTTTTTCTTTTGAACTCAGAGGATGCTAGCTTAAGAAGATAGCAGCCAGCAGCTTACCTACCATCTTCTTTGATCACTTCTATGTTTGCTTGTTGTCTGAAGCAGTGGAGGTAAACACTCACTGGAAATGCTGCAGCCTACTCCAGTCCTGCTCTAAGAGAACCTTCCAGTGGGACTTTGCTACAAATGCAAACAACCCAGACAGAAGACGTGTAACTGTGAGGCAGTATTACGATTTTTGTTTCACTCCAGATTGATAAGAAATCAGGTGCCTTTTATTTTCAGTTAGATCTAAATCTGAGATATGGGAAAAGGGAAGAGAGTTGTTATAATTTCTGTTATTTTAAGAATATTTATATGGGACTCAGCTCTCTTTTTCTCACCTTCATCATTTTGTGATTATGAAGAATAGCTCATCGTACACTAGTGGAAATATAAACACTTCATTTTGAGATAACTGGTGTCCTTTTCTAGTCTGGCTTCCTTTTCAGATCTCTTCGTTCCCCCATTAGCCACAGCCAGGCTCTGCACATCCCGTGCCCCTCATCAAAATGCATTTTTTCTGCCTAGAGCCCCACGCCTACAGCGCATTCACCCTTCGATTGGGGTATTATGCATTGCTTCAGCAACCTCTTCTGTATGCGCTGCCCATATCTACGGGAAGTCCACTCCCTCTGTACCCTTTTCTTTCTCATCTTTTGTTGAAGCCTGCATTTATTTTCAAAGACTCCTCTACTCAGCCTTTTATGTGCCATGCTTTAAACCCTTTTATTCCCCTGAGCATTCCCAGCTATCCATTCTTTCCCTGAGAGGGAGGTGGATCTTCCTTGAAGTCATTATTCAGGGAAAGGAGACTAGGCCCCATTATTTGAGAGTCTCTGATTTCACAAGTCATTTAAATGAATGGTACTTATGCAGAACTAGCAAATGCTTGTTAAAATGGTTAATTTGATCATTTCTTTTCAGTGATAGTGGGAGAACGTAAAAATCACAAAATGAGTAACTGAGCAAAATGGCAAGAATTATATTTTGTCCTGCTTTCTTTGAAGCAATATTAAATGACAACATAAATCCTATAGAAATACTTATAGGGTATTACTATATCTACCAAGAGTTCATTATGTCTTACATTATTAGAATGAAAGGCAAAGAAATGAGTGATTAGATTATGATGTTAAAGCTGCACCATTTTTATTTAAGCAATTGCATTACTCGCAGTGCAGCATGCCAGAAAAATGACTGGTTCGGTGACAGATCTCCTTTTCTATTACAAAGCCCCTTTTAAAATAATTAGCAACAGGACAGAAAGTAAGATACAAAATATCTTTAAATGTAGGAAAAACGAGAAATTATTCTGATGATCTAAATTAGCCTACAGCACATGCTTGTATGAAAAAAATCACTGCAATAGTTTGTCTAATGCAGGGGAGGTTGAACACTTAAATAAGATAGCGGTTAGGATAGGAAGGACAGTGACAAAGCTCTTCAAACAAAACCTCGCCATGATTTACCTCGCTTACGCATTGCTTCAGTCATTATTAGAAGTTTTGTACCTTATTGAGGGAAAAAACCAGTATTTTCTTAAAAATAACACTGTTTACCGTCAACTTATTAAAAGCGTAAGCAGCAACTTTCTGGTTAGAGTTCAATTAAAAGACTTTGAAAAATGCTACATTGGCTTCAAGTGAACAACAGGCTAAGGTTCTGTTGCCAAACATTTGGGTATGATTTCCACTGGCTTTATCAGGAATTGCACCTGTAATCATTTAATGGAGAGAAAAATATGACCACAAAAACAAAGACTCCAAAGTCACGTCTGACAGTGTCTGCAAATAAGCCTGTGACAACTGCTGGAGTTATGGTTGGAAAACACACCACTAAATTTTGCCAAGTACGTGTACTTATGACAGGCGTCCTATGCTTGGAGATCTCATTTAAGCATAAACATATTCCTTAAGAGCAGAGCCTTAGTCTTAATGCTGTAATTTCCTACAGGCTCAGCATTTGTTAGCCTCCAGCCCTGCTCCCAAGCTTGCCTCCCTTCACTCAAATAGAGGAAAGGGGCAGCAGTAACTAACTCACCACTTCTCCCTGGCCAAGGACTTCTCTCCAGCACATCCCACGCAATGCCAAATCCTTTGCCATCACCTTTCACAGCTCCTGTCCTAGGGATGTCTCAGTGACAGCTTCTGTGCAGAAATCCACAGCTGCCAAAAGCCCCCTAGAAGCCATGGGCAGAAGGCACAATGTTAAGGACTAAATTAAAACATTTCTGATTGCAATTGGCCATCAGACTAAATTGCCATAAGGCACTCCCTTTACTAGTGTAAGCTTTATTCCGAAGAGGGACTGTTTCTCCTTGGTGGTTAATCCTTCAATAGTGTATTCTCTGTGTCAATAACTTTATTATACTCTTAAAAAGAACAGAGTCATATTTCATGCATCTCGTTCTAGCAGTGATTGGGAAGCACCTTGAAACTGGCTGTTATTAAGCCTGCCTGTGCTTATGTGCAATATTGCCCATTTGCTAACGCTTTCCAGACCAGAGAGCAATGACCCTTTGTTCCGTGTTAAACTTTGAGCTTGTCAAAGTTGTGGCAGTGGATCCATCTTTATCAGAGATGTGCTTATTTCTTGGTTGCAATTCTTTAGCTCTTTCTAAAGAGAGCTGGACATAGTGTCTGAAATGAAAGGTCACTTTTACTGAAGTCTATGCAAAGCAGTGATTCCAGCAAAGTAAGTATTCTTCAGGATGTACAGCACCTTCCATACACTGAAAAAAACCAGTCTCTTATATGCATGCAGAGATATGCTTGCATAACTTGTATTATTTATGCTCTAGACTTCATCAGTTTACCATATTAAAATGTGATGATTTCATATTCACTCTGTGGCAGCAGATGCTGATCATCCTGGAAAATATTAACCATTTTGCTATGGTTTCAATTCTACAGAGTCATTGTTCTGCCATTTCTATCTTCGCAACGGATGAAGGCTTACCCACTGGTGTCATTGTAAGATGATAGACTGTTACCAGGTCCTTACTAGAGGCATAAAGCATGTGTTTAAAGAATTAAGTTAATAAAGAAATAGGAACTCAGTGGCAGGAAATAGCATTATAGACTTGAGAACACCAGGAGCATAATTAGTACTGTGGCATAATGATGAAGGAAGGCAATAAAATAATTTCACTTAGTTCTGTAATTCTTAGAGCAATGCAAATTAGTTTGTCAGCAGGGAAGGGTTGGTTTCTTTTCTTTAAATTTCATCTGTATGCTGCCTTAGTGTTATTTTCTTTTAAAAAGATTTTGCAGAACACAGTGAATACCATACAACTGAATTTTGAATTCACGTGGTACATGAATGAGTGTCCTTTTTCAGGTTGAGAATCTCATCTACAACACAAATAGGAGAGTTTGTAGTGGTTGGAGAATCAATGGTTCTCTGGTCCCAGGAGAAAAATGTAGGATATGAGCATTGGTTTGTGATCTCTGCAAAGCTGTGGAAGCTCAGAAGGGTGGAGGTGATAGCATCCCTATATCAGTCTTCTTCAAGGCAAAGAGAAATCATGTTGGTGGCAATATGAAAAATTCAGTGACGAGAACCACCAACATGCTTGATTATTTACACTTTGTGAAAAACAAAACCAAAGATTTTCTCATGAAAAAATAGCGGAGAAAAGTTGTAAAGTGATAAACCAATAGAACAATTGGAGTAAAAGCTTATTAGAAGCACAAGCACAAAGCAAATAACACCATCTCCGCTTCCTACTGATGCCCATGTCAAAACTTGCCCTGCACTACTTGTTATTTCTACCATGTATTAAAAACTGATTATTTAAAGTACTGATAAGAGATCGTTGCGCCACTGTTTTATTCCAATCCTTACATTTTTTGCTTCCAATCCTTACATTACAGACAGAACACGTTGGGCCAAATTCAGCTGGTGCATGTTAAACAACTGCAAAGCCACTAAAATCAGTGCTCTTCCAGCATCAGTACTGCATTTGCTCTGTTACCATTTTACTGTTGGATATGTATTTCCTGTTGACTGTATTTATAATACATTTGCAATACAAAACTGAAACATATTTATTTGGGTTTTATTTCTAGATGATAATTGAATGTGATCCAATTCTCTGCTTTTTATTTACCTTTACTATTTTCAGCAGGGTACTGGAACTCAGATTTCTTTAGGGAGAGAACAGTCAGTCTGAGTTTCCGTGTATATTAAGTCAGTTTGCTGCTGTTTCATTAAAACCTAATTTAGACTGAACTAAACACTTCTCTGAACTAATTAATCTGACATGGAAAACTGCAGAATACTAAATGACTAATGATCCCATTTTATATTAATAAATGTAGGTAGATGTATTGACATCTTATAGATTCATGTCTATATGGTATAAAAACACAGAAGAAAAGAGAAAGAAGAGAAGGAAAGACAAAACCTGACAGGGACATAAGTTTAATGGAGCGAAGGTTGGTCAAGAAATGGGACTGGGTTCTTTTATGAGAAAGGTTGTCAGGAATTATAGGCCCAGAAGATGGGATTTGGCAATGGAATTTAGGGCAACTCAGGAAGCCATTTAGTCTGTTCCAGATGGCGAAGGCAGCATGGGAGAAGGAGTTCACTGCCAGCTGTGGCGAGACAAGCAGGGGAAACAATATTTAAATGATTTCTATTGAATTACATAAAAAGCCTACATTCGAAGAGTGTTAGGGTTGCAAAGTTGGGTACTCAGAGTTTAGGAAATGCCTGATTTAAAGTTTCCTAGACAAAATAAACTTGTAACTCTTATATGCACTTTAAAATCTTTAATTACAGGATAGCATATACCTTTTTACACAGGACCTTTGGCCTTTCTGTGCACATGGAGGGCACACATTTAATGAGCAACTATTCATTAGCTTGTTTTATCCTCATTGTGAAGTGCATGGCCTCATGCCTTATTTACTATATCCTAGTCAAACTCTGCCCTGAATACACAATTAGTAATATCCTCATAGGATCTCCCATGTAATTTATTGCTTTAGTGCTTAGTGCTTCACAAACATTAATTAATGTCTCCAACCTCCTTGTAAGGACAGGTCATTTTTTCTTATTTTTATGGTTTGGAACAGTGTGAGATGACAAAGGCCTGATTTTTTTTCAGGAAACCTGTATCCCTTTTGTCTCTGCTTGAAGAAATGACCCATCACCATTTTCTTTTTCCATCCTGGTGTGTAGCCGGGGCCCCTCCCCCTCCTCCTGCAGTAATACCGTGCCAGCCGTTTGACAAGACAGTGAATCTCTGCACTTGATTGTTTTGAGGCAAGTCTATCCCACTGGGCCGTCAGCAGCCTGAGCTCTGACCAGACATTTCCTTGGGCAGCAGGGGGAGAAAGTGAACAACTGCCTGTCCAAACCTACTGTTTGAAGGAGAGAAGACCACTGTGTAACCAGAGTCAGGGAAGTGGTCCTTCAAAACGAACCAGCAGCCCCGTGGGAGATGCTGCTCCCACAGCTCCTCAAGTGTTAGTGCTGCGAGTGTACGATGAGGGTTTCAGTGGCTGCTCTCCCTGGCTGCGGCACACAACAGGGGAGCAATGCCACTGGCCAGAGCCAGCAGGCTGCCACTGGAAGATACCTAACTTCCTACCTTGCCCTGTGCAATGACAACAGTACAGCCACAGAATCACAGAATCGTTTAGGTTGAAAAAGACCTTTAAGATCATCAAGTCCAACCATTAGCCTAGCACTGTCAAGTCTACCACTAAACCACGTCCCTAAGCACCACATCTACATGTCTTTTAAATACCTCCAGGGATGGAGACTCAACCACTTCCCTGGGCAGCCTGTTCCAATGCTTGACAACCCTTTCGGTGAAGAAATTTTTCCTAATATCCAACCTAAACTTCCCCTGGCACAACTTGAGGCCATTTCCTCTCGTCCTATCGCTTGTTACTTGGGAGAAGAGACCAACCCCCACCTCGCTACAACCTCCTTTCAGGTAGTTGTAGAGAGCAAGAAGGTCTCCCCTCAGCCTCCTCTTCTCCAGGCTAAACAACCCCAGCTCCCTCAGCTGCTCCTCATAAGACTTGTGCTCCAGACCCTTCACCAGCTTTGTTGCCCTTCTTTGGACACGCTCCAGCATCTCAATGTCTTTCTTGTAGTGAGGGACCCAAAACTGAACACAGTTCACTCTAGGTGCGGCCTAACCAGTGCTTAGTACAAGGGGACGATCACTTCCCTAGTCCTGCTGGCCACACTATTTCTGATACAAGCCAGGATGCTATTGGCCTTCTTGGCCATCTGGGCACACTGCTGGCTCAATAACCAATAACCAATACCCCCAGGTCCTTTTCCACCAGGCAGCTCTCCAGCCACTCTTCCCCAAGCCTGTAGCGTTGCATAGGGTTGTTGTGACCCAAGTGCAGGACCCAGCACTGAGCCCTGTTGAACCCCATACAGTTGGCCTCAGCCCATCGATCCAGCCTGTCCAGATCCCACTGTAAAGCCTTCCTACACTCCAGCAGATCAACACTCCCACCCAACTTGGTGTTGTCTGCAAACTTACTGAGGGTGCCATAACATCATATAAAGGTCCAACACTTCCAGCCTGTCATGCTGTGGTTTTGCCTGCATGGAGCGTATGGCCATCCCATGCAGCCAACCTGGTATTCCTGATCCTCCCATAGGCATAGCTATGGCATCCCATTGGGTCCTGCCTCCTTGCCAGTAGGGAGAGGGTCTCTCTGTGCCAGCCAAAACACGTCCCTTGAGCAGACCCTGTTTACTGTAGCTTTCCTGGGTTCGTAGCCCATCGCTGATCTCCTGACAAAGTGAGCTCCCACACTAATAGACTCACTGGGACATTGTTCCTGCCCTGTGGGAGATACAGGTGATTCAGCTGATTCTCCCACACTTCTAGAAAGATGGGTAGCTGTATAGCAGGCAAAGTTTGACCTCATCCATGGCTCCCTCCTTAACATCCATAGTTACACCAGTGTCTGTAGACACTAGCTCATGGAAGTTATAAAGCTTTCCAGGATCTTACAGAAGTGTGCCCCTCTAAAGTTGCTCAGGTAGACTCCTCGGTACAAATCCCAGGGAGATCACCCTGAAAGAGATAGGTGTACTGAGCTTCTCCTGTCACGATCCTGCGCATTCACATGAGCTACCTTTAATTTTAGAAGTTTAAATTTGCATTGCTCCCTGTGCAGCTGAAACAAGCCTGAGTTACTGCCATAGCCGGCAAGAAATTTTTCCGGTAGGAAATGGCATCAAGCACGTTTCTCAGTTCTCTGCCTTCCCAGCCCCATTAGATCCCAGCCTAGCAGAAGCACTACACACTTCTTTGAGGAGCTATAGTAGAAATGTCACCCTTGGTATGGATAGAGCATGAGTGGGAATGTCTGGGAATAGGAGAACAGGAAGAAGTGGAAGAAGGGATGAAACAATAGGGTGTGTTAAGGGCACTTAAGTTAGTAGGTCATCGAGTCCCCAAGCTCAACTATCTGCAGTTTCTCTAAACACCTAGATTGAAAAAAGCAAAGGGCAACCTAAATACAACAGCCTACACCCAGAAAGAGAGACAAAAGAACAATGAATTAATCAGCAATTTTGCCTAATGACTCACTGAGGTGGGACAGATGGAGAGACAAACGATTCACAGTCACTGTCAACTTTTAAAAGATGCAAAAGAGACATTCAAAAACCAACCACGTGGTTGCCAATAATAAGAACAACCCAGAAGACAGGATAAGAACTAAATAACTAACTTCCCTCATTCTTTGTCACCACAAATAATCCTGGACAGACCACGTGCAGACACATCTTCAAGCTTCTGATTACGAAAGAGTGAGCGAGTAGAAGCTATGAGAGAATGGAGCATGCATGAGTGAGACCTGGTTTATACAAAATAAAATCACCTTTCCTTCTCATGCTGTCTTTTGTTGAGGTTTGCTCCATTAGTTGAGCTTTGCAGAACAATTCTGGATGCCAGACGCTCCACGGCTCCCCTCCCACCAGGCGAGTGAAGCCGCTCCTGCCAGGGCTCTGCATTGCCTTGGCCTCTACGTGCACATCGGCTGTGCTGGCTAAACAGCAGCACATGCTCCCAGGTGTGATTTCCTGGTGGAAATCAGATTTGAACCCGAGGTCAGGTGATGAGGGAGAACACGGCGCAGGGCTTCAGGTGGGCACAGGCACATGGCTCTGGCTCTCCTGCAGGGACAGAGCGTACTCTTCTTCCCGCAAGCCAGCATCGGAGTGTTGCATCGGGAATGCTATGCAGATTGCAAAAGAGGATCTCAGCTGTCCACCATCACTCCCTGGCCCTCCATTAGGTCCTCCCGAACTGCTGACAAGCTGTGTCATCAGAGTCACCTCTATTGTGTGCAAAAAGGTGACATACATCTCCACTCCCAGACGCCTGCCTATTGCAATAGTTGTAGGTCACCAGCCACTACTACTGAGACACCCACTAAACTTCACAGGTCAGGGAGGGGATCTTAAATACCAAAGCCTACGTGGCCTTTACAAGCAAGTCACTCCTCCCTTGCCTATTAACGGCTTTGCAAACTCCTGTAGCATGTAGCTAGAGTACACATCTTTAAATGTTTTATGAGCATGTGATACTCACCTGTTCATCAATTATGGTAGGGCACTAAAATATTCTGCAGGCAGCTGTATCTAATACTAGAAAGTGTTAGTAGATATCAGTTGCATAGCGAGAATTTTTGTGACATCAGCATAATTAGCATTTTAATTTTCAAAGCACTTTAAACAAGAATGAATCCATATAGGATCTTCTTGACAGAAGTAGGTGCTAAAGAGAAATTAAAACTATTTAATTTCCATGCAGCACTGGGAATGTGAGGTTGCGTTACAGTCTTATCAGGGCTGCAAGCTCTGCTTGTATGTGAATAAGTAGCACATACTGTAGCTGTATTTTTTTCTATACAGTACTCTGCTTTCCTTACAGGAAAAGTTTGGGCTCCATGTAGTTACTGTTAGCAGGCAGCATTCAGACATGGCAGCATTTTGCTTATTGCCACGCAAAATAAACTGCTTCAGTGCATGGCTATCTACAAATAACATGCTTGGTCATAGCCAACATTCACATAGAATTAAGTTACTTTCTATATCTAAGAGCTAATCCTTTATTGTAAAACAGATCCACACCATTGTAAGCAAATAGAAAATAACAGTAAAGTAACTAATGAAGGACTAGTTTGTTTTCTCTGCATTACTTCAGCAGTGCAAAGGGACTCCAGTGAGAATGATAATCATGGCCAAAGCCATTACACAGCACAGCTGTAAAATTAGTCTTAACAGTCTGAGGCTACAGCTACGCATTAGGTTCAACACTCCTTAAACAGTTATTCTCCAGCCTGATCTTGGTCGTTGCACAAACAACGGTGCTGGCACAGAGGGCAGAAAAGAACAGCATGAAAGAGGGTGGGAAAAGAGCTGAAGGGTAAGGTGCTTCTTAAGCCCTCACCGCTGGCAGGTGAAGATGCTCGGAGCAGCAGCCGTATGCAAACAGTCCTGTGGAGTTTGTCTTTCGGTAGCAGTTCCTGGTGTCCTTCCTCATGGTCACTAGGATGCAATATTTTTAGAACTAAGCAGTCAGGGTGAAAGGGTTAAAGCCAAGGTAGACAAAGCCACTGCATCAAAATGCCTCCTGAAAAGCCTAGGGGCAAGGAGTATATTTAAATATCTTAGTCACTTAACTAAACAAAAGAAAGGCCTTTGTGATATAGGGAGTAGTTAGAATGGTTGTAAGATAAGGGGGCTCCGGGATAATCCCATCTCGGACAACTGGGCCTTGGGAGAACAAATGCAAGGAAGATAGGAGGTCACAAAAGAATGACAACAGCCTTGAAGGACACGTGATCCTAGGACTGAGTTTGTGCAGAAGCAAAGGTCAATCAGCGAACACAGTGAAGAAGACTACGAGCCTTCATCTGAAGACCCCCAGAGGCCACCTGAAGACCACCACGGGAGACGACTGCGCATGAGGATTGGACATTTATATATGTCAATAAGTTCCAGGAAATCTCATGTTTATGTAAATGATTTCTCGGAAATCCTGTGAATATGTAGGATTTTATAGTATATAATCTCTGAAAGTCCACCAAATCGGGGGAGCACTTATGGTGGAGAATCCCCAGTGCTGCCCAGCGCTGCAGTAAAGAATACCTGCTTAATAGTAACTTCGTTGCTATTGAGTTTCATTTCAGGGACTCTCTGAATACTCCGTTTCTCCCTTGGGGGGATTCAGACTGTGAGGAGAAGCATCCGTGAATTTTTGTATCAAGGGGACTGTGGTAGTATGTTCAGGAGAAAGTCCAATCTTATGAAATGGTTGCCAAAATGTAAACATTAGGTGACAGCTGATTAAATAATAAGTCTACACAATCTAGCAGCAATTTAGCTGTGATGTGATAAAATAATACAGAAATAACCTTATAGCAGTATATAGCCATAGCCATCAACCAATTTCTGCGGATGTATAATAAATGCATACAAAACCTCCAAACTTCTCATGTTATTCAGACTTGAAGTGAAAACTCAGAGCTGTTTTTTCCAATCCTGGATGTGGCTATAGTAACGACGACTTCAAAAAGGACTTTGGTCTGATCAGGTATTGCAAAATGGTGGCTATCATTTTCCCAGACAGAATTTTGGTCTGGCTGCAAGAGAAGGAATTATCCTCTTTGCTTCCAAAACCAGCTGAAACCCAGCTGAGGTTTTCTCAGAGTTTGGGACTCAGCAACCTGATGATTCCTGGCAAAGTTTATTATTAACAGTTGTGACCCTTCACTTAACTCCTGCTCAGATTTTGGCTAACATGGCTCATGCTAAGGCCTGGTGTGTATTGGGAACAGCGCCATTAGATCAAAGAGGGAGCACCAGGTAGGCAGGACAGGAGGGATAGGAGGGACAGGAAGAGATAAAGCGCCATTATGCAGCCATTATCTCCTGCAGATTGCTGTCTCCTGCAGCCATCATCTTTGCATGTTGATTGTCTGACGGTTTCAGACTCCCCTAACTCATGGAAATGGCACAGACCAAACTTCCAAGCTGGAAGGTATAAAACCATCAGCGTAACCAAAAAGCTTTGGAAGCAGATCCAATAGCAGCTGGACTTCTGAGGCTTTTGTGGTTCCCGGTGTGATACGGGGGATGCCCATACTGTGATGGAGGAAGAAGGACCACCACCAGCTAGGTAACTATTTTGCTCATAGGTGCATGAGTTGAGTTACAAGTTATACATTGTGAGTTGCAAGTTATGAATTAGAGAACTTGCAAGTAAGAAACCTCATGGCTTTCTTGATGAATTAGTGCATTCACATGATAGACTAGTCTGTTTGTTGTGTTTGTTTCTTTCTTTATGAGCTCATAAAATGAAGTTTAATTTACAGAGTACGTTGTCCTGTAAATTTTAGAGATCCAAACGGACCCTGACAACAGTCTTCAAAAGTTCAGTTTATTTCAACATGCCTTAGTCTATTTCGGCACAGAAGAGTGAACGAAAAGTTGAATTAATTTACTTCAACTTATTTTGAAAAAGTAAATAATTAAAAAAACCCCACAGCTGAGGCCTGATACATATGAAAGTTTGCACACAGCTAGCCAGGCGGGTGAGCCTAGGAAGCCATATACACTATTTTGATTACATAAGATGCCTGTGAAGCCAGAGAGATACAGACCCCAAATAAACTTATTTAAACCCAGATTGGACTAGCTATTTTATTTTCTCCCAGTCTACTACACACCTGCCTTTGAAGTCTGGAATTTAATCATTTCTGCTCTAAGTTTCACTATAGGATTTCCTATGTGACATTAGCAAGCCTGTATCATGTATTTCTAGAGATGTCAAAACTTCATGCAACATGCATGCTCTGATGCTTGTAGAGACTTTGCACTTTATATGATTTGACCAGGGTGAACCATCTCGATTAACCTCTTCACCAGCCTTTGTAGACTGCTTCCTTTGTCTGTCAACAGCTTCCCTTAGGATCGCAATAATTATCACTACAACACCCTAGGAGTGCTTTTTTAAGGAGACTCAGTTCCTTATCTGTTAGTTATTTACAAGCATGGTCTCATGCCAAGAATTTGTAGGTAGTTGTATGGTGTCTGTTTAGGCATATAGCCTGTGAGTATTACTAATTCCCTGTAAAATGCTTAAGGAAAAAAACCTGAGTTTGAACCAGTTCAGTGAATTTTTACTGCAGCGGTAAAGAAAAGGGAGGAAACAGAACCGGGATCTGCCTTACTGGTAATCTGTCATGGAACAGACAGCTTGTACACCAAATGGTCCCTGGGAGCTACCAGAGAGTGTGCAGATGCTGGGTTAGGATGCTTTTCTTTTCAACGCTGTGTCAATATCCCCGATTGTTTATGACATGCCTTGTGACAGTTCTCAGCAGTGGACCAAGACAGTATGTGCTGTGTTGTCAGAGGAGAAAAAGGTCCTGGCCCTCAAAGTTTCCTGTGTCCCAACACAATGCAGGCAGGGTGAGACAGAAGTCCTGGCCAGGCACACTGATGCCAATAGCCACAGACATGGATACGTGGCTTGAACATTGGCCGTCTGCTGCGCACCTGGTCTGCCTTGGGGTGGAAGAGGAGTGTTGTCGGGCCTGGTGAAGTAAGACAGCCAAGAAAGTGGCAGCTAATGAGGCAGTGTACGGCACAGGGGACGGCCCTTCTCTCCTGGCCAAGGGATGGAGACGTGGCATGGAGGAGGTCGCTCACACAGAACACACCAGGAATGGCAATTGCACTGTTTGCAGACACAGTGCCTGGTCGCACATAAACAGAGCTGAAGAAATGTGGCAAGAGAAAACTAAACAGAAGATCTGTCACATGACTTGTAACAATAAATATTGTGTTGTATAACCCCATACTAGGTCTCCTTCTTGTGGGCAACAGAAGCAAATAGTCACTGGCAAGGTAAGGCAGACATGAACAGACACAGCAAAGAGGGAGCAGAAGCAGCTCCCTGTCTATAGCTAGTAATGACCTTTTTTCCCTGGATGGACAAGAAGCAAATCTGTGCATATTCACACACACATACAGAAGCATATTACAATACCCACGCTCTTACAATGCTCCACCTCTGAAAACAACTTTGTTGTTGTGTAGACATGTGTTTAAAATGAGCAGAATGGGCAACCCAAACGCAGCCGGCTGACCAAGCACGCACGCATTTGTTTAGATAGGACGTGCCATGTCACTCACCCAAAGCAGCAATCAGAGACGGGACATACGGGTTTCCCAGCACCACCACAGCAGAGGTTGGCCAACACTTGTCTTCTCATGCTTCTCATGTAGTATTTCCTGCTCTGCAGGATAATATAAAATATCCCCTAATTTAGCAACATTTTTATAGAGGTTCTGCTACTAAATTTCCTCTCTGGGAGGGTTTGGCTGGTTTTGTGCTTCCAAGACAGCAAGTCAACAGCCAGTGTTGCCTCCTCAGACAAAAGTCACTCAGCAGGCATCTCTAGCTCTCACTTACTATTGTGGGTTTTTTTTGCTTGGACTGTAATATCCCTTCCTCTGTTGCAGCATTTATTATTACGTTCTCCACTATAGATACCTTACATACCCCTAGCAGCCAAAAATCAAAGAAGTCATTTCCCAAATAGGTGGCAGGTCTTGTGCACCTGTTGAGACTGACTCCATTCCTCACTAGAGAAAATCAATCCCAGTTCTTGTTCTTTGAGGAGAGTCTAGCATCACCGTAAAATCCGAAAGCAATTTGTCTAACAACTGTCTGCTGCATTCAGCTTTTATTACTGGCAGGCTTGCAACCCTCAAATGAAGGTTTCTGAAATGTGTAGTAGGAGGGCTCTTTCCACATCCCCCAGGCAACCCAAAACCTCTGCCACAGACTCACCTGGGGCCCCTTTCTCCACAGTGTGTCTCTGGCACCTCAGGGGCCGGAATTTACTGACTAGCAAAAACTAGTGTCATGGTTCCACCTAATTTCAGCTCTAATCTGCATGCAGTCCTGGTCAAAATGTCCCAGCTTCCAAAATTTCCCACTGCCCAAAGCATTTTCAGATTTCATGTAATTCTCAGTAATCCCTGTCAAACCTTGGTCAGGGCTTTGCTTTGATCCTTCTAACGAAAACAGCTGCACAACTCCTGCAGAGTTTAAATTGCACTCATCCCTCCCTCCTTGTGCTGCCACTCCCAAGTTCCCCAGCTCAGGATCTGCCACTTCCTGACTATGGATTTTTTCTGGTTGACGTCCAGCACAACGCTCTGCACTGCTGATATGCAGGCAGCCCTACATAGCCAGGGGGCTCAGCCAGCCCATCCCATATGGCTGTTTATATCCCTGGACAGGCTTTTGCTGCTAATCAGGCTGACCCAATTCCCATCCTCTCTGCTTCTCCAGTGGCGCTTCTGCCTAAGGCCAATTGCCAAGGCCAAGAGAGCTCACACTGCAGTTCCAGCGCACCTATTAGGGCATTTCAATCCACTGGCAGCAGACAGGCACACACAAGCCCCAGATCCCTCCCTTTGAAGAGCAATAGCCCAAAATCTGCCTTCTCTCCTTCAAACAAGACTCCTCCTTGCAGCTTAATAATGGTGCATTATCTAGGAGCTTTTACTCCCTCAACCACTAAAAGCATTTCAGGTGTAGAAAGCTAATAGAGAGTTCTGCAGCTTCCCCATCCCTGGACCTTGTAGCAGGTCAGCACATGTGGATGCAGGCCCACACTCGGCCTGGGATATAGATGGCGCTGCTGGAAGTGCAAGCAAAGGTGGCCAAGGCAGCCGACTCCCAGAGACACCAGCTTTCTCTGGGTGTGAAACGTTTTCCTGGGCCTCGGCAAAGACTGAGTTACGATAGCTGGTCCTGAGCTTGCTCTGGCTGTGAGAGCCCTCATCTGTCAAATCTGAAGTCTACAGAAGTAGCCAAGTGGAAATAATCATTTTCAAAGAAAACAAGAATGTAAGAGGGTTTTGATGACCTAAGATCCCAGGAGGCAACTTGTTGCCTGGCTCACTCTTTCTCACCCTCTTGCAACATCATTCCAACTGCTTTGAATCAAAAGTTCAAAGATTCATTGGAAATTTGTGTTTTAAAGATGCCTAAGAAACCTGCAACAGGTTGTTCAGTAAGAGGATCTGCAAGAGATGGCTCTGCCAGTCCATCCTGAGGGATCAGGCTGAGCTCTGCAGGAGGCCTGCTGAGGGATGCTGACATGTCTATCCTGGACATAAACACAGACGGAAGGAAATTGCCATAAAAAAAATGAAACATGAAAAGCCATAAAGGATGTAGCCACACCCGAAATACATCAGAGATGAGGCAACTTTTAGGTTTGTTAAGTTACAGAGGAAGATTTCATCCAACCAAAAGCCTGCCGTAGTTGGCCAAGTGACTGAGTTCAGAGAGGTCCAGTGGGCTGCCCCAGGCCAGCCACATGGGACAACGCATGCCGGCCGCCTTCCTTGTCTGCCGAGCTGGCAGGGATGGGCCCAGCCACCAGGCACAAGTAGAGACCCTCAGTCCAGCGGGAGGTTCCACCCCTGGCAGCAGGAAGGGTTCAGAGGTGGGCCCTACTCTCAGTGTCACATCAGTACCCAGTGGTGGCCGCCAGAATGACATGCCAGCCATGACTCATATTCCAGCTGCCTCTGAGAACAGCAGTGCAACCAGAAATAGGATCAGTGGGGACAATCTCCCCATTAGGAGGAAAGCATTAGCCACAGAAATGAGGAATGAGCCTATAAAAGAATCTTGCTATCGAGGGACCCATCTGGCTCTCACCAGCGAGCATTTGCATGGCTCCCAAGCATTTAAAAGTAGAATTAATAAGAATCTTTTTCTTTCATCAGTTCTAGGCAGTAGGAGGAACAGTTGATTAGTTTGCTTGTTAAAGTATTACTGACATACCATACTGTAGTTTTCAAACAATCAGATCTTGATTAATTTTGGTCATGTAAATAAAATTCTTACAAGGATTATTTTCAAGCCTATTTAACTCTATATATAAACCCAGCATTATTTTCAAACCTCAACTTCCCTTGCCCCAGCAAACTAAAGAGTAGGTTTTCATGCACATGGCACAGGAAATGAAGAGTTTTTATGTGAATATTTAAAACTCACTTTTGCAGACAAAGCAGACTTAGAAAACCTCATTCAAAAGGGTCACTTTTTCAAGGTTGGAAGGGGCAAATTATGAACCTTGGAAACATCATTCATCCTTCCACAATAATTTCATTTTAATCACACTGTTTACCGGATACTTACAATGCACATGCAGAAGATTAAAGGTGGATGGATGGAAGGATATCAATTGTGCAGAGCTTGGGAAATAACCCCAGATTCCGGCTTTGGAGAGAAGTTCATTGGAAATTCTTGGTGAGAATTCTTATTTCCGTAATAAAACCAGACAACAGACATCTTCCAAATGCACTGGATGCACTACAGTGGCCTCTGCCCACAAGTACATGTACTTTGGGAAAAGCCCAGATTACCAATCTTCTGGGCCAAGGAACAAATAAAGAACAACAGAAATGTTTCTTGGCAGAGATGGACTTTTGCCTGGAGGACTGCAGGCTTCCCTGGCAGAGCCAAGCATCCTCAAGGCAAGATGTGTTTCAAGAGCATGCAACATGCCAATCTAAATATAAATCTTTGATTCATCTCTCCTTGCACAGTTTCACACTTGTGCTTTAACTGAATGTTCCTTAATGAAAAGGGAAAGGGTTTTTTTTTTGGAAAAAAAAAAAAAAGACAAATCAAAGCAAGTCTACAAGGAAAGTGTATTGACAGCAACATCTACTCTACAAAAGCACAGACAGAATTTGCCTCACTCCCCTTTAGCCTGTAACTCTATTACAGAATAAGCAGGGGAGGGCCAAGGCACAGCTAATGAAGGATCTGAACAGAGCAACAGAGCAAATGGCAGGAACTTTTAGATCATCAAGGAGCAAAACTGAACTGTTCTTCATTAGAAAAAAGCAAAGTCAAAAGAAAACCTGCAGAAGTAGGAGAGTATCACACTGACAGGGCAGGAAGAAAATTCAAGAATCAGTTCAACAGCAAGAGGAAAAGATCTGGGGGATGTTTTTCCACAAGCAGTGAATTTGATAAAAAAATTGAAAAAATGAGTAAATTTAGGTTGAATTCAGCTAAATTCTTGGCTGAAAGAGTAGTACAGGAATAGATTTTTGAATATGGCAAATCCTTCCATTCCAACAGTTTGCAAATAAAATTTTGCAACCTATTCATTCAAAGTGTCATTCAATTACAAAAAGAAAAGAATAATCAGAACACAAAACATTCAGTTTTGGTGGAATGAAACATTTTGGTCCATTCAAGGTTTTGGCATGATGATTTTTTTTGGTTTTGTTTTGCCAAAGAAAACTTTAGAGAATTCTGACCCAAGACATTTTTTTCCTGCTTTTTTGGTTTGGCCTCTGAAAACACACACACACACACACACACACACACACACACACAAACAAACAAAAAAACCCAAAGCAATATTTGCCCAGATCTATTAGAGTTATTGAATGAAATGATGCCAAGGCAGCATCATTTTATCATAGCAAAATGAAGACGCTAAAGCATCAGTTTAATCCAAAGCAGCTGTGTGCTGGTTTATGCTTGGTGACTGCTGAAGGAAATACAAAAGGAAGGATGCAACGTTATACATGATGAATTCTGGAATATGATCTATGTGTCTAGAACCCAAAGATGGTGGAGGCTTTCCCCCCTCTCTGTCCTTTGGTTTTTCTCCCTAGGCTTCTGGCCACACATACCAATGATATACCACTAGTGAGGCAGTCAGGTGCTCCCCAAAACTTTTTTAAAGGGTCCATTTTTTAAAATGGACTTCACTAACAAACAGTGGCTGCCTTCTGCTAGCACAAGCATTGTCTTGGCCTTCACAGGTTATTTATCGGTGCAGTGCTGCAACATACTTCATTTCAAAAGACATAAGTCATTTTAGCTGTAAAGTTATCTGAAGTCCTTTCAATTTTTGTGTGCCCTCACTTTTAACGCTGAATGTTCTCCAGTAGGCGAGATGCGATGGTTCATGAGACAGGCACAACCTCCCACTGCTCCCTCTGCTCCCATTCGTGCAGCTCCTATGGCCATTCCTGCCACGACTGAGGCCACTGCTGGGATCGGTGAACTGCTGCCAGCATCAGCAGGAGCAGCAGGAGTGGAAACATGTTTCAGTCCCTTTCATGTGTGTTTGGCCAACCTAAGTTTTTAGAGCTCATTTCTCAAAGAAAAAAAAATCCCATATTGTCTTCACCAGAAAATATATGTACACAGAGCACATATAAAGAATAAGGAATGGGAACTAACAGAGCAGTTATTAATGCAGGAGGAGTCCTCACAGCACTCTACTTCCAGCAGCAATGATCTGTTCCCGTCTTGATGATGGTCTGTGTTTGGGGCTTGGGAGACTGAAAGCAGTGTTTGCTGCTGGGTAAAGAGCTGTTTCGTGCCCCCTTCGTGCTCCCTGCTGTGGCTCCATCAGAGGATGGCTCTATCTTATGTAGAAATAAATTAATAAATAAAGTAAGCACCAATAAGAGATCTCTTTGTAAAGCACCCAGTCAAGCCTGCCAGTTAAGTGCTTTATGAAAACATCAGTGAAATGCAGTGTGTACTACAGCCAAAACAGAAATGGTCTTCCCGACACAACAGTAAACAAGAGAAGCAATGGAGCAATATCAGAAATGATGAATTAAAGACAGGGAACATAGCATTTTGATACTCATGCAAGAGCTTAAGAACATTATTTTTGTACTGACATAAAAACTCTAAGTAAAGTAATATAATAAGGTGTGATATTTTCAGTGGTTATTAGCCCATTGGACAGCACTTGTGACAGCCAAGCACTTTGACAATGATATTAAGACTTGCTTAAGACCACCTAAAAGGGGATAAAGTGATTTAGAACAACATTTTATGGTCTGGTGAAGCTCAGATTAGTATGCAACAGTATACTAGAAGGGTCCAAAGATGAAGCAGAGAGAAAGAGGACCTAATAGGGAAACATCTACTTTTTCATATTTAAGATGATGGCAGAATAACTGCTGAATGTGTAACGGTAGATATTGTAAATCTATGCTTAGTCATATTTTATAAAAATATTCCACGTGGTGCATAGTAAGGCAGTATTAAAGCAGATAGACTCCTTTCAAAAGGCAAAGACACTGTAGCCTTTGGCTAAAACATGGATAGAGAACAAGTTACTGGAAAGAAGATTTTACAAGAAGCCAGGTAACATGCACACACTAGCAGCCTAGCTCCCATCCCTGCACTGCTGTAAGCAGTTGTTCCCCAAAAGAACAAGTTTAGATTTAGAAACATGGTATTAGGTCAATTTATTATTCAGCACATTGCACACACAACAGGTGAGAGTTTCACTTCATCTATTTCAGGTTTATAACGAAAGCATAAATCAAAACTGTATACCCAGGCTGTATCACGGATTCACCCACTGTGGGTCTGGTACCGTGGGCAGCTGCTTTGCAACAAATCCTAAATAAAGGGTAGGAAACTATTTTTATATTTATTGAACTTTTCTTTTTCGGAACTGAGGAGTCACAGATAGCATCCTTGACGTGGTACGGACAGAGGAAGACAATTTACTTGTTCAGAGAACATAAAATCTGAATATCTGTTTTTGAAGACACTTATATTCTTTGGTAACGAACATAGATTAAAGTCTTAAGGACCCTCTCACCACCACTAGCATCTATTCCCACTGTTGCCATGAGTGAAACAGCAGGAGACCCAAGTTTGGAGACCCTCCCTTTAGACAGTGGACTTGCCAAGACTAAATTACCTCTGCGCCCTTCAATCTGGAATCAAAATTTTTTGTCTCTCAGGTACACTGTGTCCATGGTGTTTGTTCCGCCTAACTTACACGATGCCACTGCAATGGGAGTACCGCTGTCTACTGCACAGAGGATGCACCTTCACCCCAGGGACTTGCCTCCTTATCTGACTGCTTGCTATGAGGAGCCCATTTTGAAGTGCTACAGCAATGGGCTGCATTTAAACTGCCGCTTACAGAAATGCTGAAAATAGATATGAAGGCAATTTATATTCCCATTCGTGTTACTGGTTACTTCTATCAGGCAGACCAGACTGCTGAGAGGTCTTGCTGCATCCCGTAAGGGCAGGTGAGACCTGCAGGCTTAGGCTTAATTTAGGCAGACAAGAAGTCAAGCATGCATTGCTGGAGCTACAGTGACATGGCCTTCAAGGCACTGCATGACCAGACTACCAGGTATAGAGCAGATATTGCCCAAGTTAAGCATGTGAGTTGGTATCTGCAGTACTAAGACTAGATTATAGGCTCTTTTGTCCAGGAAAAGCATCTTCCCCTTTGTAGAGCTGAGGTAAGAAAGCTACAACTTCCAAACATGACAGAAGTCTCTACTATAAATTATGCATTAGCTTTCCGTGCAAAGTCTTTCAGGTGACAGAGCAGCAGATGGGTTTTGAGTCATGTGTACACATGTTTCTCAGCACAAGAGGTTCCTGTGGAAGCTTCTAGGCACAAAGAACACAGAAAAGATCAGATAAAATCCTTTCAAAGAGGAAGAGGAAAAGATGTCATTCCAGTGACAATTTAAAAAAAAAAAAAATTCAAATACTGAAAAAAAGATACTTCAGCATATATTTAAAGCTCAGTAGAACTTTCCTGGATTTAGACACAAATGAATACATGAGGCTTCGCGTCTTTTTTTCTTTTTAGTGGTTTTTGAACAGATTGTCACAAGGGCCCTTGAGAATACACCCATAGGATGACAGGCACAGGACAACACCAGAGGTAAAAGCACAAATCACAAAGGTCGAGGACTGGTCAGTAAAGGAATGTAACTCAGAGCGGGGCACGGCTTGTTTTAGGGCATAACAAAGAAGCCGTAAAAAAGGGAGCAAAGGACATATACTGAGTAGATAGAAAACATTTCCTATATTGTGCAAAGGAGGAAAAAAAAAGGAATAAAAAAACCAAACCCCTCTGCAAGACTGGGAACACAGGAAGAGCAGAGCGAGAGGAGGTGCCCCTGCGCTGTGCCATCCCCTTGACCAGGCGGTGACAGCATCGTGCCCAGCCAACGCTGATCCACAACGGATCCTCGCTCCCCTTCTGCAGAGGAGTGCTGTCCTACTGAACCTCAGCAACCATCCACCAAGTGTTATCTTTTTGTCCGTTGGTGAAATGAAGCGGAATTATAGAGTTACGTACACACGCAAGTGTGTGTGCATGTGTTAATATGAGTTGTGTGTTTTCCGCTCCAGCCTTCCCACACAACAAGGTGATTGAGACCACAGCACCAAGTCAGACTAAAGGTAGACACAACCAAGCTGTTTTTTAAAAAATTAATTAAAAATGTGGAACAGTAAAAAAAAGAATCCATAAAACCTCTAAGTACTTAAAGATTTATAAAATGGTGTAAAACTTCAGGTAACGAGTAAGTAATTCATTACACAAATACTTCCTAAAGATGCATTTCATTGCTTGAGGAATTCCTGAAATGAAGCTTAACAAATGCAATGAACCTATGAAAAGAACAGCATTAATTCCAGAAGGTTCTGAATTTAACAAGTTTCTACCTTAACATGAGATGGGAATTATTATTCTGTCACTCTTTCTGGAATGATATTAAGATTCAGACACTGAGCGTGGCAATGGAGTGCGAAGGCTCGCTGTACGCCAAGCAGCTCCTCGCTGCACCTGTTTACGATCGATTGCTTCATTATAATTTCTCACAGTGGGAGAGAACATGGCTAAATTCACCTTCGGAGAAAACTGAAAATTCACTGGGCTTATTAATGTCCCTTTCATCTGCAGCTCCGCATGCTGCTTCCTGGGGGCTGGGCAGCACCATACGGCCGTAACAGGGAGCTTTATTGACCAGCGCTGGATAGCAAAGAATTGCATCAGAGAAGTCTCCAAGCTGCCAGGACAGCGAATACATGCAATAGAGTAGAGAAATAAGAAGCCATGCCCATATGATGATTTTTTTTTCTTTTTTTTTATTCCCCTCAAATGGATAAATCTAACTGAGAGCAAGGATGGAATAATACATGGAGAGGAATGAAGCAAGAAAATAATTTCATTTTTCATGTTTTTGAAAATCATAATAAAACACCATCCCTGACATTTTCATCCCTGTGGCCAGGTGTTTGGACTTCACAGCACAGCTTTTTGCTCCCTGGGCTAGCGAGGGCTGGAGACCCACTGCTGCTGGGCTGCTCACTGCCTTCAGAGCTGCCAGGAGGGCTTCGGGCACCCCTCTGGGCACTCATCACAAAGTTGATTCTGGGAGTATTTGAGGGGTAGCCTCCTACCCTCTTGGAAATGACGTTATTAGAACCAGAGCACCATAAGACAAAAAAAATGCTGTAGGGATGTATTTCATCAGTACTGATGTTCCTCCTGACAGTATTTGCAACCTCTTATCTCTGTCTGTTTTTCATATGCACACTGCTGAAAGCAAAAATTATTTGCACGTAGGGAAGGCTTAGCAAATAGGCAAATGTATTCACCCAAAAGAGCTACACGTAAGCATCATGCATGCAGAGACTGGTAACCATCACACGGAAATAGGTGGCAAACCACAAGCCCCAAAATAGTAAATACCCAGTGAAATGGCTGTAGCACTGGAATATGTTTACATAAATTATTCACAGAATAATTCTGAATATTGAATATGTATAATGTTAAGGCAGTCTGGGAAACTCCGCACACATGCATTTTTCCTTTTTGTAGAGTTTTTTAACACTTGTTGTGCTGGTCCCCTTAATTCCTTCTCTCCTCACAGCTTTTGCAGGCAAAGGTGTAACTGAGTGTCCCTTTCCAACGGCAGTCCTCGTAAGTCAGAGTCTGACCAACTCTGAATGCTAAGAACAATAGTTAATATGAGCAAAATGGTTAAACCAGGATTCCTTCATTACAACGACTGACTGTTATTAGCAAATCCTATTTGCTTGATGCTGAAAATGCTTACAGAAAATGAATGCTGAGTTGCCTTTGTTTTATTTGCCACCAGTGCACTGCACTGGCTTTTGGTTGCCCAGATGCTATGCTGACCAGTCTGTAGCAATCTGTTGCTTGCCCAAAAACTGCTCCCATCTGTAAGGTGAGATAAAGTACTAAAGGTCCAAAAAGAGGCAGTTTGACACCACTATTTATTTCCTGTGATTGATTCAGTACTATGCAAGTGGTACCATGCAACAATTTCAGTTCTTTTCTAGACTGAAAGGATGCAAGAAAAATAAATATTCCTTTCTTAAGATTCACAGAAGGTGAGGTTGAGGATTCTCTTGATTCATCACAGCCAGAGCATTTAATTCTATTCTGACAAGTGCATTAAGTTAAGTCAATGCATCTTGAGTGGAAAAGGTATGAATCAACCAATTTAATTTTATTATATTCAGTAGTAAAAAAAAAAAAATTTTGGAAAAAAAAAAATCTTGTACTACTTTTCCTCTACTGATTCTCCAGTAGCAAGTAAAGAATAAGAAGTGTTTTGTGCAGGGTTGTAAATTCTCCTACTGATGGTGTTCCCTGTGGTATTTGTGCACAATGAAATGAAGAGGAAGCAATGCTCGTTTGTTCTTGAAAGGAGAAGAGGCAGAAAATTAACGTCTGGCAGGTAGAAGAAGACAACCACAGAAAGGGAAGGCGACAAACAGCAGAGGTCAAATGAAAGGAATAAAACAACCAACAACTTCTGAGAGGTTTCAGAGGCAGAAGTCCTCTGTTTCTCAGTCAGTAAAGCCCTAAGCAGAAAGTGATTATCTTGTGGCCACATGCAATCCTTATTTTCAATGCTGAACTCTGTCCAGTGTCTCAGGATACATCTTCATGGCACAATATCAGGCCACACAAAGACCCTGAATGAACTCGCTCAAAGAGCTAAAGCAACTAAAGCCCTTCTGAGAAGTGTATTAAGAGCGTCACTTCATCCTGGCTAGACTGCTTCTAGTCCTGAGAGGATGATGAATATAAATCTCTCAAGCTCTAGAGAAAAATGTAGCCATTGGGTGCTTGCGTGCCATCTGCACGATCCAGTATTTTTCCATCTAGACAAAGTCATCATTACCTTGACTGATGCTGACTGTTTCTTTAGTGTGGCTAACTTACAGACCTAGTGATGAAGGGATTATTTCAATTATTATGGGAAAAGAAATATAAATAAGAATAAAATCCCTTAAAGAGTAAGTGGATCCACAGAAGTCAATAATAAAATTCACCACTGATCTCAATATTACAAGAAGTTCATCTTTACAGCCAAAAACGTCCTTTCAAACAAGATGGAAAGGTCAAATCAGCATCAGGAGCCATGTAGTCCTATTTGTGGTAAATTTATGACTTCTATACCTATTAGGTATGTCAACTTCACAATTGTTAGTACATTTATCAAGTATACGAATCATCCCATCTCCATTTTTCAGGTACAAACTCAAATGCCCCTCAGAGAACGTCAAAATACTTAGCATCTAACCTTAACCCATTTCCATGGAAAACAAATAGGCATTATATCTTGAAGAATCTGACACTAAATTATTTCTCTCGGGTCTTATAAGTAATCAACTGCAGAACAGAAAACTGAATCCAATTTCCCAAGTTCAAGGCTGGCAACCTAATCTCTGGACAGGTTCCCTCTCCTGCGTGTTAAAGCAGCAGCCTGGAAAAGGAGCCATGTGGTGTGGATCCATCAAGCCTTTGACCTTGTTGTGACATGAAGGATTGGTGGGATATCTTGGGGCAGGCTATATGGGAAGAGGGCATGCTACATGGAGTAAATGCTTACTGTAGGATCTTATTGCCCAGAAGCACGTGTGCAGGTATTTATTGCTACAAGAAATATCACGAATCCACCTGATTTTTTTTTTTCAGTCTCTTCCACCATACAAGTGTTAGGGAACTTGATGCTAGCACAGCTGTGCCAGGAGCCATGGTAGCGACTCCACCATTTCTGAAGCAGAGCATGCTTTTCACATCACGAGCACAGGCACATGCTGGTGCATTACCAGCAGTCCCATGTGCTTTGTAGTATTGCTGCTAAGAACAACTGCTGAGGACCTCAAGGGAGAAGGGGACTGCACAAGAAGAGAAGCTTTCTTGAGGAGACAAGACCTGCAAGTTTGGAGGCAGATTTATCTTAGCCTCTCTGGCATGTCTTTGTTCTCAAGAATCCCATGTTTTTCTCTCCACAGAAGGCTCTCTTTCCCCACCTCCAACCCAAAAGCGAGTCATAAATAGAAAAACATTTCAAGGTGAACGTTGAGATATTTTCTAGGCCTCCTGCCCTGCTTCTTCAGGCTTTACTCGGGAGAGCGATGTAAAGCAGCAAGTCTGGGAGGGCTCCTGTAATCCCTGGGATTTACATGTAAAAATCCAATCAGGATTAGCTCTGCCTTCCTCATCTCTAAAGCAAATGTATGAGACTTTGGATTTGTGGACTCTACGAATAAGTTCTTTAAATTATCGAAGCCTGTTTATTCAATGTGGAAAAGAAATCTGTTCTTCAGTGGGTTTATAGGACTATCGAATAAATTCCACAAACACAATTCTTAATCTTCAATTTCCTGTTCCTCATCACAACAGCAGATTTAAATCTAATTAGTTTATTTTTAATTGAATTCTCTTACGAAAGATTGTAAAATCTGAATGATTGCTTGACAGTGGGTTCAGAAATTACTTAACAAGGGCTTGATCCCAAGACTACTGAAATCAATGTTTTCAATGAGTTTTGGATCAGGAACACATTCTGTTGTGTAGGAAGAGTCTAGAGAAGCTCCCATCTCCCTGTACAATCATTGCCTTAAGATCACCTGTTGCTTCCTCAAAAAGATTTGAAAGACATTTTATTTGGAAACAATTTTATCAACGTGTCTGGTACATAGTATACTTTCCCGATCACTCTGTTTCAATTACTACTAGTATTATTATTAGTAAATCACAATTAGTTGCTATGGAGATAATTAAGACTGCAAATAAAAGATTATGACTGAGCTTCCAAGGCAAATAAACGGTAAGTATCAGGAACAGATAATCTCTAAACTAGCAATGAGTTTATTTCCATGTAAATTGTGTAATCAGAAAAAGGAGAAAAGAAAGAATAAAAAGGAAACACACACACACACAAAAAAACTCGCAAAAACCTGAAACAACTAAATCACTCTCCATAGCCAGCATTTTATGATGTCTTCCGGGAAACACCATGTCTGCCAGAGTGTTTCACTTCAAAAAAGCTGAATATTTATTAAATTACATTATAGCTATCCCAAGGGCCAGGCACTAACATGTTATCACACCATGTGTAACACTGGCAGCCATGCCAGTCAAAAACAAGCACTAAATGTGCTGCACGTACACACAACTTTGTACCTGCTTATTTGAAATAGGATTGCAGAGTCAGAGGCAAACGTACACTTTAACATTGATACAAATGTAAGTTTCAGCATGCGAAAAAAGCTTTTAGCCTTGAGCTATGGATGTGACTGTACCAGGCTGACAAACATATTTAGCTTACAGTAAATTGGGTTGTTTGTTTGGTTTTTTTTAATATAGTTAAGGAAGGCTGCTAACAGAGCCTCTTTATCATCTAAGCAGAAGATAGTTTCACCTAGTGTCATGGTTTAACCCCAGCTGGCAACAAAGCACCACACAGCTGCTCGCTCACTCCCCCCTGGTGGGATGGGGGAGAGAATCAGACGAGTAAAGGTGAGAAAACTCGTGGGTTGAGGTAAAGACAGTTTAATAGGTAAAGCAAAAGCCATGTACACAAACAAAACAAGGCAGGCAGGTGTTCAGCCATCTCCAGGAAAGCAGGGCTCCATCATGCATAATGGTTACTTGGGAAGACAAACGCCATCACTCCAAACATCCCCTGCTTCCTTCTTCTTCCCCCAGCTTTATACGCTGAGCATGACATCATATGGTATGGGATAGCCCTTTGGTCAGCTGGGGTCAGCTGTCCCAGCTGTGTCCCCTCCCAACTTCTTGTACAACCCCAGCCCACTCGCTGGCCAGGTGGTGTGAGGAGCCGAAAAGGCCTTAACTCTGTTTATGGACCACTCAGCAATAACAAAAACATCTCTGTATTATCAACACTGTTTTCAGCACAAATCCAACACAGCCCCATACAAGCTACTATGAAGAAAATTAACTCTACCCCAGCCAAAACCAGCACACCTAGCCATGCCCAAAAAACATAAGTATTTCTGAAAGTGAGGTGGCAGATGGGATGCAAACCCTTGGGAAAAGATTGGAATCAACATTTTGATTAAATAACATTCTAAATGGAACCACAGAGAATAAATTAGGTGTGAACGTTATACCCAGAAAGGATCCCAAGCAACAAATTTGGTTAAACGTTTTTCCCTGCACAGAGAAAAGCCTCTTTGAGTTCATTTAAGTATGGGTGGATAAAAGAACAGTTTTCTTTTTAGTTCTGTCTCTAAATTCATTGTAATTGCATTACTGACATTTGTGCTATGTAAACAAATTCTTATTTACATTTGCTTTCATCTTTACTGCTGTTAAGTGTGATTTCAGGAGAGCTAGAAAGTAATAAGGCTTGGGTGTAGCTAGCCTTAAAACTCTCCATGCTAGCCACTGCAATGTCATTCCCAGGGCCTCCAGAAGGAAAAAGCTGTGCTCTTCTGGAAACCAGAGGGGACGAGGCCAGTGCTGGCCACTCACGGTGTCTGCACAACAGAAACGTCTTTCTGCACCCAGGATTAGGAGAGGCTTTCCCCAGTAGCAGGCCTCTGGTGAAGACTGCCAGCACCCTACAGCCTTAGAGTGAGTTTGTAACAGTGGCCCTCCTTCCTTGCAAAATTTAAGGGAAACACTCATCCTCATTGACTCTCTCTCCAAAGATGTTAACCATCTGTCATTCCCATTGCCCTCCTTCCCAACTTTCATAATAACTGTTAATGGAATAAAGTACAGTCTCTCCTTCACAAGGTTGACTGCAGGTGGTCACGGTCAGAGTCTCATGTAATAGCACTTCACGAGCAATTCCTGTTCTGCTAATTAGATGATGTTCTCAGCATTTCATGAAAACAGAGAAGAAATTTTAAAGTAATAAAGTCAACAGCTGAGATATGATGGAGAAAACTGCTAAGGAAACCTGAGATTTTGAAGTTCAAACTAATAGTGAAGACCTTTACAGGCAAAGGCTTGAAGATGTTATCTATGGAAAGAGAGCCCTTTTCTTTCTCTGTAGTCTGGCTGATGCATCACTTCAAGCTAAAGATTGTTTTGACTTTCCGGTTCATGTGTGTGATGTATGACTATCACAGCCCTGATTTTTCAAAACTGTTCAACACCCACAACTTCAGCTAAACTGAACTGGATTTCCCTAGCTTCTCTGAAAAGCCAACCCTGTATTTCTTCTCTGGGAAACCTTTGCAGCACAAACCAGATTGAACAAATATATATTTACAGCAATCCTACTTGCAGACTATCTGAACAAGGTATCAGAGTATGATGTTATGGCTGATTGCAAAAATGTATATTTTCTTTAAACAAAACAAAAAGTCTACATCTGACCTGTTACTCCAAAATGGAAACATTTTTTGAATCATGGAATTTCCTGAAAAAAATGGAACCTCTGGTTCCTGCCCAGCTCTGCTCTCTCCAGCCTTGTTCCTGCTCAAGTGTGAAGCCTTGAAAACCCAGTCATTGCCACACTCTCCCTTTGCATCTCATGGTCTTGCCAGGTGGCTCCAGCTGTGTTTTGTGCTACAGAAAAAGAGGCTTAGCTGCTTCTATTGCTGAGCACAAAGATTGATAGTTTAGCACATTCAGCTGCATTAGAGATTTACGATTGCCTTGGTATAAGATCTCTATTCATGGGCCATTAAGCTTCCTCTTTTATATCTAGAGTAGAAAGCGAATTTTGTATGACAAAAGAATTGCCACATGAAAAAGTCCATTTGAAAGCTTCCCAAATACGTACTGGGGGGGGGGGGGGGGGGCGGGGCGGGAATCCAACACCTTTACATTTTGGTTTGTCAAAAGATATGCAAAGGTTTGTCTTACTCTTAACAGCAGTCTGTGGTTACCTGAATTTCCATGGCTCCTTGTGAGAGCTGTTGTTCAGATAGCTGAAGTCTGTTCCCTGCCACAAGCTGAGCTCTTTGGCCAAACTAGCTCCTGTGATGAACCATTACTTCAGACAAATGCAATGTCAAAATACTGGAAGTCCTCAAAAGATGAAATTCCTTCTCCCTCCCAACCCTGCCATCTAGCTCTGCTTAGAAAGTTTTGCTCTTTACTGAGCTTTGCTTTCATCAGTTGTTTTCAAACTGTACACCCAAATGGGTTTGGTGGATGTTGAATAATTATCTATTTAGAGCCTCCAGCACCATAACCACACTCCTATTATCAGCACTAAATGGCTGCAAAATCTCATTCAAGACTGAGCTTTCTTTAGTACACTAGCACGCCATGTTTTCCACACATTTAGCTGGAAAACCCCTGAAGAACAACTTCTGAGATTTTTACAAGCCTACCTGGAGCACAGCCAACCACATCAGTGAACAAGAAAAACTCTGCCATGCCCTAACATGAACAAGTAGCAACCATGATTTGAAACTCAGTGTAAACATTTGTTTTCTACTCTAAGGGTGCAAGAGTAGCATCTGATGGTACAATCCCATCTGAATTGTCATCTCATCTGAATTTATCTACCTAAAAGCCAGATACCGAATCTCAACTTACAGAAACATAGAATTGTTAAGGTTGGAAAAGACCTCCGAGATCATCGAGTCCAATCTGTTAACCTAACTGCCTGGTCCACCTCTAAACCATGTCCCCATGTCACTTATGTCTAGTCTCTCCCCTGATGTCTGCAGAGAGACATAAGCATTTCTGGGGGTGATTCAGTCCACCTATTTGGGATACCTAGAAACTATACCTTAAATTTTAGCAGCTAAAGTTAGGTCAGGTGAGTCTGGACTGATGGCAAACCTTCATCAGGCTTACTCAGGACAACTTTTTAAATGTACGTAGGGCCTTAGTCTCTTTCTACTCTGTCATGAGTACACAAGTGTCAGGGCCCTGAAGGCACTGACAGGCTTTAATCACCCTGACCAGTTGGTAACCATCTTTCTCTGTAATCCTCCTCCCTCTACAACCTTTTCCCTCTGGGGTTTGGCTGTCTGTGTTCAAGGTCAAGCTCTGATACATATGGCAGTGGTGGTTTAGCTGTGAGCCCTTGAGGTGAAGATGACTAACCAGGTACTGCACTGTATTAGCAAGAGTGTAGCCACCATGAAACAAATTTCTCCTCTTCCCTTCTATTTGGCACTCGTGAGACCACCTGTGGATTATCATGTCCAGTTTTGGGATCTCCAGTAGAAGACATTGACCACCTGGAATGAGTCCAGCAGAGGGCCAGCAGTATAGGATGACTGGAGGGCTGGCTCACACAACAAGGAGAGGCTGAGGAACTAGGCTTGTTCAGCCATAAGAGGAGAAAAAAGCTCAGGGGAGATCTTATGGCTGTCTTCAACAACCTAATGGTAGGTTGCAGAGTAGACAGGAAAACTTGCTTTGTACATACACAGCAAAGCACAAGAGGTAAAATTGTGCAACAGGCAACAGACACAAGTTGTAACAAGGGAAATTCCAGTTGGATATTAACAAAAACTTTTCCCCATCAAATGTGGTCAATTTTTGGAAAAGATGCTCAGAGAAGCTGCAAAGTCTACATCTTTGAGCTCAAAACTCAACGATGGTGCTGGATGACACCGCAAGGTCCCCTCCACAAGTCTCTGCACCTCAGGGTTCACTCAGCTCCCACTAAGTCAGTTTCAGACCTCTGCCATCTTCAGTGTGGGCTTTCTATCCATTGTATTCCATTACACTTGGAAAATAAGGATAAAATTCATGCTGAAAATGGGACAAAAGATTGAGATATAAAAGCCCCCCATTATTCAGAAAAGAAGAAACATTTTAGTTCAAAATTTCTGAACCAAAATATTTTATTTTGGTTTGTTAGTTCAGTTCTGGATGTGGTGAAATCCCCAATTTTTCTAACCTCCACTAGCACATGCATCTGTGGGTGTAAAATTATTAATATTTAAGATTGAGAGGTCTCGCTAAGAAGTTATCTTTACTAAAAGAATGTTCCTTTTGACTAAAAGCTGACATTCTGTGATTGTTTCCAACTCCCCCTTTCTGAGCTAAGATAATACTGCGTGTGCCACTCATATAGGCTCCACCAAGAGCCACCTCTATATTGCCATGTTATTCCTTAGAATTGTAGCAGTTAGGAAGATACTTAGGGAGTCCATCACTCCCAGGGATGGACACATGGCTTTGTTAACACTGAACTGATTTCCTCACCTATTTCTTTTATTTCTGAAACAGTATATAGGTTGGGCCTCTGCAATCTCTTGGCAGGGAAGAGGGGAGCAGAGGGGTAGATGCTGTCCAAATGTTCTCTCACTATGATTGTAGTTAATAAATCTTCTGTCTGATCTGTCCTAAATTGTACTTGCGTAATTACACACTTGGAGTCCCCAGATTCTCCAACACACGCAAATAAAAATGAAAATTGAAGTGCTCAAACCTGTACAACTTTTGTACTTTATAAGGGCTTTCACAGCTCACCAACATACAAAATGAACAAAACTCAAAGGTGTGAAAAACAACTGGTCGCCCATAATCACAGGACTGAAACAAGATGGAAAACTTAAAGGCAGTTTTCCTCTCTACAACAGCTCCCAGCAAAGGCAGTAAGGGGAGGGGAGGAAATCTGATAGAATCTATTTCGCATTCAGAGAGGCATAAAGCAGAATTACTGAAGGAGTGGGGAGAGAGAGAGGGAAGTGAATAGGCTGGACAGTGTTCAAGGCAGTAATGGTTGTGAATGCTAATGTTCTTGCTGCAATTCCCAACTAAGCCAATTTAATGTGATGACAAACAGCAATAAAACACAACGCTGCATCATGCTCCTACCATAACATCATGACACTGCACTTTACAATTTAAAGATAATTAACTTACTTCATCATAAAATTTTACCATGGCGCCTCGCCTTAAAGTATACCAAGAAAATAAGGGAATTCTGCACCAAAGCAGAATTGGAGATTCACAGCAGTTTCTCTCTCAGGGTGTGACAAAATTGTGCTTCTACTCAAGTACATGTTTCCCGGTTTAGCACTGTTGAATAAATTGCTTGCTTTGTGGCCTTTGTTGCAGCACCCCTTTCATTAATTGAAGAAGAATATTTATATAATCTCTCTGGCAGTTGCTTAGATTATTAAATCTACTCCCTATAGAATCTGAATCCTATCACCAGAAGGGGTGCAGATTTATGTTACAAAGGTTTTTGTCCCAATTTTTCTTGCTTTGTAGAAAAACAGCACATCCCACTTGCTAGCGGAATAAATGCTCCTTTCTTCAGAGCATGGGGCTGCCCTATGGCATCTGAGCAACTCTCAGTGCTTGTTCAAATTCCCCCCACTTAAGTAGGGGAGTGTGATCAGTTCCTCCTGGGAGGGCTTAGATAAGGCTCAAAGCTCTCTGAGTTTCTTCAGAAATGTTCTTTCCTAAGCAAGTTTGATTAAAATTTGGCTGTTTCATGGAAGATTCTATGAAGAACTCAGTTAAAGAAACTCTTTTGTAAATGCATGGATAAGATGCTTGCTTCCTAGGTCTACATGAATGGGAGAAAGCATATAGTTTCTGAATCAGGATCAAGAGTCAGGTAGGGTTGGTTGACTTCCAGTTTGCTTATATCTATCAGCTTGTTTTCTTTCTTTTATGCATGATTTTCCAGCTCAGTTGGATTAATGGTTTTGATATATTTTCTTTGGAATACAAATACTACTGTCTTGGAACGAGCTCCTGATAATAATTCTTTTACCCCTGTCCAAACTATTTTGAAGGTGAACATCTGAATTATCAATTTATCACTTGCAAGACTGTCGAAAATAGGTAGTGTATCTCAGATGGCTAACACAGGCTGAAATCTCTGCTGTTATCTCTTTGCTTTTATGGCTTTGCTATGCAAGAATAAAAACTAATTGCAGATTTTTCTAAATCTGCTGTGGCTATGCTTTCAAACTGTGCTGCTTTTGGCTGGGATAGAGTTAATTTTCTTCATAGTAGCTTGTATGGGGCTATGTTTTGGGTTTGTGCTGAAAACACAGGGATGTTTTTGTTATTGCTGAGCAGTGCTTACACAGAGTCAAGGTCTTTTCTGCTCCTCACACTGCCTGGCCAGAGAGTGGGCTGGGAGTGCACAAGAAGCTGGGAGGGGACACAGCTGGGACAGCTGACCCCAACTGACCAAAGGGCTATCCCATACCATATGATGTCATGCTCAGCAATAAAAGCTGGGGGAAGAAGGAGGAAGCAGGGGACATTCAGCGTGATGGTGTTTTGTCTTCCCAAGTAACCGTTACGCGTGATGGAGCCCTGCTTTCCTGGAGATGGCTGAACGCCTGCCTGCAGATGGGAAGGAGTGAATTAATTCCTTGTTTTGCTTTGCTTGCATATGCGGCTTTTGCTTTACCTATTAAGCTGTCTTTACCTCAACACACAAGTTTTCTCACTTTTACTCATCTGATTCTCTCCTCCATTCCACCACTGGGAAGTGGGCGAGCGGCTGTGTGGTGCTTAGTTGCTGGCTGGGGTTAAACCACAACACAAACACAGAGTACCCATCCTCTCTGAAGGCTCTGCAATCTTCACCTTTTTATGCACACAGTTGAAGGAATACAATTAGTGCTGCAACACAATAGCATCAATGTAGTAAATCTCAATTCAAGACTGTATAGGAGGGGAAGGTGACTATTTTGAAGCAGAACAGATTTCACCCACTGACACTGTCATACCTACAAGGACGAAAATGCACATGCCCAAGTGCATTTGAGCACTGGGCTTGCATGCCTCCAAGATATCTCGCCACAATTACTTGCTGTGGAGGAGGACAAGCTGTACAGTTATCAAATCCTCACTGCCTTTTCAGGGCTCTTCTCGGGTTGATTTTCGGTATATGTACCCTTCAGGAACAGCGGTTGTGGTTCTCCCTCTCTTCATCCTGTCTCACCTCTGTGAGTCATTAGATTTTACACATCACTCCTTTTTCTTCTTATAGGGGTGTCTTATCTCCAGTCCTGTCTTCCCACTATATCTCTTAATGGCTGCAGGCTGGCCTTTGTTTCAGCCTGACCTTTGTTTTCTTCATTGGGATGTTTGGAGAAACTGCATGTAGGCGGGCTGGGATCTTGATGACCTGCTAATCTAGGTGCTATCAGCACACCTCTTGTACATCCCTCATTTGGTTGTTTCTGTGGATGATCCCATACCCAGACATCCCCATTTAGGCTAGGGTGCTCCTTGGCCCATCAACAGGCCCTGCCACCTCTTCCTCTAGGTCAGCCTTGATACAAGGCAGCTGTAATCTTGGATCAGACTGGGTGGAAACAGCTAGATAGTGAGGAGGTGTGAGAAGCTTTCATCCCTGGGTTTGGAGCTGCACTTACGCCTTGGGCCTTGCCTAGGACCATCCCTATGCTGTGGAGAGTCCCCTGCCCAGCCCAGCACCTTGCTTGCCCAGGCACCTCTCGCCTCACCCATGGGATGCCTCAGCATTGCTACCTGCCCAGCCACCCAACTAAGCCTAGCCACCATGGTCATGAGTCACTGGCCCTCGGCCTCCCCAGGCCATACCAGCATTAACATTTGCTACAGATCTCCACACCCTGGTCACATTAATTAAAAATACATTGTTAACAAAATGAATGCTGGTTTTCTAGCACCACTTTTTATCCTCAAATCTGCTCATAACATCCAGCAATCACTGTTACAGCTACTTGTCTGACTTTGCTTTCCATGTACAAAACTCTTGAAGTTAATTTGATTATGAGTTTTTTAAATTCACTTTTTGTATATACTAATAACTGATTTTTGTTTCAAGTAAATTTAACCTAGCCTAGCCTTAAGCACTGGAAAGCATATCCCAAATTTTGTTCTCCATGAAATTACTAAATTATTTAAATTAATGAAATGGATTACATTTAAAAATATGTCCAGTACTAAAATATAACTTTTTTATTGTTAAAGCACATTCTCACTTCCGTAAGAACTTCAGCATTATCTTACTGATATTACTTAAAGCATTGTAGGAAGGTTGCTCGAAGTAGATGAATTCAGTTGGATTCCCTTTTTAACATAATGAATAAAGCTTTACATACTGCTTTTCATTGAACATTTTAAACCTCATAAAATATCTGTTGTCATCCTGAATCTCACTAAATCCCCCCTACTCACTTTTGGATCATTAGGGTTTTATAAAACAATGGAAATTTTAGGCAATTATTCTTTATCACAAAGCTTGAGGAAAACCCCTCAGTGATTCCTTTCTTACTACGGATTGTTTTTGTGGTTGTTGCTGTTCATTTTACAAGGATATCCTTCATACCTTGAATTTAATGTCATGGATTTAGTCTGTTTGAAGATAACAGAAAAAGTTTTATTTTCACCCTGTTTACTAGCTAGTTTCTCCATGGGCTGGGACTAGAATTTGATTATCGCCACACATATGAAATGACTGTTTGCCTTACAGAATTTTTTTAAGCTGTGGCATTCCTGTCACTTCTAAAATAAAATACATTAAAGATCTCTGACAAGTATTAACTTTGTGGTTGACATACTTCTCCTTGCACTGATTTATCATTACAGTTTAAGATGCTGTGAAATTTGCAGTCCCTTTGAATTCTCTAGATTGCGAGCCATAAAATTTGACAAAAAAAAAAAACAATAAAAAACCCCAAACAAACAAACAAACCAAAACCAACAAACAAAAAAACCCCAACCAAACAAAAAACCACCACAGAAGAATGAAAGACATACTGTTCTTTACCAGTCGCAAACTTCTTTAGGTTTGAGTGATCAGACAGAGCTCATTTCCTTTTCTCTTTTTATATAATTTATTCTTTTCTCAAAATAACAGCTAAGGATTCCAAGGTGGTAAATAAAACTGCAAGCTAATTACTAAAAAAGAGACAACATGCTAATTTAAACCTTAAGAGTTGTCCTGACAGTATATAACATGGACCTTGAGTGTAATTCTCATACCAAACTTGCTATTGACTTCTCCTCAAGTAGAGATGGATACTGCCATCTCCAAATAAAAATAAATAAAATTTAGTAGTCTGCAGCCACAATTAACCACTTCAGTTTATCACACTACAAATCTAGGTGCACAAACCTAAACTCTATCCCCTGAACTTGATTTCACTGTCATAGTTTCTGCTCAAAAAGTGATAAAAAGATTTAAAATCATTCATGGATACACCTCTGAATACTGAGGAACTGAAGAAAGAAAGAACACTTAGGTAAAGTAACTCAGAGATGTCTGATTAAAATTAACATACACAAGGATTTGCAATTGCAAATCCTTATTCATCCAACTTGGTTCTATGATCACACAATATTCCATAGAATATTCCCATCTCACGTGAATCTCATCAATCGTATCAATGGTTGGCTTAAAACAATCATAGAAATAAACAAAAATGCTCAAAGGTACTTTATATGCTCCCAAAAAGAGAATACATTGATGAGTAGACAGGAATTTTCATTTTGAATATGCACATATAGCCATATACCAATGGTGTCTAAATAGGATTTGCACACTAATTTTTCCTTTCTGCGAAATATATCCTCAGATCTTTCTGGAAGCAGTGTTACCTAGTGCAAAATTCTCTTGAACTGTGTGAATTTATATGAAATATTTGTTTTGTATCCATCAAGGATCCAGAGTGTTCAGATATGTCCTGTTATTATGTTAAGCTTTTTAGTCTTTTTTTTTTTTTTTTTTTTGCTAAGCTGTTTTTCTCCTTTATCCATTAGCTCATTAATTATAACCTGATTTTCTCCCTCCTCAACTTGCCAAGCATGCATGCTTTCTTCTCCTTTTCATTTACTCTCTTTTTATGAACTTATGATTCTTTTCTTTCCATTTTAGGTACTCTTCAGTGGTTTTATTTAAGGTGCTGACCTCAATGGCATTATATACATTATAAAGCTAAGCAAATACAGGACTGAGCCCTTTGTTCCTAAGTTATTCAGAGTTTGCACATTTCATTACCTGTGAACAATTTTCCTTAATCTTAACTTGAATTATTTTGGTTATTAAATAAATGACTACTGAACGTTGCTGAAGTATTGTCTCCTTTCAGGGGACAAATCCCAAAGAACTTGTGTTCAATTATTCATTGGAACATGTCTCCTTTAGGAAAATAGTATCAAAAATCTGAGTATGTGTATTTACTTTCTGTTGTTCTTTTCTGATGGATTTATTCATATTGTTATTTTCTATGCAAAATGTCCTTTATACTGCACGTCATCCAACTATCTTCACCCCTGCTCCAATTTTTCACTTAGACTAAAAATCCTTTCTTAATTTTCATTGTCTCTTTCTTAGATTGTCTTTTATCAAGGAAAATTACATTTAAGGGTTTTTTTAAGCTTTCCTACAACGGGCTGCTATTTCTCATCTATTTATGCAAGCAGATGCATAACCCAAACAGCTATAAATTCATGTTAAATGAGTTGCAAGTAAAACCACAAAAAAGTCGCTTTTATTCTATTTGAGCTCCTCTTGTCATAGGCAATTATGAAGACCAGAAGCAGACATAAGAAATTACTATATGTACACCACAACCCCAAACTTATTTGCCTCTCAGTTGAGCATCTTTTAGATAGAAAGCAGTTTAATCAAAGGAGATCTCTGAAATGTTTTACTGTTTTTACCTTCTCTGTGTTAATACATTTTCCCAAAAATCACAATCCCAATTCCACAAGATACAAATTTAGACAAAACACCACCAAAAATAAGGGAGGAGAGAGAGATTGTGACCTGAACAGTTCACTTCAGCAAAGTTTTCACTTCTCTTTGTTGCCCCTCATTCCTCCTACTGCGCTAATTAATTGAGCACTACCAAGAGGTTGCTCCTGCCTCTCCCTGTATCTGCTACGGGAAAGGAGGAGAGAGGAAAAACCACAACACTGAAAAGAAGCCAGTCGTCTTTTAACAAGATACTTCAGCACATGCTTAAGGTTAAGGCCACACATGACTCATCTTGTCTACACACAAGAATTACTGGATAAAATGCTATGGTCTGTTGCACACTTGTTCCTCATGCCTTAGTATCTGTGAAGCTTTCCCCATGATCCTTGCCAGCAACATCTATCATTTTTGTAAGTGAGCATCGTGACCTACTTTTCAAGATATTCAGATACGATCATTGGCTAATTTTAGCACTCTACTGACTCATTTTGATGTCTCTGCCTGTAGAGAGCTACCCACTGAGAAGATTCACCTCTCTCCCCAATTTTACTAGCACATTTTCACCAGCTTGGGACCACAAATGCCAAAAGCCTCCTGCGAGTCTGGACTAAGACGAAGATTTCTCACATGAGCTACTACAAAGAACAATGATGACCCTCAGGAAAGGTTGGGGTCAAGTTGCCAGCAGTCATGGCTAACCTCTGCATGCTCACAGAGCAGCTTATGGCCTTGTGGAAATAAATTATTTCTTTCAGTTTTTCTTTTCTTCCTTTGTTGGCAGCTTCCCTCGATGACCTTTAATTTAAAAGAAAAAATTTGAGCAGAAATTAAGACCTCAGATTCTTGACTCTGCCAAGACGTGTCTCTGCATGACAGGAGGCCGTCTACTGACTGTCTCCAAAGGCGGATGACTTTAAGCATGATTCATAGTGGAAAACAAGAGCAGCAGTGCAGTTACTGCATAGTATAGACAGATGTTAGCAATTAATGCAGCACAACAAACATTAGAAATGGCTGTTTAGTGGCTAAAGAGCAAGAATTGCATTAGTCTTCAGAGTTACATATGAAAAGCAAGGCGCTAACTGCAATATGACTTGCTTAGAAGAATGAACGCTACCTGGGACTATGAACTTATAACCTCAGGGTCGACGTGACCTGAAGACCCAACCTAAACAGGCTTTCACTAGCTGAGAACACCCCATACCGACAATAAAACAATAAGAGATTTGCCTAAGGAAGCCAAGCATATAACCGTGGCCTTGGCACCTGATCACATGCCCCTGATTGGTCATACACCTCATCCCCTTATCAGGGCCCTTCATGCGTTGGGCCGGGGCACCACTTTGCAAATAGCTAATATGAGAAAATAAATTCCCTTATTAATTCTATACTGAGCATCCTTGCCTCTCTCCTCAGTTGGCAAAGAACTGACTTTGACACAGGATATAATGCAGGAGAGCAAAGTGTCGACGAAAGTGAGAAACAGGTCAACCACCGCCTCCACTAGCAGCTCTGCCTTCGCAGTATCAGAGTTATTTCTGGTCACTACCAAAGACATCTGCCCTACCAGAATTACAAGATGAATGTCAGTGTAACAGCGTGGGGGAGGAGGGCTGTCTTACCAACTTTGCATTCTCTGGCATGAAGATATGCTGCACTATTCATTATTTTCCCATAAAGAAAAAAAGGCAAATATATCTTCATCAAAAGACTTCACTCTTTAGTTTATTTTTCTAGTGGAAGTAATTGCAGAAACTACTTTTTTCGGTAGCTAGAAGTTGTAAAGTCCAGGATCGTGGTCATCAATATAACAAGGGTTTCTGCAGGATTGCTACAGATTGTATATAGTCATCTTTCAAACCTAGAAGTGTTAAAGATGTCTGTGGCATGCGGTGTGGCGACCCATCCTACACCATCAAATGCCTTTTCTGTATCAAATTCAAGCGCTCTTGCAGCTCTTTTTGTGATTTATTTGCTGTATATTCTGTACCATTTGTCTTGGATTATCAGAAACTGAGCAGTGTGGGAAACAGCTTAAATGAAAAGAGAGATTTTCAGGTGTACTGAGCTTACTAAGAAGGCCAACTGAAGTCTTATTTAGCCTGTTAAGAAAGCGTTTTCATAGGCTTTTCAAACCCAAGCCTAGACAACTGAAATTATTAATAAATATAACACAAAGACAACTCTTCCTCAGGCTTTTAAAAAAGACTGCAAAACATAGCTAATAATTATTAGATTAAGTTAAAGCAATTAATTGTGGAAAGTTACAGATCCTGTAGAAATCTTTTATGAGATATTACTCACTGCAGTCGTTTTGTATTCTAATTATAAACATTATTTATTTCCCAAGAAGAAAAAAGCCTCAATCATGCTTCTCATGCCTACTGCTAAGAGTTCTGAAAGGTAGAAAATAGAAAAGAAAACACCAGAAAAGTTTTCCTCCTTCACACAGCACCTAGGATATTTTTGCATTTAGTCCATAGTACCATCCTCTAAAATGAAAAAAATTAAGGCAGAGAGATTTATTGATATAACTCGGTAGACCTGCTTTTCTCAGATGGTCACTGAAATAAAAAACAAACGTCACAATATCAGTTTGGCTTGCATACCTGCTAACACTTCTCTGATCTAGGCAAAGCCAATGTTTTCAGAATATTGTACGAACTCATTGCAAACTTGAAGCATAAGTGATAGCTATGAAGCTGTGGAGGGAGGAACAAGCAGGTCAATGCCTTTCCAACAATAATGGAAGAAGCATGATTCACATCTCTTCAGATAATCCTGGTGCCAGTCTAGTGTCACCAAAGGATGTAACTAGAAGGAATATTCTCCATCTACAAGCTCAGATCTGTAATCTCAGTTGAGTACTGCTTGTTGCCAAAATCTGAATAGGGGCAAGATGTCACAGATCAATACCATCAGAAACTGCAGCATATGCAAAAAAAACCATTTTTGATGCCACTGTATTGAAAGAACAGGACAGCAATGACCCTGACAAAGGACAAGAGAGAAATTTCTAAGAAGTCACCAGGCTCCAAGTGTGCTAATGATGTTACATGACAAGGCAGAATATATCTTTTGCTGGAAGAAAAACAAGTACCTAAGAAAAAAAAATCCACAGGACTCATGAAATGCTGGGTAAGTGAAAGGTGCCACATGCAGAGGGGTGGTACAAAATATTGCAGTGAAGACGACAGATAACAAAACCTCTGGTTTTGCCAGTAAAGGGACTGTGGCTCTACCAGATGGCTGACCCATTCTCAGATGATGGGAAACTTTTCCTGCAGGCTGCTTCTCCACAGTTGGGAGGCGGGGGGACGGGGTGCAAAAATCAAGCAAAGTATCTAGTCTGGCTTTATTTGCAACACTTACTGAACAGCTGCTTCTTTACTTACCTAATTACTACTGAACTTTTCTGTTATGTCTGCTAATTATATGAGTAAGTGTAAGGTGCAGCACTTGAACCACAAACTCCAAGAAACAGAAACGGAAGATTCATTATTCAACATTTTAAAATTTTAACAGACAAAACCAGCCTTTACCCATATGTGTATGTTATTTTTCCAGCAAGTTTTGGTTTTTTTTTCATTATCCACAGACAACCACTTATGACAGCAAACCAAGACTGAGACTACATTACATAACTAAGTTTGCAGTACCACAGGCAAATCCCTTTGCTTTGAGCTAGCCAAACACCCAGTCAAGGAAACTGAGCTTCTCAAATAATCTGAAATTGGTTTACAACAGAAAAACAGTTAGGGTGAATTCAGAGACTGTTGTCCTCAGGAACATACTAATCACTATGAAGCTACTGCACAACTCGGTGCCTCCTCCAACGAGGCATCCTAACCAGTCACAAGCATTAACGAAGCCTTTAAGCTGTGCTAGGTGTTAGGCTATGCAATAAAAGGCTCATTTCCATGAGCACAAAGGAGCACAGAAGAAACCTCAATAACCTGGTAACAGAGAGAGGAGCCCCAGCCCTGGGCCCTCCCAGGGCTGCTCCAAGGGAGCCTCAGCCCCAGGGGCCAGGAGGACACTCTGCACCAGACAGGGGAGGGGTACCACCTACAGGAGTATGAGACTTACTGTGAGACAGAGGGGAAGAGCATTGCACAGGACTATAATGGGATTTTTAACAGAGGAACTGTAGGTGGGAGAAGGGAGGGAGCAAGATGGTTTGCAGAAAAACATGCTTGGTATAATAGAGGGATAAAAGGGGAAAAAGGGGGCTGGTCACATGTAAGCAGGGCTGGCCAGTATGCTTGTCCAGCATCAGATCACCAGAGTCTTCACCATAGTTGCATCAGCAACTGCAGCAAGCGAGGGTGTGCATGTCAATGTGTGATCACTAGCAAGTATCAAGCTGGAGAGCCAGCAAGGAATGTAAGTGGCCTGGGAGCCAGGGTGCACACCTGTGTGCTTCCAAGACACAAACAGAGGAGCCAGCTACCAGAGGGACCAGAAGATCTGGACCAAATGCTGGAGAGACCATTGGGTCAACTGAGTGATGCATTTGCATGTATGTGCGTGTGATAATATATACGTTTCCATGCATGAGGCAGCTGGAGATGAGATGACCCAAGGGCCATTTACAGGGCAGAATGAGTGTCTAAGGCCGTCATCTGGATGGACCCATGTTGCATATTTGTATGTTTTTCCCACTAACAGACCTTCATCCTGATCAGCCAGAAAAGGGAACAGAACAAGGCTGTTGGTGCTGTTTGCACTTGCATGAGCAATGAGTGTTTCTGTCTGTGTTCATCTGTGGGACTGGCTGTGTGTGTACATATGAGTGCATTGTATACGTGTGTTTGTGTGCACACCTATTGAGAATACATGCTCAGCCCCACAGCTAGTTGGACCTGTGGGCATGGAGCTGTGGCAGCCTCTTCCCTGTCAGGCAACCGGATTTAGGAATACCTAGCAATAGGTTTAGCAATAATATATTTTGCAATATATCCAAAAAGTTGGACAGTAAACCCAGACAAGATTTACTGATGTTGACAAAGTAACTGGTTGCCTTGGAATTGATTTGTGCAGAAGAGCAATTGGCTTGTTCAAGGATTTGGTCTGCAATGCTACTAGAACTTCTGCAGGTAAAGAATAGCTGGAAGCTGAGAAACTTCAGCAAAGGGAGTGAAATTATCAGCAAATCTTTCCCAAGTGGGACAAACAAGAGAGCTTTTATCAGATCTTTCATAAATCTCAGGAATTCATATTCCATCTTGGATTCCCCTAAAAGTAACATTGAGGGCAATGAATGCCATTATCAGCTCTTCAAAAGAGTTCAGCTATTAGCTGCCATAGAAATTTTTTAATCCAGTCTGAGCTTCTGCAAAATACCAAGCAAGAATTTAGAGCTGAACCTGAAGTGAATCCAATGTACTAGGGCCACAACTGGAAAGCAATGCCAAAGGGAACTTGGACAATTGGCAGATAACTTGACCATCACCAACCACAACAGCCCTGACAACTGTGAAATGTAACCATGTCCATTCCTGTGAGATCAATGAGTTCCTATAAATTAATAACTGACTTCTATCTACAGAATTATGGAAAAGTAGAAACCTCTACTATAGATCAGCGATAAAAAATTGATGGTGGGTACTGAAGACTTGGAGGAAGAGTAAAAAGAGAGGCCTGTGATACTGTTTCAAATACACATCTAATGTCCTGCATGTGCCTTATAGTACAACATGCTATAAAAGCAAGAAAGAAATTATTACCGCTTATAAGAAAATTCCAGTAGTGGTGCTCATGCTTTTTGGCTGGTGGGTATCCCCCCTCATATACACACACACACAGTTTGCTATTGCATAGCCACAAAATACTTCCATTTCTGATGTAGTGTAATACCAGGCTTGCTGCTAGTGCATGCAACATTCACATTTAGTGCAAGAAAAGGCTCAGATTTTACCCGGGCTTTTACAGCTCTGGTAAGCATGGAGCCCACTATCCATATGGTAAGAGCTGCCTCTGTGCAATTCTAACAATGCATATAATGTTGTTAGTGCTTTTCTTGTTTTAAAGAATTAACTGGTCTCCTTATGATCAATAAATAGCAATACTTAAGGTGTAATGTGAAAAAAACCCAACAACCCACAAAACCAAACAAAAAAACCCCCAAACCTCACATTGATCAACAGGGAGATGCCATCATTGAGACTGCGATTGCCACACACAAGGCAGTACTCAGCAAGGGTTCTCATACCTAAACTGAGTCCACAGACTTAGATGCCTCCAGAAAGCTTAATCAGAATTTGCCATTTCAGGTGGCATCATCTGCTAAAATTTCTAGCACTTGGTTCATTGACTAGAACATATCTGCCTGGAAGATGGTCTGGTAGACATGCTGACCCTGACAAATGGGCTGAGCTGTAAGCAAGTACTGGCTGGATAGAGCCCAAGGGGCTTTAATCCTTCCATTATCTGCAATATATATTTGCTGACAGTTGTTTTTGTTTATTTTGTTTTGTTTGTTTGGGTTTTTTTAAACAGCCATTTGGAAGGAGCAGTAACCATTGGAGGGAGGAATATTACATAGGTACCAATGGCAGCTAGGCCTGTCACCACAGCACGACTGGTAGTAAGGAAGTAGGACAGCCCTTCAGTGCGTGGGCTGGGTCCCATCCCAGAGAAGTGAAGGAAGAGGGGGCACAGACAGGCACAGCAGGAAAGCACTGCTTCTCCTGTAGCTGTGCAGACATAAACCATGATCACTGCAACCTCAAAGTCTAGTCTAAAGTAGGGTACCTTATAAAATTTTGGGGAAGAGCTGGGAGAACACCCATGAATGACCCCAGGGAAGCAGGCTGCTCCTGGGACGTCACTGGCGATGCAAGTTATGAATGGTGCTCCAAACTGCCTGGGGGCTTCACCCTCTGCGTGGCTTTTAGGGGAAGACACCCAGGATAACTCAAGCCCCCACAGTATTTTATTGGGTGAGGATGGTAAATGAAGGCTGAATTATTTGAACTGGAGGCAGAGGAAAACTGACATGATTTATTGAGCCTTTGTCAAACAGCGAGTGACAATTTTATATATATATATATATATATATATATTTTTTTTTTTTTTTTCTTAAAGTTTAACTTCCCGTCAAAGGTACCTAATCCAGGTCAGCTGAAATTAAGCTTAGGTTGTCATAAGAATAAAAACTCAACATGGCAGGGAAGGAGTGAGGAGCTGTAGTGCAGGTAACTTTGCAGAGACAGGATGGGATCTGGATAGGACACCAGAGGTGGTGAGTGCTGAAGATACAAGACACGAACGTGCAGATGTTCTTTCCTGCACAACACCTTTGTGAAAAAGCAAAATGTATTTTAAAAAAATGAGTAAAAATAGTAGAGAGAGGCCTCTCATTCATATTTAGAGATTAATGCTCACTGAATAACTGACCCACTGGCACATGATGTGCAAAACAGCACAGGGAAGAAGAGCTTGCTGCCTGGAAATGGTAACTGGAGAGATTCTTGCCCCTCTGCCAAAGTACAGAAGACTCTGGCCCCACGCAAAGCAGCCTCCAAGCAGGGGTCTGCACAGCTACACCCCTTCATGCTTGCCACACCAGTCACTGGTAAATAGGGGAGTGGGAGACAAGCCTTGTAAACCCACTTGTCAAAGATGTTTCCTCTGTAGAGCAGAAAAAAAGTAGCAAGAAATAAATTACTCTCTGCTTTGCTATGTATTAAATGCATATGCAACTTGATTTTTGAATTATGGATTATCAAATGCTGGACAGTTCTGGGAGGAACTTGAGGTCCAGATACCCTGTTGTAAGGAATGCGTGCCTTCATCACCTTTCTCTTCACCCTTATACCCTGACTGAGCAGACCTATAGACAAAATATGGCTGGTGACAGTTTAACATACACTGTCTTGTTCCACCAGCCATCTGAAGCAGTTGTGCTCTGCAGCACACAGCTAACCCTGGAACAGGCACACTTAAAGCAAATTTCAGAAATGAATGGTAGAAAAGAATTTTTACCATGTAACATAAAAAACTGTATCTTAGTGATCCTGTCTGCACTTCACTTTGACTTATCCAAGCTACTTTTACCCTAGCAAGCTTGGGCACTGAAAGCAATTTAACCACAGAAACTGGGGACACTATCACTAGCATCCCAGATATTTACCTGCCTCCTTCTGTGAGTTTTACAGATCGTGCTGAACGCCCTGCCACAAATACCCAAGCAAGTTTCAAGTTAAATTAGCTTTAGATATTTCTACAAAACCCTGCTTCTCTCTGCCCTGATCCCACTTGTGAAGGTGCTGACTACCCAGACTATGCCTCATGCTGGGCATGGAGACCAGCCCTGCATTGCTACAAGTGCTCAATAAGGAACCCAGAAGTGCCACCAAGCACCTTTCCCAGCAGAGCAGTAGCCCTCTGCTTAATATGAAGGAGAGAAAAAAAAAAAAAAAAAAGAAAGATTTCCAGTAGATGCCCTTTAAAGTTATGCAAGAATAGAGGACGCTGATCACGTACACCCATTGCCAGATAGCAGGAGATTTCAAGCAGCACTATTTTTGCCTGTAGACAAGCTCGAGTGCAAAAGCAGATAACTGTGACACTTTTCAGAGGGTCAGCCCTGTAGTGCCAGTGCAGATCGGAATTTGGGAGGTGCAGGGAGATGATAAAATTAACAGGAGAGCTGCTTTCAAGTCGCAGAATCTTTGTTTTGGGAGACTCGCACACTACACCAGCAAATACCCAACTTCCCTGCCTTTAGCCTCATGTCCAGTGACATTATCAAGAATAAACTGTTGTTGAGAACCCTGCTTTAGGCTGAAGGAAGAAGAGATGCTGAACTGAGGGCTGCTGGAAGCTATTTTGCGCTGGGGTGAATGATAAGCCACATTAATATACTCCAACATTTTATAAGTATAATTTCATTGAAAATTCATTCCCTCAGGGGAAAAAAAGCTCAAAATGGGATTTACTTGACCAGACATTGTGGTGGCTGTTATGGTGATTAAGAAGTCTGAGATAAACTGTGACTGGAACATATATTGACATTAAACCCTTTAATCAAAGAAACAAACACATCATTAACAAGCAATAACTCAGAGTGATGGATAATAACTATAGTTAGAATGAATTGAGATCTAAATCACAGGACAAAGTGGGAATTTTGCATGCCATAACAAATATTTTGCATTTTGGATGACTGTGGTTTCACACTATTGGTAAGACGTGGGAAGTGAATTACACAGATTTTATCTTATGAATGTTTTATGTAGAAGACAGTCACAAGGCATGTGAGTCACCAAAAGCCTCAAACCAGTGTATTATACCTTCATAAATCTATTACTTGTGCCATTTTATAGAACACAAATATTCTTAAGTGTCCCCAAAAGTGATTCAGTCCAAGTGTGGCGGAAACAAATAGGCCTAGGACAAAACTAAACTAATTTTCCCAGTGACTTACCACTGGAATTTGAGTACAAACCCCTTCATCAGCCAGCATAATAATTCATCCAGCCTTCAGCAGTGGGATCATTTCTGTATCTCTTTGTGTTAACAGGAGGAGCATTAGCCCCGTTCTCTTGATGCCAGTAAGCTAATATGAGAAATGCAAGGAAGCTTTTTTTACTTAAAAAAAAAAAAAAAAAAAACAAAACACCAAAACAAAAAAACCCAGCATTTTCAGCTCTTATGGAAACTGCTTCATGAACAAAGGGCTCCCTTTGTGCACGAAAAGAAACCACTTCTTGTCACATGTGAGGAAGGATGGTAAACACTGGATGTAAGGATCAGAGATTTAGAGATTTTGCCATGCTTTTTTCCTATTTTAGCTATAATTTCAGCAGTTCCAGAGAGCAGGGCCATAAAGATAAATTCATATTGAACAAAACTGTATTGACCTTTATTGTGAATTCCCTTAGGACTCCTAGGCCTTGGAGAAGATACCAAAAGTTAGACAGGAAAATAGCCTTCAGCTGGGAAGGCTGCCTCTTGCCAAACCTGTGATGAGCCACAAAGGCAGGGGGAAAATGATATGCCCTTGAAACACTACAGTTCACACACAATCACACTTTTCTCAACGTTAACAGCTAAAGTTTCTGCAGAGTCCTTGAGTACAATGCAGTCTTTCCCAAGATGTAGCTGTAAGAAGGCTGCAGTGACCCCATCCTATACCAGCTTTTGGATATGCTCTCCTCTCACCGCCCATGAGAGTGCCCCACTGGTCCTCAGCACACCCCTTTCCCTCACAATCCCAACACAAAACCTACCACACACATCGTCTCAAGGGTCACTAAGCACATTGCAGGCCAAGGCTAAGATGTACACAAAAGATGATCTGCAAGTCAGCACTAGGACAGCTGTGAAACGCACACGCTACATGGCTTGGAAGTGGTCAGACACAACAGCCCCACAAGATGTGGGTGGACAACCATGAAGCAGACTTGCAACTTTTGTCAGGAAGGCCTCTGTTACCAGATCTCTGTAGAGCTGATTTTCCCCCACAGAAAGCTTTTCGTTATCTTACATACCCACCAAAACAAAAGAACATTTAGGTTCACCAGTCAAGCCCTGAGAAGGGCACCACCAGCAGCCATGCTGCTGCTCCCCTGGGGCTGCTCTGAGCCTGCTCCAAACCAGCACCATGCCAGCGTGCAGCCCCCAGGCTGCATACAAACTCAGCAAAGAGACAGAGCTTAGCATCTCCAGCATGTACCACATCCAACAGGCTGCAGCAATTTCACACCAGAGATGGCTCCCTCCTGGCCAGCTGGCAGGGAGTGCTGAGCAAGCCCAGGTTTGCAGAATACTGTGCGGACATACCCTGAGCCTGCAAAACCATCATCCGAAGCATTGCGCCTTTAGTCAAGGAAGTTATGTAGGCCACGTAACTTTGCTTGGCCCTGCCAAGAGCCTCTGGCAATCCATCCTTTATTTGTTGCTGCTTTCTATAAAAAAGGTGATTTTTTTTTTCGTTAAGTGTAAACAGGAATGTTTGGCATGAAAGCCTATTAACTTTCACGTGGCTTATGACTGTCTTGGGATCAAAGACACACATTATAGGCACCCAATAACATTTTCCAGCTAAATGAGAAGCAAAATAAAACCTGGAATTTGAGTTAGACCTCTGATTACAGAAGAGTTTTGAAACTAAAGTTAAACATAGAATTTGGTTTTGAAGTCCAAAGTTTTAGGGCTGCAAAAGATTAAATAAGCTTTACTTAAACTGAATTAAGACCCTCTATTTAAGGTATTTCAGATGGTGCTGAGCTAACCTACTGGCGCAGAGCTAACCTACTTAACATCCAAGGAAATTTATTTAGGCACAGCCGGATAAAAATTTTCTTGTCAACAAAGAAGGCAGCAAATACACATTAAGCTAACAACTAAAAAAAAATTTAAAAAGAAGCAGGATGTTTGACCCTTGGGACCAAATGCAGAGGTTCCCATTCACTGGAAAAACCCTTAGATTTCACAATAAAGCATGAGCTACCAGATAGCATAGCACTGAAGGCTTATTGGCCCTTGAAACACAAAATATAGCAAAACACACGTTATGATAAACAAAAATGAGCATAAGAACAATATGGGTTAGAGGTTAGAACAGTTGATTTTGCCTTAAAAATTTTTCAGGTACATGGTATAAAAATAGTTACTGACCTACACGCTAAGTAATAGCAAGTAACAGCCAGATCACCATCCTGGAGGAGACTCAATTGGAAATCAGCCTCTTACCGCCAGAAAGACACTTGCATGCCTGCCCCACAAAGGGGATTAAGCAGGACCCAAAGGTCACCCCCGACCATCCAGGCCCTCACCGAGGGACACAGATGTACAACGCTGAACATGGAGGGCTGGTAATGGTATCTATTGACAGTCTACAGCTCAGCACAGCATGAGCCGGGACAAGGAGCTACCTAGGAGAGGGGACTGGAGACCACCACCCCACAGCAGAGTTCAGGAAAGGACTAAAAGCCCCAGGCTGAGCTGAAATGGCCCTCAGGCCGTGGTGTGGTTGGAGGCCCCAGGTGGGGCTGATCAGGGTCATTAAGGCCCATTAGTGCCCCATTAGCCACTTCCACAGATTGTTCTTGAGGCTATGAAAGACCTTGAGCACGCAGGTACGGCTCACAATCTATGAGAAACTCTATAAAAGTAACTGAGTGCAAGATGGTTAAGGGAAATGCAACAAGGATCTGGACCTATGAACTTTTGTAACCTTCCCAGCTGTCTGTACTTATGCATAAACCCATTTGGCAAAACAAGGTCAAAAAGTCTGACTATGGAATAGGACAACTCTTAAGAAAGCTTGGAATCAAGCAGATCAAAGACCACTTGATACTTTGTGTTTAGAATTTCCTTTTGTTTTGTTTTTTTGTTTGTTTGTTTTTAAGGTTGTAATTTCTCTTTTCTTCATACATACCGTGTTTTCAAGCACCATCACCAAGAGGTCTCTAAGCTACTTCCCTTCCCCTGGCATGGCAACAGCTTTTGAAGAATGATGATTCCAGAGGTCCCTTCTGGCCTCAGTTATTCTGATTCAAAGCCGTTTTGGGTACTTAGCTCACAGCACTTTTAAGCAACCAATTTTCAAAGGATGGATGCTTGGAAAAATTAATGACTCCTTAGGGTTCTTGAGTTAGAGGCATGCAAAAGCATTACCTACTTTTGAAGGTGCCAGGATAGAATATTTCACTGGTGTCAAAAAAAAAGTCATGGCGCTTGTTTCCTTCAGTCAGAACCTGCAAATCCCATTATAGGCCCTAAAATAACTATGCTTTAAACTTCACCAAATACAGTTCTGACTAATTTGATGACCCAAAAGCAAACTGTGAACTTAGGTCAAATTATCGACCAACCTATTTTTTCCTGAACAGAACATTAAATGCGATGGGCATATGGCTAATGTGTACATTCATACAACAGTAATTTCCCTCAGGAGTTTGCAGCACAGAGGCTAGTAATTACATTATGCAACGTTTTCATAACATGCTCCACACATTCACGATTAACCACACAACTATGTGCATGTGCCTGTAATTTTGGTCTCTGAACTGTGATTCTTCGTGGGAACCACTGTTCTTGCACCAGTGCTCTTCGCCCACGGCAAGGTGAGAGGAATCTGAGCCATGAGAGGAATCTTGCTCAGGAGCTAGTTTCAGTGCCCTAGTTTTCACCTCGGATTTCCATGATCTGTGAGTTTACCAGCTGGAAGATGACAATCCCAAATAAGAAGCCAATTAAGATGAAAGCAGCGGCTGCAGAGTCCTCCAAATTTGTGGCCCCAAACCCTGTGCTTAACTTCATCCAGGGCACCTTCCCACTGACAGTCTTCCTGTGCACTGCTGCTGCTGCGTCATGACGGCCAATTACTCCAATTCATCAACGCCAGCGAGAAACCTCTTGTGTTTAACCTTTAAGCATGACCTTTAAACAGCCGTGGTAAGACACATAACCTCGACAATCAGTGGGAGTTGGATGCCTAAACTGATTACAGAATTGGAAATCTCATGGGTTGCTCACAGCACCATTAGATCCTCAGATTTGTTAGAAATGTTACTATGTACCTGCCTCCTAGGGATTTTCAGTGAGACACATGCCATTAGACATCTTTAGACATCTCGATTTTGAAAATAGGACTTAGCTGCTTCTGACCCACACCTTATTCTGCAACCAAAGCACAAAATTACTTGATTTTTCTTTCAAATAATCCAGAAGAATAAATTGGCAGGATGAGTTCCTCTGGCATCTACCTGATGTTCCCCACAAGAGAAATGTACACGTTTTTTGAGAAGCTAATAAACAGCAAAACTGCCAGGGCTAATTAAACACTAGAGTTACCGGAAAAACGTCTGATATTAGATGCACAATTTGCTGTTATGCACAAGTACATGAACTTGAGCTAGAAAATGAAAATTAATGAAGATGGCAGGTGGGAAACACTAAAGCTGTCAAATACCTTCTGGCCTAGGTCACTCCAGGGCCCTGAGCATGCAAGTAGTGGGTATGTCCGTGTGCTCCTAGGTTTTTGGTGCAGGGAACAGCCTGTTTCCCCCCTGGGAAATAACAGAAAGCATGGTGGCATTTTTGAGACAGCAGCAGGCACACTGGCAGAGCAATGTACATGCAGAAAGGATGGAGCCCTCAGACACGCTGGGAGCAACGCCTGGTCTGAGGAGCGATTTCCACCAGGATTTGCAGGGGGGAGGAAGGAGGAGGGAAGCAGGAGTAGGGCCATGGCTGCTGCAGGGCTGCAGCACTGCCAGCTGTCTGGACCAGGTGATGTGGCAGGTCGTGCCAGGACAGACACATGGCTGCAGCTGCATCCAGGACTGCAGTAAGTGCCTCCGAGCCGGTGCCTGGAGCTGCCATGCTGAGAAGGGCTTAGCTCCTCTGATGGAGCCAGAGTGTTCAAGAACCGCTGGATCTTCAAGGCTTTGCCATGTTAAGTGCAGAGCAGTTTGAGAGATGAGGCCATAACAGAGCCCTAACTGCTTTTAATAGTCTGGCTTCTATTTACAGGCATAAATGGAGCCTGCTTCATTCAAAAATTTTGGGAAGTCCACCCCAGGTTCCCACTAATGGAAGTCCTGGCTTGCCCTTGTCTACATACATGTGCCGCAGTGGCATTACTGCTGCGTCCACAGCCCGGCAGGAGTTACTCCATTGCACAGACAGACACAGACTCACAGGAGCTTCTCAAATCTTTAAAGAGCCCGAGAACAAAACTGAAAGGAAGCTATTGACAATAACCAGTGCTATGGTAGGAAAATAAATAACCAAACCATGTGGAAAAACAACCTTGTCAAGGGAATACATATTATGTTCTCAAATTTGTTTTAAGGCTTTAAGAGGTGAAGGTAAACATTGCAATGTGTGAGTCCTGCAAGCAGGAGTCCATCTGCATGGTGCTCACATAAGAACCTCATGATTCGGAAACTGCATTCCCAGGGGATGGTACATACATTTGTTAATGAGGTCTGCAATGAGGAAGGCAAATATTTCAGGTCTTGCCTTGTCTTCGGCAGCATTCAAGACTGAGTTTTGCTGATCAGTGTTCTCCTATGTGCTGTGTACGGGTCAGAACGGCTGCATTTCCAGAGACTTCTGGAGATTGCTGTATGGCATAGCAATTCTGTGAAAATTCATCAAGCAAGTTGGAAGCTATCTCTTCAGAGCACTGAAACAAGGGCACTGGCGGTACTACTTAGTCAACACATATGGCACTTTGCTATGATTTCCATTTCAGAGTGTACTATCACTTATTCTCTGTTTTTCTCACAGCTGCTCACTCCCAGTGTTAGCACACCCAGAATAGCCTGCTGGCTTATAAATAGGGTTCTCCCTCTGCCTCACATGGCAGTGCTGCAGACTGTATTGCTCCCCACGTAATTTTAAGACAGTGTTAACGCCATTAATATCATTCTGTGTCTTCCCATCTCCAAGAGCATGAGACACTGCAGGTTCCTGGGGTTGCTCATTCTAGGGGGTAGGACAAATGACAAAACAAATAGTTACATGCTAATTTAATCAGCAGGGAGAAGAAAAAAAAAATTGACTAACTAGAAGATCTTACTAACTCCAAGCATCTACCTCATGATTCTCGTGAGGTTCAAAATGAGCACTGAAAGCAGCCCCACCTATAAAGGAGAAATACTGTCTTCAAAGAAACCCTGGGCTTTTGGCAACACAGTTCTCCAAAGTCAAGCTTGTGGTACATCACCACCAGATCCTAACTACATGGCTCGGAAATATGACAATGCCCAAAGCGGTCAAGAGGGACGTTCAGCCCTGAACCCTCATCAAGTTTCACTCAAGCAGCTGCAGCCAGGCCCTGGTGTCCCCAGTTATTTCACTTTTCTGTCCTGTTCTAAGCTGTTGCACAGCCTCGCGTGTCATTCAGTTGGGTACCTGACTCCGATCTGCTGAGATATTGCAAAGAGCAGCAGTTCCTTCACACCTCGTGCTGACAATAGCGAAGTATTATAGAGTGCAGCTATAGTAGTTGAAAGTAACGGTGCCCCAAAAGCTTAAGAGGGAAGATTAGGGCAGAGCACAGGGTGCAAAAAAGTAGTAGTATTATTACTGAACAAATTCTAATAATGAAGACATAAAAGAGGTACCAAGACCTACTGAGGCTTCTGCTTTTTTCTGTAGCTTGATATATAATTTCTGTTTTCAGTATGTCCTTGGAAGAAGTTTGAAAAAGGTGTTTTGCTCTCAAAGTGATTTTCCTTTTTCCATTTGGCTGATTGCCTGCCATGATGAACAAAGATGAAACAAAAAAAATTATCAACAAATCAACAGATTTTTTTTCTCTCTCTGCCCTGACTTACACAACCACTAGTGTCAGGGCATTATTTTAATAAAAATATTTACATTCTGTATTTTTACAAACTCTTGTATGATGGGATCTTGAAGTCTGGGTGGCACTCCTAAATGTCACTGTAATAAAAGGCAAGTATAAATTAGAGGTGTTTGAACTGTTTTCCTCAATGTATTTTTAACCAGTAATTACTTTATAACCAAAATAATAAATACTCTGTGGCCTAAAACTTCTAGTTTTCCAAACAATAAACCTAACAATCAATTTAAAATAGCTACTTGAACTGTCAGCAATAGTTAAGATTGGATTTTTTGAAAACTAAAACACTCCAAACCAAAACATCTTCTATTTCTATGAATGGTCAAGAATTCTAATGATTTTATACAACAAAAAAGCTGTCCAAAAGTACCGGGAGAAATGATGGTCATGTTTCTAGCCACTTGGTTAAATTAATAATACCACACAAATGCTCCCTCTGTTGGTTGATTTTCAAAACCTATTCCAAATATCACAGTAGCATGCATGAAGAGAGTATTTTTTTCTTTGAGGGGAAAAAAAAAAAAACCAAACACAAAACCAAACCAAAACAACAACAAAAAAACCCAACCTCCACAACGCAAATTGTGACAGACAAGAGTAATTTGTTCAAATTATTGTCAATCTGCAAACCAAGATAATTAAATTTTAACAGCCATTAAGCCAAATTATTTGGATCCAGAACTAAATAATATTCACACATCAGAACTCTTAAAATTTAATTTTGGAAGGTTTGCAGGCTAATTTTTTCTGGACCAGGAGAAGTGCTCTCTTGCAGTGGAAAGAATACTACTGTTATTCTATTTTCTTGCAGAGTGAAAAGGCACCACTGTGTTTCATTAAGAAAACAGTTCTCTATTAGCATTGACAACAATACTACTAAGGAGGAATTTGGGAGTTTTGTTTATGCACATGAAATTTCCAACAAGTAGTTCTTTAGGAGCTGGAGCGGTTTCGTGCAGCGAGGAGCCTTCCCAAGCCTAACAGTTGCCATCAAGGAAAAAAATTCTGTTTCCATGGAAACATCCGAGGTGGACCAAGCATAGATTAATCAAAATACAATGAAGCCTTTTTGCAAGGTACTAGGAAAAAAATCCAGTTTAAAGTGAGCACCGCTGCTCTTTCCTTCCATTCACACTGGAAAGCATGGGAAATTCTCCCCAAATGTCTATGTGACATACAGTTTAATTAGCACGGTAAAAAGTTAGGTTTCCTTACATTTATAATTAGTGTGTGGTTGTGAACTAGGAGCCAAGGATATATTAACATGAAAAAAGAGAGGGAGTGAAATAAATATTTAAAATTACATTTACATTCCTCTTTTATTTGCTACTGATTTTATCAAGTGGCTCTTTTTATGTTTAAAAAATTTTAATAGCTTTTTCTGTATAGTACTGCAGGCTCATTTCTTAGTACTGAAGGCTCATTCTGGTATTCAAAATCCAAGCTATGGGTTAGGGATTTATTTATTTATTATGATTATATATGGTATTATATCATTCTCAGCTACCACCAGAGGACAAGTTTCTGCCACCAGAATTTAGCTGTGAGTTCTGCCATTGCCCAGGGATGAACAAAAGAGACTACGTAAAAGCCAGCCTCCCTTCACCAATGTTCTCAACAAAGAAAAATGACAACACTGCTGCTTTTTTGTAAGAGCACTTCCACTGAAGCGGTTCTTTTGTCAGTTCTTTGCATTAGCAAAATAGACACCTTTTTTTACGACAGCTGAAGTTATTTTCTAATTATTCTGTTATCGGAAGATGTTCAAAAATACTCTGAAGGTGTCAGAGTAGCACACAATAATTACAATAGAAACCAACAAATGTCAAATGACTGTAAACCCTCCGTTTGTACACAACAACATGATATTAATGTCAGGGACACAAAATGCACTTGTAGTCCTACCTCAGAGTGAGGCTCCACTCTGAAAAATTGCCAGCAATAGCATTGGCAGGGTTCCACTTTTGTGTTTTTCAAAGGTTTGGTAGCAAATAAACTCACAGATTTTCTTCCTCTTTATTTTATTACTCTCCAGCAGAGAGCTGAGACTCAAGCTGGGCTTTCCATCTCCAGTATCACCATTAGTAATAAAGGCTACATCAGCCAAATTATGATTACAATAATCTGTGTGTAGTCCCTCTGTTATTAAGAGATTTGCTCAGACGTTACTTGGTGAAGAAGTCCCCGATTGGCAAGCGGTGCATGTGGATACCTTGGTGCGCGAGGAGGATGCGCGCTACAGGCTCCTGCAGGTTTAAATGAAGTAGAAAGCAGCAAATACTTCATTTCTGTCATTCAGGCGGGCAGATATGACTCTGAATACACAACGGCTTGGTTCGTGCAACCGTGCACCACAGCAGCACATCCTAAGAAACGGATTACAGTAAGTCAGTTATTACTTATACTAGAGAAATATTCATAACATGCTAGATATCGTCCGGGCAGATAAGCTGGCGTAGTTGCTTTCAGGGCAGTGTGGGGGCTTGCACGTTCCCTGTGCATGCAGCAATGGTAGCTGCAGAAGGTGCAAAGGGGCACTGCAGGGGACCAGGGGCAGGAGGAGTTGCCCAACACAAGTTCAGGTGAGTCTTTGCAAGGGCACGGGCATGCCGAGCGGTGCAGATGTCCATGCCAAGGTGCCAACTGCGGGAGTTAGGGACATATGGAAACGCAGCTTCCACTCCAGTGAAAACATGGCCACACGCCTAGGGCACAGGGAGGAATTAACTCTTAAAGGACTGCAGGAGAGGCCAGTACACTCCCATTGCTGGAGGCTGCCCTCCTAGCCCAGCTGCCAAACTGGTCTGGAGGGGCAAGAGCACCCCTGGCACAGCAGGACCAGCACAGCTGGCTGGAGGGATGGTCAAGCCATATGGCAAACACAAACTCTGCGGCCGAGCAGTGCAAGTTCCGCACGGGGCTGCGTGTGCTGGGTGACACAGGGGCTGGGAAGCATAAGAAGAGGTTTTAGGAGGCCAGGTACAAGCAGGTTTGGGAGGTTTCCCTGTGCTCCCCTTAGGCACTGCCGCCAAGAGCCTGCAGACCCTTGTCCGTAGCTCTGCCTGCTCCATGCCACATGCGTACCCCAGCCCACCTCCCTCAGAGGCTGCTCCCTCTCCTGCCAGCCCTTTCCCCTCTCTGTAGGGGCACACTGAGCCTTTGGGGCTACAGCTGCACCAGTGAGGGGGGAAGGCTGAGCCTGGGCTGATACACAGGCCCTGGGGACCACCCTGAGGAGCCTGGCATGTGGCTTCTGCTGTCCCCATAGGGCTGGGTCCCTGCTGGGTGTCTGATGGCCAACTGCACCTCTCCCAGCTCCCATGAAGCAGGTGCTCTCCTGTCTCCCAGCAGCCTGCAAAGAGGAGGAAAAAAAAATATTTTTGTTTTTGCTTCTGTCTGAACCAGATTGAGACCAATTTCTTTCCCCCAGCATGTATTCTCCCCCCCGCCACCCCAACTAGTAGAAAGTGCTTTGGGTCCAGCAGCTTTTCACAGAAGTGACCTCTTTTTCTGGCCTTTTTCAATATAAACATGCCTAAAATGTCAAAGTCACTAAGAGGGTGCAAGGAAAACCCACACCTACTTGCCTCCCTTCCCCACCGGCTCTGCTGACGCCGGCTGCCAGGACCCTACCTCGCACCACGCAAGCCTGTGTCAGAGTTGGCAAAAGTTAGCCAAAGCCACAGTGTTAGGCTCACCAAACCGGTGTTTCCTAGTGTGACTTCTTTTCACGAGACAATATTGATTGGCCCTGGTGGAAAGACCCCTTCAGAACAAACACGTCCCTACGGAGTCTCTTTCGCTGGGAAATGAAGTGAAAAGGGGCTGAAGAAGTAACTTTCTCCTTGCTACCCACGACATTACCTCGCAGGCTAATACAAGACCTTCTTCAAGGCAGCCACAACTTCTGTCCGCGTTTAACGCTTTAAACACCGGCTTCTTTATAACGCTGCGTGGTACCTACCGGCAGCGCAGGGCTGGGGACGAGCCGCCTCCCTCGCTCGAGTGACAAGGGACATCTAGCGGCACCGCGGGTCCCGGCACCACCACGGCGCAGGGTGGCTCAGGCCGCGGGGACAGCCAGCCCCGACGCCCCAGCAGGCACGGCCACCTCCCCCGTCCCCGCAGCGTCCCACCCCACCGCAGGGAAACCCCACGGCGGGTGCGGGGAGCAAGAGCTCCCTGCCTTCCCCAGCCGCGCATCCCACCTCTACGCACAGAGCTGCCGTCCTTTGCCTCCTCCGCTCGCGGTCGAGTCTGCTCGGCTCTTCTGGTCCTGCTCCACCGTTAAGTTTTCTTAGTAGTGTATTATACATATAATAACATATTCACAATAAGAGGCTGGTTATCTCGGTGGCAAAGGCCTGCAATGGATGAGAAAACCTGTAGCCTGCTCCCTTTATTCAGAGAAACATACAGCTAAGGAGGAACGCACGTCTGTGTGAACGTAAAATAAATCAGAACATGGTTAGAACAGGACTCTTGAAAATTGCAACCACATGTCCTGGAAAGATTTTCATTTTGGTTAAGTAAAAAAAGAAAAAAAGGCATGACGTCCAGCTCAATTATTTACATCAGTAATAAAAAGCCAAGACACTGTCATTACAAACAGACCAGTACATACTGAAGAAATCAGTTTCACAGAATTTCAATTTCCTTCACAAGCAATGCCTTCTTGCATGGCTTTTCTCACATCGGTGTGTGCTCCTGGCGAGGGAGTCAGCTACGGGCCCCTGGCACACAGGGAAAGACCAAGCCCTGGAGGCTCAGGGAAGAGAGGAAGGGTGGCTCTGAGCAAGGAGGGGAGATGTAAGGGCATCTGAGTCCAAATCAGACCTGTCTGGTAGTTGTTTCACTGGGAAGGAAAATGCTACAGATGTTAAAGCACAAATCCCAGGGAGTGGTCTTCTAACCACTCACTAGCCAGAGCGTATTGGGAGCTTCACAGGATTTGTACAAGTCTCCAGCTGGAAGGTGGGCAGCAGCACTGAGTCCTGCTGACAAGCTAGCAGGAAAGAACCAGTCCTAATCTCTCTCTCCTTCAGAGCATGCGTGTTATTTTATTTTCCATAACCTTCGAAAGCTTGTTACGGAGGTTCTTCAAGTGGAGCAGCTCCCCCCAAAGTGATGACCCATTCTTGCACATCTCCCATCATTTCTGTGCTTTGTTTGGTGGCTCTCCAGCCACTTCTGGCTCCCCACCCTCAGGCTTCCGAACATGCCTTTAGTGACTCAAATAAGTTACTGCTGTTGACTAAATCTGTGATTTTTTCTTTATTTTTAATGAACAGATTTTAACTGTTATTTTATAGGTTCAGCCATAATTGGTACAAATAAAATGTTAAAATGGCAGACCTTGAAAGACTCGTAACGAGCAATGTAAATGACAAAACTCTTATAAAAAAACCCAAACCTTTTGTGAAATGAGGTTATAACACTAACTAAAAACTTCTCTGTACTCAGCAATTTAAAGTAAAACATGGCAATTAGGTGATTTAAGCAATGAACATGCAACGAAGGAATCCAGCTGAATGCCGTGTAATAGCCAAACTGAAAGCACGAATATCACAATAACATGTCTTATTATAGAACAAAAACATGTCCTATTATAGAACTTTATTCTTGCTACACAGATAATGTCAATTCAGTGTAGTTAGCCCATCAGATTAAATCTATCCTCATATATGAATGTGCTCTTATTTTCAGCAAGTGGAAAACCAGAGCAGGTCCTGTGTGGGAGGAAATGGGGGAGAGAGAAAGGCCAGGAGGATCAGCTGGGGTTTTGGAAAAGGGGATAATCTATCTCCCAAACAGTGAGGTGAAGTTACACTTTGTGGCTTAGGTCCACCTAGCAGCTTGCTGTCACTGAAAAGGCGGGGGTTATACTTCGTTCTCCCCTGCACGCTTCCTTGTGTCGAGTCTGGCACTCTCTTCTCTTGATAGAAAACCAACTTAACCAGCAAAACTCATGTCCCCATTCTCCCGCTCCAACAAAAGCTAGTTAAAAATGAGTTATGAGAGAAGTCGACTGAGTGGCACTTGCAGGTGTTTGCAGCACACCTCTGCTATAATGTAGTTACCATTTTGATCTGCTCTGAGTGCTTCTTTCTCCGCCTACAGCTATTACAATAATTTTCTGAAATATTCAAAAGCATTTTCTAAAAAGCAAGAACCCCAAACTCCTTAAACTTTTTGAGCTCAGGGCAGTAGCGGTTTTCTACTTAGTTAGGGAGGTCTGGAGCCACATATGGCTCATTCCTACTGGGTATAGCTTTTACCCCATCTAAGTACTTATATGCAGGAGCCAAATTAGAAATTAGAACAGCCTCTGCTGTCCTCACTCTTCTTTCTTTTCCAGATTGTTAGAAAATAGGACTGTGAGTTTATCTGGGAGAGATGTGGCTAGCATACAAGTAAATAAGTGAAAACTGTAGTAACAGCAGAGGCTCGGGATATTGTCATGTTTGCAACATGCTCAAACTCAGGCACAAGTCCCCAGAACGTGCCAGGACCTCAAAAATACCAAGTTTTGTTTAGAAACAATACAATTTTTTTTAATTAAAACTCCTTTTCTGTTTATTTGCCTTCTGCTTTCCGAGTTGTTAGACAATATCAAAATCTCACTTTCAAACCATTCCCAGCACCCCCAGCAATCAGGAAATCACAGACTTGAAAAACTGAGAGAGGTTGCCTCCTAATTGCTCAAATTTCCCACTCCTGACATTTAGCAAAGCACCCGACTGCCTCAGGGCCCACGACGTAAGCAGTGCTCCACTTGCGCACAATTTTTCCTCTGCTGAGCAGCGTGCAGTGGCCCTCCCATCCCCAATGGTGCCCAGGGCCACCGTGGGGCTCCCAGGTGGGGCTACAGAGACAGGCTGCCTGGGAGCTGCTTTTGTCAAGGGATTTATAAGCTTCGCCTGAAAAAACCCTCCCAAAAACCTGAGGTTTCCATTTCACAGAAGGAGCTTTGATGTTCCTGTCTTTCAAGGTAGCATCAAAATGCCTTTTTTTTTTTTTCCCCCCTGCCTAGTTTAGATTTCCCTAAGAAGGTGTTGGAGGAAAAAAAAAAACCAACCTACATAAGTGAAAGAGTAGCAGAGGGCTGGAAGCAGTGCTAAACCTTCTGGGTGGCCAAATTCTCCAGCCTCGACTTAGAGACCTCGCGTGGCTGCAGTCCACCTGTGCCTCAGCCTGGGCTTGTCACGTATGTTTAAGAATAGTTGATTTATTTGTTTTCCTCTCGTGTTCTGTTCCAAAAAAAATTATGAAGAACATTTGTGGCTGAGAGGAAGTAGAAAATGGCCCTTTGGGAGGTGCAAGAAAAACCACAGAAACCCTGACTCATCAAACTCACTTTCAGTTTGTTTGGCTCCCTGTCTCCTCCCATCCCTCCCTTTTTTTCCTCTGCAAACTTCCCCCTGATCATCTCTCCCAGGTCACTTGCTTTACCCATTCACCTTCTTTCCCCTTTCTCTGCAAGGCTCTCTTAATTTTTTTTTTTTTTGCCTTCCCCAGTTTTGTACTCCCCATCGATATCCCTGCTCCCACCACCTCCTGCAAACACTGTAACCCCCTAGAAAAAGGCTGCAGGCCACAAAGGGAAAGAGACAGGGCACAGACAAAGCATTACAGAGCAGAAGAAAAATGAGAACACCTTCTCATGGGAAACTCTTAAAGGAACAAATGTGTCTCTTCCATTTGAGATTTCTCTTGGGAAAAAAACCCCTTTTTTTCTATTAAAACATTTCACTGAAATTCTAATAAAATGAAACTTATATGTACACCTGTACATTGTCTTCTTTTTCTTCCCCTCCCCATTTTCTTTCCCTTTTATCTGACCAAAAACACTGTGTGGTGCCCTGTGCAGAAATACATAAACCATCATCTCATTTTCCCCAGAGCTCATCGCGGTTGTAATACATATGAGCATCTCAAATTTGTAGTTGGCAAATTCCTTGCACAACTGAACGATTAAAAAAATCCCAAGGAGCACGCACCACCTTTCATGGCCCTTCCACTGCTCAGAGCAGAAACCCTCTCCTCCCTCTGAGCAGCCAGCCCTGGGAGAGAAATAGAGCTTTAAAACAACATTAACTATTAGTTTTGAAATTAATGTGAGAAATGATAGATAACTGGCACGGGCTCACCTGTGCACAACAGAATATTCTTTTGGTATTGAAACGAGGACTACCAAACTGAGATATTCCTGCTAAGTGCCCAAACCATCAGCAAAGGGATGCTGTGTTTTAGGAACCGATGCCCTCAGAATTAGCCTGCAGGAGCAAGGCCCAACGCAAAGGCGGTCCCTGGCAGGCCAGGCTCAGCAGCCAGCAGCTGGCAGTGTTGCTCCACGGGAGCAGCGCCGGGCAGCACCAGCCAGGGATGCAGCAGCAGCAGCAGCAGGCAGTTAAATTGCAAGCCCACAGACAGCTCTTCTCAGCATCACCTGCAAACACAGTCATAATGATAGACATTGCCTGCACATGAGCACGCCCATGCTAAATACACACTCCGTCCAGACATGGCATGAGAAAGGAAAAAGATTTCCGTCGTGCATACGCGTTACCAGCCTCACTTAGACCCTGCAACTTATGAGACACATGGAAAATAGAGTGACACGCTGCAAAAGAATTGGGAAATTCAAATTGGTATGCAGCGTGTCACAAAGCACATGACAAAATCCTTCACAAAAGCAACAAGATGCTTCAAAATTCGCTCTAAGAGTATCTAGAAAATGGAAGCTTTCTTCCAAATGAGAGGGACCCTCCTCTCCTTCATGGGTTTGCTGTTTGCAGCGCAGCCTGCAGTAGCAATAGCTGGTGTAGATGAGTGAGGCAAGGCCAGAAGAGGGGATAGCACAACGGAAAGGCAGCCTTGCAGAACTTGCTGATACAAAGAAAAAGGTGTTCGTTATCTTTTCCCATCGCAGAGCCCCTCAGTATCTCACAAGCCTTGGAAATATCACAGCACAGCAAAAGGTAAAGTGAAATCCTGTGACTTTACAACTACCGTTTATTCTTCAGAAACTGATGAATTTAAAACAACTTACACTTGTGCAGCAGGGGCAGGGAGAGTCTCACTGGGGAAAAAAAAATACTACCGCTGCCCACAAATCTGCTCTTCATGGATTTTAGTACATGTCTTGGCAAAAATGTAAGTGAGAAAGAATTAAATGAGAACAAGTTAAATTTTCAAAAATCAAAAGATAAGCAATTCAAAACATCTGGGAGGTGAGAAGGAAGGAATTTAAAAAACACCCAAACCACGTTTCATTGTGAATCCATGGAAAACGAAACCACTTCAGTACATCACATGGGGAATTTTATCCATCTCCAAGTACAGGAGCACGAAAGCTTGTCTGAAGGAAGGGTACCTGTCTGATCCCTGCCTGCGCTCCCTGCTCAGCACCAGAACTATTTCATCATTGAGGGCTGTTCTGTAATCAAGGTAATGACTGGTCTTGAGCACATATGAGCCAGAAAGACAGAGAAAAGTCTGGACTAAATAAATTAGATGGTAGAGGGTGAGAGATTCAAATAGCAAAGACGCATTCAAAGAAATGGATTCTGGGGTTCAGAAAAGAAAACTGGTCAAGGAGCTAGAGCAGAAGTTTCCCTGTGCATTAAAAAACCTCAAGAACAAGAGACAGCTCTGTCTAATAACGTGCCACAAGAAAGACGTGGCAACAGCAGCAGCAAAATCCTTCCCTGCTGTGATTGCAGCAGCAGCAGCAATTCCAGAACACATCGGGACACACACACACACACACACACGTATACATTGCATTTGGTTTAATAGCCTGAAAAATAAGTAATTAGTTCCTGTACATTGAGGAAATGATGCATTTCTTAGACTGGGGAGAAAGAAGAGGCAGTTTAGCAATACATTACCACATCTGCCTGTTGCAATGATCCTCATCAGGGAGGACCATCCCTTTGGGAGCTGCACCTGAGGTTCTCTACTGGTTATGGGCACAGCCTCAAAGATCGTTTTGTCAAAGAGCTGTCTTTCTGCGAGCACATTCCCTCAGAGCAAACCTACCACCAACTGCATAATATCTGCCAAGGAAATTCTTTGTAAATCCTAAAAGAAAATAGGATGATATTAGCGATCCTCTTATAATCTCCCTTCAATATTTATTCACTGTGTTGTCTTGCATTGCTACCTGTGGTTACATACATTCGCTTTAGTCACAGCAGTATATAAGCATGTGGATAAGGGGGATACAGTGCTGTCTCTTTTAGTTTTACCCCATGGTAAGGCCCCAACTATTGTCCAAGGGGAGGTGATATATGACTGAAAAAATCAATGCACAGTATTGAGAAATCAGCAACCAATTTCTCAGTGTCTGTGTCATACAGCGGGGTCTCACTGCGCTGCCTAAGTCATGAATGTCTTACGTATTCTCTGTATTCACATAAAAAATTCAAATTACAAAGTTTAAATTACTTTTGATTATGGTCTGAGGTCTCCATGTGCAGAGACAGAGGCTATATAAAACCCATCAGGCCAAGTCAGGAAGACAGAATCGGTTTTGCACCAGTTATGCCCATTTTGCACTTGGAAGCCCAACTACCATCGCAAGGATTCCCACACAGAGACTAAAAGCTGAACTTTGCCTGTATCCAGTAATTAAGTTGGGAATTTCTTTCACAAGGGAAACACGACACAAGACACCTTTAATCTCACTGCTGCCTCTGCCCTTCATGAAATCACTTTCAAGGAAGCTGCAGCAACAGTGGAAAAACTAGATGCCTCTACTAGTTACATGGAAATCTGGATCTTAAAATACCACCACTAGACGTCCCCTTAGCTCCAGCCAACAAAGCAGAGGTGCTTCTGTAGCCCTGACGGCTTCTTCGAGCCACTCCATGCAATACCAGCAGCCAGGGCAGAGCAGCATGGGTGTATAAGTGCAAGCAGCAGGAGCAAGGACTCTCCAGGGGCTCTTACCTACAGCCTCGTGGTTTCTAGACCGTGTTAGCTGCACGCATGATTTCCATGCTACAGTCACACCCCATGTTTGCCAAGCAGAGGCATACCTTAAGTGTTAGCACTTAGCTGAGAAGAATGGGTCCATTCAGGCCTGGTCGCAGCCTGCCTTCACCTTCTCAGCTGCCTAGGGAAAGCCACTGAGATGGATCTGCACCAATCCTGATCCCAGCAGGTCTGGAAATTTCCTCTGATACCCTAATTAAGAAGCCAAGGTTCAGCTGGTGTAAAGCAAAGCAACTGTCAAGGGAATGATGCCAGTCTATGCTCTCTGTGAATGTCCCTTACCTTTCAGAAGAGAAAATCTTACATTCCCCACATCCTGCCTGTGACATGAGGTTAGATAAAATATGTTTAGGAGGCATGACCTGGCCTGTGGCCCAGCTGTCTGACCACAGTAACCGCACTCTTTCCTTATAAATAGGACACTGTTCCTTCTGGGTATCTGTGATTTGCTAATTCAGCTTTATTCAGCTCACTAGAATTATATATTTTTTAAAATGAATTTTCCAAAATCAAAGCAATGGCTGTGGAATGCTGTCTGAAAGCACTGCTTTTCCTCCAGGTTTGGCGAAACATAGAAAAATTGCCTGTTGCATGGCCACTTGAGGTGGGTTGTTTAGGTACTTGAAAAGCTGTTAACCTGGTTCTCAAGGAGACTTGCCTGTTTGCAAGCTGTGTTCATCTTTCGAGATTGACACTTACTTGCACCTTATGTCATAGCTCACAACAATGACATCATCACCATCACTTCAGGCATTTCAAGCTGGAACAGAAAGAGCAGTTGAGAGCCGAGGTAAATTCTGCTCTGGCAGAGTGTCAGGAGAATAGAGCAAATGACCCCGGAGAGGATTTTCTTTCTGGTCTCCAGTTAAAGCAACCACCATTAAACTTCTCCCTATTCATTTTCCCCCCTCATTAACATAAGTGCAACATTCTACCAACAGGGAATATTGTGAATAACTCATCGTGCTAATGACCTGGACATAATTATAAATATCACATTAATAATCACCACAGGATCACCTGCTGCCTTGCTGCGCTCAGGTATTTCACTGTTGACTCTGGTACACACCTGTGGTTGCTCACCCTAACCCAAACAAGGCCGCAGAATTACTGTTGTTCCTGGTCCTGCCAGGTGGCAGATCGCAAGTGCGTATTAAGAAAACACAAGCTTCTTGTAATAAATCATGTTATATTCCTTTCACAGTATCCAAGCATTGCCACTGATTAAATACAAGCAGCCAGGACACCCTTAGGTGCTTTAAAACTATACTGGTGTGGTAAGAGCAGTGTTTTCTGTCTTCCCGTCAAGCCCTTGCTCAGCCAGAAAGGCTTATAAGCTACCTTCCGAGGCGTGAGTTGACTTTCTTGTCTTCTGCGCTCTCTCAGAAATACAAACACTCTACATTAAAGCAGGCAGAGCATACGTAAAGTATACACCATGGGGGTTTTGGTGGGTTGGGGCAAGAAATAATAGTCTTTAAATCACAGGAAGGGGGATTCAGGTGAAGCGTGAGGGCCTGTTTTCCAGCAGTAGGGGTAATGAAACAGTGGAGTGGAGTACCTGGGGATGGTGTGGGACCTCGAACCTTGGACGTCCTTGATGACAGGTCATGAAAGCAGCCCCAAGAGGCATTTGCCTGCAGTTGATTCGCCTTCTGAACATGCCCGCAGCCCCATCACCTGTGGTACCACAGCTCCACAGCAGGAGCAGTCTAGCCCCTCTAATTTAAAATGAGATATATTCCTTCTGGTGACAATAGAATTTGCAGGAGATGCGGGAACCCTTTCCCTCTCAGACCTCAGCTGGGGTTATTTTAGAAGGACAACTTTCTGATCAAAAAGGAGGCAGAGCTAACCCATTTCTCTGCCAACTCCACCCTCCATAAGTAGATGCCAATCTTTCTTTGGACTTTGTCCCTGAATTAGAAAGGTAACCAGAAGGCATCAGATAAGAAACTGGACATATCAAAACAGTCAAACAAAACCTGAAGGACTTTGATAATAAACACACATGGAGTGAACACACTTTCACATGGATTCCTTACTTCAGCGTGTAGGAAGACCTACAGCAGGAATTTCGTTTAGGAGAACAAAATACAACATTGAGATCTTTATAGCAATCTCTGGCCACTCTCTCTGGATTTTTTTGTCCCACACACAGACCACAAGCTCACAGAGGTGTCATCTCACCATACAAACACCAAACACAGGACGAGCGCAGGAATGCCCTGGATGGTAATGTAATACAAACAGAGATAAGGGAAGAAGAACACCAGTGAACAAATGCAAATGCACTCTGATGACCAGAAAAATCCTGGCTTGCATCCTAGAAAAGCTGTGGTAGCATGTGAACCACAGAGGCCTCCCGGAGCATAGGACAATGTAGCGTTAGCCAAAATACGTTGGCTAAATAAATCAAATAAGAACTTCATCAATGTGACAAAGCAAAAGACATGCAGAGAAGTACAATTAAAAGATTCTGTTTAAGAGCAAGGTATACTCACACCACCATAAAAGGCCATTTAAACTAACTAAACTTAAAACAGTTTAGCTGGTTTAGCTTATTAGTTAATTTATACAGCAGTGTTGTGTGAGCACAGCAAGGCCTGCTCAGAGCATGGGAATCAACCCAGCTACATCTCCTCACCAAAATCTCTCTCCTGGCAAAAGTCAGATGGGAGATGCAGTGGTGCTGGTGGAAATGGGCTCTGCTGTCTTATGCCAGCTTTGCTGGCCAAATGGGTCCCCAGCACGGTGGCGGCGGTGGCAGCAGGGCTGCTGCCCCATGTGAAAAACGTGCACCCACAGCCATTTACACCGGTTTCCTTCGACGGACTTACTTACACTCACTCCTAAATCAGTCTGTAACTACGGCCTCCTCTGCATTCACTCCTAAACTGAATATGGTCAGCATCAGATCCGTCCTTCCTCTCCCTCTCTCTATCACATCCATGCGCACACAGACATACTAAAAATATATGCGATTCAGTGTTTGGTCAGTGTAATTTCTTGGGTTTCACTTTCCAGCAGACGCTTTTCGCGGCTGCTAGCTCTTCTTCAGCTTTAAATATGCCCTTTCACTCCGGTCAGTTCAGAAAGGGTAGAGCTTTTGCTTTTCCTCCAGCTAAGCAGATGAACTGAATTTTCACACTGCAAAACACAGCTACATTCGTAACTGTAGCACTAACACACAGGGGAAACGGAGGCTCACCTGGGAAATCTTTCCGCTCTCAGTGACAGAGAGTAATTCTGCTTGGACCCAAGAAAGAATTTTTTTTTTTCTTTGAACAGTTCTCTCTCCTACCACTTTGATGCCAGGCTGCTATTGCTACTCAAGTATGCAAATCTGAGCAAGCCACCAAAGCAAGTGTTAAAAACCTCCCTGGGAATAAAAGCACTGTTTGTATAAACTCTCGCATCCTTCTCCCACCTTCCACCCAAAGGCTACTCTAGCAGCTGGTAGGATGAGGCTCTCCTGGTGAGCTGGGAGCGGAAACACGACAGCTTATCGTTACACACCGTCTTCAGTGTTTTGCCGAGTTAGGAAGGGACAGGACACCAAGCACATTCCCAGGCACCCTGCCAAACTGGGGCCCAAAGGGTAAGCAGAAAGTCATGTGCAGGACGCAAAAGCGTCTTTAAAAAAAGCAAAAGGCACCAGATGGTCAATGAAATGATCCAGAACAGGGGAATGTGAATGAGCATTTCAAGTTCTGCTTTAACACCTTATTAAACATATAAGGATCTGTGATTTAGGAGTGGGCTGTGTTCTGGGAGAGCCACGTCAGGCTAAGATTTTGCAAATAATCCATCTCCTCTGGAGTCACTGTTGAAGTCACCACCTCAGCACCCGAGCATCCCGCTCCTTCCAGCGCTACAGTTAGACATAATCACCCCAATCATTTTTTTTTTCCCCCCTGATTAAACTCACTTCCAATACCATTAAACCGTAAATTACCACAAGCAGGTTTTGTTTGTTTGCTTTTTAACTGCAGCTTCATATAACACAGTGTGCAAACCCTAACGAAAGGCATTTGTACGCCAGCACGGGTCGATACCGTAGTTTAACAGAGAGTAGCTTTGTAAAAGGAGAACAAGGCTACTGCAGTGTGCTTTAGGGCTTGTACTTCCTATGGCCAGCTCCGGATCTCTGTTCCGCATTAATGAATGGCTGCTGTTCATTCACCCGCCGGGGTGGTCGGGTGGGATGGGCTGTTGTGGGACAATTCAGAGGGGACGAGCCGCATGCAAAGTCCCTCCACTTATCTGACCGCTTTGCGTGAACAATGCTGGCAAAATCATCCATGCGTATCACAAAACTTGGGAAGTCATATGGCATCATTTATGTTTCATGCTGTTTGGTTCAAAGACAGAGTGGGCAAGAAGAGGGCTGTGCTTCTCAGAGAAATAAGGTCTCTTATAGCCAAGAGGCAGCCGCAGCCGTTACAAAAGCTGTGTCCCTTCGGCAGGGGATTCCAGAAGAGCTTTTGGGCTATCACGAGGCCTTCTCATCTGGTGGGACATGGAAGAAGCCACCCTCCCATACAAGATAATGATCCAGTGATTTTCATTTAGCCTGGACAGTCTCTTAGCTACTTAATAGAAACACATTTCTAAAATTTGACCACTGAAATGAAATTTCAAATGTCAAAAATTTCCATGCTCCCATCCTTGCATTTCTCTGCAGAGAAGGATGCATTTGCTCTTTAAGAGGTCACAAGCTAAAATCTTGGGAGCTGCTATAAGGGACCACAACACTGATATAATAGGAAGGAGCCTGGGTACAGTGAGACACAGCAGAGATTGCCTGGGGATCGCCCTGCAAAACCAGGTCCAGAAGACCTGGTTCAAGGGAAATCTGTTCCTCTTCACCTTTCTAGAAAGGAACCACAGTTTGTCAAGCTTTGTCCAGGCATGATTTTCTACACGTCTAAACACCATATCGCAAACTTTTTTGAGGAGGTGTGAAAACGGTGTATTAATTTCAGTCTGCTCTTAACTGATTTACTTAAGCTAAAATAACTCAAACATATATTATTTAAAAAAAAAAAAAAAATCCACCTTCATGCTGAAATAAGAGTCCAGGCACTTGCACTAGTTTACTGGAAACCTGCTTAAACACACAGCTTTAATTAAAAGGTGTAGCTCTTTTTTACACAAGCCTAGAGAGACAGCCTTGCCTAGGAAAGGTGATGGGGGTAGGGGGCTGAAGGCCAGCCCAAGGAAAACCTGGCCACGTGACTGCAGAGTATTTTTTGTGCTTTCCTTTTCCTCCCTGCTAGCTGCCCATCCTGCCCGGGAATCACGCTGCCTCCCTAAGCACACGTGAAGAGCGAGCCATGCTTCCAGCCGGTCCTTCGCGTGCTGCAGCTTCACTGGCCTCACGACAGCCTCAATTAACCTCCTCTTATCTTTCTTCTCTCTCCCTTGAAAAAGCGAATAAAACCCCCAAGCCTCTTCAAAGCAGTTACCAAGCAGAAACAAAGCAGAAACCCCAAACAGAAACATTGCCACTAGATTATTTACAAGCTCAGGAGAAAGAAATGCAAATACATACCCAGTGATTGCTCTATCCTTTTAGTTTCTATTTTCTTACCTTTTTGTTTTGGCACAAGAAGTAGCCAGCATGTGACTGTAAGGTCAGGGTATCTCTAGTTACAGCAGCATCTAAGAAGCGTTGTTCTAGTAAAATGATACCATGTAGGAGCCACACTGTATAAAAAGTGAAGGAGGCACAGGGCGCGGGATATGAAGCACTCCAGACACAGAGGTATCCACGCTAGCCTAAAATGATGATACCCCAGCTACAGGTTGGGGGTATCCTGCTATCCAAAAAGCAGGATACTAGCCCATGCGAAATGTGGCACTGCCACGGCAAAACAATTAGGGGTAGCTGAAAGAGGCAACCCCATTGCCTGCAGCTGCCGAGCTCCTGCAGCCTCGGTCCCTGCGCAGTGCTGGTCCCTCCCGCTGTGTTGCAGGGGGCTCGCACACCTGATCAACCTCTAGTTTGGGCAGATAATGTGAACAGCACTACGCAGCCCAGCCAACATCAGGCACAGGGTAGGGGGAGAGTGAGTAGGATGTCATTACCCAAAAGGTTGGGAGGCGACTGCTCCCCCCGCCCTCTGCACAGCGTCCCTGCCAGTGCAAGAAAAAAAGCAGCTGCTTTGATTTTTACAGGTGTCTGTACAAGATTTCCCATCCTAGGAGTGTCCCTTTCTCCTCTTTTCTGTTTGGTTTGAATCCTCAAACTATTGATTTTCACCTGAAGCAGCAAAAAATCAGTGTAGGTTCATTAAATGTAGCGGAGGCTCCCCAAAAGGTTTATAAACCTTTCATTAAGCTGGCCAGAGCTTCGGCTTTCTACCAAAGTGCCTGAAAACAACTTGTCTGCTTTCCCGTTTCATTAGGAGGCTCTTGTACAGCTCTAGCACTGATATTGCAGCAAGGACCTTTTGAAGCTGCTGCTTGGCATGTGTTTTCTGTTTATTTTCTAATAAAAAAGAATCGTATGCACTAAGTTTTCTAAAAAGCAACTGTACCGGCCCTCAGCCACAGGGGAAAAAAACCTGTGAAAGTCCCTGATGGCTTTTCGTTAACATTAAATTCAGACAGCTTTGTTTACAAATGGGACTGACCTCGTATTTAATTAACTTTTTAAGGAATGAAATCTGGGGAAGTTTATTAGTCCACTGTGGCAAATACATTCTCTGAGCAACAAACGGGCCTCTGATCACTTTTACTTGCATCCAGACATTTTAGAAGTGGTTGAGTAGATGTTTTCCTGTTTTCATTTAGTGGAGGGCTGATCATGGTTTATACATTGGATCCTGTTCCCATTAAAATTAACAACTAAATCCCCACCAATATCACTAGGAGGAAGACCAAAAAGGAATGCTCAAAGCCATGTGCTCCTATCAAAAATAGCTTTTTTCACAAACATGGCCAGCTTAGGCTCTCCCTGGCCCCACTAATCACATTTCCATAGCATCACCACAGGAACAAAGTGCAAGAGTTTACCAAAACCCCTCGGAAAATCCCAATTTGCCTTTTTTTTTTTTTTTTTAATTCAAGTTTCTAATTATAGTTGCACAGAAGACCATAAGATGTTGCATAGAGGTATAACCAAATGACAGCTGTCTTCATCAAATTCCATTTGCATTCCTACAAGTGACAGGAAGCACTTTATAGCAACTTTTTCCCAGGAAACACTTGAGTTGCTACAAGTTCCCAGCCCCAGGGAAGGTGGTGAGAAGCAGGATGAGCCCCCGCAGCTACAGGGGTTACGGCGCTGGAGGAGAACATGAAAGAGGAAGTTTAATTCCTCGTTGCAACAGACTTCAGGAAAGGCTTGAACTTCAGTTTCCTACGTCGCACCCAGGTGCTCTCCTCTCACGATTAACTTAACTGCCATTTGTTTTCTCACTTTTCTTCTCACTTTCTCAATCTTTAAACATTGGTCAAGAGGGGGGCAGCCCCAGCCAGCAAGCTCACAGAGGCAGGGGCTTCAGGTCTACACCCAGGTCCACCCGAGCTGTGGCTTGAAGCCAGTTGCCCCTTCACCTCCTTCCCCACCAGACAGGGCTTTATCTCCTGAAATCTCCCCTCCTCAGGTTTCCTCCCACCATCATTTGTAAAGCTCTCCTTTTGCTTTGATGAAGAATGAAAACCAGACATGCCAATCCTGACTTTTTCATGAGGAAATCTTCCGTCACCATTTCCTGCCAACCCCAACTGCTGCCTTATTAACACGTATGTACTTCAGGGGCACAGACTGCCTCGACAATAGTGGAAATTTAGGTAGGAATTGTGGAGCAAGGGCGCAACATTCAACACTACAAGGATGTAGATAAGGAGAAAATTGGGACTATCAATATTGGTACAAATGTGTTTCTATAGTACATATGATGATTTCTGCGGAACAGAGGGTATTTCCAAAAATGAAATTGTCCTGAAGGGAACAACAAATGAAGAAAGTGAACAAAGGAGAAGGAGACCAAATGAAGAGATTTCTAAAAGAAAGAGACCTTTAAAAATACAATGATGGCTCAGGCAATAGTGAATTTAAATACCAGCCTGCAATAAATTCCGTGTAACAGGATCCCTGAACACAGCCCAGCTCTGAAGGAGGTTTCAGCTCCACTTTCTAGGTCTATCTCTTTGACCTTGTCTCTGTCACATAAATGAACTGAAATGAACATATGTTTTTAAGTTTGTTTCTAAAATAACCAGACCGAAGCAGAAATACTGCACTGCCCACACTAGTCTCCCCCCGCCTTCCTCAGGGGAAAGAGCAGAGAAAAACCATGCGTGTTAGTCACATCAGATGAAGTGCTACGGCGACGAGGATTTATACAAAACAGAGCCGAAAAAAAGGCCTGTCGGGTTCCAGCTGCAGGCGAACAACGAGCTGTGAGACCAGGCGGTGACGGCGTGCCAAGGCTCGCTCTCCCCCAGCCTTGCTGGGCTCCCCGAGGCACACATCAGCCCTGCAAGCGTGCAAGAGATCACCAAGTGCGTTGCAGGGATGTGTCCACCTTCTGCAACGTGCAGAGCTGAGGATGGGCACCGAGACTGTCTTGTAAATGGACTGGGCAGGAGGGGCAAGGTATTGCTGTCCCAGCCTTTGCTGTCCTTTCACAGACAGAGGTAGAGCACGTTTATGGGACTCTGGCTACCAAGGAGATGCTTTTGTCCTTCAGAGGATGCTACAGCAGCCCGAGAGGTGCCCTGACAGGCTCCTTTCTAAACAGCAAGGATCCTAGAGTCTTAATCACAGTAACAACTGGAAAGGAATTTAGAAGTAAAGAAAGAGATATGTGTGGACCTGGCAAGGAAGAAGCATAAGCAGGGAATAAAAACTGGATTAAATCAACTGCTTCCTGGAAAGAGAGGAGACAGTTAAAAGAGCATGCACACTTTTCGTTTTGATGGATCCCAACAAAAGTTAATTTCTGTTTCAAAATCAAGAAGAGAAGGAAAATGTCACAACAAAGTTATCTAGTCTACAAAGCTGTTCCTTACCTTATCTTATTCCACACTGAGCGGACGCTGTAACCTCAGGGGTACTTATTTTATTTCCAAGTTTATATCCCAAGGCATAGGTTTGCACCTTATGAAGGTAAGGAGAGCACAGGGCTCTGGCAGCCTACAACCTTTTATTCCCGCTCTGCCTTTTGGCCCGTGCTGCAAGAAACTCAAGGCAAATCCTATGCCCAGCATCAATGATTCCCTGTAGTTCCTCTGCATATTTCTCATAATGCTGCAAGTACGTCGTTACCTACAAAAGCCAACTGTGACTGCATCTACATCCACTTGTCTCCTTTCTACCCTAAACACGGAGCCCTGCAGAGCCTTTTCCTTTCACAGGGCTGCTTGTTACTTGAAAATCCAGGCTGAATGCTCTCCATGGAAAAAAAAAGGACATTTTACACCCGTGTCTATGATAAGCAGAACCATATACCTGAAATGGCAGCTTGTTTTTTCCTGAAAGCCCATTTTCATGAAATTCAGACATATGGACTATCTAATAATTATTATTACACTCACAAAAGGATTTTCTCATTTCTCAGTTTGGAGACTTGATTGTTTTCAGGAAAGCCTATCTGAAAAAGACATCAACAAATTGGTAGGAGAACCCAAACCTTCCTCTCTAAAATGTCACTTACTGAGGCTACAAGTAAGATTTAAAATACTTCTGTAAACGAAGGAAGCTGGGAAAAATTATTTTCCACTTTGGAGCATTTTATTAGTTGTCTGCCCACAACAGTACTGTGCGTAACTAGTTGAATTGCCATCACAGTATAGGGTTAGCATCAGCAGAGCTCATGTAGCTATTTTTTCGAAATGATTAAAAATTCCAGGATCTAGCACTTCAAAGGTGCTTTGACAACAATGGAAAAAATTTACGTTGCAAAATTTTAGAAAGTTCAAATTGGCAATGTCTGTTTAATTGGTTTTAAAACATTTAATGAAAGTTTTATGGTACAATCCTACCCTAGGTCCACCATTAATCCCTTATGGCTATGAGAGATACCAAGTAACCTATGGAAGCTGGAAGAGAACATTTTGTCCTTTGTTTCCCACCTATTACTGTTTACTAAACTAATTACAGAAGATTTAATAAATCATCTCAGAAAAAGAAGTTGTTGCAAGCTCCCCGTTCTTGTTATGACAGGCAGCCCCATGACTTATTCTGGGTTCTAGCCCCAGCTCTGCCCCAACAGTTTTTCCAGTCTTATGCAAATGAAGAATTGTTCCTCTGCCTCCATTTCCTAATCCCAAATTGGATCGCTACCATTTGATTTGCAGAGATGCTACACAACTCCTTGCAGAGAGGAGGTCTGACATCGTGCTGCCTCACTGCGCAAGGTGACATGAGGCACAGAAAAGTGGTAGGGTAGACGGACAGGCAGCTATTTGGGCATACGCTTGAACAAACCTGACAATGAAGTTCAAATGGGCAAGGTGGTATGGAAGACAAGCGACAGGCTGGTAGAGCTTGGCAGAATATAAGCATGTTTCACAATACCTCAGATTTCCCAATCTGCCAACGTACATGTGAACATCAAAAATTCAGTGGCAATGTGGGAAAAGAAAAGCGGATGATGAAAAAAGAAATTTTTTACCTCCACTGCAAAGCAGACAAAAAGAATGGCCATTGCAAATTGAGAGGGTACTGAGAGGAAAAAAACCACCTTGTGGTCAGTGTGCAGCATCTTGGTGCTAAATGTGGAATGAAGAGTCAAACGCAGCTGTAAGTCCCACCAGCCCCAATAAAACCTCTGTTCATAAAGCACAGACACGCAAGTGGGACTTCGCGTCCTTTGGCAGTGCCGCTGCGCCCTCCCCAGCCCTGCCCTCCTCCCTGGCTGCCGAGGAGCTCCCCTGCTGGCACGCCAGCTCCAGGAAAAAGACTAACCCACGCAAAGATGAGCGTATCTGGCCTTTTCAAGCACTCTGGCACACTTTAAAAAGCATGCAGGTAGGCTAAAATGCATCAATGGGATGCTTTAAAGCCTATTCTTCTAAATGCCCTGTTCCTGCATACAGAGAGCATTGCCCACTAGCAGGCGGCACCAGCAAAACCCCCAATACCTTCTGTTTTTAAAGCATCCACAGGAAATACCCACAAGCAAAGAAACCAGCAGGCTGTTAGACTTTACCTGCGGGACTCTCTTTACAAGCTAATAATTTCCTCCTACTAACGTTGGCTCTGGCCCAAGTGAGACATACTTCAAAGGAAGAGCCTCCCCGGCAGGGACTTGAAGCTGGAAGTGCTGTGATCAGCAGAGACTGACCGCTTTGGGACCCTCATCTCCAAGCCTGTGCTGCTTTCACCCTTTTGAATAGTACAAGATAGCTGAAAGAAACTGCAAGTGCCTGTTCCCCGCTGTTTTATCTCACAGCGATTTGCTAGGTGGTGTGCTGAGGAAAAATGTTGTGCATTTTGCACACTGTCCCGACGGCAAGAAGGTGCCAGCGCGGCTCTGTTGCAATTAGTCAGATGTGTCTGCTTGTTGCTGGAGGCGAGGAAAGAAACAACGTGTCAGCAAGGCTCTTAAAGCAGGTAACACAGAGAACAGCTGTTTATCCAGCGCAAGGAAGTAAAATGATCCTTCATCAGAGCTGAACTAAGAAGACCTCCTGCACAGCCCTGAGGTGGACCCAAGGGAGCCCTGTGAGATTATGTGCCAGGTAAACATGGGAGACGGCTGCAAGAGCGGTGGTGTACTGACGTAAGGCAAGCTTGGCCGAGCTCTGTATTAAAAGAAGACAAGAGAAATCTCACGTTTTTGGAACATGCTGAGATCTGGTGATGGTTCTTACTCTGTCCCAGGAGCCTGATTTGAAGTAAAGGACTCACACAGGGGGATGGCCCTCTCAGTGAGTCACTCGCACCAAATCAGGAGGAAAACCAAAAAAACCCCAACCCTCAAACCCCCAAAACACCTTAATCGCATGACGCAGGCTGTGTCAACATCTTCCCACGGTGGCTATCCCTTTTTTGTGTGAGGAACAGAGCTGACACGGCGGGAGCCACCACGGCTCCTCTGTCCCCCTTGCCTCTGTAAGAGAGAGGGGCTGCGGAGGCACGGCCACCTCTTCTCGGGCTGCCCCTTCTGCCACCGCTTACTCAGACCTGGGTGCCAGGCATGGGGTATTTTCCACCGGCATCAGGTGGATGGCATACTGGAAATCATCAAGACGGGGCTTGGATTTGCAGGATGCCAAAGGAAAGGGCTTTATGTTGGACAGGATCAAATAGCAGGCCGGACTAAATGAGGTGAGATATGAGGACACTTACTCAGGGCCAAAGGTTAATGCCTCCCACATGACAAAGACTGGTATCTGAGAAATCCAGAGGCCACTATGCAGTTACTGACCTTTGCCAGGGGATCTGAGAGACAGTGCTCACCAGCTCCAGAGTTGTGCATGTGCCATAGCAGAGACAGTCTGGAGCAGAAGCTGAGATACTGTTGCTAGAAGAAAGTGATAACATCAGTAAACAGACCGGAGTCAAAAATAAGCAGGCTTCTGGCTTGATTTGTTGCAAGCCCTGCTAACACTGAACTCGAGCATGAGGACAGTGCCCAAAAGACGACAGGCTCATGAGACAGTCCATATGTAAATGACACTGGTAAAGGACCAGAGGATTACCTTTGCAAATGATTAGGAGGATTACCTTTTCAAACAGAGCCTCTCTTTCCCTCTCCCAAGAGCTCCTGGTCCTCCACAGGGCTTTTCAGCCCATCAGTAGCCCTCCCTGGAGGCTAACAGAGAGACTCAGCACCTGAAATGGACCCCAAAGGGAAAAAGGGCACATTTTAGAGGCCGTACTGCTAGTTCTGGCTGCCCTCCTCTTGTGCCGTAGGAAACACGGTGGCAGTGTATAAACAGCCCAGCTACTTTTGGCTCTCCTGTTGTGAGATTTTGCTGCTTCTCCTCTCCCTCGGCTGCGGAGACAGCAAGCTGTCCCGCGTGGCTGCTGCCTCCGGTACAGCATCCACCACAGATGCATTTGGCTACTACAATGCAAACAAGAGGGGGGTGAAACTGCTGAGCGGGTGCTCGCTATTTGTACAACCACCCGCCCTGGCAGAGCTCCCTATGGTACCCCACCGCACCTGGCGTAGCGTTCGAGGTGACACCGCAGCCCCGGGCTCTGCGCCTGCTCCCAGGGGGCACGGCGACAGGGATGGACCAGGATGGCCATCACCAGGACGGCCCGCGGGGAAGCCCCCACGCCTCGCCGCAGTGCAAGCGCAGCTCCATGGCTGCTGGAAGCAGCAGGAGGATAATCCGGAGCAGCTGCTGGCATTCCTCCTGTACCCTAGGAGCAATCAAAGCCCAGAAGTGTCCTGACTTTTCCAGTGTTACTAGGAGCAATGGAACAGCGTCAAGGATACCTAGAAATTTCCCTTTTATCGCAGCTGTAGCCACAGAGCATTTATATGAAGCAGAAGGGATAAGTGACCCAGTCATCAAGTATTTTCCTAATTCTCTCTGCAGGCACAAGTGGTAGGCACATTTTCTCCCTGTCCTCATGCTCTCCTTAAGACTCCAGCAGAAATGCTGTACCAGTGCTGGAAAAATGGGGCCAGATGAGGTCTTTGGAGTTCAGGTACTGCTTTGTGGGTCTTTCAGTGAAGAGTTTCACTAAAAGTGCACAAATAATATACTCCCATTACTACCAAGCTGTAAGTCAGATACAATTTGAAAGCAAACTTTGGGCCTTCAAAGAAGGACTTACAAAGAAGAAGTCCTTAGCAGACATAAAATTATTTAAATAAGCAAGAGCATGTCACTTAAGTGTTTTATTGTTTGCAAAGTAGTTTTTGCACCAGTGGGAGCTAGAAGAAAAGCGTTTGCATAGAAACTGCTAAGAAGGTCTAATATATTGCACTTCCCAACAAAGCCGGCTGTTATCCTGGCTGTGATCAGCCTGATTGTGCAACAAACAGGATCAAAGGGAAAAGACAGACCACAAACGTTTCCATATGAGAAACCCCTTGGCCACTAAGGGAGGGAATCACGGAGGCGGTGTAAGGTACCACTCATCTCACTTGGTGTCCTTGAGAACTATACCATGACATACATGATGATAATTGGAATCTGAGAATAAAGAGTAAGAAGATGCTACCACATTTTTTTTTCCAGAGAAGTGTTCTCCAGTTCAGTTTATACCATTTGTTTCCACACTGAAAGAAGCAGCAAGAAGAAAAAAAACCTCACTTCATTTACAGTCCCCCTGCAAAATGCTACACAGACTTTATTTCTTAGAGATAAAAAGTGGAACTAGAAGTTTTTCTTGATATGTATTAGTTTATCATATTTAACGGTAAAAAAGGAAAAGAAATATTAGTCATGACCCATGCTACCAAAATTTCTAAGCTAAGTCGTTGAAACTATACATTATAAATAGCTATTCCACATGCACAACAGACACATGCTAGTTTATGTGCGTTATTAAAGGACTAGGCTGAAAATATGGAGACTTTAAGACCGTGTTTTAAGAAATTTTAACTAAAAACACATGCAGAGTATGCATTCTAGCAGATAATTACACATAGAGTAGAGCACGGCTCATACAGAAAATAGAAACAGTGTAGAAATACGCACTTTTTGTCTAACAGAGAAATACCTGTATTATAAAAGTACTTCCTATTTTCCTATTTGAAAAAGCTAATTTTTAGGCACTACAGGTCACCTACCTCTAGAATCTCTCTAATCTAATCTACAGTGTGTAAACACACCCAAATTTACAAGATCCAGGAGAATGCTATTTTTAACATCTTCCCTTGTCCAAAACAACAGCTTGCTAAAAAAAAAAAGGGGGGGGGGGGCGGCAACAGGGGCAACCTACAAATCTCAGAGAAAACATGAAACCTAGAAGATGACAAGGCCAGTCCTTCCCAATCAACAACAACTTCTCATTCCCATCTTTTATCTTCCAAGAACCAGGAAGGCTATATTTAAAAGCCTCACATGTTTTCTCCTGTTCCCAGGATACCCAGCAATTTGAGGTAAAATGAGTAAGAGGGTGACCTCTTTAAAAGATTGCTGACAAGTTTTGTTCAGGTAAGGAGGCCATTAAGTACTTTCTTTACCTGAGATTTCTGCAGTTTTTTAACAGTAAGAAACCTCAAATGTCTGATCTACTTTTCCTGTAAAAACTTATATCTAATTTTTGTTTATATTTTTTAATCTATTTTTTTTGTGCGTGTGTTTACGGGGCGGGGGAAACCCACATTTGACTATACGATGCTGCTTTTCAAAACCCTACTCCTTATTTGTCTGAGATGACTAATGTAGCTATAAAACTCTGCACCATTGATCCAGGAATTGTGAACCTACCTTAGCTGCTTTTGAAGGTGTTTGTGTGCTTTACAAGCTTTGCTAGAGCCGGCGAACTTGTGTCGATAGGATGGTAATTCTCATTACTTGCTCGTAAGGCCAGGCTGAAACCTCAGTGTTTTTGTTTCCTAGAGAAGGAACTGAGATCACATCTGCATTTTATAAAAGCTCCTGAATAGTTGCTGATCAACAACAACCAGCAGCCAAAGCTTTGCTTCTAGAAACTTGCATTGTTTTGCAGTTGGAGTTTGCTAGATACTGTGTCCTCGTAAAAAGTCTGGTTAAGTCATTTAAGCTTTGAAACCAAGAAATGTACTCCCCTGAACGGCTAGCAGAAATTGTTACTAACAAGAATTATATGCAACAGGCTCTGGGCTGCATTATTCGGCTTCCTTTGTTCTTTAAAGGATATTCAGCAGCAGCTCAAAACTCGCTAGTATTTCTAACTTCTATGAAATAAGGCTATTTCAAGTTAATAACTCAGATGTAAATGGAAAAAAATGCATTTCCTATCTGTTTTCTGGGGTTTAATGTAAAATCTGCAAAGGCATTAAAGCAGTAGGGTAGGGAGCTAGAGCTGCTATGGGAATTAAAAAGTCGCATGTGTAAAAAGCGTTCGCGCTATTTGCTGTCGGTGAAGGCATGGGGGTGGGGGGAAGGACTTGTAAAACCCTCTGCCTCTCTCCAGTTTCTCTGACAAGAACATTGGCTGAACTTTATAAGGACCGGTCTAGCAGCAAATCGAGGAGAGAGGTGACTTTTGCCTGTTACCTCACGCCTGTCTGTAACCCCAACCCCGTCGAGTGCAGGGGGCTCGTGCCTGTAGGAGGGCAGGGGTGCCTGAGGCTGCCTGGCTTGCCGCGCCTGGTGACAGACAGCTTTGCCTGACTGTTCCTAGAAGCAGGAGTTGTTCTCCTGCCCAAGCTCCCTTTTCTGTGAATTATGGCAAGTCCGTCAATCCTTCTTTCCCAGTTGTCGTTGAGGGCTATCATGTATCAGCCTAGGGTACTCCTGCCAGAGAGGCTCCTTACACTTGCTCACTTGCCCAGGACGGCACTGCAGACACAGTCGTGCTTTGCTTAGCTCGGGATCATGCGCAGCTCAGGGCACGCATTGCTCTGATGCCAGAGCACATGAGCAAGCTGGGTGTGCTCTGAGTCTGAAGCAAATGAGCAAGCTGTGCCCCCCTCAAGCTGCTGGGTCGACCCCTGTAAGCTGCTGGATCAGGAGGAATGATGGAAAAGTGGGTTCTGGGGTGGACTTGGAGCATGGGAGCTCAGGGGGGCCTCTTCATGGGATACTAGTACGGGGCTGGAAATGGGGAGGTCTCTGAATGCCCTCTGCCACATCAGACTCCTCTACTCACCCCATTTCCATCCCTCTCCATGCTTTTGCTCCTCTGTTGGAAATACTGCAGAACAAGGGCTATAGCTCAGTGATGCGGCAGTCTGTTCCACATGCTGGCATCAACTTGTCCTCCTACAAACACACAGAGCGTGCTTAGGCATGGTTGGCATGGAGAGAGGAGGTAAGAGCTTCTCCTGGAGCAAGAAAGTGGTAGCCAGTTACATGGGAACAACAGGGAGGCATGGAGGAGGTCACTGGGTTCCCTTCCTCCACGTCACATGTAAATACCTGCACCCGCAGGTACCCACAGCTTACAATAACATGTGGACGGGGTCTAGCAGGTCCAGGCTGGCCACAGTAACTACAGCCAGGGTGTAGTTTGCCCCAGCTTCCCCCCCTCAGATGAGAACCCAGTCACCTTACAGCTAGTTCTTCGCATTGTGTCGCCCAGGTAAAGCACAGGCTGTGGGGAAAGCTTCAGCCGCACACAGCCCACCTCCCAAGGGGCATTTTACACCACAGCATGCTACCTTTGTCCTGCAGGATGTCCTGGCTATCTAGGAATTTCTGGGCAGGGATCAAGTGGGCTTGCACTTAGTCGTGAGCTGCTTGGCACGTTCCTACCAGTAAAAGTGCCAATTTTTCCATCTTCACTGGAGACACTTGCGGGTGTCTAACCTGTAACGCTACAAGGATCTCTTGTAGGGTGTTCTCCAGGTAGGTCCCCAGCCTTAACAGCCACTAAGCCTTTCCCCAAATGCAAACTAGTGCATACCTATTGATTTCAAGAACCCTGCAAAGATAACTTATCACGATGGATCTATTAACCCCTCTTGGAATTGCATAACCTGCTGAACTATTACCATGCACAGAAAGCCAATAGGGGTATTAGAGATAAAATAATCTGCCAGGCAAAATACTTTGTTATGGCTGAGGAATAATGCTCTCTGAGGGCTTAACTTCATGTTGATCTAGGAAGATGTGTAAGACCATACACTTCAAAATCAAATGGGGAGAACAGCACAGAGAGTTGCAGGACACAAAGTAGCTGGCTCAGGACAGGGTACATCTCTGCAGAGTAGTATAAAGGCATAGCCCTGAGTGTTTTAGGAGGACCAGAAAGGACAGTAAGAGCCGTGGGTTGAATTTTGTAACGGGCATTGTCCCCTTCGGGGATATCAGCGATAGGAAATACATACATTTTTTCCACAGCGGAGCAGAACCAGACTGTGAGGAACTTGAGCTCATTCACTGTAATTTGGGACTCATGCTGAGGCAGAGGAACTATTCACCAGTCTCCTGTCTGGGATTTTCTTCATTCCTTCCTTGCCCCTACGGCAGCGGTTTTCAACCTGTGGCCTGTAGCCTTTGGAAAGGAGAGGTGGAAACTGTCCCCGGAGGACACGAAGTGTCCTTGGTAACCCTGAATTTGGGGTTTTAAAAAAGGGCTTTACACCTCTGTGGGAAAACTTCCAAGATCTGCCACCCCAAAGCCTGGGAAGCCCGTGCCCTGCGGCTGGGGGAGGCGGGAGGCCACGGCCGACGCCCCGGCGGGCAGGCGAGGGACCCCCCGCCGGCAGCTCGGGGCAGGCCGGCCCCGAGGGGCTCCCCAGCAGCGGGCAGGGCCCCCCCGGCCCCCGGCCCGCAGGACGCCCCCCGGCCCGCCCTGACTTTCGCCCGAAGCAGCCTCCGCCGGAGCGGCCCCGCGGGGGTCGCGGCGGGGCCCCGCGGCGCGGGGCGGTGCGTGGGGGCCGCGGGTGGGCGCGGCGGGGCGGGGCGGGGCGGGGCGCGGTGCGGGGCCGGCACGGGCACACGTGGCTCGGCCCCCCAAAAAGGCAGCCCCGCCGGCGGGAGCGGGCACTTCGTACCTCGGCCCCTGCGGAGCCGCCGTCGGTCCGGGCGGGCGGTGGGTGCCGGTGCGTCGGGGCCTCGGTTGGCTGCGGAGCGGCGGCTCCCGCCCCTGCGGAGGCAGCCCCGGGCTCGGGGCGGCCCTACCTGCCGGCACGATGAACCTGACAGCCGAGAGCCACCGCGTCCCGCTGAGCGACGGGAACAGCATCCCGCTCTTGGGGCTGGGCACCTACGCCGACCCCCAGAAAGTAAGTCCGGGGGCGCCGGGACGCCCCGCTCCGCCGGCGGGGGCAGGTGGCGGCCGCCCTCGCTGCAGACCCCCGAGCCGGGGCTGCCCGCCTATTTCCCCCTCCTTGCCCGGCTATTTCTCTTTTTGCTCCTTTCCCCGTGCAAAGTTAAAGCCCCAGCTCTCCCGTGCGCAGTAGGAGCAGTGCGGGGCGCGCAGAGGAGGAAAAGGTGGGGAAAATAAAATAAATAAAATAAAATAAAATTAAAAAATCCCCGCGCTGACGGCCCCGCACCGCCGCCCGGCTCCGCGGTGGTGGGCGCACGGGAAGGGGGCGCGGGGGGCCGCGGAGCGCCTCCGCCGCTGCCCCGGGGGCTGGGGGGGTCGGGGCGGTGCAGCCCCGGGTCCGGGATGCGGCACCCAGCGAGCGCCGGCTCCCGAGCAGGGCGTCCCGGAGCCCTCGGTCCCGAGAAGCCCGGAGCCGGGGGGACGGGGCCGGGGGTCCCCCGGGCCGGGCCGGGCCGGCCCCGCCGCCCGCCCCGCGCCGAGCGCAGATAAGATAGAGGGATTTCGGACCGTCTCGCAGCTGGCCCCGACACTTTCCAAGGAATGTTCCTGAAACAAAGACCCAAATTCCTGCATCCTGATTCCTGCGGCTCCCGCAGCTGACTGCCAGCGGCCAGACCGCGCTCAAATACCCTGCATCCTTCGGCTTTGCGCGGCTCGGGCAGGCATCCCATCGCGCTGTCGCTGCGTCGGCTGTAGGGAGGCTGTGGAAGCACACCTGATGCTTCTTCCCTCCGCGCACCTGGGAGCACAAAGGCAACGCGCTAGCGGCTGCCGTTCGCTTTCCCAACCTGCCTGATCTTTCAGCAGTTCTTTTTCTGTTTGTTTGAAGAGTGGTGAAAGAGGTATCGTGGCCAGAACCCTTCTTGTGTAATAGTATCAGAGCTGGGAGGCAATATTGTGTGTATGACTCCACGTACCGCAAGGTATTTAAAAATGCCTTTTTAAAAGAAAACTCTTGATTAAGGCCATTTAACAACTGGTAATTGTACTACGGTATACTAATAACAGTGTCGATGGAGATCTTCTTCAATAAACACCGCTGCAGGCAGCGCATGAGCGATGCAGAACGGGTGTAAGAAATCCCCAGGGCTGCAGATCTCCCTGGTTAACAATGCTGGCTTACATGGGAAGAATTAGTGGGAATCTGCAATTTCAGAGGCTGGGCACCGTCCCCCACATCACTAGAGTTTCTGGAGATATTTTCAGCTAGCGTGTTCTTTGAATAATGGTTAGTGAAACAACATTAAGCTCTCTAACAGGAGTTTTAATGTAGCAAAGCAGAACGTTGCATAATTCAGTGACAAAATAGCTCTGAGCAAACTTGAAGCGTCTCCCTCCAGACTTGTATATCATGCCCCCCAACCCTCGAGTTGCAATTTTACAGTAGTTTTAAGTTGAGAACAAGGAGGCTGCCAGCAGAAGGGGTGCTCCCTGGCGCTTCCCGCCTGCAGCCCGGATGAGCCACGGCCGATGCTGTGGCATTAGCCAGGCTCAGGCAGGGAGCTCAGAGCAGCAAGTAACCTGCCGGAGCTGAGACGGGAGGCAGATGGGATGCCCCTTTCGGAGGCAGCTTCTTGGCAATGCTATAACCCTGCTAAGAGTTCGTTTGGCAGAAGTTCCGATGTCCCAAAATCAGCACGGCAACGGTCCTGCTCCTCCTCCCCCAGCCCTGCAAAATCCTGCTGCCTCCTTTGCCCTCCCGTGGGTCGAGGTGGACGGTGAGACTTTACATGAAGCTCATCCAGCAAAAATGAATCATTTTTAGGTAGGGTTGGTTTTCAGCTGAATCAGCCCTGGGCTTTTTGCTTTTTGCATGTACCTCCTTTGTTTTCTGCTCACAGAAGTGGGGGGACGACAGGACGATGCAGGCAGGGCATTGCTATAGCAACTCCAATTTAGAGCAATTGAAGCTGCTGTGTAACTGCACCCTCAGCGGGGATGGGTGCACATACCCAACCACCCATTCTTCCTCCCCCCGCGCTTGTAGGAGTTTGATTTTTCTGAGCTGTCTTTCTCTTTCTACGTGATAAACGTGTTAGAAAGTTATGGGTGGGAGCAGCAGCTGAGAGGAGGTAGAGAAAGAAGCACTGATAAGGCACTTGCAAAAGTCTCATTTTTGCAGAAGACCAGGTGAAACACCGTATGTTTATCTGGAGGAGCTGGGCTGAAGCTTTATGCTAGGATTAGGACTGCGTATTTGAGTTGGGGAGCTTGTCGCAGAGGGCAGCTGGGTAAACGCGGTAGCAGGGCACTACGGGATTTGTTGCAGAATTTTTCGCAGCTACTGGTCAGTGATGGGGCAGGACGTTTAAACAGGTCACAGCTTAAAGCTTGCCCATCTCAAAAAGGATGCTTTGCTGATAAGAGGAAGGGGGGGCTTCTGTCAACACCTTGCCATGGCAGCAAAGTGCCGCTTAGCTGGGACAAGCTGCTCTGCCGAGTGCCGACTTGTGCCTGGCGCAACTTCCAGCGGGATGCCTGGCGAGGCTTCTGTCCTGTTCCTCCCACCTAGAGAGCTGAAAGCCTTTGTGACAACTCGGGACCGTTTCAAGCTTTATCTTAACAAGCGAGGCTATAAACTAGCACTGACACGTTTCCCTTAAAATGCTTAGCTGTAGCCTTTTGTGGCTGAATTGCTTAAGAAGCAGCATCTGAGCCACCCCTTCTCCAGCAGTAGGGGCTGGCAGCTGGTGGCAGCAACGGAGCCAGCCATCCCCTGCACACTATTTCTGCTCATGAGTCACATGTCTGCGACTTCTAGTCGTTTTGTGCTTTGATATAAAATACAGAGCCATTCATTTGTCAGATTATTCATCCTGCTCTTGGAGGTAGATTTTTTTTTTTTTCCCCCCCCAAAGTTTATTCACCCTGGCACATCCATGTCAGACCAGCTTGTCAAAAACAAATCTGTTTTCTCAATCTTGTGCTATAGCCCAGTAGCTCGTAATGAGCCCAGAGCGTTCTTTCTGAAGTGCAGGAATGCGCTCGCTGGTTAAGCAAACCAGGCAGATCTAGTTAGCCACAGAGCAGGGAAATCTGCTTCTCCAATGGTCAGTTACAAGAAAACGGAGGCAGGAGGCCAGCTTTCATGTTTTGGGCTTTGTCTGGATAAACTGCACAGCAGTGCCTTCAGAACTGAAACATATCGGGAGCTTGCCTTGCTCATCTTAAATAACTTAATTGTTCTTGCAAAGACAACTTCGGGAGATAAGTCATGCTTCTCCAGTTGTGGAACACCGAACAAAAAAATAAAACTGTTGACTGAAATTTGGTCCTGCATACAAGTCTACTGACTCAACGACGCACATCACTCAACTGGAGCAGAGCTGGACCACAGTGGAAAAGGTTTATTTCATAATAGGAATAATTTTATCAAATGCTCTTTTCCCTCTAGGTGTAAGAGAGCTTTTCTTGTGACTGGATACAGGTCAGGATGACAAGAATTCAGCTAATTCTTTGAGACTGAAAACACTGATAGTGCAATGTTAGGGGTTTCTTTTTGCTTTATTCTCCTAGCACAGCAGGCAAGTGCAATGAATCCATTTGCTATCAGCTTGTCTGCTAGCAGAAAGAAAGGAGTCTTCACTGGGTCGTGGAATTAGTGATAAATTTGTGCTGTTTATCAAAAAAAAAACTTAGAAATAATTTTTGCTGCCTTAATTGCTGTTTCCTATCCTTATTTTTGAGGAAAATTAATAATTGTATATTAAAAAAGCTTAGTTTGCTTTTTGGTGCAGATTTCAATGTGTTGAAGTTGGTTTTGCGTTCTCCTTCACACAGGGGAGGAAACGTGTAAGTTGTATCAGAGTCTTGCCTATGTAAACTAGGCTGTTTGTCCTAGCAAGGATGGGCTCAAGCGAAACACTGAAAATCTCAGTCACTGACTCCTTCCCCTATTCTTTCTTCCCTTCCCCAAATATCCCTTCTCCTTGTGGGTCTGGGAGGGAACCACAGCGGGAGCCGTGAATCTGGACTATCAAGGCCTTCCAGACGGCTTTAAAATTCGAGGTCAATTCTGCCTCTGGCTGGCTCTGCGGATCCTTCTGGCAAAGCCCCGCACATGCAGGAGCAGCTCTGCCAAGGCTTCAGCAGATGCACCGTGTCCAGCTTTCCTTCCCCGAGGGCCCCCGAGCTGTTGACCCAATTCTCTGGGGTATTAAATGGATGAGGGGGAGGAGGGAGCGGACGGCCCCCTTGATGAGCCCCTGGCATGTGCCGCAGCAGAGCCGGATCAGCCTCCCAGGCTCCCGCCACCTCCCTGCATCGATGCTCGGTTCCCAGCACGGCCCAGCGAGTGGTGCTGGTACCCATCTGGAAGCGGATGGGATGCGGGGACGAGCAGGCTTAGAGGCGAAAGGTGCTAAAAACACTCCTAAACCCTGGAAATCCTATGCCTCGTTAAAACTGCACTTAATGCCCGCTTCACTTTATAACTCATCCCTGTCAACATAGCTAAGATCATCAGCCCAGAGCCTCCACATAAATACTCGCTGTCTCCCTGGAAGGTCAAGGGGCCTTGGCCGCAGCTCCTCTCCTGCCTTCCTGTTTTGACTGAGGGAGGAGAGGGCTTGGAGGGAAGGTTGTAGCAACCGCACTGTACACAGGCGCTGCTTCTGAAACATAAGATTGGGCAAAGTGCTCAAGAATAGCACTGGGTGAGGGTTTTTGGCAAGTTGCAACTTTGCTAAAAATGAGGTTCTGAGGTAGCCAAATCCATTCATAAATTGGAAGCAGTTTTGTGGAATATTTTCAGGCAAAACAAATGGCAAAGCATTTCATTTTGGGCACTGGCAGTACAAGCTGAAGAATCAAAGGATTATTAAAGCAGTTAGAGGTAGCAGTTGCTTTTCCCTGAATAGCCTGCTGATGAGGGAATCCACACGGGCGGTGGGAAACCGGATTCAGTTCTCCTCTCTGCCTCCGGGAATTAAATTCGTATCACACAGCCCAGGGAAATAATGTGATTGTGGGGCTATGCAATAGCTAGAGAGAGGCAAGAAGAAACACGTACAGGCTGGAGCGGGAAGAGCACCCTCACCACAGGAAAGCTGCCCACCAGCCCCACAGCTTTGGATACTGAAAAACTCAGTATGGCATCCAGCCAGGAGGGAGCGAGACCCGTTTCCCCAAATCCTTAACTACCACAAAGTAACCCTTGTGAGTGCCCAGACAGTCTGGGTTTTGTTTAAGAAGAAATTGCTGGTTTGAATCAGGGAGAGGAAAAGTTCATCCAGGGCTCCTGTATCCAGTCTGAGTGACCAAGTGAAAAAAAAATCTGTTTTGGATAAGTAAAAACACTGTTTTGGCACTCTCTATTACTTTTTACACCCAAGCTAGAAGCTGAACAGGGTAACTTTTCGTTGTACGGGCCTAATAGCCCCTAGTGCTCTTGTAGGACCTTTTATGCCAAAGAGTTCCTTGCACAAGGATGTGGACACACAAACTATTTCAATCGCTCTTCACACCACAGGCTGCCTGCCTTTGGACCTGCCGTAAGCTACCTTTAAGTCAAAAGAGATAATAAGTGACTTGTCCCTGTGATGCGATCTGATCTCTGAGCTGCAGTAAGGAGGGGGATTACACACAATTTAATTCCCTCTGTTTTCCTCCTGGCCGTCACTGGCTTCTGAAACATGATCGGCTGGAGACGGCAATGATTTCAGGTGACTTGTAGAGAAAGTCACCTCGCCTGACCCAAAGCTACGAAATTGGTTGTGTATTGAAAGTCCCAGGCAGGAGTGACACCTGAGAGCTCTGGTTGAGGCTTAAAGGCTTCCACTTCTTAATCTCTTTCCTACAAATTTCTCCTTCTCTGACTCAGACAACTGTCTTCCTCCTTCGGTAAACCTCCCACTTGGCTTCTAGATTTTTTCTTGAAAGAGATAAGAGAGGCAATGGCAGGAGCAGGAACTGCCCTAACATGCAAGTGTTCTTACAGCCTTAGCTTATTTCCCATGACATGCTATTAAAATAAATATATAAAGAAAATACCACAGTCCTTTTAACATGAACAATTACACACGAATATGTGTTTGAACTCAGCAAGTACTGAGTCTGAAGTTAGCTCTGTAATGAAGTCATCTTTATGAACCTACATGAAACCACCACAGATGTAGGCCAGGGAGATATTGTCTTTTTCTTCCCTAAAGAGGCTATTGGGAACCCAATTTGAACAGAGCTGGGGGGAGTCAGCTGGGATATTTGGCTACAAAGCTTCATGTTTATGCCCCGAACTTAAGAAGTGAAGAAAGTTCCCAAACCGAAATTGTTTTTTTAACGTTGTTGGGCCATATCCCCTGACCAGCATTTCCAAATGACATTGTGCCCCTTTATGGTCCCTTTCAGCAACAACCACAGGCTTTCTCAAGACATTTGCTTTTTTAGCAGCAGTATTACCTCATGCAGTACTAATTCTTCTCGTCTTAAGGGAGCGCTTTGGAGCAGCGGAGCCACGGCTGACCGACACATAGCAACATGCGGACTTTCAGGGTTGGGATTTCTGAGATGTTTCAGAGGGTGGCCTTATGTTCCCTTGGTCTCTAAGGATATCCTAAAACCATACTCCCAAACCAAGATCTGTACACTTGAGGCAAGGGCAGAAAGGAAGGAGATGCGTTACTGCATCCCAGGAAGAGAACTGTGCCTGATCTGCTGCGCATCCTAGAGGGCTCCTTGCCTGCCTGTTAGTAAACTTTTAACCTAGCCTTCACGCTGAATGATATTTATCCCGAAACCATATATCTGTAGCCAGATCACTCACTGACAAAGTCGTGACTCGGTTTCACACTTGGAGGTCTAAACCATACTCAGAGAATTTGGTTTGCACAGACTGCAGATGGGACACCTTTCCTTTGGTGGCTGGTATCTTGGTGTTGATCGATGCCCTCATTGCCTAATCTCTTAGATTTTACTCCTTATTCCTTGACTAAGTCACAGTTACTGGCAAGACCCAGTTGCCAAGAGCGGATAAAGGTAGGATTTCTTGGTATTTGGTCCCCAGATGCCTCGAGGAGGTGCAGTAGCAGGTGTCAGCTTTTAGCAGGCAGCAGAAAAAAACGGGGGTCTCTGGCAGGAGCACGGCTGCTCACTGGAAACACGATCTAAAGCACCGTAAGAAGATACAGGAGAAGGAGTCTGCGTGAGGACTCAAGAGACTGCAGCAGCTCTGGGCTGTATTATTGTCTTAATCCGTCCCTGCTGTTTGCTACAGAGATGGCAAATACGCCAGAGGATGAGTGATGAACACTTGAGATACTGCTTTCACAGATCAGACTTCTCATAGCAAATAGGTGAGGGTACAGAGTAGCAGAATGCACTAAATCTAAAGGGTCTTGCACAAATTCTGCTTTCATCAATGACTTTTGCTAAAAACTGAAAGTTGCATGATGCATTTTACAGTTCCCTTTCATATATGCTTTAATGTCATATTTACCACCTACAAAAAGCAGAGTTTGTTTATCTTGTATTTGCCTTTTTTCTTCTGCCATACAACTTTTCTGTTCTGCCACTGGAACAGTCTTTCTACATTTCTGTGCCTTCAACACTTTGTCTTCTTGGTGTTCAGCCATGACCTCTCCTCCCCTGCCTGCAAGCACCTCTTGACGCCTCAATTCCTGCTACCTCCCTGTAATCTCATGTTATACAATGGAACATTTTTGGCTTGCATAAATGCAAGATTGCGTCTTTATCTCATTAAGAAAGGAAAAGTAAGTAAGTCATCTAATTAGAAAAAAGCAGGTAATCAGAAAAGGTAGCTGCTTTTTTTCTGAAATGTGGCAAGCTCAAAAACTAGTTTTCGTGTAAGAGCTGTACTTTAGCCGTTAAAGTCGGACTTTAAAGTTGGATTTGACAAAATGACTTATCACTCTCTGTCAAGCTGGAGGAAAGATTCTTGCATGCAGCTTTCTTGAGGACACAAGTTGTGTTCTTATGACTTTGCTTTGCACAAAACCCATGTCTTTAAGACGCTGTTGAATTTGCAGAAATGCTCGTTTACCTCCATGTATCTTCTCTGCTGAAATCTCTGTGGTTCTTCATTTCTATGAATCCTGAAGCTTAATAGAAAACAAATTGATAGTATGACTAATCGCTACTTCGTGCCAACAGCTTCTGTGGTCTTTCCAGCTATGAACACGATTAGTGTCTAATCATATGTGGCAGATTAAAAACTGTATTTACTGAAATAGTCAACAAGTAAAATTCCTGATGGGGATGGGCCCAGCCTTGTAGATGAGGGTGACTGAAAGACTAACTTTCTAACTACAAAGCTCGTCAACCTATGGAGGACTTCTGAGCCAAATGGCCACAAAAATGCTAGTCCTGGAAAATGGTGGATTTTTTAGTTTGCTCTAAGGAGCAGACTATGCTCAGAGTGACTCCCTCTGAAACCTGAGAATGCCTTAAACTATACAAGGAACTGTATAAACTTTTCTTAAAAAGGTAGTGCCTCTAACCTATGCTGACATCTCAGCTGCTATGTGAAAACGCTTTCAGACTACTCCAGGACCAAGAACTGTATCCCCCCGCAGAGCAGAGGACTTCTACTCATGAAACCGTTGACAGCCAAGATAATCGCCTGGCCCCAGTGCAGCGATGCCTGCCTAATCCAAGCAGAGGGGTTGGCTCTTACAGCCAACCTGGCACCGCGTCACTTGGCTCCTGAGCACGGTACCGACACATGTGGACTTGAACACCGCAAGAGCGCTCCAGAGGAAAACGTTCCCAGAGCAAAGTGACATTTAGGAGATGACAACTTTGTCTGGGAGTCAGTACAGCTTTCGGATGGTGGATGTCAGATGCCAACATCACCCACTGAGCTACATGTCTGGCTATGACATAGGGTAGAATTGCGTTTAATCGGCCCAGATCCAAAACTACTAGAAGGTTAATCCAGATAAGCTTTTAGGACAGTAGCAATACCCAAAACCAGTTGTAGGGACTCTTGTTTGAAAAGTAACCAAACAGAAAGCAGACCTTTTCCATTCCATAACTGTGTACTGCAGTGACAAACACTAGCTGTTTCAATATACCCCTCTTACAAAAACTACAAAGCTAGCTGTTACCAATACAATAATATCAAAGCCAAATATTGACACCAAAAAAAAAAAATTAATTTTTTCTCTTATCCTCTGGCTTTTTAAACATACTGGATTTTTAACCCTGCTCAAAAGCCACAGGCGCAGCCCTCCTATGTAAATAAATGCCATGAAGGTTATTTTACAGACAGGAAATCACTGGCATTGTTGAAGAGGGGAAGAATTGAAACCCTACGAGTGAGTAATCTGAATTAACACAACTGAAAGATATGCTTTTTGGCAAGAACATTTAGAGCCCAATTTTCCAGACAAAACTCCATTTTCTAAAATGTCCCTGACTGACTCCATACGTTAAATATGGCTGTGCACACCCATGTGTCCCTGATTCCCCACAGCTCTCTGAAGAACAGCGTAAGCATGTTCTTACAGCTCATGCGGGAAGCTAACATCTGGGTTGTGTCTTCGGTTGACCTAGGAGGCCGCATTTGTCAAAACTGGAAAACACTGTGCAGAAAATGCCTCTCTAGGCTTCATCAAAGCCAACTTTTGTTGGTTCAGCTAACTAGGTGGTGGAATTCCCCAAGTTTTACATCTGCCTTTACAAACACTTCTTCAAACTGGCGCCAGAAACCTCTCCCCTTTAACTCTAGGGAACGAAGTAGAAGCACTACTGGCAACCTTTTCTTTCTCCTCTGTTGTTGCACAAGCTGGTGCTTTATCTCTCCCTTGTACCTCACACATCCCTGGGATCGCATTTCTTGTCTGAAGGGTGTTTTGATAGCATCCACCCTTCCAGTTAGATCCGTGCTTTCCAGGGCTGGCCGGCTGGCTATTGCGTCCTCCCACTCTTCAGGAAACTGTCCCAGTCCACCCCACTGGCACTGCAAGCATGGGACCTGGGTATGCACATCATTTGCTTGGTTTGCTTTAATCCTCCAGCTGCTGACGGAGAGGCATGGCAGCCCTTTAGTAGGGTTGCATTAAGTGAATTTGCATCAAGTGAAAAGTTGCGGCAAACCTAAAACTGAGGATTCTGCAATCAAGTGGTAAAAATAACTCCAGCAGCCTCTGCCAGCTACAATAATAAGGCTTTCCTGAACACAGCTTTGGCTAAATCCTAGAATAACAATGTCACTAGAATTCTAGAAATGCTAAATCTGCAGTTATGCAATTTAATTTCTGTTGTACAGGCAATCAAACCTCACTCTTCAGGCCACTAACAGGACATCAGGCTAGAGAAGAAAGACACCCCTTGTCCACGCTCATTCACAGCGTGACACGAGACATCACCATTCCCCCCATCTTCTCTGGGCATGTTTGCTATCCTATACTTTCTAAGGCAACACACTGCGTGACACAGAGCAAAGCTCTGGGCCAGTGTAGCAACTCATGGCTCTCAGCTGTGCTCTCTGCTTCCGCTCTCAGCTCTACCTGCTTTTACAGAGATCCCTTCCCTGGGTTTTGCTTCCCGGATGGTGGCTGCCAGTGCTTCCGGGGGAGGGAAGCCAGATTTTCCTGTGTACGAGAGAGAGGGATGTGCTGGCAGTTGCATTTTCCAAGAAAGAGGTGTACAGTACAGCTTCTCCCTTACAAGATTAAACAATTCTAAGAATGTACCCTTGCGTGGCTCATATCCTCTGGCTTTGTAAACTCAACCTGTGCTTTCCTGTAATGCCTTCAGTACACGTTTTCTGTGCTCTGTTCCTAACATCTTAAGCCAGTCCTCTTTGCCAGTTTGTCCGGAAAACAGGCAAATGGAAATAAGCAATTGGGTTTCTAGAAACTTACATAAGCATCTGTGTGCGAGTGCCGAGCTCTGGCAAAGGAGGCTCTGAGCCCAGGAATGTACCTACTTTCTCCTTCCTGTATTTAGCTGACTAAGATTCCTAAACAGCAGCTCCACATCTTAAATTATAGGTTAGGACTGGAGCGCTTAGCCCACAGTTTGGATCTCTTGTGTAATTCAGCTGCAGCTACATTCAGATTTTTCCAGGAGATGGCCCCGTCTCTCCCAACACCTCAAGCTCTTCCTCCCAGGATCCTTATTCCCAGCTGAGGAACTGGGTACCATTGCGCTACCGAGGTGAGGTGCTCAGGACTAAGGTAGACAGCTCCTTCCCTGAAGTGCTGCTTCCTCAGCTCTCCCATGCTGCCAAGACTGGCGCAACTCTGTAAAGCTGCACATGTGAAATGAGGCGGAGCAGAATATGGGAGCCTAAGTCAGACTGTTTTCCTTTACTGTGTGTGCTAATAAAGAATAAATGACAATAGCGATGTTAATAAATTTATAAAAGCAGCGCCTATGGTAGCTGTTCACATGGTTTTGCAAGATTACGATCTGCTGCTAATGTGTCCTGTTAGCTTTGTCTTTGGAGGTAACCAGAATCCCTCTTTATCAGCTGGAAAGCTGATGGAAATTGCTAACCAGAAAAGGATACTATAGAAAAAGCAAAAGAATTGGACGGCAGCTGAAATGCAATACTAAATAACAGTAATGAGTAGGACAACCACTGACACTGCTAAGCAAATACTCTTCTACTTGAGCGGGAACAGTAAGATTCATGGGTATGCCGGCACAAAAAAAATATTCTCCTGTGGCTTGACCACATGTAATCATGAGCAAAACTGAAGCTGTAAGTTTTCTATGGTAGGGAGAATAGTTTTTGACAAAATGGGATGTGATGGAAGGTGTCTGGAATAAACATTAAAAAATAAAGAAGTTCATGGTCTCAGAGGAAAAAGAGAGCAGACCCTTTCAGACAGGCAGAACTAATGAAGCACATTGCTTTTTCAGACTCATAAAACATGGTAACTGGCCAGTTGGCTACTTCATCTATGGGGAAGGGCCAAATTGCCTCTTCCATTTTTTCAGTGAAGGTGCAAATCTGAGTCTGCTCCCCCTGTGCTTCTGCCAGATTTATTTACCATGGAACCTGAAGGAAAAGGATACTGGTTTAATCTGTCATGTGTGGTGGTAAATCAGCAGGTTTACAAGCTATTGATTGATAGAGAGAATAATTGCATGTGTTGTTTCCTTGAACTCTATGATCTTAAAAATAACCTAGACACTGTTGAAGGAGTTATTAGTGATTGAGCAAATGGTTCTAGTCTACCAAGCAGTTTTTCTTTTATCATAAAACATGTAATAAATTTAATACCTTTTTTGGCACAAATTAGTGACTGACTGTAGGAGCACTGAAGATAAAAATCTGACTTACACTGTAAAAGTGGTTTTAAAATTCCAGTTCTAAAACAACGGTCGTTGATCAAAGTAGCATAGTTGCAGGGCACACTGATTAGAAGCTGAAACATTAATTACAGCTAAGGATCAAGCATACCTTTTATTTACACTTAAATAAAAAGTAATAAAGAAGCAAAGATTTGTCCTAAGGCCAAAGCATACTGAATTACTACTGATAAAGCACAAAGGTTTATAGCACGGAGACATTTCAGTACCTCATCTGGCATTTGTGTTGCTCTGAACGTGAGCCCTGCTTATTTGGGAATGGTGCAAGAATAAAGGCCTACCTGAGATGAGGAGACAGCACAGGCAACCACATTTTAGATAATGTACGCTAGGGAGTATAACCTGCAGTAAGGAGGAGGAGGTCTCGTACAGTAAAGGTGGCTGCTCCGTGGCCAGGCAGCCTGGCAGGCATTGCTCCATCAGCTGCTGTGATTGAAACGCTGACCCTTATACAACACCGTGAGACGTAAGAGCAGTCATATCACAAACTTTTATCTGTGCTTAAAGTAAAAGTTGGTTTTCAGTTGGTAATCTCTGATCTGGTCACTACTAGTTAAAGACTTTATTTCCATGCTAGACGGATTAAACCACCTCAGGCTGAGCAGCAGGGTGGAGAGGAAAGATCCAGGTTTGTGCCTTCTCTGATGGAAAGATGGATGAGCAGTGGTGATCTGAGTCATCCAGCTTTAATATGGTCTGTCAGGAAACAATGGAATAAGATACGACACTTAAGGCAACACTTCTAAAAAGTGGCAAAACCACAATGTGACTAGCCTGTGCAACTCATCAGCACAGTTTACCACAGCCCATTACTGCAAGATTTGGAAGGATTAGATATGTGAAATGCTAGAAATGATAGTTTCTCCACTAGAATGAAAATAAACATATGGTATAAAGTTTCCAGACTCACAGATGTCCCAGGCCTTCAGCTGGGATGGTTCAATAGAGGCAGGATTTTCCAAAAACTGTTCCCTAGGTTGCCTTGCATTTTTATATGAAGCACCTTAGACCAGCATCTGTCAGAACTAATATACCACATCAGATGAAATGAACTAGTGCAATGAAAACATTTATATTTAATGTAAACCCATCTCCAGCCATTGGTAATCAAGGCCTGATCCAAAAAAAGCCTCCTCAAGCCCCTAAAGGGTAAGATTAATACTTGAGATGGAGGAGTCTTTCACAAGATTATTTGTACAGATGTGTGTAAGTCCCATGCAAAAGATTAAGAAATACATAGAATAGCATAAGTTAACTGATTCAGCCAAAGGCAATTACAGTAACTGCAAGCTTTTCTCATTTTCCTCTGTTACACCCTCTTCCTAAGTCTGCAATTATGCCATTCCCCTATACGTGAGACTCTACCCTTCTTCACCTATTCCTTCTGCTTTTGTTACTGACCAAACCGGCCCTGGTGTTTGAGAAAAGATACAACTCAATAATCAACATTTCCTTGCTTGGTGGAGTTTAGTTTTACAGCTTCAGGAAACTACTGGGAGCCGTGTTCGTGCAATCTCTCAAGAGTGCAAAGAGATGAGAGAGGAAATTCTAGGATCAGGCCCACACCCCATTCTCAGGCTCTTCAACAAAAGGGAAAAAGTTAAAAAAGAAAACAATTTTTTTTTAAATCTGCTTTAAGGTAATGTGTCACTGTACTCTAAATATTCTGCTTTCATACACTTGAATGGCAGAAGTCAAACAGGCTGAAGCAATCTAAAAGTCACACTGTTTGAAAAATCAGATATCATAGAGAAAACACTGGTTGCACTTGTAAAAATGTATTTCTTTTTTGGATAACTAGTCATCACTTAGCCTTGAGCTGACAAGACCTTTAAGCTGAGCCCCGTTGCTCTGTGCTAGTCAGCCTGAGCTTTGCACCTGCAGCTACAGCCTCGTGCAGCTCATTGCTGAGACAGAAGTCTGAGGTTACTGTCATTAGTAACTGCAGGCTTCTAGTACTCGTATCAGAGCTTTTTGCCTGCTGCCTTCCTCAAATCCTTCCTTGCAGGCTCAGGCAGGGACAAAGCAGCGAACATGTTGGAGGTTGTCACTGCTTCATGCCTTGCGCTTCTGTAACGCTGCTCAACATGCCCCAAGTGAAAACTAGCCATTGACTGCTCCTGAAAGTCTTTTAGCTGCTGTGGTCTTCATTACATCCTACTAACAATGAGGAAAGGGCCCTGGCAGGAGCCAAGCGTGCCTTTGGAAGGCTCCCACAGCGAAAGCAGCAAAGCATTCAAACAAGTGTTTCGTTGTCTCTCTCAATTAAGCAGACAATATTGCGTCATCACTGCTGTAAATATTTTAGCATGCCAAATCGTGCTGTTTTGCCTCTCAGCCCTCACTCATGTCTGTAATAAATAAGGGCAAGCATAAGCAGCTTTGCATTTTAAGTAACCTTTAAGCACTGCATCCTGGAGCGGAAAGTCCCGAGTCTGAACAGAAGTCAGTCCAGTTGTGTCTGATATTGACCAGCCTGGATGGGACACTGAAGAGCAGAGCGAGCAGGCAGGGATACGGTCCCATTACCCCAGAATAATCTGCCACCAGCCTACAGCTCTGGGACTGCAAGACGGAGAAGTTGATCCCCATGTGTCTTCAGCAGTCCTTCATAGATCTTTCTTCCATGGACATGGAAGAGCAGACTGGTGTCCTTAGTCTCTGCAGCATCTGTGGCAGCTATAAGTTTCACACCTTCTAGTTCAGCAGGTGGTGGAAGAGCAGCTGCTTATTTTATGGCAAACACCCGGACAGCCAAGCCAGTGGCTGCTGTCAAAGGGCGGCTTGGAGGGAGAGGAGGGAGACTGATCACTGTGGTGAAAAGTGGTCCTTCCCAACAGCACCTATTACCAGTCCTGCTTCTTGTCTTTCCTTGGCATCTGCAAAACCAACAAATTTGACATCCTCTCTTCATACCCTGTCTCATTTTCAGATGTCTCTGGCATCTGTTTTTTTCATAGGAGACGCAGCATGGTCTTGGCCCTTCACTTGGAGGCAGCAAAATTCGCCACTTGGCATTTGCTGCTGGCAGACAGCAGTGCAGCAGAGCAGGTTGACTCACCCTATTTCAGTTTTCCTTTAAGTGAATCAGACGTCCCTGTCGCAGCAGATCAATGCCTGTGAAAAGGGTGGGAGAGCACTGTTGCCACATGTCGCTGAGAGCCCTTGACCGCCACCACTTAATGCTGCCCTCTCATACAAAATGTGGCAACAATAAGATGTTTTCAGTATAATTTCAGTGACCAGTCTTATGCTTTTTTGCTTGGTTTGGCCTATGTGTATTTTGCTTGCCACATTGGCTAATGGAAAATATGACTGTTCTGAAAAAACAAGCTTACTCTGAATTTCGGCAAAGATGAGTAAACATAAGTGCAGCACACAGTACAAAAATGCCACTTGGACTTATTAAGAGGTTTCTTGGGCTCATCTTAAGTGGAAGCAGTAAGATGTATATAAATGTACACTAAAGCATATATTAGTTCTTAGCCACACAGTAAAGCAACTGTCCAGAACTGGGAATACCAGTAGATGGTCCTGAACTATCACCTTTCGGATTGTGATACCACCAATGGTAAGTTGATTTGAGGAGAAAGAAGTCAAATCCAAATTCCTGCTCTGCTGAAAGCCCTGCTGGGCCATAAGGTATTCAAACAGCCTCCGATCAGGCAGGTGGTTGACCAGCTCTGCTCAACCAAAAAGCCCTCTTCCACTTGAGTAAGGGATTTTATCAAACGTCTGTTGTAGGAAAGCCCTTGCTCTCTAGATAAGAAATTCTGAAATAATTTTCATATCAAATACATTCAATTCTACTTTCTGAGGACTCTAGTACTCTCTCATTCCCAGACACATAGAGAACTTTTTGCTTTGCTCCTTTTTCCAGTCTAATTCCACATTCGCAACAGTTTTGAAGAAAAGTGCACAGCATGTTTTTATTCAGAAGTTGAAACACAGGTGTCTGGGGAGGTAAGGGATGGTTAGACTGGATGAACTCCAGCATGAACCTTGTGCGTATCTCAGGGACTCTACAGCATTGCAAGAGAGGTGAGCAGGAGGCTGGAACTATGTTTTGTTTTTTTTTTTTTTTTTCTCCCACTAGACTCCCAAAGGTTCCTGTTTGGAGTCGGTGAAGATTGCCATTGATACTGGTTACCGCCACATTGACGGTGCCTTTGTCTACTACAATGAGCATGAAGTGGGACAAGCCATCCGGGAGAAGATTGCTGAAGGAAGGATCAAGCGAGAAGACATTTTTTACTGTGGCAAGGTGAGAAGCTGCACTCAGATTATTTGCACCAAATCCAGGATTTCTGTGAATGGGCTTTCTTAAGAATGCCGGTGGTCAACATCTGGCATGCTTCCAGACCCACCATCCTTTATTTTCCTTCCCTAGCTTTACCATAATGCCTCAGAGCTTTATGAGCACTAGATTTGCTGTAAAGCACAGGAATCACTGTTGTTCTCAGTTTAAAGCCCAGTTAGCAGCAGGAACCATGCAACATCCATTCTTCCTAGTACTGTAAGTACCTGCAAGGTTAGACCATTGCTACACTCGGCAGTGCTGCCTAAGCTGTTACTGTCCCACGTGTTGTGCTGGCACGCACATTTGTATAGTCACACACTGAGCCCAATCTGGACAATGAACCTGCAAATGACTTATTTTCTGTTGGGGCAATTCCCCGTACAGGTTTGCTGTGAGATTGCACAATGCAAGGGGTGGGAGCAAGCACATGCATGCAAGTGTCTGCGTATGGGAGAACAGCAAGTGCTTACATTGGTACTACTGCCAGAAAATTACTCATCAAGCTACACCCTTAGTTGCTGTATTACCTGTCATTAAAAAGTTCTAGGATGATGAATCAACTTACTTGGAGAGAAAATGTCATCACACTTCTGCTCTAGAGCAATGAGGCCGTAGTAACTCATGAGCTAGTTAATGCTTTAAAGTCTTAGCCATAGGAGTTGATTCTCTCCCAGAAGAATGAAATCCCTTGTCTGACGAAGTGTCTGACAAAAGCTGTTACAACTACAATGACTAGATCCCAGGTATAAGAGAGAGACCTCATTGCATATCGCAGAATAAAGAATAAAGATGGCCCCAGAAAATTCATGGTGCCTGTTCAGTTTCTAATAGAGTTTATGGCCTCAAGTTCCCCTTCCTGCAGTGCTTCTTTGGATATATCAGCATAATATTTTCCCTTTCTCCTTTCCCAAATAAGACGTAATCCACAAAAGTTACTCAACAGACTTGGAAATAGATACCACGGTTCCTAGAGTGAAAGATCCCATGGGATAAAAGGCCCATTTTACTCTGAGCAATTTAGTTAAGCTCTATGATCTGCAAAACTAAGCTTTGGATTGGGCAGTTTGCAGACCAAGTGGATTTTCAGCAGCTATAGACCAATTTCCAAGTACAGGAATTTCCAATCTGTAAAGTATGCAACTCTTTTCCAAGTTCTACTGGTAACAACCTTGCCATCCTGAGAAAGCTTCACATCCTCAAATTTTCCACCTTTATCAGGGTAGTCTCTCAGTCCCTCATATGCCAAATATGTTGATTTGGATCAGTCAAAATATTTTGTTTCAACTGTTTTATAGTTTCATTACTGCAAATTACCAATAATATTTCAAATAAACACAACGTTGTGCCAAAAGGTTAGAACCAGATGTCCTAACAATTTTGAGTCTTTAACTTTCCCAACTGCTTCCCCTGCAGTTTATTTTATCATATAAACATTTAGGTTCTGTGAAAGTGCACCTCTTGGTAAAACTTTATCAGGATTCCAAACTTACTTTATTTATTAAGCCTTTCTATATTCAGTTGTCTGATCTAATAACTACATGATTTTCCTAGTTGATGATTACTACCTAAACATTGAGCCACCTGCGAAAGTGTATTTGATTTCTTGATTGTAAGTTCAGTTGTTCCCTAAACTGCAGATCCTGCAAGCCACAGGGCTGCAACTCATAGTATCACGATAGTCAATGCCTGTGGTTCCAGCCTGTCTTGTCACTGGGACACATGTGGATTTATCTTTCTGTTGTGTCCTGTTTGTGCTTGACAAAACTTCAGGTGCTCAGGGTGATAATTCATTAGAGCATCTCTGTAGTGTTTAAAGAGTTCAAAGACAGAAGTGGAAAATAATCTGCAACCAATTCAACCCATCACAATCCAGGATTGTCATAGGTTTCACTGAACGTTATCACAGCAGCTCTGAACTTCCCAGGAGGAGTGGGACTGGATGTCCCTTGTCTTATGAGCTTATGTATCTTCAGCTTTATGTACCTTATGAACTTATGTATCTTATGAACTACAGACAAATATCAAGCCACTGGTTGATACAGCAGCCATTGATTGGTAACAGACCAATATGAACTGTTGCATCTTCTGGGAAACATGGTAGATACAGTAGACCATTCTTGAAAGTAGTCTGCACAACAAAATCTGGTTTTATTTTCAGCCTTACTGACATCAGAAGTACTGGAAATTCCCAAGACCCTTTAGACTCAAGCCCCTCATGCAGATCTTTCCTTAAACAAAGATGATGCAAATTGAAGGCTGGTCTGTCAGCAGGGACTAACGAGAACAGCCCCACTGAGTGGTAGCGTTACTGGAATAGTGACTTGGTGCAATCGGGCTGCATCTGCCAGTTGAAATCATCAGCACTTGCACTTGGCTCTTGCTGCTGGCTGGCCAATCAGGCAGAGCAGCTCAGCATCCAGAAATTTTAGAGGTTTTATATCAACTGCCAACATCTCACTTGGCTTATACAGCAAGACCTTTTTGGTCTCCTCTTTCATCCCAGGATATTTCTTTCATTAAACTAGAAGTAACATTTCCAGGAAATGTGGTGTCCTGAAATGCCAAAGCCAGCTGGCAGCTTTGACTGCTCAAACATCTACATGGGTTCTACTTAGGTAGATAATACAATAACTTGTACAAATCATGAAAACAGTTATGAAACTCTTAAGTTTCCATGGCATCTATGTATTAACATAGTACAAATGTTTGCCATTTCTAAAGGCTGTTTCTTTAGAACCTCTGCAGTTTTTTAAAGGGAAGTATATTCACTGGCAAGTACTGAGCTCAATAGCACGGGGCTAGAAAGGGCGCTCGGAAAAACTGCTTCTAAACTATCAACACACCCCAGGTTACTAAATTTCTAAAACACAGTAACAAAACAAACTAAACATGAAGGGTATACAGACTCATTTCCTTACCTAAAATATATATATAGTCCAAATATATATATAGTCCAAAATAACATCTCATTTTAGTTGTAAAATACTTAAATATATATATAGTCCAAAACAACATCTCATTTTAGTTGTAAAATACTGAAAAAACACCCAGACCAAAGGCTTTCAGGAAATCCAGTGGAAGAGCTTAAAACTCTGAGAGCAGGACCTTGGACTTTTGCTGTAGTACACCTCAGCCTGTGTAACCACTGTCTAGTGATCATCAACTTTTCAGGCCTTGCAACGTACAGCTGGGGAACACCTAGTATGAATTTCCAGGTGCCAAACCCTACTTTGGTTTGTCAGCTTAGGGCAGGGTCAGATGTGCTGCTCTCAGTACAACTGAACTTCAAGATAACCTTTCCTTGCCTCTGTTGGCAGAACTGAATAGATATTGTTTTCCCAGGGAATAACTAATCTGGTTTAAAAAAACCCAAACATCTGAAATACTTTAAAACTTACCCAGGCTATGTCCTTTGACACCTATAATCACTATCTTCTCCTGAAAATGGCAATTTAAGTGTTTTGTGTCTCAAGAATGAATACATTCTATACCTTGGACATACAGTGACTGCCAGCTTTGGTGGCAGTGATAATCATATCAACAAACAGCAGGTTTTTCCAGCAAATAAAGGTGCCAAAAACCTCAACATGACTCCACGTCAGTTTTGTGCATCAAAAAAAGAAGATACAATAGCCCAGCTTATTGTGTGCAAGCAAATGGCACTTTAAACCTTCTATTGTGTGTTAATTCTGTTTTTTGTCAATTTTAACTGCAGCAATCAGTTTACAAAGAGCTCTTGGTTACTAATTACCATGCTATGGTTTTATTCTTGCAAGAGATTTGCATCAGCAGAGTTCAATTAGAGATAGTACTGAAAGCTAATCAACTAAGCACACTCCATAGCAACCTCAGGGCATAACCCCGCAAGGAAGCAGTTGTGATTAAAGAGACTGAAAAGGCTGTGCTTTAACTAGTCACACCTGTGTTACAGTAACTAAACAATAATACATCTTTCAGTGAGGACTGGGGAGTAAAATAAAACTTCCCTAGGTCAGGCATTCACTCAGACTCCATGACCACAGGAGAAAACCAAAAGATTCTCTTTGTGCCGGGTGCTTGGCTGTTCAATAGCTAACTCCCATGATCCGAACTTCTGCCTTCAAGCATAAAACTGACCACAGATTTCTTGTGGGAGTAAAGTTTTCCAGTGAAAGCATATGCTTGGGAAGCTCAGAAAACAAAAGGAATCTGCCCAAGTTCATTGAGCAAGAGTTTGCAATATACTCAACTCAGAAGAACCTGTCTTGTATTAAAAAAATATGTAATGGCTTTACTGGGTCAGATGTAACCTCTACATCTGCCTCTGGCAGAGGACAGGATAAGGCCCCTCACCTTTGTCTTGCAGTGATGTAGACCACAACGTCTTTCTCCTGTGCATAACGGGCTCTGTCAGAAGGACAAGGTGGGGGGATGTTCACTTCCTCCTGGCACCCAAAAATGAGTCTGTGCTTGCCTCCCCAGCTGTGGAATACCTGCCACCCCCCAGAGCTGGTGCGCCCCACGTTGGAGAAGACCCTGAAGATCCTGCAGCTGGACTACGTTGACCTCTACATTATTGAGCTACCAATGGCTTTCAAGGTAAAATGAAAAACTGCACTAAAAAGTGTATGGTTGGCTTGAACCAAGGTCTTCATCTAGCATCCTCCTTGCAGCTCCCAGTCCATGTTGAAAATAACACTTTTGCCCAATAACGTTTGATATATCCTGCACGTGTACATTTCTGTACACTACCCACACAAAGAGAGGCTTATAGGTGGTGTGGGAACAGTTACTGACAGCTGTAGCATGGGGTCTCTCCACTGGAAGGACAGGTGTCCTAACTGGTGTTGAAGCAGTTCATCTTCAGTTAAGACACTGTAGCTGAAGCAGCACACATGTCTTAATCCTCTCTGAGCCATGAGGAGGGAATCACTACAGGAAAGTGGTTATACAAAGTGGCAAAGGGCTAGGGGCAAAGTTTGGAGAAGGAGAGGGAAAGGGGAAAAAGTCATCAGTTGATTTCCTTACTCGGTCCCAAAAAACAAATAGCCTCAGTAGTATTAAAGCGACTGGGCAAATCATGGTTATGATCTTAATTTCCTTAATTCCAGTGCTCCTCTTGGACAGCTTCAGTAGATCACAGCTGGTCCCAAACATGGGTTGTCCATCTCTCACTCTCAAATGGCTAGAAAGTTAAAGCCTGATATTCCTTCATACTACTGGCTCTGGGAACCTTGTAGTCAAAACCTTTGAATGCAAGGAGCTCACATCAGGGTTGCATGCCTCCCTTGCAATGAGCTCTTGCAAGTCCCCAAACTTTCTGGTTTCACAGGCATTTGTACCTTGCTCTACAATTTGCCCCTGCAAGTACATGATAAAAAGGCAAATTAAATAATAGTGAAATTAGAAGAATGAGATTCAAAATGTATTTAAGTGGTTTTGAACCAATTAAATCCTTTTTCTTAGAGAGAATAGGGTCAGGCAATTAGCTGACTAATTGTTTCTGTGGGATGTTTAAGCTCTAAACTGGCCTCTTTTTGCACAGAAGGTAGTTCTCTGATTCTTAGAATTACATTTTACTACGGACTCCAAGCTGCCAGAAGCATCAGATAGGAAGCAATTTACCAATGAAGCAATCACCTTAGACCTGCAATTCTTTTTTCCCCAAGGAAGCCATATCCCATTAAGACCTGTATAAGAGTAACTGGACTCAGATATTAAAACTTTATTTATACGGTCCCACATATGGAATCCTTTTGGGTACATTTTTAAAAATTTCCCACCGCTTGCAATTTCCTGTTTCCCTTTGCTTGTGTTTGTATTCTCTAGTAGTTCATTCTCCCACATAGTGAAGGTCATTGTCTCACAATATAAAGATATAGACAGCTGGCTTTAAAGTAATGTACATCTGACTCCCTGAGGCCTGTATCAACAGTCTGAGTTGTTAAAGGAGTAGCAGTCCTAGAGTTTCATTCATGTCCCCCGTGAGAGGAGAGAAAAAAAGAAGTTGCCTTCTGCCTGAAAAATATACATTTTTCTGTACCAAATACAAAAAGAAAAAACCCCACCCTTTTGCAATGGCAACAGGTTTCCTTTCTTTGCTCCCTCTCTCACAAATACACCCATCTCACATGCGATGCTTGCCTTTGGTGAGGAGTGTGCAGGTGTAACGCTAACAAACTCCTATTCTGCCCTAGTCTGCACATGTTGGTGCTTTCCTGTCTCCCCAAAAGCCTTCTAGCAAAAGCAGTCTCTGCTTAAAACCAGCGAAGTACTTGAGACAACACTTACGCTTCCAGTCATAAGAAACATGCCCCTGCAGAGCCCAGCAGTGCAAGATGTTAGAGGCTTTTAGGCAGAGTAAGAATAATCTGTTTTTGGAAAGCACCACTCAGAGGAAGAAAGCCCCACCACACCATCACTTTTGGGTGGATCAAGAATGGCTGACATCTGGGGTGACATTATTCACTGACCTACCAACATTAGCCCGCACCTCCCTGTATTTTTCCTTCACGTAGATTCCCCATTCGGGACTTTTGTCCTTCCTCCCTTCAGCCCAGTGGTAGTGCTCAGCCCCTCTACCCTAGCAAGGCAGATGACCAGCAGGAACAGGTCTCCTCCAGGCCACCCCATGCCCCCTGCCTGGGGAGCTCATACCCAGTGGCAGGTTTTCTAGGGGACTCTGCTCAGATGACTGATTCATCAGTAAGCAGGTACCTGTTCACTAAATGATCTCCAAATCCCTCCCAACTAAATTATTCTGTGATCTAGCAGGAAAGCAGGTATTTTAGCCTTACATTGAACAAGGCTCATCCAAGTATCTTCATGTCATTTTAAGAGAATAAATCAAAACAGACCAATGGCCTCACTATTTGACTTCCTATTACCTTCTGTTTATACAATAGGCATTCACAAGTTGTTAAAATCGCTCTTTTGAGAAAGCCCACTTGTCAAAGACCATTTTGTGAAAGCAATGGGATGCACAGACCTGTCTTCCTGCATCTGTTTTGGTGAGGAAATTAATGGGAGCAGGGCTTTTCCTCTCAGTGGTTACTAACTGCTGTGTTTTAAATATGCAAGTTAAGTTGTCTGGTAGCTTTTGGAGTGCCTCCAGACTTTGAACATGACATGATATGATGTGACCCTTGCATAGTAGCAGTGACTGTACGGTGTTGTCCCACTCATTTCAGTGCTCATACGGCAGCATGGTAGGAAGCCACCTTACATTCAGTGTAAGGTGCATGGCTGTATCAAGAAAACTGCAAGAGAAGACAATAGCATTTGTGGGAATGACTGGTGCAGTGTAGTCCATGAGAACCCAAAGCTGAGAAAAGTGACCAACTTCTGAAAGACCTTTTCAGACACCCAGTAACCACCATCCTGTCACCATCAAAACACTGACTTTCAGCATTTTATCCCTCTTTATCCATCTGCAGACAGTTCTTTGGTTCAGAAACTCCCTTGTATAAAAAGATAGCTTGGCAGAGAAAGTATTGCCTGGAGACTATTGAGCAGAGACAACTGTACTTCAATACCTTGTGCAGTTCCCTGGAGGCAGGAAGAAGGACTGATCCTTGTGGAAATCCACAATAGCTGGCACCACTTATCTCAGTCAAGATAAGTTCATTTTCAAGTGCCATTCATCCTGACTTTGTTCACTTTTTAGAACAAAAGTGGTAGAAATAGAGGAAAATGGGGGGATGATAAATTAGCTAATGTAATTATTAACTGTCTATTAACTACTATAAAAAACTAATGTTGAACAAAAGTTAATGAATTAGAAGTGGAACAGAGTAAAAAGGTCTTGAATTCAGACTCATCCCCTGAACTCAAAGAAGTCCGACTGCTATGTGTTGAGCATGCAGTCCTTGGAGAGTCTGCTGGGATATCATGGAGATGAATGTTGTTTTCCAAAATGCCATGGGGTGGTTTTGTAAATAGGGCTTCTCCACCTCAAGTTATGACAGCAAACAGTTTGCCTTCTAATAAAAAAAAAAAAAAAAAAAAAATGTACCCAACAGCCACCTACCTTCTTCTAATAAAGACTTTTTTTTTCAGCAAGACACAGCAACAAAGGAAACAAGTTGTCTTTGTGGAATTCATTGAGAAAAACCAGCACATTTGGAGGAGACAGGCTTATGCCTGTAACTTAGACCTTGGCCTCTGAAATCTGAGGCTGTGTTTTCCCTAGGCTCACTTTTCCCATGAAGTGCCTAGAATTTGAACTTCTTGGCTGAATTGGGAGGCGCCAGTTACTGATCACATTAGTCACAGCTGCATGTTCCCAAGGAGTTACCATGTCAACATCTTGTACCCAGGCCTTTGAAATGTAGCAGATTGCAGTCAGATCAAATGTCAAACATCACTGAAGGGTTTTCATTAAAAAAAAAAAAAAGTGAAATTACGATCAGACAAAAGGGAGGGAGGTGTTAATGCATTGCCTGCAACAGCAGTGAAATGACCAGCAAATAAGAGAAAGCTGTGCTTGTGAGATATCAGCTCATAACTCATCTCTGAAGTCTTGTTTATAGGGTATAGAGATACAAAGAAAGAGTTCCTAGCACCCAAAGGAAAGTGCATAATATACTTAAGAGGTTCATGGCCTGTACTATAGCTATGCACGTAGCCCTTTACTACTAGTAAGTAGCTCTTGGAAATGGTCCCTCCAACTTTTGGGAGCTGGACTGAGCTGGTAGTCTTCCCAGGTGCCTAGGACACAAGCAGGATCAGGGGAAGGGCTGGGAAGAAAGGAGGGAAGAGGTGGAAGAGAATACAGGTTGGTACTCTAACCCAGCCCTTTGGAAGGAGACTAGTCCTTTGGATGTCATAACATAAAGGTCAAAAGTTTATTGAAAAACAAGGCCATCCAGGAACTCCTGAGAGTGCACTCATGTGACAGTTCAGAAGTGTATCCAAGGACGATCTAGCCATGGAGGATGTGGTAAGCCCAGCATGAATGACCTGTTGAACTTAGGGTGTTTCAGAAAGCTTTTGAATTTTTTTGTTTGCTAGTAGAAACAGAGTCTGTGGAAAAATCTTTGCTCTGAGGAGTGAAATTTTTTCTTTAAGGCACAAAAGTGTGGTTTTACTTTTCAGCCTGGAGATGCAATCTACCCAAAAGATGAAAATGGAAAAATTATCTACCATGAGACAGACTTATGTGCCACTTGGGAGGTAAGCAAACACAACATCCATCCATATATGCTTTAAAAGACACAGATCCTCATTTTCAGTTTTGTGGCCTTCATAGACAGAGCTGAGGCATATTGACAGGGCAAATGGATCAAATTCAACTAGATCCATAGATAAATTTTACTTCTGTCCCTAAGGATGTTGCTTCTTGCCATCACTTAATTATTTTTATAAAACAATAAAATGTTGTTGAAATATCTGACATCCACATTCCTTCATTCAGAGTGCAGTCTACATTTGCTAGTTGAGGTATCTGTAGATTTTTAACCAATCTCCCCTCTTTATCAGATCCTTACAGGAGGAGAATGTTGGAGCCCTAAGAAGTAACTGGATCCTCCTCAAAAACAAAGAAGCTTTTCAGCTTCAAGAAAAAACAGAATTTGCCCTAAAGCTCACCATAAAAAAAAAAAAAAACCACAAAAAATCACAAAAAACCACCACCACCAAAAAAACCCCAAACCCTTGCCATCAGAACAAGTTCACTCACTTCTAAATTTAATTAACAGATGAGAACGCAAGGTTTTTCTGCTACAAAACTTGGAAGGAAGTAGCATTTGCCTGAAAGATTGCATCCTAAATTTGTTTGTGATTTGCTCTAGTCCTGTAGCCAGAGGTCTCCTTAAGCCTACAGCCACTTGGCTTCAGGATATCAGGTGAGGTAGAAAGCGAGATTAGCAATCTCCTCATGTTCCTGCCTTTTGAAGCCTTGGACACTCTTCAATTCATGGCCAAAGCTGGTCAGCTCTGCTGCAAAAACATGAGTAATTCAGCCCAGTTCACACCAAGAGAGCTAACATGGGCTACTACATGCTCAACTTCAGCTTGCAGTGTCCAGAGCTGGATAGTCATGTCCCAATTTAGCTCTACTCGAGGTGCAGCAGATAAAGATGGAGAACGGGTGGAATTCTGAGTGAAAGTTCAGGGTGGGAGAAAGCCTGGGGCAGGCTTGGGCTTTCCCCTGGCAGCTGAGCCATCCAGGCTGGGCCTCAGGGCGAACGGGGACTTCCATGTTAGCTGTTTACGTTACCCTTGTCTTTGCCTGATGCAGTTTGTTCCTCTTTCACTGGCTAGTTCCTTAAATGTTGAAAGCAACAGCTGTCCGAACACTGTTATGTTTTTATCTTTAAGCTGGAGCTTATTGTAAAGGATATATTGTAGCTCTTCAGCTAAGCAGCCAAAAGAAAAATAGGTGATGGTGAGTGCCGGCAAATAATAGCATCAATCTAAATAAAACTGGCTAAACTCAATCCAGATAATTTCATTCTCTCAGTATGGTGCTAGCAGGCAAAAATGGCTCCAGATGACTGTATTTGCTGACTTGTCACTGAGTGATACAAAGCATATGAGGCCAACTAGAGGTCATCAAATACATGGTGCCTCTCACCTCCCTGCTTTCAGCTCCTGTGAGACAAAAAGGAATAACAAAACTGACAGAAGGGGCACCCAGCTCCACACTGGGGTCTGCTCTGCCTCAGTCACCGAATCATTTGTGTGCAGAGTTTCTGGGAGTAAAGGGGAAGACTGTAGGAAGGGGCTCTCTTTCCCCTTAACAACCCGGCAGATGAAGCTAATGAAGACCAGGGCATGTATTCATACCCAGTATTCATAAGGCTTTCTCAGCTATTAGGATTTGTCTGAAGTGCAGAATATCTAGAATTCCTCTCTCCCAGCTTTTTTTTTTTTTTTTTTTTTTCCCCTACTTTATACTGTACTGAAGTTTTCTGTGCTGGTTTTGTGATGTGCCTTGCCAGGTATTTAGAGGATTTCACTGGATAGAGATTTCATATGAAAAACTCCCATATAATCAGAAGGAATAAATTGACTTATCAGGAAAGCAATCTGTTTTGTTCACTCTCCCTTCTCCAGCTTCAAGGCAGTGCTAAAGCAGCATAAAGTAAGCAAAACTCTTTGAAAGCAGAACTCTTTGAAAGCAGATGTCTGGCACTTACGTATCTATATCTCAGATTAATCTTTCTGCTCTCCAGACAAATTCTGCCTTCGCAGGAGGTATAAACCATTAGGGTTTGGCCTGGAAAGCAGGTCTACATGGGAACGGAGTTCAGAATAGCGGGACAGCACCAGCCCTCATGCTAGTAGAGCTGTTAGTCCATTCTTGAGACTGCAGAAAAACCTTTGCTACAGCAGAACTATCTTCCACCTATCTCTAAAATGCATGCTCCAAGGAATCAAGCCAACATGTGGGACTCCACTGGTCTTTGCTTTCTTTGCAGGCTATGGAAGCATGTAAAGATGCAGGCTTGGCAAAGTCTATTGGAGTATCCAATTTCAACCGCAGGCAGCTGGAGATGATCCTGAACAAGCCAGGACTTAAGTACAAACCTGTCAGCAACCAGGTATGACTGCAAGCCAAGGGCCGTGCCTGCCATGGTGCCTCTGCCCTGTGGGGAACGCAGGGGCAACACCTGGCCCAAGCCAAGGGTGATGTATGCTTTGCCACAGATGCTGCCCTTCATATTGTCACACTTCCATTTCTAGCTTGAAAATATTACTCATCCTATCTAGGCTAAAGATAAATATTTGAAGATGCTGGAACGATGGCTCTCCTCAGTTCCTGCTCCAGGACTATAAAACTAGTGCCTCTGTGCCAAGCTCTGTAACAAGGTTGAATGCTGAGTCAATGCAGATCTTAAATCTCTGCCACGTACCTTACTTCAAGTCCAAAAAATTCCCAAGATAAACCATTCAGGGCTAACCAGTCCTCAATGAAGCCATGTCTACCTCAGCTGACACCAAACCAAAATAACCCTAAGTATCAGGGATCCTGAGTCACTCTAAGCTTCCCAAGTTTAAAAGTTGTACAGGAAATCTAGGAGTTACTTCTAACTTGCTCTCTTGTGCCTTTCCTAGAAGATGTCAGTAAGAGTTAGAGAAAAACCTAAATTAAAGAGGAAACCCCATTAAGCAACTGACTTGAGCTGAAAAAGACCATGAAGATGCTAGGCATGTCCAAGTTAAATTACAGTAGCGAGGCTCAGAGCAGGCAGTAAATGGCAGTGACCCATCTGAATGCCTAATACCTTTGACTCTGGAATTTGGCAGCTCACTGCATTTCCTAGAAATCACTAGGAACCTCTTCTGACTTATTTGGCACAAGCAAATATTCACATTAGCGGTATCAGAGAAGAGGCCAGAGACCAACTGAGACCAACTTCCCACCCTCAGTGTGTGGCCTGAAGGGCTAGGATTGGCACAGGGCAGGGCAGGGAGGCTGGCTATAGCCTTCATTTCTGTCTTTGTCCTGTGTGGAAAAGCAGCCTGCAAGAGGAGGAAATCCCAGCACCCTTCGCTGGTATTAACATGCCCAGCGGGTGCAAAATGCAATTGCTGTTTCTGGCGTGGCCCTAAGGCTGCACTGAGCATTGCTGCTGCTTCCTAGGGTTGAGGACAACTGGGCAAAAGATTAAGCACAGCTTAGGGCAGCTAGCCAGCAAGCATAGATGTGCCAGATATCTTCAGACTGCCTGCAAACAGTGGTTGCTCTGTCACCTTGTAGACATCCCTTTCCCAGAGACTGAGAATGCAGCCAGAAAAATCCCTGCCTGTAAGGGAATGATGCATAGTATTTGCAATGTGGGAGGGCAGAGCTACTAACAAGGTCATAACCATTATGGAGATATCTCATCTTTTACATATCCCCCCTCACTTTTCAATCTGGCACACTTTATGCCAACACTTCCCCTAAAAACGTCATCAGATTAGTCATCCTGAATGCAAGAGGCAGAGAAACAAAGATCTGACCCACATGAGATGGGTTGCCTTCTCAGCCTACTTCTTTAGTGAGCTTCCCTCACCTCCATCCCCCCACTTATTGCCACTTTTCCACTAGGGGCCAATAAACATTCCCTGCAGCCATATTATAATCACAGATGTTGATCTGCTGTCCACCAAAAAAAAAAAAATCCATCACGCAACAATGTGCGATTAGAACAGTAACCACAGGTTGTGTTCCCCTATTCCTTAACTTACATGTATCCTTTCCTGAAAGCATCATCTGGTCTGCAGCTCTCACAAATATTGGGACACCATCTGCTTCTGCATCTAGTCCTGTTGATTAATCGTCCTTTCTATGTTACTCTTGTAGGTCGAATGCCATCCCTATTTCACCCAACCCAAACTCTTAGAATTTTGCAGACAACATGACATTGTTATTGTTGGGTACAGCCCACTGGGAACCTCAAGGGATGAAACATGGTAAGTTTCCATGTTACTCTCTAATAGCAGGGTCACTATCCAGGAAAAGAGGAATAGTTCTCTGTTGCTGGGTCTCTCTGCAAAATACCTTTGTCCCCATTTTTCAGAGTAGTTTTGAACTTCAGTGTCTAAATATTACTGTTGTGAATGTAAACTTGCAACACTCCTGCTGCATGCTGTCATCAAAAAAATGCCAGGTGTCTATATAGGAGGTCACCTTAGGTCTCCTCTAACAGAAAGGAAGTGTCTGTAACTGGGAATGTTGAAAAGTTAGAAACTAAGTCAATGTTAGGACATCACATAGGAAATTGCTTTTGCAGCCTGCTAACCTAAACACCAAAGCTCTTCTCCCATCTTTCACAATACTTGTCAAAAAGGTGCAGTATTCCATCCACAAACAAGTAGATGCCGCCTCTATATTTTGACACTAAAAATAAGGAGGTTTTTTTTGTTTTCTTTTTTTCCAATTTTCTTCCAGGGTAAATGTGTCCTCCCCTCCTTTACTGAAGGATCCTGTGCTGAATGCCATTGGCAAGAAGTACAACAAGACAGCGGCACAGGTTGCTTTGCGTTTCAGCATCCAGCGAGGGGTGGTGGTCATCCCAAAGAGCTTCAATCCACAACGCATCAGAGAGAATTTCCAGGTAAATTTGTACTCCAGTGGTGCATGGATGAATCCACTTACATTGGCTTAGCTCCTACAGAAGGCGATTTTCCCATTTCTTTCTTTAGACATAAGGTTTGACCAATATCAAGCTTTGCCACATTTGATGCTTTTTGTCCCCATCACTTAACAGTACCGTGATATGACAATAATAGAGCACAGAGGAAATTTTGATGTCTTTTAACCCTCTGGAGTAGCTAAAGTTCCAGCTGGTGGTGTGTCCCAGAGCACCAGTTACTGCAGTGAGCAGCACAAGCGAGATGAAGTAATTCAGTAGGTCAGCCCAAGGGTGCTGGCTGTAGGTGTTCTGGAATGACTGACTTGTTCTGCCCAGTCTTGAGGTATGGGGCAGCTTTGTTAGGGAAAGGTTGCTGCATACAGGTGTGCCAGGAAGGCTCATAACCACACCACCAGAAAGCATTGGGCTTGACCACCACACCCAAATAAGATGAAGAATTTGTTCCTGTGTCCCTTGCAGCACTCAGTACTCACACTGCTCCCTGCTTTCCCTGCCAATGTGTTGCTTTCAAAGCTGGTGGCCCAGTACTTGCCAGACTACCTTTCTCTTCTTGCAAAAGGGTGTAAGCAAATGTGACTGGACTTATTCATGTCCTCAAGACTTTCCTATAAATGCAAGCAAGTATGGATTTGTGGGGGACACAGCAGGGAGGAGGGGGGATTGTACTTCTGAAATGTGGAACATACGAATGTTGATTGTGACAAGAAATGCTAACTTATTTGTAACATCTCCCTCCATTAGATCTTTGACTTCTCCCTCACTGAGAAAGAGATGAAAGAAATTGAATCCCTGAACAAAAACGTTCGTTACGTGGAACTGTTAATGTAAGTTCAGGAGGAATCCTAGATCCTCACAGAACATTCCTGTCTTTTCAGAGGATTTAAAAAAATCACTTCCTTTTAATATTAATTTTTGTATAAGCCACCTTAAAATAAGGTAAGGCTCAAATATGGGAGGTCTTTAATACAGCCTGAATATGTTCCTGGACCCATTGCAAAAACAAGTGTGCAATACTTGCTTAGAGCTCAGATGTCAAAAGCCCACCTAGTAGAAAGTGACCATACCTGGTTATTCCATCACTGCTCCATCTCCTTAAATGCTTTCTCCTATATGACAGCAATGAGTGTCTCAGCCACTCACAAGGTGTAGCATTGCCCCTGTCTAGCAGTGTGGATATAAGAGCCGAAATTCAAACAGGAGCACTTTCTTGTCTTTCCCCTCCTTCCCATCTTCACTTCCAGTGCTTAGCAAGCCATGTTGCTGCTCAAGTACAACGGCTTATGGATTGTAAACCTAGCATTTCCAGAGGCAACTTGTCCTAAATTGCCATGTGAAAGGCTAAGAATAACACTGCTACATGAAGCCACAGGGATAGTTTAGGGAGAGCTCTGCTCCTTCTCACTTAATACTTTGGTCAGAACATCAAAATTTGCCTACCCAAATTGCTTATAAAAGATGATATATCTTAGTGACCACTTGTGGTCACAAACTTTGTTTTGGCCTTTCCTCTGATGCTGTCTTCTTCAGCAATCTCCCTCTCCTACTGTCATGTTGAGTTATACCTTCTTATATGGAAAGCAGAAATCCATGCAGGTCATTTGACTGCTAGACCGCTTCCTAATTACCCCTTCTGAGAACTAACAAGGCTTGATGTCTTGCTACTTGTGATCTGAAGCTTACCACCCAATGTAGTTTTGCTTCACCTGAAGGCTGCACTACCCCAGAAGGCTCAGACTGACCCAACGTCATCTCTTCTGGAGAATGAGGCTGTTTGTTTTTCCTTCAGCTCAAGAGCTTCTACAGTTTATGGCCAAACTTTATGCTTTCCCCTTTTCATGGCACTCAATGTGTAGCCGAATACTAGAGATTCATTTCCATGCATTTCTCTTGTTACCTTGGATTATCTGTGTCTTGCCAAACTGTAGTGTGCTCAAGCAGTAAAAATAATGAAAAGCAGAATAGCAGCATCAATAGCACTCTAAAACATTGACCATTGTTCGAAAGATGGGGGGAATGTTGCAAAGGAACAAGTAAACCACTTACTGTGCTGCATAAATATGAATTAAGTTAAAAGCATCATAATGGAGTTAATCTTTCATATTTTAGCTCAGCCAGGTGCTCTGAAGCTTTAGTTTCTTAAAACTTAAAATAACCTTCCATCAATGAGCAGTACTTAGTTCCTGAAGGCTTCTTACAAATGGCCTAGCAGATTCTTATGTGTGTTTTTGTATTTGAAATTGTTTTTTCATAGCTAAGTTGAGCGATAACACATTTAAACTTTTAGTGACTATATACATGAAACGTAACCTTGGTGCAAATGCAAGAGCCTTTTCCAGAAGCAAAGTTAAAGGATGCAGATGCCTACAGGAAGAGAATTTTGAGGCACCAATCTAAAAAAATAATAAACTAAATGCTTTGCTTTATTAGACTAAATTTGGTCACAGGAGGCCACTGAGGACAAGGAAAACAGGATGCATAGGATGGGCGTTGCCAGCTATTTTTCACAGGAGTGCCATGTTTGGGGAAAATGCTTAAATACAGTCTGACCTCAACTGTGAAAAATGCCTTCTTAGAAAAGCAATGTTGCCATGTAAGGAGCAGCTAAATGTATATCTGCCTACTATGTGTTCTCACAGTGAAGTGTCCGGAATTGACACCACAACAGATGAGTTATCAGCCTAAAGAGATTTCTTACATCATCCAGCAATATGCATCTGAAAAAGTCAAACCATCACACAGAAAAACTTCTGGTTAGTCAACTTTGTGCAAAACCTTTGACTGCTGTGATGCAAATGCCAGGAAAGGAAAAATTCAGCTTTCCTCTGGCTCTTCCAGTTATCGGCTACCATGGGTACTGTGTGCAAATCTGTTGTTCTGAGGGTGTGAGTAAGCCCATATGAGCAGGATATTGCGATCAGTGGAATGAGTTAGCAAGTTAAGCACCTGAGCAGAAAATAGAGGCCTTGTAAAAATAGGAGTACTCCAGAAAATCTCAGTCTGAAATGGTTTCTTCTGTCTTTGGAGAAATCTAGAAGTATTGTGCTGGGCGAGTTTTACATTAATCTCTCTGCTTGATTTATCTTGTGCTCCCAGTCTCTGCTATGGATAATCTTCCTTACCAGTTATTCCCAGCTGCACTGACTCCTCTGAGTGAATCATTTTCATTCAAAGGACTCAGACCTTTGAACATGTGAGATCTGATTAGCAAGCATGCTCCATAGATGGAGAGATTATGACACTGGCAACTCAGACATTGTCAAGTTATACTGAAACCAAACAAGCCAAAGTATTGTGGCTTGGGTTTTTTTTGAACGAATTCAATCTGTTAATGTGTAAACACTTCAGCTTGGCTGAATATTGGAATGAAATGTTTTGACACAACCAATTCAAAGTGTTTGATGCCTTCCAGTTAGTTAACTTCAATATTGTTAAATGTATTCTTCCAAACTGGAACGATTCACAGCTGGGATAAATGCCAGTATTTGTTGTGCTCTGCTGTAAGGCAAAGCAGCCAGCTGCCATGGTGCACCTGAGAATGCTCTTCAGAAATTTTTGATTTTGCTAATGGAAAGTCTTTGTCAAGCCAGGACTTGTGGTTTAGCATCATCTTCTCAAACAAACAAGAAAACCTACAACAAAACAACTACCTCTCTCTCAAGTCTGCCAATAATGGAAAAACACAGTGTTATTTTCTCACCTGCAGTTGAGCCTGGGAATTTTCTTCTTGCCTTTCATAATGATCCTGGGTCATGCATCTTCCCCAAGCATGCAGTTTTTAAAATGAAGCCTGAAGTGTCTCTGCCTTTGGTAGTATGCAGCCATGAACATCCCTTTCTCCCCTGAACTGGGTCACCCCAAAGATTCTTTGTAAATTCTCTGCCACTGGTGCTATTAACCTAGCAGAGCACCTACATCTAGCCTGAGCTAGAGGACAGCCAGACCTAGTCTGGATATGGCAGCCACTTGGAGAAAGCACCATACCAGACCCAGACCTGTTCATGCCAGCTCTAAGCGCATAAGCCAAAGTAGTACAACTCTGGTGTCTCCACCTCTCCTTCAAATATAGCCCTTATTTCTGAGGATCTTTCTAGACATCTGAACGAAGAAGTCTTCCCCTTCCACTATAGTGAAGCCATCCCCCTTCCCTACAACACTTCTACTAACCTAAGTTAAATCCACAAATATAGCAAGAATAGCTGACATCCAAACTTTTGTTCGTTCTTCCCATCTGTCCTTAAGGTATGTAGCCTGTAGACCTGAAAAATAGTCCTTCGCTGTCCTCGCCTTAAATGCACAGGTTTTCTTCCAGCTCTGCAGGGAAGATTATTCAGAGCAGGCAGCTTCTGAATAAGCAAAAGAGCCTTCCATGAAGGCCATCTGTATATTGCAAGGAAGAGAAGAGGATTGCTAGGCACAGGACAACTGCATCAGTGATGCAATATTCTGCCTCACCTGAGAAGCTCATTTGTTCAATCTGACCTATCCACAGGTGGCGTGACCATCCAGAGTATCCCTTCAGCGATGAATACTGAAAACAAGGCGTGTCCGGGCAGGTTCCTAACTCGGTGACATTAGGCTTCGCTGAAAGTGACCCAACGTTTGGTGCTTTGACTTCATGGGAGACTGTTCAAATCAACATTAAAAACATGACATTTACCTCCTCTTGTCTTGTCAGTCTCTTATTGCTGCTGAAGAGCAAATCTATTTAACCTATTGAGTCCCTGGTTGTGGCTTAGGAGGCTTTAACTCTGAGCATTGAAACTTCAAAACTGACAGCTGATAAAATTAAAGATTTCTCTTGAAAACAGGCTCACTAGTTCAAGCTAAATCATTTTCACTCAATTGCACATTCTTCACTGAATTTGAAACAAGAAGTTCTGCTTCAATAGATGTGAAGCAGTATCATTTTGTTTCATAGCTCAAGTGAGAGAGGAGTGGGGAACTAATTGGATTTGAGATAGATATATGCGCATATGTATGTTGATATATAGATAGATATAGATATATTCACTGCTTCATGCAGTGAAGCCTGTTTCACTCTGACCAGAGTATTCTTCAGCCACATACATAAGCTGCATTCCATAGGTACACCCCAGCTGGCTCCACATGCAACTAGTTCAAGCCCTAAAGCATTATAAGCATGTTCATATCCCCCCGCCCCCAGCAAAACACTGGAGAGTATATGACTATTGCATCTATATTTGAGCTGCTATATGAGGATGATATTGCATAGCATTGCATATGCAACCTGGAGCCATCCTGGAGCTAGCACTAGTGAGAGCCTCATCTCATGAGATTAAAAATCCCTTAAACTTCTTTCCTGCTCCACAAACTGATATTCAGCCAAGAAAATTTCTGTTCACTTCAAAATTCTTAGTCTTTTCTATAAACTCCTGACCAAGACAATACTGAATTAGGAAGCTAAGTTTTAACAGAGAAGAAAGTTGTATTTTGTTAAATACCACTTTCCACCATGCTTTGAGACTGCAGAACACTGGCAGGTCCAAGAAAGGGTAGGAATCAGGCAGAAGCAGTCAGGCTGAAACCTGGGCATTGCCTTCAATCTGTCCTCAGCTCTCTGAAACATGGGGGCAGAAGCATGGACACCAGAGTAAGGAAGACTAACTCCTTCAGCATTAATTTCTTTTCCAGACCACTTGTTTGCTCAACAAGTTCTGCAGTCTATAGGTGCATTAGCCTAAACCCACATCTGCAGAAGGCTACTTTCCCTCCCTCCCATGCCCAAGCACTCCAGTTTCCTGCCACAGAGGGGGTACACTAGAGAGGTATGGGAGAAGAAAATAAATCATACACAGAGAGAGTACTTCATGTACTAAAACATGCGTACTGCCATTGGAAAATGGATCATACATAATCTTTGGTCTATAGCATCTGCTTTTATTTATTGCCATTGCTATTTATTATCCCTGGAGTGACTGGAACAGGAAAACACCAGAGTGTACGGTTCATGGAGACACTTCTGTTGGGTCAGGGTGTGCTCCCCAGAGCTGAGGCACAGGGGTACAGGGTGGCCACTTCATAGGAGGAGCAGGCAAGGCTCCCAAATGGGTCTAGTGCCAATGCATCCCTGGATGAGGTCAGTAGGCACCACTAGAGAAGTCAGGCACCTTCACCGGGCGTGGCCTTCACGTAACATTTATAAATCCATGTCAACAGAGGAGCATTCTGCTTGCTGGAGGTTACCCAAGGGCAATTCCCATTTTAGTCTATTACCCACTTAGACCAGAGGGGAAATATAAAAGGCAGGGGAGTTATAGCTGGGGAGGAAGACAACACATGAGAAATCTCCTGGTGTAGATCTAAGGACAATCCCAAGGTCAGGTGGAGCTCCGCTCCCAGGGGCAGTCAGAACCACTATCACAGTCCTGCTTTGCCCCTTTGTGAACAGCTGAGGTCCTGACCAAAAACCTGAACAATATCCAAGTCTAAATTCAAGCACCAGAGAGGAGCACAGTTACCACCATGCCCAACGAGTTATTCCAGTTACTTCACAAGTACAAGCCTTAAATAGAGCTATTGGGGCTCAACAGCTTAACAGTAGAACTGTACATGTTTTTGCACTGTAACTTGACCAGGTGCAGGTCTCTGGCCACAGCCAACATTCAGGCTAGGTTTGGCAAAGCTCTTGTTTTCTACGCTGCAAATGTCAACTAATGCTTAGCTTAAATGCTTGCACCAGCCCCTTCACAGCTATCTGCTCTTTCCAGACATCCCCTCAGAGGTTAGGCAGTGCCTGAGGTTCTAATAAATCAGGTGACCTTGGACGTGCAAGTAAGGAAGACAATATGCTGAAGCCTCTCTAACAGGAAATACCCTATAATCAAGCCTTCAATCTGTACCGAGTTAACAGGCAGGACAGATTGTGAGAGTTCCTCCAGCCCAAGTCATGCCAGCAAATCCCTTTCTCCCACTGCCCACCTTTAATTTTAATAGAATCCTCCTCCTTTGCATTGCCTCACTTGAATCTGATGAAAAAAGATTCAGCCTCTTCCCAGGGCCAAATGCTCCCATACTCATTTCCATCAGTTATGAAACTGCTACTGATGTCTAGCCTAGTTTTCCCCCCCCCGCTTTGCTCGGTTTCAGACCATTGCTCCCCATTGTTCTCCATCTTGCCCTAGAAAGAAAAGGCTTAGAGGAGGGAAAATAAACAGGCCTGCAGATGGGGGCTTGGGAAAACTCATTCCACCAGCAACTGCATAAAGAGACAGAAAACACCCAAGCCCTGGCCCCACGTACGATCTGCTCGCATCTATCAAATTTCAGAGGCTTATTGAACTCACTGCCTGGTACGAAACATGTTGCTTGGAAGTGCCGCGTACAGCCCTGTTCCAACTGGAAGGGCCAGGCTCGGACAGAGGAGGTTCCAGCACCTCCTGCTCTGATAGCAATCACACATGACAAGTTTAGACCCAAATGTGTACTGGGAAAACTTACTTACTTTTATCATAAGTAACACAAGTAGTTTGTGACTCTTCCTGTAGCTGCAAAATGAAATTAAATCCAGACCAGAGAAGTTTGCTTCAACTATGCACAAGTGACTATGGCAGAGAGAAGACAAAGCGATGCAGCATTTTGGATTCTTTTTGCAGCCCAAGAGCTGCTCTGGGCTGGCCAGCAGAAAACCAGGTGATATACTCACATCCCCAGCAGCAAAGCAATTGTCACAGCTGTACATTAGAGCATGGGCTTACCTGGCTGTCAGAGGAAGAGGCATTCCCTGCTGTTAAACAAGCTCGGGGCAGAGAACAAGGCTTTCCAGCTGCCAAAGCTGGGCCCTTCCTTGGGCACGTGCACGCTCATGTTTAACAGGTGAAGCAACAAGGAAGCACTGTCGAGCAGTTATCGTGCAACGTGCTGACACTACCCCCACCTTGTACTACTTGGTTAGCTGAATTTGTTTCCCTGCAGGGAGGCAGAGCTTCATCTTCCCCAAGACTAAACATCTAGAATAGGACTCTGTTTCAGAAGGGACATGCATCCAGTTTTCCCTGATGCTGTGCAGGTGCCCGCTAGAGGAATAGGGACAATATTAAGAGGCAAAGTGGGATGGGCTCTGTGTACTTTTTACAGCCTTACATTAAAGAATGCCCTTTGGATTTATATCGCACATTTTTGTACCACAAAGCTATCAAGAGGTTTTACAAGGGTGTATAACGTGCCCTGTGGAGGAAAGGGCGAGTGGCCATACCAAACCATCAGGCAGAACTAGGACACAGTGTTGGGTAGACCGAACTGGCCACAGCGGGAAGGGAAGGCAGTGCCTCCCATAGTTTTCATCCCTTGCCTGCCATTAAGGCCTAGGTGCCACAGAGCTGGGTGTTCTGCAGTAAAAATGAGATCTCTCTTCCCGGGGCCGAAGTGTAATGATAACTGAAGACAGAATGTGAGTTTTGCAAACAGTAGGAGAGGATCAGAGGCCACAAAACACAGTCTTTGGTTACATACAGCAGGGTTGTCACCTGGTAAGGCTTTCTCACTTCATTCCTTTCTTGAATCCAACAAACCCTGAAAGCTGGTCATCTCAGCTGGCAGGATATCTAACCACTACCATATCCTTGGGACATGAAAAGATTCAACAGCAGAGAGGCTGCTGTTTTCCTTAACTAATTAAGATCACCTCATAACCAGAATCAGAGTTGATTCTTCAATTTAGTGTGTGAATCATTTAAGTGTGGAAGCAAAGCTGGTGTTGTAGTGACTCTTAGAGGAAAAGAAGTCACATGCCTGGGATGTGCAGGACATCTCTCATATCTCTGCAGTGAGCAGAAAGGACAAACTCAGATCCCTCATGTACAGTAAACCCGATTTGTAGAATTAAGATGAGATACCACCTTCCTCACTGTGAGTAGCACCAAATATCCCCTTGTTGCCATCTGCCAAACTGAAACACTTTGAAATAAAAAGGTTTGGTATTTGCAAGACAACTCCCGTATTTTCTGGGGCAGAGGAAGGGAGGGAGCTGCTGTTTCCAGACATATTTTGCCCAGCTCTCAAGAGGACACAATTCACGCATCTAGAGCAAAGCACTGAGGTGGAGAAGACAGTCCGTAAGAGAGTGACATGTAAGAAGGAGATTCAACATAATTATTTCACTTGTGACCTAAACTGCAAAAACATTTGCCTTTGGGGGTGGGGTAATCAGCACACAGTTGGGTACTAGTGCAGTTTTTATACTAATTGATTCTCAACAGTGCCATATTTCAGCTCTTCCCAACATCCTACTACCCTGGAGCAAAAACCCTAGCTCATAATAAAGGGCTTTGAGAGTGCAAAAAACAAAAAAGTTAATTTTAAATTTTTCAATGCCAGACGGACTCCTCAGGGAACCTTAACTCAACATGCATGAGCAATACTCACAACAGGACAACACATTGCAAATAAAATGCAAAGCAGAACCAAATGGAAAAAGAGGAGGGACAGAAGGAGCTGGAAAGAAAGACGACGCGTGTATGTGTAAACACATACACATGCATACATAGGGGCACCACTCGATGAAGCTGCTCAGTTTTTGCTCTGTAGACTGCAAAGCTACCTGGATGGAGGCCTCAGATCAGTCTAAGGTCATTGAACACAGCGAAGGCAAAATCCTGCACTGGGACAAATGTACCCTCAATTACAAGTTAAAGGAGAGCTCGTGAAGACCTAGAACATGTCTTAGAGCAACCTCATGCATAACAAGGAAAAGGCCATGCAAGCACAGGGTGCTGAGGACACTGGATAGGATCCTGCTAACTTTCCAGCAGGAAAAATCAGGAGTGACTCCGCTGACTCAAGGTTTATGCCAGTATAGATGCACAAAACAGAAGCCCCACACCCTCAGTGCAAGGAAACTCGTCCTAAATTTTCTGTTCCCCCAATTAGCCTGACCAATGTTGTTCTTCCAGGTCGGGGCAGACCCTGGGGAAAGTTTGCAAAGAGTATTTTGTCTTTGTGATCTCTTGGGAAAACTGCTTTGCTCCTCATGCCATCATGTCTCAGCTTCCACAGGGCAACACCCAGAGCTCCTCACGTGTGAAATAGGGAGGTTTCCCAGCAAGGTGACCCCCCCCCACACCCCACATGTTCAGTACGGATGTTGCCAGGCAGTCCAGAATAGCCCAAACCAGCTGTTCGGCAGCATATTTTGCTTAGTTCCTCCCTGCTTTTCCACAGTGGTGGAATGGCAGTCCTGCATTGCTTTTCTACAGGATGAGCAGGATATTGCCTTTACATTTCATTGACTACATTGATCTGCACTTGAGGAACTTCAAAGAGGAATCCCCAACATTCAGAAAGGTTCTTCTAAGTCATGGATCAGAAACCCACACCCTCATTCAAGAAGCCAGTGCTATTTCTCTGGTCCCCTTGTGAGGTACAGTCTTCCGAGTACAGAGCAGAAGAAACAACAAAGCAGGAAAGTTAGAGGTAACATATTAGAAATACCCACATGATTTAGAATTTCTACTCATTTTTTTTTCTAGGCATGGCATTTATAGTACACCAGCAGTCATTAATTCCCTTGGCAATCCACACTTTTCCAGGCCCAAGACCACCAAGTTATTTGGCTCGTGCCCCTATGTTCAGACCAGAATTGGTCTGTTGGGTGTGCAAGAGTTTGAGGCAATAGAAGTGCTCCGTCATCCCCACTGAACTTTTCAATTTTGCGTGAGAAATTCATCAGGGTGAACAGGGGAAGGACTTGGTAGCTGAGAAACATCCTGGACTTTCTTGGGAAGGAGGGCACTTGCAATCCAACCCTCACTCAGGTCACTGCTGACTGGAAAACACTCCCTCAGAACAAGGATCAAAACTTGCCCCCCTTGTACTATGGCTCATTCCTATGCTATGCCAGTTGCTCTCTCTGCTGTTTCTTTTGGATGCAACACAAGTTATATTATCAGAGAGGATTCTCTCTGTTGGAAAGGATGATGTAAATACCCCTTCCATCACAATATGTGTAAACACGAACTTCACTGCATTTCTAGGGTTTATTACTACAGTGAGAGCAAACCTTATAGCATCACTTAACCAAACAGCCCCAGCAGGCTGCACAGAGACACTACAGATCCAACTGAATTAAGACATTGATTTGCACCTCCCTCTCACCCAATTGCTCCACAGACATTAATGATTGACCTTGTGTGATTATCTTCACCTCCTCCAAACCTTGTTTCTTTGACCTTCTTTGCAGCTAAACGCATCCATCCAGGTTCTCTGCTCTCTCCCAAGTTTCATTTTGCCACACACCTGAACAGCTAATCCTGTCAAACTTGACTGCTGAGTGAGGGTCCCCCCTCACACGCTGTCACTCCCTGCAAAGATTGCTTGGACACTTGTCCCCGTTCTTCTGGCTTCCTCCTGTCCACTGAGGAAAGAGACCTTGACACGGCCTACCTCAAGGGAAAGGTCACTCATCTAGGCTATTTCCCGGCTCTGGTAAAACCCAACATTTAAAAAGAGCATTGGGCATGAAGTATGTCTTTCCTGTAGCATTTACGATGGAAACATGGATACGCCGTGCTAGACCATGAGAATTACAAACCAAAACTAATTAGGAGAGAGAAAGCACGAGGAAACAACATTGTACGCCTTTCAGTAATTTTGACCCTGTGAAGGATTATGAACTTTGCGCGGAATAAAGGCCCGATGTGCCCCACAGAATACAGCCTCTGGCAGAGTCAAGACTGGAAAAGGGTAAAAATGGTGCTGGGGAAGCCAAGGAAGTCACCTCACAGGTTATGGAGACTGGCCTGTTTAAAGTGGTATGGAGAGAAGCAAGATTCTCCTATTGCAAACCATATAATAAGGGAGATGCATTAACCTCTACATTTACAGCTGTATCACAGTACAGAAATGAGGAAAAACCTCAAAGAAATCAAAGTGCATAAGATTGGTTAAGATATGAGTTTTTAACCATGCAGGGCCACTCTCTGGAATTCATGGCTACAGCCATTAAAGAGCCAAACACGGGTTTTGGGGTTTGAAACTAATGGCTTTTATAACAGCCAGCACATAATACCTCTGTGTCAGATACTGCCTAGCTAGCTGGATGGGAACACGATGGCAAGAGGAGAACTTTCCCATCTCACCCTGCATGCTGCACACAGGATTATATGACCAAGGACTCGAAAGGCGTTTGTCTGGTGCCAGGGTCACACACTGCTCAGGGTTTAATACTTTCAAGTCACATTCAATAAAAGAACCTCTTTTTAAAAAGTAACTCCAGTGCTCCAAGAGGAAGGCCAGAAAACAGAGCTATTTTGAGGTTTTCAGCTAGGAGGCTGAGTGTATTTATGATTGCAGGCTTGCACAGGCATGCACACACATGGGCTAGGAATTCTGCCCTCTGCAGAGTCCTGCTGCACCTTTCCACAGGGCGGTACTGGGATGAGGCACATCAGCTTCCATGGGCACCCAGAGCACCTCATCTGCTACAGCTGCACATCCAGCACTTCACTGGCTCTAAGGAATCACAGGCTGAGAGCAGCACAACAGCCTAAACCCAACACTTGCACCGCAAATATAGCCTCCCAGGGAATATCACTGGGGTCTAACAAATAAAATACTTCAGTCCTTTGCACTAGCTTAGCACCAGGTTGATATTAGCCACAGTTTAACAGTACATTGTTTCACACCCATTTTGCTTTGTAGCTTGACACTTTCTGTTCACAGAAAGGTTTCTCATAAACAGGCCTGAAGCAAAACCAAGAAGCATGTTTCCCCCTACACTCACCCCATCTTTTTTCAATTCCTCAGAAATCACTGCAGACCCATCCTTTGATCAGGGAAGAGGCAGCTTCCTGCCTCCCCAGTAGGAGCTCAGCAGCCCAAGCTACCAGAGCAGACTTGCTTCACCTGACACTTTCTTCCTTCTTCTTTCCACCCCTGTGCCCCTGCAAGTGCAGACATCTTACCTGAGAAAAGGAAAAAGTGCAGTAAAACCAGCAGCCCCCATCTCAGCAGCTTGAACTAGAACCAGGAAAAGAAACAGGCCACCCTCACATCTGAGAGATGTAGAAGCTATGGTAAGCTTATGTGCTGCTAATTTAAGAATTCACAGGTGCAGCTAATCTCAGTTACCCCACCCTGAGAGGGACAAGAGGTAGAAAAAAAGCCCCCGAGAAAGTCTCTGTGCTATATTCTTGGTGTTGGCTAGGGCTCAGGCTATGAGGTAAACCACTGAACCTGGGAAAAGAACAGTCTGTGTATGGCTATTAACTTATTTTTTCTTTCTCCCACATATGAAATTTATCTCTACTATTTCTGGGTCATCAGTCTGCAGATCTGTCTTAGTCATCCGGCTAGGGTGTTCACAGAAGAATAAATAAATGAATCACGCTCTTTGCAGGCATCGCTGTGAAATAACTCCATCCCCCTTGACTTTCCTATATTTCCTGAGTCGAGGAAGCCAAAGCCTACAGCAGCCGCAGTGAGCGCGCTTTGGTCATCGAATGTCTCACCGGGCAGCTTTGCAGGAAAGCAACCTGCACACAGCTCTGCTGCTGCCTGCGCATGGGGCAGCTGGTGCTCGTGGGCTGCGTCAGCCCCACTGCCTGGCCAGGGGCCTGCATGTGCTCCTCTTGCACCAGGAGATGGAGGGAGAATCCATGCCTGTAAGGGTAGCACAGCATAGGCACATCTCACACACATCCCCTGCTTCGGGGGCCAGGATGTCTTTGTATTTGCACTTTCCTTAGATCTTGAAAATTAAAGCAGGCAGGTAAGAAAAGGAAAAAGAGAAGCTCAAGATAAGTAACATTTAACACTCCAAATTCCTCCTATGTATGGGCTCAGGGGGCTTGAATCCATGCTCTGCACTGGGCTGTTTAGTTATGATTCTAGGAATCATCCTACCCAACATGGGAGAGCAGTAGGTGGAAGGAGATCTGTCTACAATCTGGCTTGATTTGCAGGATGGGGGCCTTGAATAGGCCTGAATAGTGCTGACCACTGCAGCACCGACTTTTGGTCCTGCAATGTTTGCCACTCTAAGGCTGGGGCTGGGGCTCTGGCGGGCAGCAGGACCTCAGAGGGCCTGCAAGGGCATGAATGTCAGAAGAAAGTTCAGAGAGGAGATGTAAGCCTCAGTCTACTTACACAGTGAATGAAACACTAATGTTTTGGTTGTAGGAAGGCTCCCATTTCCAATTTACCTCTCCTGTGGAGAAAAACATGGAGGTTTTCCTTCTGAAAATCCAGAGGATAGGTGTTTGGCCTTTCAAAAACACAATGAGAAGAACAGAAGGAATTTTCACTACCCTTTAATCAACTCCCTTCTCCAGTCAATAAGCAGAGCATTAAGCAAGGCCACAGAAGACCTCAGTGTTCATCCCTTCTTGACCCTAACAGATTTGCTCCCCTTAACATTTTTGAGGGAAGTGCCCTAGTGCAAGATTTTGGGAGATCTGCTGAACCTGTGTTTCCACAGCTCTTTCAGGTTATGTGGTGAGTTTAGAAAACTCGTGACGATCTCTGCTGGAGAACTCTTGCAGCCTTCCAAGCAATCACATTCAGCACTTCAGTTCATCGGGAGGGTTAAAGTTTGCTTGTCTACTGTTTATGGCAGGAAACCCAAAGAGCACTCCCAGGACCCTACAAGCAGTTGCTCTTGCCTATTTGTAACTACTATGATGCATTAAGATGGGACTTTCCACCCATCTGGGGAACACTATGCTCTAATTTCCCGAAGAGTGCTTTCCTTCTGGGATCAGTCCCCCCTCCAAGCTGCCCCTTGTTGAAAGCTCTTGACAGAGAACTATGCAGAAGAGATTTATGTGCAAAGTGACCTCATTTTTTTTTCTTTTTCTATACCTTAAGTAATCATTAAAAATTCTATTTTGCTAGTTACTGAGCGTGATGGTCAGTGTGAACCTTCTGTGAATAAATGAGTTCAGATCATTTCTCTGAGCAAGCTCTGAGATGAGCCAGTTCTCAGGACTTGCCCACAGTTAGTTCTTTTCTGCATTTCTAGTAATTCATGGAATAAAATTACTTGGCCTTCAGTATTTTAATAAAACTTTCCCCTTCCAAACAAAGTGTAGAGGTTGTTGTTATGTTGTTACAGCTCCACAGAAGAATTTTTTCCTCCAATGGAAAATTGTTCCTCTGGAAATACTTCAGCTTTGGTAACACACTTATAATGAAGTTATATGTAGTGTTTGTTACATATCAAGGTTATACCGACGGATCTCCAGCCGACCCGGGCTGGGGAAGGAACAGTCAGCACACGCAGTGTGGGTGTTCAACTCCCCCGTTTATTGCGCAGTAGTTTACCTTTATACTCCCAGCAGTAGGCGTGTCATGTTATAAGGGGCGGGGACAAAGGAGGGTCGACCTTTCACTCTTTTCGTACAGCGCGTGATCTTCTGGTCACCAGCCCTTATCTTACTACATTTCCCCCTCCCTTAGCTCCAGTATCTCTGTATCTCACTGGGGAAGCTGCGCGTAAAATAATCGATATATGGTGAGACTTCTTAATATACAACTCATAGAATACCTAATTAAGCGTAATAGACAGGATAATAGCATAGCAAGGATAAGAACAAATAACAAGATTATGAGACCAGTTATCTATGTGGCAGCAACTGTCCCCCTTATCGCTAATGAAGTAGGGGGGGGTGAACAATAGACAGGTAGAGGCTTGTCCAATAGCCGGCATATACAGACACGCATCCGTTACGTTCATGAACCTTGCCCAATCCAGCCAGCAGTTCGTCGCGGCTCCCTCATTGCTCCCCCACACCATCAGGATGCATAGGGAAATGGTAACCTGTCAAGACAAGACTCAATAAATTGGTTAATGTTTATACGGTCGAATATTTTGACTGGGTACCCATTCTAGCGTCCCTTTCTCGGTTTGCACACACGCATACCCACGTCCCAGACAACGGAGGGAATACGGGCCCCTCCATTCACGGGTTTGCAGGTCCCGTACTTGAACCAAAGGGTAAGGCCCTTCGTTCTCATTGAGCCGGAAATGTGCCTGGGTTGCAGTCTGGGTTTTACAGGCGTTCCCTCAAATGGTATGATTTAAGGTAATTAGTGCCGTCGTCAACAGACGCTGTGCCCGAAATAAGGGAGGGTCAAGGGGAGGGGGAACCCCTGTTTCTGGGCCTATATTCTCCCCCTCCCTTAGTTGGTCGAGTAACCCTTTTAATGTGCGATGCGTGCGTTCTACAATGCTTTGGCCCGTACTGTTGTAGGGAATACCATGACTCAACTGAATGTCCCAGCGCGCGCGAAAGTCCTTTGTCTTCTTGCTAACATATGCCGTTCCATTATCTGTTTTAATTTTTTGTGGAATGCCAAGTTGCGCCATACAGTCCTGCCAATGTAAAATAACTGCGAGAGCATTTTGTTTAGCATGCATAGTGGCTAAAATAATTCCACTGCAGGTATCAACTGTAACATGCAGATACTTACGTGGATTAAAGGGTTCATAAATCGTAACATCAGACTGCCATATTTGGTTGGGCTGCAACCATCGAGGGTTTACCCCTGCTTCCCAGAGGGGACCTCTGGAACAAACAGGACAAGCAGCAATCACGGAGCGAGCATCTTGCAAGGTAATGCCAGCGAGCTTAGCTAGACCGTGAGCTCCACAGTGGAGCAGATTATGCAAGCGGAAAGCTCGCCTTAGGTTAGAAGTTTCTTCAAGCGCCAGTACACTCCTTGCTAAGCTGTCCGCTACTTCATTCCCGGCAGAAAGAAAACTTGGTATGGAACTATGACTATTAACATGGATAGGACAGACAGGGGCGGTTTTCATTTGCAGTGCGGTGAGCAACATTCCTGCAATCTTTGATGTTGCCCCAAGTGCCCATCGGCATTTCTTTAGTAACTTATATACATAGCAAGAGTCTGTGATTAGATCTAAGGCCTCTTCGGGCCATTGAGTGAGAGCCATCCATACCGCCTTGGCCTCAAGATATTGCACGGATTGCCCTTGATCTTGATAACTAATGTGGGTCCACTGACCATCCTCCTGCCATGTAACGACAGCTTTCCCAGTAATCGATGACGCGTCGGTAAAAACCGTGCGGCCTCCGGTGGGTTGTTCAACTATGGCACTAGCTGGCAAAAGATGGAGTACCTGGATTATCTCCCCACAGGGGTGTGGTCTTAGACCTTCAATACGACCCGTAAATTCAGCTATCGCCGCTTGCAGAAACCCAACTTGCGGAAGTACCAACTCCCATTGTGCCAAAGAACAGGGCAACGCGATGACCTCCGGGTCTTTTCCTGTTAAGTGTTGAGTTTGCCTCCGACAGCGGAGAATAAGCTGGGATAATAAAGTTGGCCAAGAAATTAAAGCTGTCTTCGGTTTGCCTTGATACAACCAAGCAAAAGGCCAGCCTTTTTCACCACTATTTTGAATTAGTAAACCATGGCCAGCGGTGTCAGTCATGTAAATCAGGGCAGCGACCTGTTGTTCAGGTGTAAATCGCGCGAGACCCCAATGCTGGGCCCGCTCCATAATTGTCCTAAGAATCTCCTGATGGTTTTTTGAAAGAGTTCTTGGAGCTAGGGGGGAATCTCTTCCTTTCAGGAGTTGATATAAGGTACTCATTTCTGCATCAGATATTGGAATAAAGTTTCTAAGCCATAATAGTTGTCCAATTAACTTTTGCGCCTCATGGAGTGTTGTCACTGTAGTCCGAATTTCAAATGATTGTGCTGTCACGCTTCGTGGCCTCAGTTGAGTACCTAAATACTTTACTGCACGTCCTACCTGCGTTTTCCGAGGCTCAATGTGTAACCCATGTCGCTCCAAACTGATTATCAGCTGCACGCGCACCTTTTCCAGTAACTCCTCTTGGTTGGACGCCAATAACACGTCATCCATGTAATGGAAAATGATGACCGTAGGGAAATTTTTTCGAATAGGGCGTATCTCAGCAGCTACAGCAATTTGACACAAGACTGGTGAGTTTTTCATGCCCTGGGGTAACACCTTCCATTGATGTCTGGCGCACGGGTGTTGATTGTTAGGCTCAGGAACAGTAAAAGCAAAGCGTACTCTATCTTCTTTATGCAAGGGAACACTAAAAAAGCAATCTCTAACATCCATAATCACTATTTGATAGTCAGGTGGAACCATGGCCGGAGAGGGGAGGCCCGCTTGTAGCGGGCCCATGTCTTGTATACATGCATTAACTGCGCGTAGATCATGTAGCAGTCGCTACGCTCCCGATTTTTTCTTTATCACGAAAATGGGGGTGTTCCAGGGACTTGTAGAGGGATCGATGTGTCCTGCGTCAAGTTCTCGTTGTACCAATTGTCCAACAGCCGCCCCCTTTTCCTCTGTTAATGGCCACTGCTCTACCCACACTGGCTTATCTGTCAACCAGGTGAGTTTTAATGGGCGGACACAGGCAGTGGCCATTATGATAAATTTGTACGCAGCACTATATTCATCTTCTGCAAGCAACATCGTCCCAAAATGACAATGGGTAACTCAGCAATGGCGGGGTTACACCATGCTACCCTAGCTTGTCCGGATTCCGGATCCTTCAACATAATTTGCATTGGGCTTCTGCTTTCATGCGAGGTCTGCATGCCTCCCACGCCTTGCAGCGAACCTCTCGGTTCGAGTGGCCAATCATCTGGCCATAGATGTGATGGGATTACTGTAACGTCCGCCCCTGTATCCAAAAGGGCTCTTAATACAAGGCGTGGTGGTCCCCCCAACTCTGGGAGCCATGGGGTAACTACAATATCTACTTCTGGCCGTGTGGTCATGTTTAGGGTGAGTGCCACATATGGCGAGGCTCTATTCCCAGCGTCCTGTATTGCGTGCTCCCATCTCCCCAAGGCAGCTGAGTTGGAAACTGCGTTATTGGAACCGCAGGCGACTGTGCTGGTCCCGGGGAAGGAAAGACTCCCTGCACCACATATTGCGCCGCTGTCGTCGGGCCTGTTGAGCTGATTGCTGGGGCAGGCGGGGATGGCACGGCCTCCTGCCATCCACTCTTCTCGTTTCCCCAGTCCGGTCTCCATTGCTGACTCCCCACTTTGCACTGTCGAGCTCTGTGGCCTAGTCGCCCGCAGTGCCAGCATCGTAGGTCTCTCTCTCCTTCCCCCGTTCCAGGGGTGTTTGTTTTTGAAGGGCATTGTTGCGCCATGTGTTCTTGCCCCCCACACTTATGGCATGTAAGTCGTGCATCTCGACAGGCCGCATGGACCGCAGCCACTACCGGTTGCATACTTTGCATCTGTTCCTGTTCCAGCACGTAACGAATCATCTGTGAAAGCGTGGTCCCTATGGGTAACTGTCTTAGCAACACTGCGGTTTGTGGGTTTGCTTGCGTACGTGCACAGTCAAGCAATATCGCCTCCTTAGCTTGCTCAGGAAGTTGAGCAACCTTGAGCGCCGCTTGCAGCCGGTCTAAAAACTTTGTGAAGGGCTCACTTAACAATTGCCGTATTTGGACCCATGGAGGCTCCCTTTTATCAAGAGCCGCGACGATGCGTATCGCTTCTTGGGCAGCATTCGAAGATGCAGCAAAATCGCGCCCCCGCATTCGCTGAGCCTGTGCCTGAGGAGTTTCGAACTGCCCTTCACCCATCAGCTGCTCTAAAGTCACTCCTGCCATGGGATGGCCGGCCTGTTGTGCCTCGATAACAATTTGGGTGCACCGATTCCTCCATTCCTCCCTAAACAATACCATCATCGAGGGGGTCAATACGGCCCGCATCAACTGAATAATATCAAAAGGTGCAAGCGGCGTTGCAAAAACACAGTCTAGTAGGACTTGGGTCTCTGGGGAGTTTAATCCATGACTTTGCACCGTTGTGGCCAATTCTTTCACCAACTTCGTATCTAACGGTTGCCACTCATATCCCCCGCCTGCGGCTGCTCGGATAGGAAATGCTTGAATCGGAGGGGCCTGGAATCGCACTCCTTCCAAGACACAATTTTTTGCAATCATCCGCCAATCCGTCCCGTTTGCCTTCTCTTTCGGCTTTTCCCCTGGCATTAGACTTTCTGCATTCGCCACCACCCCTCTCAATCGGCTGATCAATGTCTCGAGTTCCCTTGAAACCTCGTTAGTCTGGAGTCCCACTCCCTTTTTTAAAGATTCGCCCCTCTTTGGTAATGATCTTGGAAGTGGGGGCGGATGAGCAACAGTCGAGGATTCCTCGTTGCCCCTTTCATCCTCACTGCTATCAGAGCTCATGGGATAATCGTGTACAGGCTCCCTCCACTGTGAGGGAATACCAGTTTGCTTTCCCACTGCCCAAGGGCTAGGGGGTCCCTCTGGTGGCTCAGGTATCACTGGCAGTGCCGGGGGAGCCCTACCACCCCCCTTAGATGTCGTCAGCCGTGACACCGGTTCTCCTTGTTCCTCAGATCTTTTCCTGCGCTCTCCTGCGCTCTGCTCTCTGTGTGTCCAGCACCCGTCGATCACTGGGATGCAATGGGGTGTCCTCAGAAGGTGATGGTGTCTTGCGCTCCTTTTCTCCTTCCCGCCATCTTCCTTCACGTAGTTCGCAATACCGCTGGGATCCCACATTGGCCCCCGGGACCCAATCCAGCAACCTATCAGTCATCTCCCTTTCCACACATTGTTGCAACTTGCCCCAGGGGTATTGAGTAGGTGGCGGATCCGCTGGTGCAGAAGGTGCCGAAGGTTCCGTGGGTGGCTGCTCTAGACTCCCCACTCATAACGGGAACACCTTTCCCGACTCCTTTGTTCCCGCTGCGCCATAGCCTCCCTGCGCCTCCCCTTCCTCCATTGGCTCAGTCCCCAGTAACGACGGCCCCGTCTGTGCCCCACAGGCCACCCCTTCAACTCGAGTTCACACTGGAGTTCCAGCCTGTCCAGTACAGCAGTACAGAAAAACAGCAGAGATGCCCTGGCCATCTGCCAGCCCAGGCACATAGCCGTTGCTGTTATCAAAACGTTCCCAGGCACAGCGGAGTAAGTTGATAAGCAGTTCAGCAGTACAGCAAGCAGCGAAAGCAAAAAGCAGCCACTAACGAGCATTAGACTCTAATATACAGTAAGGCAAGCAAGCCCCGTGGCAAGCACAGAAACCTGCCGATTAATAGCTAAACAGCAATACCTGCTATAACTTCGATCTAGCACATTCCAATTAAATCTGTCATTATCTCGAACCCTTTGTACCCTATATTGGGCGCCAAAAAAACTGTCGTGGTTTAACCCCAGCTAGCAACTAAGCACCACACAGCCGCTTGCTCACTCCCCCCCGGTGGGATGGGGGAGAGAATCGGAAGAGTAAAAGTGAGAAAACTCATGGGTTGAGATAAAGACAGTTTAATGGGTAAAGCAGAAGCCGCGCGCGCAAGCAAAGCAAAGCAAGGAATTCATTCACTACTTCCCATCGGCAAGCAGGTGTTCAGCCATCCTCAGGAAAGCAGGGCTCCATCACGCGTAACGGTTACTTGGGAAGACAAACGCCATCACTCCAAACGTCCCCCCCTTCCTTTTTCTTCCCCCAGCTTTATATGCTGAGCATGACATCATATGGTATGGCATAGCCCTTTGGCCAGTCTGGGTCAGCCCCCCCTGGCTGTGCTCCCTCCCAGCTGTGTCCCCTCCGAGACTAAACCCGTTGGCTTTTCGTTCCTAGGAACTTCATGCCCCATCAGCGCGCTACGTGCGGCAAGCCAGCACCGCTTTGCCGCAAACCCCTTCTTGAGCACCCTTTCTACTGTTCCCCAGGCGCGAAGCCGGTCACTGGCTCCTCCAACATTGCTTATGATCACTTCTGTCAGCTCGTTGCATATTTTCCCCCAATTTGGGGTGTCCAAAAACTTCTGTGGGAGCGCCGAGCACTCCCCGGCGTAGCATCCATTGGATGCGGTTGCCCGTGGGCCTTTTCCTTATCGCCCCATCCTCGCCCACCTCCGTCGCTACCGACTTTAGTACCTTTACGAGTTCTGCGAGCTCCATCGCTGCTACCTGCAGCCGATCACGTCGGGGTCACCACTATGTAGCGTTCGTTACATATCAAGGTTATACCGACAGATCTCCAGCCGACCCGGGCTGGGGAAGGAACAGTCAGCACACGCAGTGTGGGTGTTCAACTCCCCCGTTTATTGCGCAGTAGTTTACCTTTATACTCCCAGCAGTAGGCGTGTCATGTTATAAGGGGCGGGGACAAAGGAGGGTCGACCTTTCACTCTTTCCGTACAGCGCGTGATCTTCTGGTCACCAGCCCTTATCTTACTACAGTTATAAAATTTCTTTATGTATGTGCTTATACTTAGATTTACCATTCTGTTTATCACTTCATTTATCCACATTTCTCTTCTGTGAGTTTGTGTTGTTATAAGGAAGCATTATATTAGCACAGTGTAGAGAGCAGCGCATTTACCCAGCACCTTCATACTTAGTACTATCTTAATTCCGCATCAAGCAGAGTCCCGGAATTTTAATTAATAGTCAGTATAATTCTAGCAAGTTAAAAAAAAAGCATAACTGAAAGTCCATGAATCCTTATGTATATCAAACATGCCTATAGCCTAAAGTAAGCAGTCATCTATCTGTTCAAGTGATCAAATGGAACAAAAGACAGCTAGCCATAACACATTCACTCTTATTTACTAGCTCCTCTTCCTGTTCCCAGCTATATACACAAATGGATCTCAAACTTTACCAGTGATTCATTTTACCGGTGTCAGAAGAGCCACACACTAATGCTCCTGCAAGGCTCTCAGGGATGCAGCTGATGTCAGTGCCCTGCCTGCACCGACCTCCACCGCCACGTGGATGTCTATGTCCTCTTGAAGCTGCTTCTGCGTCATTGGCACTCATGGGTCCCTGTGCATCAACCTTATGCCTGTTAGCAAGCAGAGACTCCTGGATCAGACATCACAGAGAGTTTCCACCTTTATGAGAATTGCTAATCAATGCAAGGTCTTGGAGAATCTGTGTGTGGATAGTGAGATACGTTTAAGCATTGGTGGGACAAGCGTGCTCCTAGAAATGAGTAAGGTGGCCCCCAGACTAGTTTGAAGTGGTTAGAAAGATGAGGTCTGAAGTAATGATCCAGCTAAACTCTTTGAAAGCCGTAGTTTCAGGAGATGCCCAGGGTCCCTGTAATTTCTGAGGGTTTCTTGTGCCTGTGGATGAGTTCTTAGATAGATGATGTTCCAGCTGCTCTTTTTTGACGCCAGTTAGAGGCTGAGAGTGCCTTGTACAACAATCAGGGAATTCTGTTTCAGAGGAAATGATTGAAAATCGTTTCAGAAGTGATTTCTGTAGATAAATCACGGTAGGGGAGGAAGAAACAGCTAACATGTTTTGTGATCTATAGAAAAAATATGGAAAAGAATCTGGACAGGACCACAGAAGGCCATCCAACCACAGGATGAAGAAACCGTACTATTTTGACAGGTTGTCTTGAGGCCCTTGGGAAGCTTTTTGAGCTGCTTGGAGTACATGTTCTACCAAGAGTTTTGAACTAAACATCTGCAGCTTGCTAGCAAAGGGGGATGGGTGTCCATGACTTGCCCATCTCCAGCACCATGTTTTGGAGCTGAGTGGCTTGAGTTAGACACCATTTCCATTTCATGTCATCTGGGCACTTAAGAAAGCTATGTTCCCAAAGCACACAAATTACCAGACCAGATCAGGTCACCTAGCAAAAATAATAAGAGAACAATTATGGGAAAATCTCTCCATTGGACATCAGGTACTGGGCTGGGTCATGCCTTGAAATGGTGAGGGAGTTATACTGAAAGGTGGTTGATGAATGTGAGAGGGAAAAATCTTGTTTTGGATTAGCCAAAAAAAAAAAAATCTTTCCAGCAAAAGGAAAAAATTTTAATAGGATGAGTTGTCAGCCTTCTGCAAATTAAAATGAAAGGACATTCCTTAAGGGAAAATTGTTTCAAAATAAAACAAAAAATGTTGTATTTAGAAAGTCTGAACCATTGTAACTTTCCCCAGCTTGCTTTGTTTGCTTTAGCTTAACGCAGTCTGGATTTGTAGAGCACATGCTCCACCACCTACCTAGGCTGTCTGTCCTTTCTCTCCCCTTTTTCCTTGTTGGTTCAGTCCATCTGCATATGGTTTCCAAGGGTCCTGTTTCTTCTTCATGCAGTTGGCACTCTGGACATGATTTGTGGAGGATGTCCTAGAGAGAATGACTCCAAAGACATTGGACGAAATAGAGCCTTTTCCCCAGCTCAGGAACTTCACAATGCATCCTACATATGCTGCCAGCAGCTGAATGCACCCTAGGTAAACCTCATACAGACCGAAGGTAAAAAGTTGTATTAGGTCATTTACCTTGTTCACAGACTGACCATGTTATTTAAATCCAACATGTGTCACGTGTCCTTCTTTTCTGATCAAGTCCTTCAGTCCTGCAACAAGGTCAGCATTCTTTATCTGCCACAGTCACTTTTACAGAGGCAAGGAGGCTTTGACAGTCCAGGCGATTCTCACTGGTTTTGGTGGTTCCTCATTACTGCAAGATGGATGTATCTCCCAGTCTTGAATGCATTTAGTCCCACAGCATTCATCTGGGTCAAAGCAGTGACCCCACTTTATGGGCTGGGAACTGAACCCCGGAGAGAATAAAAGGTGGAGCAACCTGGGCAAACATGTATGTCCCCACATTTCTGGCAGGCTTCCCCAGCTCGCACTGTCATGACCACAGGTAAACTTTCACATGAGCCCCATATCATGCTGAGGTCCTGCTCACACAGTTCAGCAGCCCGAGACTGGCATGGGACCAGAGCAGCAGTGCTCATTGCTTGTTACAGAGGAAGAGATGATGGGGAGGGTAAGAAAAAAGAAAGACTTCTTTTTTGTTGGTGACAATATCTGACTGCTTTTTCGGTGAAGTATTAACCAAGAAACTTCTGCTCTGATACACCTTTCCATTCGTTTTTTCAGCTGCCATTATTTACTTGAAGAACATAGTTGTAGATGGGCAGTGAGTTTTCAGTGCTGACTTGTAGCTGGCATAGCAACAAAACATACACACTTGTATGTTCACGCGGTGGGTGGAGGACATAACACTGACTACTGCTGGGTTGCCTCATCCCTCCTATTCTAACACCTTGATTTTTCACCACAGCTAGCTTTGCTCTTTGTAAATATTGAAATTTTCCATGTTGGAGAGCTGCTTCCGTGTGGTTATTGTTGTTATTTAACAACATTAATATCCAAGGAACATTGTAACATTTATTCCATGAGGAAAACTATGCTTTGTAGCAGAACACCAAGTCTGGCAGAGCAGCAGTTTTCATGGCAAGGCCGTGTCTTTTGCTAATCCCAGGAAAACCTGCCCAATTTGGTCAGTTTATAAGTCTTTGCAAAATTACACTTCACAAATGTGCTGTTGAAATGCCTTTAGACTTCTTGGCAGCTGACTGCTCCTATGGTTTCTCCGGGTTACTCAGGCATTTGAACAGCCAGTCCTTGGGACTCCACTACCTTCACTTCTGGCCTTCCCTTGCTAACTTTTTCAAGAAATCACTTTTGTACTCTCAACAATTTCTTTAATCTTCTGATTTTTGTGTGTATGTAATCGAGTACAGGCATGCTGTCTCACAGCAACAGTCTGAACTGATTTAATATGATTAGAGGACCTTGGCAGTAGATGCTAGAGGAGTATGAAGTGTTTATACTGCGTCTATTTGCTTGTAATGCACCTTTGCCAATTCAATTTATGCGTATGGATCAACTTTTTAATACCTTCCAGGAATAATTATTGTCATCATTTTATGTTTCAGTGTGTGTATTCAAGTAAAACATGTTGCAATTGGATTGAAAAGGTTGAGTCCTGTTTTGAAAAGTCTCATTTAAAGGTAACGGGTTTTGGCACTTTCAGAATAAAAATCATTTTAAAAGTTGTGATGTAGCAGTCTCACAAATACATTTTTGCAAAATATGAAGACACATATTCCTCCGTGTTCTTACAGAATTTAGCTTAATGAAGTGTGATTTCATTTAGTAGCTTTCAATGATACATACATATATATATGTATACATGCATATGCATATATAAGAAAACATAAAGTCCACAACTCTGTATGTTCCAAATTATTTTTTGTGATCTTACCTACGGCTATTTGAAATTTGTAATTGTTGCTTCTTGACTTCATTTGACTTCAGTTGCAAGAAACTGCTGGAGTTGTATGCTAAGATGCATGCATTAAAACTGTGTAGGCAGGTATGAGCAATACACTGCAATCCCATACCATTCCTCCAGTTGCAAGAAGTGCAGTCCCATGCTTTCTCAGTATTTTAATTACTGAATGCCCAAATATTAAATAATCACCCCTTAATAAATGAACGACAACAATTTCTGTAATAACTACTTTCTTGATGGTCAAGGAGTGCTGCCAAAATCAATAAACTCATTGCAGTAAAATTTGTCAGCGCTGCTATGAACCATAGAAACATATTATCAGTTATTTTCTATAGATGCATTTGCTTTTTTATTTTTAAACTGTCAGCTGAAAATTGACCTTTCAGTTGGCCATGAAATTAATGTTCATTTTCGCAGACAGCCACCTGTCTGAGATTGCAGACACCCCCAAGACCCCGCAAGCCTAGATATGCTAGCAGGAAGGAGTCCTCTTTGCACAACAGTCATCCCCAAGTCAGTGTAACTCCCGTAGCTTCGGTTTGTGTCCATATACCCAGCTTCTCCAAGGTGAGTGCACATCTGGAGTGAGCATTAGTGCAAATCAAGCCTTGACTGTCTTCTATCAGGTTCACAGCAGATACTGCCAGAAAACACTATGGCTGCTGTGTTACACCTTCTGTCTTGTTCACCTGCCACCTTTGCAGCCTGTGAAGACTCACCTCCCTAGACTTTAAGGTTTGGGGTTCTTCTGCAGTGTCCAAACTCCAGCGAGCGCTGACATTGGGCCAATGCTCCCCATCCTTCCCGCCCTCCGGCGTGGTCCCTGGCGCCTTGGCAAAGGAAGTGCCAACATCCAACTTCACATTCCTACCACGCACGAAAGTGGGAGTGCAAAGACACTGGATGATTTGGCCAAATGCTATCCTACATGTTGCACTGCAGCAGTGACATCATTCTGCTGTAGAGTTGTACGGGGATGCTCCTTTAGACTGTAAGGTTTCAACCAAAAACATCTCTTACTCTACATGCCTCTTGGACCTGGTGCAACCGAGACCTCACCTTACCAGAGGATTGTGGAGGTGCTACCACAGCTTACTGATAATACTGATAATTTGTCAGGACTATCTAATAGACACACCTATTTTTCCACTGCTGTGCATGACTACGTAAGACTTCAGATGACAGTGAATCTGTTGCTGTACGTAGGCAGTCTTCTAAGCAAAGTCTTCTAAGAGCTACCCATAGTTTAATTCACAGTGACTACAGATATAATAGTTTACTGTGCTTCTTGTCTAGTCACACCAGTTTATAATGTTCCTCATGTCAACCTTAACAGGACTGAGTGTTTCACTTGGTATCATTTGTGAGGGAGAGACCTTTTGAATAGAAGCCACCAATAACATCTCTGAGTGCAATAAATGAGAACAATTGAATTCATTTGATTTTTCACTAATCAGCACTCAGTAACAGACTGTGTTATTCGGACCCCAGCTGAGCAATCGATAAAGAAGTTTTATTCCAGTGGAATTTGAGTTTTTCTAGATCAACTGGACTGATTTTCAAACTGCTCTTCAAGAGCATAAGTCGCAACTGGGGATATTTTTTCCAGAAAAAAAGGGAATCAGAATAACTTTTCCAATTACTGCAAGAACAGCTACTATTAAAGATTTTGCTTTGGAGTGGGAAATAGCTTGTGGTTTTGTACAGCAGACATTTTTTGTGGCACACGGTCAACACCACGTCCTCTTCTAAGAAGCCGGCTGATTTTAGTCCTTGGCGTTCGCAGTGCAGTGACAGCCCCTGGAGGAAGAGTGGCTGCGGCCACCCTCTGGTTCCCCTGCTGCTTCAGCACGCCTCTAAAAATGAATCCTCACATATTTGTTTTTCAGAGAACAGCAACGGGCTTGTTTCACAACAGCTTTTGCTATATTTTACTTATGTTTCTTTCTCTCACTCCCTTCAAGGAAGAAAACACATGAATTGAGCGTTTGTTCAGAGTGGCAGCCTACAGGGCTTAACCCTCACTGCCCCAGAGACACGCACTGTCGCAGCCTTCCTGACACAACGCCTGTCGGGGACAGGGCACGCTTTGTCACCCGCGTAGTCATGAAAAACATGGAATCCCACCTATATGTGACAACATATGCCTTTGTTATTTTCCAGTCTTAAAATCATACTTTATCACATCCAAATCTTAAAATTGAGGTGCCTGTGTCCTGCTTGGAACTGAAAACTATTAAATACAGCCTATGTTACTAGTGGTTTGCTTATGCCTTACTGCTTAGAGCATTGTAACGGTGCTGGCTGCTGACAAACAACTGCTGTTATTGTCAACAGTAACCCTGTCACACATAGCAACGTGAGAGAACTTCAGTGTTTCATATACACAAAATTCAACTTTTCCACCTGAGGTATTTAGATCTCTGAGTTTTGTCCAAACTGATACTGCCCATGTATTTTTTCAGGAACATTGAACGAAGCAAATATCGATAGATATCTAATTACTTAATTACTGTCTTGAATGTTGTTAAGCACCAACAGAAGAATGACGGAGCATACAAGCATCCTCATCCATTTAATAGCCGGGTCACTGCTCATCATTCTTAATGGATGCCAGCCAGCCCAGGTTTGTGGCAATGTACAACATGGTGTAGGACCATCTTAAATTATTATTGGTGCAACTTAGAGAGAAAAAAAAAAACACCAGAAATAACAAATTCACACTTAAGAAAATGAGCTGATGAACCACAGAAAGAAACAAACCAGAAAACTATCTATGAACATTAGCGTCAGAAACTTTGCAGTAGACTGTTTTCAATAGATCTTGCCACAGAGATATATTAGACAACAGTTTGTTCAGATATATTAGACAACAGTTTGTTCATTGGATACTGACACTGTTATTTTTTAAAATGATTGAAACATTTCATAGAAAATGCATCTAATTTGGAATTATAAAAATAAACTTACAAGAATACGATTTTTTAAAGTACCATACTTTTATTCTGTGTTTTCTTTGGTCTTTCATTATTTTACTCCAAATGGCATGGAATCTACAATAAACTTGTTCAGGTTTTCACACTGTGTGAAGAACCGAAGTGATCAAATATCGAACCCTGCACTTCAGTCACTGTCTGGTGATTTTTAACCCCAATCCACCTCATTGTTTATGTTCCCTACTTTGACCTACTGATAATACCAAGCCTAGCACTGGCTGAGGTTAGATGTTAACAAGGTTATCTGGAGCATCACCCAGAGCTGGCAGGCTCTGCTGCTGCCGGGGTGAATGATGGAGTGGATGATACCAGCTAACTCTGAGGAGTCAAACATCTCACCCACATGTACCAGCCCGTTTCTGGCTGAGGCTGGAGAGCTCTTGGGCACACTTGAGAAAACCTGGTAGGAGATCCCCTATCAGTTGCCATGCTTTTGTGAGGGCTTAAATTGTATTATTTGTTATGCAAGAACAAATTCCATGAGTCTGGGGAAAAACCTGAAACTGTGGATGACCTGCAAGCCTAATTGACAGCCTGTTGAAGGATTTCTGTGAGTTCAGGTTTGAAGCTGAGCTGCAGTATCAGGACACACTGCAGAAAACGAGTGTATATAAAACGTGTAAAATGAAGAGTGCAGCTGTTGACAGCCAGACACTGAAACAATTTGTTTAAAAATAAAACAACTCAAGAAAACATACTAGCAACTTCAGTGCCTTAACAGAAGCAGATGCAAAATGTTATAAAGTGGTAATTAGAGTGAACTCTCTGAACGCATAGTGATGTTGTGCAAGACAGATCAGTTTAGAAATGTACAGCTTGTGATGAAATATTTGCTTGCTCCAAGCCATAAGAATACAGAACATTGAGTTTTCTGTTCTGAGGGTGTGGGGACGTTTGGTGGAGATGAGGTCCTGCTGGCCAGAGGGCACTCTGTGCTCCAGCAGGCACCACCTTCTGATAGCATTTCCTTTCCTCCCACATGGGAGGACAGAATCTGGAAAGATGAGTTAATGACCCAAACTAAACAGATCTCCCACAGTGCCAAATTTCAGGCTTGCACTATTTGGTGGTACTGCCAGAGACCATGACAATGACGATGCTAACACCAAATGGGTGGCATGCATTTGATTTCTAAAGCCTGATGAAGAAGAGCAGTGTGTATATGCATGTGTGCCTGTATGCACTGGAGTCTGACTTTGAAAGGAAGCTGTTTACATGGGAGAGCTGGATCTCGAGCTTTTTTTTTTTGCATAAGAGCTCTCTGGCAGTTTGCCTGATTTCAGAGCAAGGCTATTTTGCAATTTTTGTTGTCTGGTTTGTCGTCGTCTTCTTTTTCAGTGACAGACACTGCAGCAGGACAACCCCTTGGTGTATTCTCTTCTGCTTCCAGGATGCAAACCCATGGCTGCAGAGAGCCTGGGGAGGAGCAGGAGACTTGCACAGAAGGAGGACCGTGGGGGTGATTTCTGTCTGTTGATATGTGTACCAGGGGTATGGACCATACAACAGTGTATGGGAACGACCAGCCCTCCTCAGCTATTTCATTAAAATAGCTTTCCTGCAGGCAGTGAGAACAGCACCATGGCCCAGCAGAAAGCACTTGGGGTACGTTTCCTATGAGAGGGATCTGGCTAGGGGCTAAGGTACAACTGACCCTTGCAGCTAGGGGCTTTCCTTTTAAATGTGCCTAAAGCAAGGCAGAGGGTTGTTTGATAGTGGCTCAGTCTTTTTTGTTTATTTTCCAGAATAAAGTCTGGCCAAGAGAATGGAGCCGTTGCATTCGCTGTCCCTGGCAGGCAGGAGAGGCAAGGTCCATCTGCCACGTGGCTTCACACCCTCGCAGGTGGGCAGCCTTGGTTTCACCTGGACAGCCTTGCTTGCACCACTGACTTTTCTCCAGAAACCTGTTGCTCCCACCAGACTGCTATGGATGGGGATGGCAGCAAACAGAGCTCCTGCTTCACTGTGAAAGAGAGCAATGGATCAGGCTCAGCCTGTGACTGAGAAAATCAGCTGGAGTGACGGGGCTGCGTTGTGAGAGCTGCTCCACGGTTACAAATGCACATTTCTTCTCCCACAATTGTCTGGGAAAGATGAAGGAGCAAAGGGAGGACATTGGGTTGAAAATATGCTTTTGACGATCCCAAGATCTAAGCAGAAACTTTCTGTTTCCAAAACCAGGCTAGGTAAATGTCACAGTCCCCTTACTCATCTTAGGTATTCATTCATCCCTTCTAGGTTTTAAAGGAAATAAGTTCCCCCCTGTGTTTTGTCTTATCCCCTTATCTCAAGATTTATCCTAAGTTCTCGTGTACTCTCAGGTTCATTCACACAGAAATGTAAAATCTTAACACTGTATCAGTAAATGCATTTTTCACTAATGAAACTGCAAATCGAAACTGCTCAGATTTCATTTGGATAAAATAAAAGTTTGCGTTAATATGTACTCATGTTCACACCATATGTGTGCATATCTCTACACAACTTTGCTTAAAGCTGTTCAGGAAAAGGAGTGCCTACCATTGGATAAACAATTTTAGAATTAACCTAGTAAAATTAATATTTGTGGTGGTCAGGAAATAGAGAAATTAAAACCATGGTAAAACCATGGTGAGTGGGAGGGAGGAAGGGAGAGAAGTAAGAAAGTGTCTGATTGAGGGATGAGAGAGGAGCTAAAAGAAAAGGAACAGTGCTGTGCTGAGATGCTAAAATCCAAAACACGCCCCTCGAAGATACCCTAGGTGCACTACAGTTTAGACTTTTTGAAACACGAAGATCATCTCTTGTTTATTTTTAAAGGACATTGCGACTAGAAGCCCCAGTACTAAAGTGTGTCTGGTATGGCCATCAAGCATGAACTACTGAGTTTTCAATACCCTTTGGAGATACCAACTATCTGATGGACTACTGTCACTGTTGCTAAGCAGCTGAAAAAAATGGTAAGTGAAGTGGCCAGAGCATCATTTCAATAGCACACAGAAGAATTTAGATCAGCAGTATCACTTGTGGGAGCCTTGCCCACATTAAGAAACCCAAAGCAAACATAGCCATTAGCTCAATAAATGTATAGTGAACTGGGAATCCTCATTAATTCATTCAGTAAGGGGGCACTCTCTAATTTGTTTGCCAGGAAGATTAGTAAACAAGATCCAGCTGAGTGTGACCTAAGCCACAGGACTTGTTCTCACTCAACTTTGCAAGATAAGAGCAATTAATAACACAAACAACAGATATCCTCCTAAAAGGAATTGAGTATTTGAAAATACTATTTAAAAAAAAAATAAATGAAAAGACCTGCTCTGCTGAAGATAGGACATTGTGTTGTTTCTGTGTTTTGAGCACACACACACCCCCCCTCTGCTATTATTAGGGCTCAGTTTGTAGCAGGAGCAGAAAACCAGACGTTAATCCCCAGTCTCAATAAACGGGAGTCTTTCTGTGTGCTGTCATCTGCTCGACCAGCCTGTGCGTTGTGAACTCAAGGCCCAATGTGGGGGAACAAAAACAATTTTATTGACAGATGGAATTGCTGCTATTTAAGGACAGATGTTTGCATATGGCATTTATTAAGGTCTGCATGTTGTTAAATGCTTGTTTACAAAAATGGGAAAAAAGAAGATCAAATGATCGATTTCTTCAGATAAAAGGTATTTTATCCAGTCAGGATTAAAAAATTTCACATGCTTATGTATGCTACTATGAAACTAAAGTAACTTCAGAATTTATTCAAATAAAATTTGTTTAGAATTAATTCATAATTAATTTAATAAATTGCAGTATTTTTGTAATATGTTCAAATGCTGTTTGAAAAAAAAAGTTTTGTTTTTTTTAGTATGCGTTTAAATATCCTTCCCTTTCCTTCTGATAACAACGATGATGTAGTAAAAGTTGTGTAAAGAAGACACATTTGTAACCTATACAAGAAAGAAACAAGGTACAGAGGAACTTCACAATAAGGACAAAGAGGTTTACTGGAACCAATAGGAGAAGAAAGAAAATTAAATGTATGTAAGAAATGCATGTTAGAAAACTAAGCATGATTAGATGCCAGGTATATTAAAGGCATTTGAGATTTATATAGACCTTGCACTCCTTCATAGTCAATTGAATCCCAGCCTCTGCTCCAGGGTATAATTAAGGATTTCTGAACAATGAACCGATCTGAACAACAGTAGAGACTGAGGGGTACAGTTCAAAGACTGAAGAAGTCTGAAGTCTTGAAGGAGTCTGGTATGTTAGAAGGAGATTCGTTTTCCAGAGTCTAAATTTTGACATTTAGATTGTTTTGCTTAACTTATCTTAGGTGCTTGCCTTTATAGTTTCTGCACCTCCTGGGAAACAGGTGGTGTTTTGTCTTCATATTATAATATGTCCACTTGAGAAACAGTCACCTGATGGCAAAGCCAATTTGTACAAAACAGCCACAATGGCATATTAATGAATGTGTTTGATGTACCTCGGTCCTCAGAGTCCAGCTCACATTCAGGTAGCTGTTGTCTCCGAGAACCTTTGAAGGAGACCAGATGTAAATACTAAGATCCAAGGCATAAAAGCAGAAAACTTTTTTTTCTATTCCATTTAGGCTTTAAAAAACTTGATTTCTGATTTCCTGAAAACTGGGGAGGTGGGGTGGGTTGAAAATCTAAAATTTGCTGCTGTAAATTTCAATTTTACAGAGCCAGCCTTTTTCTTCAAAGAAGGTTCCACACTGGTGGTATCAGTGATGGCCATCTCAACACATTTTAATGTGTAAAAATACATTAAAATACATTTAAAATAAAATTAAATTACATTAAAATAATATTAAAATACATTTTAATAGTGGCAAATGAGAACTTGAGTAATGCACACAAGATAGCACGTCTAATTGGTACTGTTCATGCAGACGGCGTCCTGACAAAGTGTTTGACCTTTAACAGTTTCACCTGAGTCAGCTTTCTGTGGCAAACCCAGACAAACTGAGTCTTTCTAACCCACTGGCAGTTTTGAGAAGGCAGAGGGGTTTTAGTGTTGCTCCTTCCTGAATAATGTTCATGGATTTGAGTTGTCTTGTAATGTAAAGTACAAAACTCAACTGGTGGAGCTTAATTTCACTCTGAACAGTTAACTCCCTCTGAGAGAAAAAGATTGACTGGAGCTGTAATTCTGTTTTAAGCAACAGAGTATTTGATAATGAATCATAATGAAACTAGAAAAGGATAATATTAAATTACCTTGACCTTGCTCTGGCTGCCACCTGGCTATAGTAGATGACTGGAGAATTGTTGTTTGCCTGGCTTTGGGGTTGAGGTGTGTTATACAAAAAGAAATGAAGATGATTTGAAGAATGAAAAGTGAAATCTGAAATCCATGGGAGGACCACTGGTTTTCTTTCTCTTTCTGCCTTGCTTTTTGGTGCCTCAAGTATTTTTATTTTTTTCAGAAGGGTTTCAAAGGGAATTTTAATCATTTTAAGCTATTTTTTGAACGCCCAAGCTATACTCGGTGCCAGGGAAGTGACACAATGCTATGACCTTTGTGGCACAATCCCAGCTCTGGCTCTATGGGTGGCAACAGAAAAGGAATCCTCAGGTTCAGGAGCAGACAAGGCTTCCTCTTCACTGGGGTTTGGCCATGGTGTGTAGGCAGCCTTTAATTTTCGCTGCCAACCAACTGTTCCTGAGTCACATTTTCTCACCTAAGGATTTGAATGTACCACATTTCTGTTGCTGGGGCTGAGTAGACTCATGAGATGGTGTTTAGGTATCAACAGAGGTCTTTCCCGGTCATCATGTCAATAGATTTTCTACCTGTGATTTTGTGAGTGGGCATTGGTTTTGAAGGTTCTAAATGATCTGGCAGTTGTCTACATTAGAGGTTAACACTTTGTGTACCAGCTTGCAAAAGTCAGTTAGAGCTCTTTCAATTCACAGGGGCCCATGAGGGTCTGTGGACCTGGGAAGATTCTTCCCATGGACTGAAGTAGGCTGAAAGCATTGGGTTTTGTAGCCATCGCCAGCAGTATTTGAGGAGACAGGGGTAATATCTGAGCTGCTGGGTGTGTGACCTGACTGGAAGGCAGTGGGTGCCTACAGCTGTGGGTAGGCACTGACTTCTGCAGTTTTGAGGCCAAAGACAGGACACAAATGGCAATGAATGAAGGGATGTAATGGTAATTAAGCTTCCTACTGTCCCCAAAACAGTTTTAAAACCAGAACCAGTGCTTAGTACTCAGCTGTGAAGCAATCTTTCCTTCATTTTCAAGCCATCAAATGCCTGCAGATGGGCAGACTGGCATTCCACCTACAGGAGATGCACCGCTCTGCAGAAAGTAACGCAACCCTGTGAAGCCAGGGGAAAGGGCATGGTCAAGAAGTTCGTTCTGTGAGTCCCTGATTTGGGGAAAAACCTCAGCTGCATTTCCTGCCGTGAGCACTCTGCGGCCCCAAGGGATATTCCCTGCCTTTTACTACGGTTTGGCTTTCTGGATGAGTACCTGGCCAGACCTGCAGTCTCAGCCATGCCCTCAGGCTCAGTTCCTCCTCAGGTTTCTAACTCAAACCCCAAACAAACTCTCAGATTCATCCTTCCTTAAATACTCCTGTCCCCCTTTCCATGTGACATCTGTGAGTTACCCCCACAAAGACCTGGTCCTTTTCCAGGGAAAAGCTATCATCCTGTCCTCCATATTGATGTAGTAGCCAGCTCTTAACATGCCTCTCAACAGCATTTCCTTCAAACACTTTTCACTTGCACAGAAAATCCTCCTATCACACTGGAATAGCTGATTTCTGAGGAAAAATATATTACAGTTACTATTTGCTATATGATTGTGTTAGAAGCCTCACTGGGTAGCGTTTTGTGCAAGAAACCCCTTGGACAGCCTCATCCCAAGATTTAATGCAGAAATAGGAAAGCTTGGTCCAAGCAGAGAGACCAGACACTGATGTACGAAAGAACGACGTGACTGCCAGCAACCGTTCTGCAACCATCTTCTGGTTCAGATTAGCCATCGCTTCCTACTAACAGAACACCCTACCATTACCAATACAAAACAACTGGAGCATTTCCTACGAACCTTATCTAGGCCTGCAGGAACCAAAAGCCATTATTTCCCATGAGTGTTATAAATCCCATGCAGTGAAAATAGCTACATTTATCACACTCATCTCCCTATGTGTAGGGACACAGTGAGTATATTTGTGGGGTGGGTAAAAAAGTAATCAGTTTAAGCATATGGGGGTTTCCAGGTGGCTAGACAATAGCTTCTCTACTTGGCAGGCACCAAGTCCTTTCCCAGTCAATAAACTGCGGCCGGCTGTGCCAGCTATGGCCAGTAGGTATTCCCCAGTACTGGTAAAAGTCCACCTCCTTCATTTCCTCCTGCACCTCAATGGACAGAAGTCACTGTTTCCCTTTATCATGCAATAATTGAATCAAAATATAAGAGTAAATTTATAATAGTGCTCTGGGGTCCTTTCTCTTTGGGACTTGACCACACGAAGACAGTGTGCTCTAATGTTGTGGCACCCCTCATGTGAAAGCTTGCCAGAGAGCAGAGGAAGATGCACAATGAACAGCAAGATATTACATTCAGTTCTCCAGCACTTTGTTAGCAAAGAAGTCTTTGAGTATTCGAAAACACAAAATACTCTAAGCAATAGCATTTTGTGAGACTAAAGTATAGTCATCTCCCTCCTCACCCTCAAAAAACCATGAAATGAGATGGCTGGGTTTTGAGTTCCAAGGTTTAACAACAGAGCAGGAAGGAAATGAGCTGTTTGCCTGTATGTGATTTAACTAACAGCATTTGCTCCGTTACAAGCCTGCCGATGCAGGGTGTTTTTGTTAAACTGGGAATCTGAAACGTGCCTTCCATAAAAAGCATAGCGGCAGACTCCCATGTATGTGTGCGATCAGTCATGGGAGGCAGTTCATTTGAAACCTTTAGGGGGTATTCTGCATTGTGGAGGAAATATTCGTACCCAGTAATGGCAAGAGTCCATCTCAGACACTGACACATCTGCACCTCCAGCCCCAAATCAGAAAGCAGCGATTCAGTAAAATGGGGTCCTCGGATAGTTATGCAGAGGTGAAATGTATCTCTCAGTCTTACCAGTGGAATTCATTCAGCCAGGTTTCACTATCCAAACAGACAGGAACACTTCAGGGGTAGGAATATGAGATTCGATAAACCTGCGATGAAAAGCACCTACATCCCAGCAAACCCCAACACCACCTAGCAGGACTGGTGGTTTGGAGGAGCCAGAACAGACTTGGATTTGGTATGCTGATTATTGGAGAGAGAGACTTAAAAGAAGAGTCTTATCACCAACTGGAAGTGTTGTCTAGTAAATATCACCCCTTCCAGTGCATCTTTTACCACCTGCTTTCATCAAAAGCCCTGTGCTTAGCCATGGTTAACGAGATCCACATCCACTCAGTCCACAAAGCTCCTGATGAGCTCACTAGTTTGCTTAAGAAAAGCCTTCTGTTTCTGGTCAAATCCCCCAGCTCTCCACAGAAGAATAAGAAGGTGGAAATAAACCAAATGCAGCAGTTCATTCCGGGGGCCAATTTACTTAGGGGATTTCCTACAGACACGATCTGAAAGTTGAGATGGCAGAACAATCCCCTGTCCATCTCAGTCGGAGCACACACCATTGGGGTGCTTCTCAATCGCCTGGAGAAGTGCCAGGCAGCAGCAGGGCAATTCAAAATAGCCACCACCAACTTCAGTCTGCACGGTGGGAAGGGGGGTGGCTCTGCCAGTGGCCACCCCTCACAAAGCTCACTGCTGGAAGCACTGGCTCTGCAGCCCTGGTGGGATGCTGCCGTGTGCCGTTATTCAGCTCACCGTGAACTTACTCGCTGTTAATGTCATGGTGCAGCGGGGATCTAACTTCAGCAGCTGCAATATCCCTGATTCTCTTGACCTAAACCCAGGGAAGCTCTGCTCTGGAGCAGGGAGTCATCCAGTGGGAACAGGGCGAGGACAGGGTGTCACCAGTGGGACAGAGAGACTTAACATAGAAGAATAGGGTAAGAAGTGCTGATAGTGATGCGATCAGGGAACAAAGAAAACTGCATCCCCAGCATTAGTTATGGGGCTCCCGGGATGTTTTATAGCATCAGTTTCCTACATCCCCAGGGTTTCCCGCTGGCAGAGGCTGCAGGACTCATCACCATGCTTCCCAGTGGCCACCCAGGACACGGCCACCAGCACTCAGGTGTTTCCAATGTTATGACCCCAAACTCAGCCCTGGGCAATGGTAGAAGACAGCATCCCCAAGGAAGAGGCGATCATTCAGAGCAGCCATGGTGCCCTGCACCCTCAGCCCTTTTATGGGCCTGCTGAAGCAATCCTAGTCCTGCAGAGGCCAGGGCCGCTTATGGAGGATGGCTGAGTGTAAGGGCTGGCACCAGGGCAGAGCGCAATGGAGCTGCTTCCAGCTGCTCCATGCACAAGACTGATCCTCAGACAAGCACAGGAGAGCTTGCTCTTCCCTCACCAAGAGCAAAATCTGAGCAACAATTGCCTGCAATAACACCACCACTCCACTCCCCCCCCCAGCTCCAGTTTAACATCCAAAGGTGCCGGAGCTGCCCTCAGCAGGGGAGGGCCGGGCGCACAGCAGGCTGCTGCGCACCTGTGTGGCAACAACTGGTGGAAATCCACTACCATATCCCGGTGTGAATCCAAGGAATGTTTCACACTCACCCTTCAAGGTTTGGGAAGGAGGTTGTGTAATTCCCTTAAAGTGAGATCCCAGCCCAGCCTGCAGTCCGGGAGGGTGCAGACGGCTCAAAATAACTAACAACTTAGCTCTTTCTAGAGGAGCAGGAAACTACTGCTACAAAATTGTTGTTTTGATTTGTGGTATGACTGGACTGCAGTATAGCCTGTGGCATCTACCCGTTCTCTCAGAGGGGTTATGTGAAGGCGGGTCCCTTCACTAGCTGTCCACTGTATTGTCTGCTCCGGCTTCAGCACACGATCAATGGTCAAGGCAGACTGAGAAAGACCAATGAGTCATTTGCTTCTTTGTTATCCAGGAATATTTTTTTTTCCATCTGAATTGGAGCCCTTCTGACTCTTATTGCAAGATAACCAAATGGGACCAGCAGAGAAATTAGGGAACATGATGTAACAGTCCTTTAGGATATGATCTAAAAGCCTTTTCTTGCCACAAAACTCAAAGCAGCCAAACCACAGGACAAAAACAGCTCAGAGCCCATTGTCTACTTTTCTTACACTGACAAGATGCTGATGATCTTCACTCCGTGGAAAAACAACTCCAAAGAATCACCCCTCAAACATGCCTTTTATACTCCATTTTCCCCATTTTCTGTACTCATTTCCCCAAGTATGTCCTAAACAACATCTACTTATGTACTATATTTTACATGGAAGCAATTAGTTCTATAAATTAATCATAATGCACATTTAAATCTACATTGCACATGCATCCAAATCATCATCACATTGTCATGGTTATATTATTTATTATGATTTAACTGCCACCAGTCTGTTTAGAAGGAAAACAACTCTTACAGAGGACCCAGCCATTCCATAAGTTACCATACTTGTAGTTTCACTCCTGTAACTGAAACAGAGCTGCAGTATAGCTGAATGTTAGATATGAGGTTCTTAAATGCAACACAGAGGTCAAAAAAAGTCAAACCTTAAAGTGTTATTTTCAAACAAGATATTGTTACCTCTGACATCATCCTTATCAGGGTGAATGTGTATACTCCAAGATATAGGCTGAGTAAATCTGGTGCTTCTCAAAGATGACAAAGATGGAAGGATTTTTTCGATTATCTACACAGCTGTCCAAAAGTCTGTTTGAAATCCCAGGTCTGGTTGGAAGGAGAAGGTAGACTTGGTTTCCCCAAACAGAGTCTCCAACAACAACTTGAGCTACAAACACGCTGTGGTGGTCTATGATGGATGGACAGCATTGATGAGAATAACTGGCATCTCTGGCAAAGTACCTTCCTAGGGACCAGAAAAAGCCATGGGTAAAAGAAAATCGAAGTAACAAACATCTGCTATTGACACTTTGGTAGCCAACTCCACCCAAGTCCCAGCCAGATCCAAAATAATACGGAAGATGGAACAAAAAAATGGTGTAGCTGTACAACCCGTATCCCAATGCGTGACGAAACACACGCACACTGCACACATTGGAGCATTGCCTTGGTCTCCTCAGTAAATCTGTGTGCCTGACCAAACCAGAGGCAGTGGTGTTTGAAATCAGAAGAGGCACAGATGCTGAGCTAAGACCCTTTTTCCTTGACACAAGCCTTCCCCTCTCTCACTTGTCAAGACAAAGCCTTCCACCTGAAATCAAACTGGCTGGTGGTGGTTTCCTGCATGCCATGAGAAGGCAGTTACGCCAGTGCCCACAGCTACTCGCCGTTCAGCATTGCCTTTGCAAAAATCCCTTAACAGAAAAAGAGGGTATGTGGCTGGGGAAAAAGAAAAACAACCTCTTCCTTTTGTGGTGTTATATCCGATCTCAGCAGACTATGGCCTGACACTGAAATACTGAGCTAGATGGCTGGAATTGATGGCATGGCTGAAGGGGTGGCTTGATCCTTAGCTGGCCTTCAAAAAGAGTTTTCTTCTTTTCTGTTCATATCAGTACAAGGAAGGCCATGATAACTAATGTGTGTCAGGTGGTCTTCCCCAGTCATGCTTTTTCATTCCCTGGCCTCCATCCTAAGGACAATGTCCTAGACCTTCTTCCCTGCAAAACCAGCAGAAGAAACAAAGGAAGTTTGAGCTAGAGCTAAGAGGAATCCCTGTATCATAACAAATGCAAAAAATCCCACTGTGCTTCAGGTATTTTTAAAAGAAACTTCACCAGTATAACAGGAGCTATTTCAGAAATACAAGATTGTCTTGATGAGGGAGAAGAGAACCAAAACAAGAAAACTGAATTTCTGATATATAGCAAATAGCTGCTACTCACACCTCATGCAGGGATAAAGACAATAGATCACAGGCCAAACAGTGCTCTCTCCTAGTGCTCCCTCTGCAGCCCTGAACTCTAATTCTCAATAGCATTAACACTTTAAGTTTTGGTCTCAAACCTCAATTTTTCTGATAAAACACTCTCCAGTAAGCAGACCACATTTTCTACAAATTCAGAATATCTCTTCTCAGAGAACTGAAGTAGTCACTTGTTTAGATGTATTGAAACATTTTCAGTTCCTCTATCACAGGAGTAAAATTCATTTAACCAGTTATATCCATCCCCTCACTGGCCTTGAAATCAAACCTGTCTACTAATTTCTCATGCTCTCTTCAGTCACAGCCAACTTTGACACAAGGAAATGTGTGAAACCACACATTACACCTACAAAACAAAGAGACCACTTCACCAGAGTTTTGACTAAAAGTTTTTGCTGAGTTTGTGGAAAATGCTCATCCTGACTGGAACCACTTTTTTTGCAGGAACATTCAGTTTTGTTGCTGTTTTCACCTTGGAAAACTTCAGACCCAGACTGGCATCTCTGGTTAATACACTTGAGCCCAAGTGACCCTATCCCGTGCTCCTTTTGTGAAATGATGGGGCAGGCACCCAAAACAGGGAGCCTTAGGTTCAGTTCAAGTATAGGATTAAATGTAGGTCTCCCATATCCTGGGGAAACAGTCCACCCACTCCTCTGGCTGTGGTTAATCAAACTCTCAGATTTCATGAAAAAATAAAATTCTGGCCTTCTCCATTTTGAATAACATTGTAGTTGTGAGAAGCCAAACAGTAAAGAAAACATTTCCCCAAATCATGTTGTTCTACCAACAGGGAGGGTATGTACAACTCGAACTTATAATGCCTGGGTTTGTTGGTTTTTTTCCTAAAAAAGGTCATAGAATCTGATCGTTTTAAAATGGCTTCTATAAAGCCAGGCTTACAAAACAAGATTTGTATGTACCCCAAATCTAAACCCCAGGTTTATAAAAGCCATCTTTATAATAAAAATCTTTTAAGTTGCTGGGTTTTCCTAATCAAAACATAAATTTCATATAAACCCCAGGTCTAATTCCACAGGGCCCCAACCTTTTTGTCATCCCACCTCCCATTTTTTGGAGTTGGTTATTTTTCCACCATAAATCAGAGAATCAGAGCAGTCTGCTCCCGAGGAATGTGCCTGAGCCCACGAGGGCTGGGATACGGGGCTGCGCAGAGAGGGAGGTGGTTTGCCTTTTGCCAAGGGGGAACCACCCACACGCTCAGAGGACGGGATGGGCCCCCAGCCATTATCTGAATGGCTCCGCTGCCACAGGGGGAATGAAGTAAAGCGGATACAAACAACTGGAAATGCTGCCAAAGTGTTAGGCTCCAAGTCCTCTGGAGCCTGCGGATGCTGTAATCCTTCATTGTCTGTTGAAATAGGTTCTCGATTTCCCTGTATTTGCTGTCATCGCGGCTGACTTCTACTAGCTGGAAAAAAGTTAACACAACACAGACCAACGTGTTACAGCACTTTCGGTTACACCTCCCTGGTCCCTCCCAAAGGACCTAGCCACCACTCACTGCGGGTGCGATCGTGGCCTGGGAGTTTTCAGAGCCCTCTCTCACTTATTCATGGTCCTTTCCTCACTCTCACTCTGCTCCTAGTGTGCTCTAAACGCCTACTCCGAGAGCTTGTCCGCAATACAAAGGAGCCATTGCTCTCTGTGGAGCACATTTCTTCTGCCCAGAGCGCATCTACAGTCCTAAGCAAGCTAAAGTGAAGCTATGCAAAGACACCGAGGGGTTCAGAATAGGTGTCCAGCTGGAAAAGAGAAGGTGAAATAGTTGTTCTATATGAAATGTATGCTTATCTTTCTTGCGCACTAACTCATCTTTATAGACAGGCCCTGATGTTACTGTAGTGAGTCATCAAAGCAGCTTTATTTATAATCATGCTGCCTGATTTTTCAAAACCACACAAGACCTAAAACTCGTTATAGCAATACTAAATGAGCTGATGGTCCCCCTAATGCGCAGGCTTTGATTTGAAATTCTGGAGTGTGACTGAGTTTTAAAGGAGAAACTGTCCTGTGAATAGGGAGCACTGGGCCTCAACCTCCAGATCAGCAGCTGTCATCTAGGGCAAACCAAAAGCACAATGGATAAACCAACATTTCTGTGCACTGGCCATTTAGATGTACAATGCCATGGTGTGAATGGACAGTCTTGTGTCCCCTGCAAAGCTCTTCTCACAGCCGTCCCTGTCCCTCTTGTAGCTGTACATTTTGGAGCGACACATTTGCAAGATGAAAACTAACAAAACCAGTTCCTGGACTCAGGCATGTATTTTAGATTTGCTCAATACAAGTCATTACAGATGATAACTTTTCCCAAAGTAGTGAGCAGATGTGAGCAGTTATACACCTCGTATCCTATTTCAGGCAGTGCTGAATGGTCCCAGTCTGAAGGAAACATGACGCATGTGAACAGCATCCGATTGCCTGTTTAAACCAAGTTTGACCAAGATGAACAAACTCAAGGGATTTCCACGAGACAGTCTCCTGGTCATGTTTCAGGGACTGCCTCAAAAAACCTTCTGTCTTTATATTCTGTATAAACTCTTCTCTCTTACTAATGCAAGCTACAAGTAGAGAAAGTATGTTATAGTGATGCTCTGCAGCAAGATGCATCACACAATGCTTTCAGCAAAGCGTTACCTTTTCTTTCCTTGCTTGGCTACATGCTTATAAGCATGCCTAATAACAGCATGACCTAGTCCTGTCTAAAGAAAGTACGAACAGCTCTTCAAGCACGATCCCTGCATTACCTCTCCTTACCACCACCAGGCCATATTGGCCTCTTCCGGCAGTAAGCTACGAAAAAAAAATGCAGTGGCACAGAAAGTTCACACAATGCCTGTTGAGACCCTAAGAAATTATTAAAACTATCCTTTTCCTGAATTGCATGGCAATTAGGAAGGGCAATTGGGAGAGGAATCAGAGAAGGAAAAGCTCACCAAAACCACATCAGATTATCAACATCTGCCTTTTGCTCCAACCAGAACATTCATTTTGTTGCCTTTTCTCTTATTTCCCCTGCCTGTTACAAGACTCTGCCCAGCGCTATTCCAACAACACTGCGCAAATTTCCCCTAATTGAGGTCTGCGCTCTTCCAGTCCCACTCTTCCTTCTGCTCCAGACTACAGCATCCACAAATCAGGATGTCAGCCTTATTCCCTGAGCTTTTCAGCTCACTAGCAGGCTGTGTGGCAAACCAAAAGTATGTTTTCCCCTGGCTATATGGCTATGCACGCCTGAGTTGGATCTACTGTTTCACATTGTCACCAGTATCAGCCTTGATCGAAGAATATAAAACACCACCCTAGAAACTCCATTATGGTAGAGTTTTTCTCTCTCTGTCAGATTTATTTGAACACCCCCAACCAGGTAACCTCTCATCAGCAGAAAGTGGGAAACTGCCCTGGCAGTCTCCAGGCCACTGGGATTTCTTCTCGGTGCACCCCCCTTGCAGCATGCCTGTCACAATGACAGCCTGCCAACGCTGTCAAACCCACCGCCCAGCCTACCTGCACGAAGTCTACATCAGCAGATAAATGAGTCATCCTGAAGCAGGAGAGGACTCAATAAACAGGCATTATTTTCCACAGGCAGGAAAATAATGAGCATAACATCCCATACCTTTCCTTGTCCTGTTTCCTACTGCCACTCGTTGCAGCTCTAGGACTTCTGCAGATTTTTATCACAGTCTGAGGATTCAGATTTCTCTGGACCATTTCTTGAAAGAGAAGACAAATGCACCACAAATGAGAATGGAGGTTTTTGCCATCTGGGAGTGCTGCCCAGGAGAGCAAATGTCATTGTGCAACACAGTGGGATTAGCCTCGCTCATGCTTCTCCTGCCCCCAGCCCCTCCTCTGCTCCCTGCCATTTCTGCTTCAGGCATTTTGCTGTCAGTAAGAAGGGATCTGTCCAGATGTTTCATGCTGTAGCCGCTGACTGAAGAGCTGATTATCACCATTACCCAATTTCATGTTTTCTTCCCTTCACATAGATTCTGCACAGAATGCATATACACCATAGAAACTCAAATACAGCTCACAATTAGCTTAAGCTGTGGTGCCCTGACCTTTCTTCTTCCCTATTCCTCTCCCCCAAGGCAACGGCCACAGCAGTTTGGCAGGGGGGAGGTTCTGCTTGGAAAAGCCCTAGCTGTATGGCACATTCACACCCAAGGAAAAGCAGAGTCACCAGCATGTCACGCTCACTGTGCACCATGGTAAACTGTATTCATATAGGAAGTCAGATTACATGCATGCAACAACCACCTGCGCTGTGTATGCACAAGAGGGACAACATATCTGGGATGAATTAGTCACCATCATTCCCTTCAACATACTGCATCCTTATTTCAGCCCTTGATTTCCCAATTGTAGATACATAAAAAAGGTTCCCATATTTACAGCCTTAGCTCAGCATGGTGTAACATCAAGGAGACAGAGACACTACTCTAAAATGTCTCTCTGTTCAGACCAGAGCCACCCCCAGTTTCGATTAGTCTGCAAAAACCGCTTCCATTTTCCCTATTTTATGTTTCCCTTCCTTCGCCTTCCCCTTCTCACTGTGCTAAGAAAAGCTGCTTGTGCTCCATGAAATGTTCCCTCATTGCTCTCTCATCCAAGTAGAAAAGGATTTTCAATGACATTTTGGAAAAGAAGCTGCATGACAGTTAGTTCCCCTGTAAGTGTGGCAAGAGGTAAGCACGCAGATCTTTTACCTTTGAAATCTATCTCATATTTCTGTGAACCAACTTGAAATTCAAAAGTACACTGATGAGTTTGAAACCATGGCTCCACATCTGCAGAAGTTGTAGGGCCAGCACCTTGTTGTGGCTGCTACAAAGGAGAGGAACGTTAGCAATGGGCTTTGGGCCACAGTGGTGTCGCATGCTTTGCAGGGTTGGATTTAGCGCCTATACAAGTCATGGGGAAAAGCCAGTGACTTAAACCAGTCAGGTCATGGACTCATCTCTGAGCTACAGCAGGGTCTCTCTGCTGTCTTTGCCAGTCCCTGCACCACTGCAGATCGGAGGGGCTTTCTCCTGTCCATCTCTTCTGTCTGTGTCCCCCACTGAGGACCACTGGTGGCTGCAGTGCAGCCTGATCACCTGTGCCTGTCGCCTCCCTTCACCGCCCTGGCGTGGTGCCACTCACCTCGCTCCCCGCAGCGCTTCACCCTCCTCTGACTGCCCTGAGGGGAAGGAATAGAGGCTCCCTGGAAGAAGAAGCTGCGAGTCCAGGCTCTGCAGTTATTTCCAAGAGAGCTTGTAGATGGGGATGCCTCCCAGGGGCTTTGATGGGAAAAGCAGGTAGTTTTCAGGGATTTGTTTTTCAGGAGAAGTATGCAGAAAGTGAACCCTTCTCACATACACAGAACTTTCAAATTAAAATGAGTTTTCAACAAATTCCCCAGGCACCTGTAAAAACAGTCTGTTTTCAGGGCCGGATTTCCTGGGAGCATTGAGGAAAATCAGCAAAAATGACAGAAATGTGTGAGGTGATCAAGAAAGCACTGGGAGAATATCTGCGTCACTTTTATTAAGTAAAGCTAGCAGGTGCTAAGTTCAAGGCAAGGAAAAGGGGAGCCTACTTCAAGCAACATTCAGTTCAGCTTGCCACAGGATGTTGTGGATGCTAAAAGTTTCTACAGATTTAAAAAGTGATGGAATAATTACTGAAAGAAGAACATATCCAGGATTATTACAGATACGGATACCAACTCTGATGCAGGAGATCCCCAAGCCAAAAACTGCTGGAGGCAGGGAGAGCATTTTGGGAAAGTATCGCTACATGCTTGCCTTGTATAATTTCCTTTGGGCATCTCTGTCATCCAGCGATGGAGATGGTCTCCAGAGCTAGATGCGCCTCTTGTCCTGGCATGCTCCGGCCTTTCCTACACTATGGGGGAAGGAGCCAGCAGGAAGGGAGTGAGTGGCACAGGGTGCTGGGCACGAAACGGAGATGCTCACCTGCTTCCCATATTCAACCCAATGGTTGTGCCCATCCAGCCATTACCAGCAGCTTTCCACCCTGCCCACGGAGCGGGTGTCAGTTGTTGGCAGATAGTGCAGAAAGATGACCATGGGCAAAAAAAAAGGCAGGTCAGTTTCTGGCAGTCCCGAAAGCATTTGCAGTGTCTGCAGCCCTTCAGTGTGCTCTGCACTCCCAGTCTCTTACAGCTCTTCCTCCTGTGGGTCAAAATCTGCACTGATCTGCACTTAGTGGTCAGCAGCTGCGATTAAACCGTGACTTTGCAGGGGCGCGACGACGACGACAGACCTGGTTGTGGTGCAGATGCTGATGAAGAACAGGACCCAGCAGATCCTACGGGCTGCTGACGGCTAAGGCTGGACCTGTGCGATACCGCCCAGCTCTCCCTCAGCCCCGCACCTCATCACGACCACCCTCAGCTCTCCCACCGTCCTCTCACCATACCCCAACCTTGCATGCCCCTACACCGCCCTCCCCTAGAGCAGCCCCCCGCAGCGGGGGTCCGGAGCCAGGCTGGCTCTTGCCGGGCTGCCCGGCCAGCGGGGGCTCCCGGCAGGGCCCCGGAGCCGGGCGGGCACCGCCACCTAGGGACCCGGCAGCAGAAGGCTGCGGCAGCCCGGCGCAGCCCGCCGCCGGCCACCGGCAGCCCTGCCTCCTCGCCTGCCTCCGCAGGTTCCTCCGGAGCACGGCTCGAAAGAAGACGTGAAGGCAGGCGGAATGAGAAGCACCGATTTTGGCGTCGGGGTATCTCAGCTGCGAGAAAAGGAGCGGTCTTGCAGCGTGCCTTCAACACCTCCTCCACCTGGCACGGGCAGCAAAGCATGAAAGTTTGGATAACCTTCTTTTTGGGGGACTCCTAATTCCACCCACCCTTTATTCTGTGCCATTTTCATTGTCACTGTCAATTGCAACGACTCTGCACACGTCTGACAACTTATCTGACAGCTGAAGAACAGACTGTCACCTGGTTCTGCTCCGTTTCAAGGAGCACTTTTTTTCTTGGAGTTATCCTGACTAAAAGATCAAGAAGCCTGGCACAGCATGGGTCCTGCACCCCATCACACGGTGCAGTCATGCACAGGGGCTCCCAAATCCACCCTCAGCTCCCACCCCGTCCCGCTCGCTCTGCATAGGCTGGGGCTGTACCCTTCCTTGCACCAACATCTGCACATGTCCTTGAGCCTGCCCAGTGGGGGAATCCCCTTCTTCCCATCCTCTCCTTCATGCTGCTACAGCGCTAACTGCTTACGGTCCACAAAATGCTTCCCACCCCTCTTGTGCCCCTGCCTGCAAGCCTTCTCCCAGGACACACTTCATTGCAGTGCCAGTCGCATCCCACCTGCATTAGACATCAAGCAAACAGATATTTCACCTTTGAAGTTGATCTCATACTGCCAAGGACCTGCTTGAAACTAGAGAGTGCCTTTCTGGTCAGCCTGAAATGCCTTCTCCACCTGTGTAGAGGTTACAGTGGCAGCACAGTGGCTGGGACACTAGAAAAAGGAGGAGGAATATCCATCAGAAGGAAGTTTTGGCTTAAAGGGCCTGGAGAGCAGCATTGTATTTGCTAATACCAAGAAAGCACTGGGAGAATATCTGCGTCACTTTTATTAAGTAAAGCTAGCAGGTGCTAAGTTCAAAAGAACCAAGTTCAGGAACCAAGCCCACACCCTGCATGGATGCTCTGACCATTGGATCATCCCCAGGTTTCCGTGTAACAGGGGGAGAAAGCCACCAGATCCAGTCCCCACAGCCCATCAGATGCCTCCCATTCAGTGACCTTACATTTCAGCATAAACTTTTCCTATTGGCAGGTTTTATGAAGGACTTTGCTGCCATGAAAAACTCTGCTCAAAAGCTGAAAAGGACCAAAAGGTGGCTATCAAATAATTGAGCTTTGGCATGACCACAGCAGGCAGAATTCAACTAATGTCCATGGAAGATGCTGAAAAAGGCCTAGGGGTTGTTGTGGACACAAGGCTGAGCAGGAGTCAGTGTATTTGCATCAGGAATACAGCAAAACTGCATAATGGGTGCCATTAGGACAGCAAATTAAACGAAATTAGTATCTTCCTTTACTCAGCCCCAGTGAGGCCACACCTGGAATGATGGGCACAGTTTTGGACCTCCGTAATTTAAGAGGAGAAATTGGAGGGGGTGCTGCAGAGAGCTGCCAAGATTATTACTGGCCAGGGCAAGTGACTTATGAGGAGAGTTTGAGAGAACTGGGCTTGTTTAGTCTGACAGAGAAGAGGCAAAAGAGACATCCAATAGCAGCCTGGACTCCCACGACTTGGAGTTTCCCGGTGCAGAGGCCCACCCCAGCCCTACCCCACCTCCCACCAGAAGCTGTTTGCTGGACTCTGCCCCCACTTGCTCCCAGCCACTGCTCCCTCATCACCACATGCACGGACGAGGTCTGGCAGGGTAGCATATCCCCAGAGCCCTGTCCATCTCTGCAGGCTGTGGTGCTCACTGCCTTCTCCTCAGCCCTTCCATGTAGGATTGGAGAACATCACCACGGCTCTTGAAAAGGTCATGTTTTGCTATTGTTCCTTGTCAGTGCGTGGGATAGCTTTCTGGCACTGTCTTCTGCAGTGAGTTATTAGGATTTCCAAAAGAAAAGAGCACTCTCCTCACAGATGCACACACAGCATAAAAATTGTTTAGATTAAAGCAATTTTGAAGGCTCTGGTTTGGCCAAGAAAATAAACAGCTTTCAGACCTCAACCTCACAGGGTCCTGAGTATTATAAGTAAAGTTATGAGAGACTGCTGAATACATCAAAATGCACGTGCACCATGGGGATCCACTGAGGCAAAACCTGAGAGGTGTGTAAAAGGCACTGCTTGTGAAGGGCAAAAGAAAAGGCAGCCCCTGAGGGGCGGTCGGCACACGGGCAGGGAGGGGAGAGGTGCTTACTGCCTCTCCGTATCCCTGCCACTGGTTGGAGTCATCCAGCCAGTACCAGTGGTTTACCCTACTGACCACGGGCAAGCACGGGCATGTGACACACCGAGAGGAAAGACGTGGAGCTGGAAGGAAAAAGCAAATCAGTGCCTGGTAGCTGTGGAAATCAATAACGCCATTTTAACCCCTTCCATTCTCTATGTCCACCTCCTCCTGCCAGTGCAGCTATTGCAGTGCCTTCCCACCACCAGTCCGGGCAGGTCGTGTGTGAGAGGACACCTCCAGTTTTGCCACCCCTTACCTTAAGAGGCCCAGAAAGCGGTGTTGTTCTTCACGGTACTGACGATGAAGGAGGGGAGAGATGGCAAACAGCGTGACGTGTGGCTGGACATCTGAGTCCTGTCACCTCGTGACAGATGGAGTGGCCAAGATAAGGTGCAACACATGCCTCAGCACCCCGCAATCCCCTGCCTGCTGCTAGTGCACAGCACACCAGGGGCAATCCCAGTGCTGTGTCCAGGGCCTGCGGTGGCCATCAAGTTCTCCCACAGGGCTGGAAGCCAGGCCAGACCTGCTGCCCCCACCTGACAGACCAATGCTGTTCAACACTGGGGCAGCAAGGATGGTCCTGGGGGCCTCACTTCTCCAGCCCCCACAGTCGTCTCCCCAGCAGACCTGGAAAGCTGGATGGGTACTGCCAGCTAGCGACATGGCACATGTGAACTGAGCACCCCACACCTCTCCTCCAGCTGGCTCCTGCCTCCACCAGACTCATCGTTTGGCCAACGGCAGATTTTTCTTGTCATCTGCATGCTCAGATTCTCTGAACCATGTCTTGAAAAAAAACCATAAAGGCAGGCAGAAATAGAGCAGCTATTCGAGAAATGCATAGCTCTACCGCAGATCCCACTGCTGCAACACAATGCAGATGCCAGAAGTCTGCAGCAGTTCAAGAAAGACTGAACAAATCCACAGAAGAAGAGAAATCCAATGAGGGCCATTAAATACAAATATGTTACCTCAGGCTTAGGAAGTCCTTGAGTTGCACGTCGCTGGCAGTGAGGGATGTATCACTATCTGCTGCTTCTCCTCCTCTTTGCCAGGGATCCAGTGCCTGCCGCTGCTGAAGGCAGGAGCCAGGCTAGCACGCTTTGGCATGTCCCCGTTCAGCCACTCATATAGAAGGGCATATGAAAAACTGCTAACATAGCCATGCAATGCCTTCTCTGTGTTATTCCCACAGCGTGAGGTCATTTTGTCTAGTGCAGCTCCTGCCTGAACTGGCAGCATGAGCAGTGCAGACATGTGTCCTCTTGTCCACCTGGAAGGCTCCTCTTTTGATCCCATCACATCGCCAGTTTCGAGCTATCACAAGCCCACCCCTCAAAAATGGATGTGGGCACTTCATATAGTACCTATACATGATTTAGGTCTTCTCTTTTTCTTCTTTGAATATCACCCCATCCTTTTTGCTCACAAATATCAGTCACCCAAACAATGTCCTTCTCAGCAAACAGCCCCACAGTCAAGCAGCCACCCTAGGGTGATGGAGACCCACAGGCTGTCTCTCACGCAGCTCTCCTCCTACACAGCCTCAGCAAATCCAGGTCTCCTCCTTAGTGCTTCCTCTTTCACAACTCCTCCATTGCTCGTGGTGCCACATGCACCACGACCTACGTGTTAGTCTCAAACCATCCTCCTAATACTTTTTTTTGTGTGTGTTTAATACCATGACTATTTTTTTAATCCTTTAACAGCATGGGTCTCCAATAGCTCCAGCAATTAAATCACAAAATCAGACAAAAGAATGGGAAATTTTATATATTTCCCAATTTCATGCTCTGTCAGACACAAACAGCATCTCCTCTACTTCTCCAATTTACACAATTAATCTTCTAGCAAGTGCTTTTAAAGATGTATGTTCCCCCTGGCTAGGACAGACACTTCTGCTGGTCATGGGGCTACCTGAGGCATATTCAGGAGAGAAGCTGCCCTACAGAGTTAGCAGCACATCACATGTATTAAATAAATTCTAAACAAGTAAGTATTCTTCCTTTCAAGTTTATCTCATATTTCTGAGAATGAACTCAAAATTTCAGAGTGCCTTCCTGATCTGCCTGGAACACCTTCTCCACCTGGGCAGGTGTCACCAAGGCTGCAGACTAGGTTGAAGGCTACAGAAACGAAGGTAGTGATGGTGTCTGTTATAGGCAACTGGCTTTTTATGCTCTTTATAGGATCTGTGTAAAGGTTTAGCATAACATCAAAACCAAAGTAGTTAATAGTCAAAGTAGTGCTGCACTGTACTTTAGAGAAGCAGCTTTCTGAATACAACTTTTTCAGCTTTTCAGTGGGTCATGATATTCCCTGCCCTCCCCCAAAATTTGGATAATGGGTATGTAATATATGTGTGTGCATGTGTACAGGCAAAAAAACAGCCTTGACAAAGATTTTAGCTGCTCCTAGGACAGACTACTGCTGTGCTTCGAGGTGGCATTCAGAAGCTCCCCTGAGAGTATCAGTGACACTCCAAGGGCTGGCCAGCACTACGGGACTATGCAGAAAGCCTGTGTGCCACCTGACAGGCAGTCCTCGCAAAAACCCGGACATTCAAAGCAGGACTTCTCCATGAGTGACTGGGACTTGGAGCTGGGTGTCAGGGGTGCAGTGGAGTTTACTTGCTTCCCGTACTCGATCCACTGCAGGGAATCGTCCAGGTAGTACCAGTGGGGTTCCATGCCGCCAAATGAGTGAGCATCAGGAATGATCAAAAGTGCAGAACTGTCTCAAAAAAGATGAAAGGGGGGGAAAAAGAAAAAAGAGGAGAGGAGAGGAGAGGAGAGGAGAGGAGAGGAGAGGAGAGGAGAGGAGAGGAGAGGAGAGGAGAGGAGAGGAGAGGAGAGGAGAGGAGAGGAGAGGAGAGGAGAGGAGAGGAGAGGAGAGGAGAGGAGAGGAGAGGAGAGGAGAGGAAAGGAAAGGAAAGGAAAGGAAAGGAAAGGAAAGGAAAGGAAAGGAAAGGAAAGGAAAGGAAAGGAAAATGATCAGCTTCTGGCAGGTTGCTTAACAGTAGTCTTGAAAGGGAAACCCAAACTCAGCAGGAATTCCTGGACTGTTGTCATCATTTCACAGCCCAGAAAATTGTCTGGTTTCCAAATCCTCAGGGAAGAGAACAAGTCTTAGAAGAATTTTGTTTTTCTTTTTTGCCTGTGCTTGAACCCAGATGTGCCATTTTCTGCCCTCTGAGTGTGCCAGCCCATGGTACATGCACTGAGCAGATGCCTGACCCCGGTTAGGTAGCAATAGTATTATTTGGTCGTTATTGATGTTTCACCTGTAGAAGTCAATACGTCTGAATTTCCCTGGGTTCCCCAATAAAACCTCAGCAGATGTGGGCACAGATCTCCTGGCTCCCAAGCCCATGTCCCTCACGCTGCCCACTGCAGTGGGCTGCTTCCTGTGGTGAGCAACAGCTTTCACAACCCTCCCGAACTCAGAGTCGTTAGAGGATTCTGTTCAGCCTTATCTCCATGGACAGCATTTAAACAGAGAGGAGTCCTGCAAATGGCCTTCCCAGCTGCTACGTAATGAAGCTTTTGCTTTCCTTTCGAGTCCTGTTAGTTACGTTTCAGATTCAGGAAACTGCCTAGACACCACATGTTAACAGGAGCAAGTAGAACTAGAAGTTGAGAGGGGAAAAAAAGAAAACAAATCCAAATCTTGATCTGGGAAGGAAAAGAAAAGCTGGTGAGCAGGACACATCATGGAGTTACTCAGACTATACAGAAATAGCAGCAGCTGGAGGAGGTCCTGGTGGGAAAAATGTATTTTTGATAGCGCTGTCACAAAGTTTAGGTTTGGTTAGTAGCCTACAGTTTCATGCACTGAAACTAATCACATCTCAGACTACACTAAAGAAATGTAAAGAGGCCATTCTGTTAGTAAGGAATTTGAGATGCTCAGTCAAAAAAAAATCCAAAAAAGGGAGGCATTTTTTAAGACATGATGATGGATGTGAGGACTTTCAGTCAAGTGAGTTCTGTGAAGGGAAAGGTTGTTTAATCATTAATAAGGGTCAGATTGTATGACGAACCAAGAGGAAAAAGGATGTGGAGAAGACTCTTAGAAGAACCTGCTCGAGCTGAGAGGCAAAATGAAGGCCAGCTGGCCTTCAGAACAGAAGAACAGATCACAGCTTCAGGCGGATGTTGCAGAGTATAGGTAAAAAAATCATAAACCTGCAGGAACTTTCAAAAGGAAAACAAACTGGAAGATGCAAGGGACCATCTGCAAAATGCCGTCAGAAAGAGTCTCCAAGAAGCAAGAATGAAAGAGTGTAGTGTACAAGGTGTTAAAGAAAGCAGAGACCGATGCGACTTCTAACATCTCCTTTGGACTTAGTAAAGGGAAAACCATTCTGGAAAAAAAAAAAAAAATAAGGAGACCAAAGCTGAAGATACAGCCCAAGAAAAATGATTCAGAGAACACACAGTGAAATAAAGCTTCTCTTTGGGAATGGATAAAGACACAGCTTCCTCCAGTGGTGGGGATATCATGTGTAGACACTCCCCCAGAATTTACAGGTTGAGCACTGGCACACCGATTAATGGGTCCTCTGACATTGCAGCAAAGCATCTGGAAGGAAATTCTAAGCTTATTAAGAACAGATGGATAACAACCAGCTCAGCCTTTCCTATTGCTCCTATTTGTAGGCTAGATGTAAAACTAATCTTGGAAAGACGGTTTGAGTTGTTTTGGGAAATAGTGTCCAGGACTCAACATGCCAGACAATAGGCTTCATCAAAAGAAACAGGACTGCAAAAGAACAGGAACAATTAGAAAAAGTTGTTCGCTGAGCAGTGAAAGTCTGATTCCTACAGACCTGTCTCCTGCAGCCCCTAGCTGAGGACTCCTGCCCTCCCCCCAAGCCCTCAGCCCCCCATCATTACCACAGCTACACATTGATTCAGGATCTTTATTCCCTCGACCCAAAACCAGTCTTGTTAAATAATGCAGTTCTTGACCATGTCATGCCAAGAACAATATCTGTGTTTTCTTCACCTGGCACCTATACAGTGGCAGTGCCAGGTTATGGGGCTCAGGCTGATTTTTAGGAGTTTAAATGTTTTGGAAAATAACATGCCATTCAGCATGTTCAATCAAGCATTAAGTTTCTACAGTTTAATCATCCTGTAATAAATTCTGTCAAAATTGCTAAAAAGGATTCTTAAAAATGCTGAAAAGTCAAATTTGGCACCAGTAAATTAAAAGAAAGCCTGAAAACTTGCTGAGGTGTTTTTTCAATAAAAAGCCTGGAACAGGTCCATGAATATGTAACCAACAACATTAAAACCAGGGACACTGTGAAGTCCTAAGAGCACCACAAGAAAACCAATTAGAAATGCATTACATTGCAAAGATCACTTGAGCTAACAGTTTTGCATCTGGGGACTCCTGCAGAGGCAGCTGGCCTCTCAGCAGAGCCCTCTCCCTCTGGTCTCCTGCAGCTGCCACGCTCCCAGAAAACCTCCCCGTGCCGGCGCGGATGAAGTATTCCTGCACACCCACCTAACAGGAAACATATTCAAAAGGTGGAGAAATAATTAGTCAAGATACCAACTGATCATTTAATCTCATGTTGAGGGCAGCCTTACTCCCTGCCCGTGGGCAGGAGGAGCTCAGTGAACCATGGAGGCTCCAGGACAAGCCCACCCCGACACCTGCGTGCCTGGCACCAGCCTGGCTGGCAGGGAAGGCAGCAAACGCCACAGAAATCAGTTTGGCTACTCATAGCCTTCCTTAGGTCAGAGCTTTTCCACCACCATCTCTGCGACTCTGAAACTGTCAGTCCCATGCCTCTGAGTCAGAAGTCATTTAACCCTTTCTCAACAGGGTAGGGACCTCTTCAAACACTTTTTTCAGGGAAAAGAAAATAAGTGAAAGATCAGATCCACGCTTAGTGCCTGCTAACAATTGGACGTGTTGTTGCCGGTTTGCAAGCATTTCTCCTCTAAAAGGGTGCTGAGGAATGCTTTGTGCTCAGTACTTTGGAGGCACCCAGGTACTCCAGAGGTAGCAGGAGGTTCAGGTCTGGAAGACATTTTAGCACATTTGTAATACCGAACAAAACTCCCATGAAGAAGTATTCACAGATTAAGTTGCTTTTCACTTCTACTAGTGGTTTCTGCTCTCAGCGCCTCACTGACCAAAAATACTGCCAAATCTTTTACCATTCAAAGCCCTGCTTGGGCTAGAGGCTCAGTATCATCTTATGCCAATCAAAATCTATACTGCAGCCCCCCCCCCTCCCGCCCCCCCCTTTATCAGTGTTGGCACAAGCAGAACAGGGTACTGTTCTTGCTGAACACCATATTTTAGGTTTGGGTTTTGGCTACGTCACTTTTCAAGTAGGTGAATGCTCTGCATCTGATCCTCCCCACCCCAGTCCCGTCACTGGTGCTGGCATAGGGAAAACAGCAGCGACACACACCTGGAGGTGGGACTGCTCCTTTTGGCAGTGACACAAACTGAGAGTTGCAGAGACTGACCCTGAAATAGCGCGGGCTCCACAAGGAGTGCTTTGGCTTCAGATCTGGTACCCCCACACCTACGAAGCCAACAGCAGCTACACCTCAGCCGTCCCACACCACAGCGCACCGTCGCAGCTGCGCACACCAGCCCCCTGCCTGATCTTCTCAATATAATACCAGGCCCCTAATTGCTGAAGGTTGTATGAACTATCTCTGCAGCCAGAAATAGTTTTTACTTATTGGAAAAATCTCCTTTTCTTCCAAACTCCGCATGTTTGCATCTGTCCTCTCTGCCTTGTTTCCTCTTTTTCAGACCAAAAAAAGTCCCTTTTTCAATGACCAGCTTGCCCCTCAGCAGGTTCTCACTTACCTTCTGCTGCCCCTGAGGAGGCTGGCAATCACACCCCGAAGCCTACTTTGCTGGAAACAGCTTTCTCCCACATGCTGGATCGTTTCTTCTGTCATGGCGGGGAAGAACGAGGGAAGATGGTTTGTAGAAAGGCATCATTCCACAGAGCATTTTCTCTAAGCAAAACTTTTCCCAAACCCTCCATCTCCCAGCCCCTGTCCTGCCCAAAGGCCGCACATGCAACCCCCGCCCCACAAGCTGGTGAAGCCCTGGAGCAAATTTACGCAATGTTGTAAGGACCAAGGCAGGTTCATAGCAGGCAATGGCTGTTATTCTGTCCGTTCCCATCCTCATGGGCCCGCAGCTTGGAGGCAGCAAGGGGAGGGTGATTGCAGGGTGCAGGCTGCCCGTGCACAGCACCCACTGGGTGCCATAGCCAGGCAGCAAGTCCACAAATTGAAAAAGATCTCTATATAATCCCATTTATTTATAAAATCAACAGCTTAAACCAGAATTCCTGTTATTACTCGTAGAAGTAATGCCCAGCTTTGTGTTTATGCAAAGCACAGGATGCAGATCTATGAGAGCTGACGAATCCTAGGCAAACAGCTCTCCAAAATCACTGCAGTTTTCCAATGCAGTGGTATTGATAGCAGAGCAAAGCAATTAACTGTTGTACACCACTTTCCTTATTGAAAAAGGTGTGTGGCAGATAACTTGCTGCCATTTGTTTTTTGTTTCTTTTATTTAAAAAATATTATATATTTAGGAAAAAGTCCATTTAAATGACTTCACCGTTACTTCCTAACTGCACCGACAGATCTCTGCTCACCTGTGGCTGACAAGATGAGATCACCAATTTGCAAAAGAGCAACCTTTAGGCTCCAGCTTCCTGCAAGAAGAGATGAGGCATGAAAGCGCACTAAATACGGCAGCTCAGGGACTCATAGCAGTCATCTGCATTTCTGACATTTTCTAAGGACATTGATTGTGCCTGAAGATAGCAGGCTTTAGGAAAGCTGATGAGATCCTACACACATCCATACTCTTGGTTCCTCCTGCTCATGGCACGGACAACTGTGCCACTTGTGACTCCTTTTTGCTGAATTACAACAGCTTATACAGAAAGACCGTTTCAAAATAAACTATTAATTTTTGTTTCATCCTGAATGTTATCCCACCATCCACCAAGTTTCAAGTACTATGTCCATCATCCAAGCTTCCCCTGTCCATCCCAGTCGGAGCACGCACCTCTAGGGCGCCTCTAAGTCGCCTGGAGAAGTGCCAGGCAGCAGCAGGGCAATTCAAAATAGCCACCACCAACTTCAGTCTGCAGGGTGGGAAGGGGGCTGGCCGTGCCAGGGGCCACCCCTCACAAAGGCCCTTTGCCTCACCGCTCACTGCTGGAAGCACTGGCTCTGCAGCCCCGGTGCGACGCTGCCGTGTGCTGTTTTTTATTTATTTTTTAAATTATATTATTATTTTATTATTTTTTTTAATTTATAAATAATTTTATAATTATTTATATAATTATTTATTATATTTATTCAGCTCAGCACGGACTTCCTCGCTGTTAGTGTCATGGCGTGGTGGGGTCTAACTTCAGCAGCTGTAATATCCCTGATTCTCTCGACCTAAACCCAGTGGGGACAGAGCAAGGACAGGGTGTCACGGGGACAGGCAGACTTGACATAGAACAACAGAGCTGTCAGCAGTGCGAGCAGGAAACAAAGCAAAGTTCATTGCCACCATTAATTACAAAGCCTCCAGGATACAGGAGCTTCCTGCCATTTACTGGAAGGACAGGCCATGATTCCTCTCATGTGCACCATGATGTATGTACTTTCACTTTTCCTCCTTCTGCATTCCCCACCTTGTCTCCCTTTGGCACATCAGCACTATCCCAGGCAGGAATAATCCCTAAATGACTATATCAGTGGATCAAGTTAACTGTATACTCAGCAGTGCCGCTTTCAGCAGCAGATGCCACTGCATCAGGGTACGCAAGGCAGGTACGCCCCCATCCCAGGCTAGAGATAAGGTGGAGGTTAAAGTTTAGCACTTTCAGCTGGCAAAAAAATAACCCCTACCAAAAAACTATGCCCCAAAATCCTTCGGAGGATTGATATTGGTTCACTGCATTACAAAATGTTCTAAAGCTGGTACTAAAATTCAACAAACATTAAAAAAAGATGTACTAAAGTGTAATTTATTCAGTGTAAATTCAAAGGAGATTCCACCATTCATTACAGGATCATACATCTGGCCTCGCTGCTGTACTCCAAGATATAGGCAGGGTAAATCTGGTGCTTCTCAAAGATGACAAAGATGGAAGGGTCTGTCGGGTCATCCACGCAGCTGTCATAAAGTCTGTTTGAATTGCTGGCTCTGGGTGGAGGGCGAAGGTATTCGGGGTTTCCATGAACAAAGTCTCCAACAAGAACGTGAGCTACAAACATGCTGTAGCGACCATTGTGAGAGGAACAGTACTCATGAGAATAGCTGGCATCTCTGGCAAAGTAGCTTCCTAGGGACCAGAAAAAGCCACAGGTAAGATAATACATCAACTGAGGAACAAACATCCACTATCGGCACTTTGGCAGCCCCAGGTAGCTCTATACACATCCTTGCCGGGTGTTTCCACGTCAGCTTATTTTAAAGCATTGACAAACTCTAGCCACATTTTGCCATCACCTCCCAATCCCACATGTCCAAGAGCTTTGCTGAACAGCAGGTACCTGAGGCAGAGGGGTGTTTTTAGCCCCTCCTGAAAGGGGATTGCTGCTGATGCTGCCTACAGTGATGCAGATGCACACAGGTGAGAGTGCCCTAATGGCAGGGGTGCAGGGGTCAGGGACAGTCACCTTGCACCCACCCACCAGCCTGGCCAGGGTCTGCAGCCTGTGCTGCTGTGGCCCCTGAATGCACACTTCTGCACTTGTACCTTTTCCATACATTGTCCCATGAGTCCCACAGATCCTCCAGTCGAAGTTCTGCTCACAGATGGCAGAGACGTGGGACAGGCTCGTCCCATGGAACAGGAGCCGCTCATCCACCCATTTCGATTTATTGAGCTTCTTCATCTGCTCCTTTTGCCTAGGGACAAAAAAAAAGCCAAACAAAACTGAATGACATGTTGCCCTGGTTCAAACGAGGACAATTTCCCAACTCAACTCCTCCTACTTTTGGGTCATGGAGGAACAGTGACACAAACCACTCTCAGTGGGGTTACTGCCTGCTTTGCACTTCTGTTGGTACCCTGCTGCACAGTTGGCTCTTTCCAGCAAAACAAAAAGTTCTCAGCATCGCTATGGACTGTGTCACCCACAACTTCATACCACATTATAGAGTAGGGAGACAAACATCTCTTGACAGGGAATTGGTCAGTTCCCAGGTTATATAAATCCTGAATGCGTAAATATGGTTATAAAACTGATCTGTATGAAGCCACAGTGAAGACTGTATAATCTCTACCCCTATCTTTATCACATAAAAAGTCCCATCTTTTTTAACTCCTATGTGGAAGAGACCAAAACAAAAAGAACAAATTTGAGATACTACAGCTCAGTCTTGGTGAAGGAGAAGAACTTTCTTTTTGAATAACACTAGCAAGAACCCCACACACAACCTGCTAGGTTATGCAATAAAAGGCTCATTTCTATGCACACAAAAGAGCGCAGAGACAACCCCAATAACCCAATTACAGAAAGAGGAGCCCCAGCCCCAGCTCTTCCCAGGGCTGCCCCAAGGGAACCTCAGCCCCAGGGACCAGGAGGACACTCAGCACTGTGAGCAATGGGAAGGGTGCAGAGCAGCTTACGGACCTAAGGAGGGTACTGCCTGTGAGAGTATGGGACTTGTTATGGGACAGATGGGAAAAGCATTTGGGGATTGCACAAGACTTACGAGATAGAAGAACTGTAGGTGGAAGGAGGGAGGGATCAAGATGATCTAAGGAGGAACACACATGGGAAAATGGATGGATAAGGGGGTAAAAAGGGCTGGTTGCATATTATCAGGCAACTGTCTGATCAGTAGGCTTGTCTGGCCATGCCCTGTGCCTGATCAGTGCAGTCTGCCCTATCTTCTCATTAAACTCCATTTCTAACTCTTACCCGAGTGATGGAGTCTCCAGTCTGCGTGCATGTGTGTGTATGGAGGTCTGGGTGCAGCAACTGGAGTGGGACCTTGGGTCACAGGAGCCGCATGTCCACAGCACCAGCAACTGCAGCAAGCAAAGGTGTGCGTGTCAGTGTGTGATCACTAGCCAATATCAAGCTGGACAGCCAGTGAGGAGGGTAGCTGGCCTGCGAACCAGGTTTCGGAAGTCATAAGTCTGGGCCAGACGCTGGAGAGACCAGAAGGTCTGAACTTGCTTACCAGTGGGACCAGGAGGTCCAGGCCAATTGCTGGAGACACCATGAAGTCTACAGAGACCCATTTGCATGTGTGTGTGTCTATGCAGAATGCAAGAGGACCCAGGGGCCAGCATATGGGTAGGCTGAGTGTCTAAGACCAGCTCCTGGAGGGACCCGTACCTGTACGTACCAGTAACAGGCTTTCATCCCGATCAGCCAGAGGAAGGGAACAGGATGAGGCCGTTGGTGCTGTTTATGATTGCATGAGTGTTGTGCTGTCTGTGTTGTTTTTTTGTGGTCAGATGCGTGCACATTCATACATTCTGTGTCTATGCGTGTGTTTGTGCATGTGCACCTACTGGGAACACCGCTGAACCTCGCTACCAGCTGGACCTGGGCACACAGGTACGTGGCAGTCTCACCTCTGCTGGGCTGCTGGATTTGGCAATTCCTAATGCAGACTGTGGAGGACAATGGATCAGGAAATACCAGTCTTCTGCTACCAGCAGGATAATGAAATAAAATAGATACAAACCACTGAAAAACTTGCCAAAGTGTTGGGTTCTGGATCCTCTGTAGTTGGAGGATGCAGTAATCTTTCATTGTCTTCTCAAACAGGCTCTTAATTTTTCCATATTCTTGGGAAGCGTAACTGAGCTGTACCAACTGAAAATTTTAAACACACCGAAAATAAGGTATTACTGATAGTAACAACTCCCAGTCCTTCCAAAGGACTCATCAGCCTCCACACTTCAGAGGAAAAGCCCTGCCATTAAAATCACAAGCTTCTCCTGTCTTTCCAGTTAACCATCCTCTCCCCACCTTCACCCCCACTCCCCATGCTGAAAGTCCAGGCAATTACTGAGGGAAATGAATGCAATCCCACGCAAGCTTGCTTCGGTGGACACACCTCTGCATCTAGACTATTTTTACTTCAGAGTAACCTAAAGATGAAATGCACGGCAGTATTCAGGCTGGAGAAGAGTGAATATCAGTTTCACCTTAATTTGACAACCTAGCTCCTTCTAGCTCCTTCCCTACAGGGCTAAGCCCTAGTTTTACCATGGCAAATAACATTTTGCCTCAAATTGACAGAGAAAATACTACAACTTAACACTCTTTCTTAAGATGCAATTCATCCAGTTTATCAGAGGATCAGGTGCCTTGGGAGAGTGCAAGGGAGAGGTCAGACCAGTAAGGCCAAAGGGGCCTTTCTTATCCTGCATGGTATATGTAGGGGATCTCAGAGAGCCTCCCAGGAGACACAGGTGAATGTGAAACTGTCAGTCTTGTTTCACCTCACAGTTGTTTATTTTATAAGACATGTTTAAAAGCTGGGAACATCTCAACTGCCTTGGGTCATGTTCTCAGAAAAATCAGTATAGGACAGAGTTGGCCCTACCCATTGGAGAGCTGGAATGACCTACCTTGAACCCGATATCAGGCAGTGCAGATTGGTCCCATTGTGGAGGACAGACAAAATGTGACAGAATCATGTTTTGGCTGCAGAAAAGAAAAAGGAGCAAGTCAGTCCATGATGCTCCTAACCAAATCCCCCTTCCGGAGGATCCAGCTGCTGGCTCTACGGCAGCCTTTGGGTATCCCTGGATTTTTATTTTTGTTTTACTTTCCACATAACCATTATCCCTTTCTCCAGTTTAGATTTCCACACACATCCTAGTGGCACTAATGCATCTCTTGGCAGGTCAAGACGTTGGCAGGAGAGCTTCAAATGAGAAGTAACATGCTCCTAGCCGGGTGGTTTATACAACTGCTCCCAGCTAGCCCTCCACAAGTGCTGCTTGAACCTCTAGGAAACTGGAGCGTGAGCCCTCTCCCTCCATGGGGCTACTCATCTATAAATCGCTGGACAGACAGGTGGCCTGCCCCTACCTGTCCCCAGGACCAAGCCTGTCAGGAGGCTGTGGGTGGACAGTTGTGCCCTGCAGGCACTGCTGCACCAGTCAGTGCTTAACAGCTTCCAGCACTAATGCCCTCCTGGCATGCATGTTTTAACCCAGGCAACAGGAGCATGAGCATCCATTCAGGAGGTACAGTTTGTTTTCTTTTTGAATGAACTCACCCTTGGTTGAACCAACCCTTAAATTGAACCCTTGGCTTCAAATGCACTATCTGCTGGTGAGTTTCTGAAGGCTGTTTTTAAAACAAAGCAGTAGCACAACTAACTTTTACAGCAGACATGCTCAAATTCTGTCAAGCTGAACTTTCTTTGAAAAAGCCGTAAGATAGGGTATCCCAAATAAGTGCATCCAGTTCACTTCATTTAGAGGGATTTGCTTCTGTGTTTTATTTTATCCTCAGCTTTCCAAGGGATGGCATCTATCTGCTCCACAGTTCTTGGGACTGGCAGTCCCTTGCTCCTACTCTGTGCACGGTTTATTTAGTATTTTTGGGGCCTAAATCAAGGAATAAAAATTCCTGGCACAGTTGTGTCAGCCCTACGTGGCCTTGCTCTCACAGAGAGAACAAATCTGCTCTAGGGGTCTCTCACAGCTGCCAGAGACCGCCACCAAACATCCCTCCAGCGCGCTTCACAGAAGTGCTGCATAATTTACAAATGCTGTCACCACAAAATTTGCCATTAAACCAGTCAGCAAAAGGTATCTAAAAATGAATTTAAGAAATCTAAAATTGAATTCTAGACACGTAGGAAGAACTTCTTAGCAGAAAGTGTATTACCTTCTGTCTTGTCCACCTTGAGAGAACAGATGTTTTGGCAGTCGGACAACTTTTCTTTGCGTTTTATAGATCAAATTTGTTTGGACCATGTCTTGAAAGAAAAACACAGTGACTCAATAATTAGAGAATTTAGTGCCCAGGGACACACTCTTACGTGTTTAGAAAAAATAAAAGAGCAGGTAGCCCTGAATACCACATGGTGGTGCTCTCTCTACCACACCCACCTCTCTCCATATTTCAAAACCATCCCCACTTGTGCTGCTTCTGCTTGGAGATCAGCAAGGTCAACCACCTGCCAGCATAGGTTGTGAAGCTCAAAGGCAACCAACCACCAACTACACCTGCACATGCATTCACATCCAGGCTGTCGGCCAGAGAAAACCACATCTGATGTCAGGCCTACAGCAGGGAAGAGTTTTCAGTACGATGGAGGCCATAAATCTAGCTTTCCTGGCAGTGCAGGATTGTTACGTGGTGCTAAGAGGAAAGTCTGCCCGCTCTTCTTGGTCCTGTAACAATATCACAGGGCACATGCTGTGTGACATGGCTAATTATCCATTGTTTCCTCCTTTAAACACCACTCTCTTTATTCATGCCAGGAAACAGATTTAAAGTTTGGAAAGCTAATAGGAATTTTAAGATGGGTAAATAAATTAGAAACAGAAAAGCTTTTCTCATTTTCCCATGCTCTCTAAATTTTCCTTTGCTGCACTGTGTGCTTTCTCCCCCCATAACTAGCTTGCAAGATGTCTACCATGGGCTCAATTCTTCACCATTTGACTCTTCAGTGCTTATTTTTTTTCCTTTCTGATTTCTCCTCTGTAGCTGTATAAACCCAAATGCATAAGCCAGATGCCATGAAGTGTTTACTCTTAGCTCTTCTTCTGAATATACAATATTGTCAGAGATGCTTTTTTTGACTACAGATGCACAAGCCTAGAAGCTTGAGCGGGGCATCTCAAAACTGCAGAGAAATGTGCATACTGCTCAAGTTCTCCTTGGAGAAAACTTACAGGAGGAAAAAGACCTGTTCAAAGAAATCCAGACATAGGGTGACAACTCTGCATGAAGAAGGCTACCTTAGAGCCATCAACACTGTGTAATGAACTTAAGACAAAGAGATATTTCACCTGCAAAGTTTAACTCATACTTCTGAGAACCAGCCCTGAATAACACAATGCCTTCGTGGTCAGCTAGAAATTTCTTCTCCAGATCTGCAGATGTTACCGTGGCAGAGCAGTGATACGGATGCTATAGAAAGAACAGGGAAATTATACCTGTTAGAAACCAGTCTCTGGTTTAGGTGACACTGTGGGGAAATACCAGTGTTTCGCCAGGCCCCTATCACAGGGTGCCATTTTGAACTAAGTCTCTAAGGCTTCAAGCATTTTTTTCTTCAGCGACAGAGGAGTACTGCACGGGGAACAGTTGCTTGTAACAACAGCAACAAAGCAGCCTTCAGCCTGTGTGGTCAGCTTCAGCCAAAAGACATCTGTCATCTCTGGAAAATGTACCTGCTTTCAAAGCCAGTCCTTTGAAAGCTTCCACAGAGTAGAAGTACTGCTTTGAGGGACAATTAAGAAGACAAATCCCCAGAGCATCAGAGCAGCACTGCAAGGGCACCAGTGGCACATGTGAAACACACCAGCTGCAGAACAGAGTGCCCTAAATAACTCTCTAAAGATGGCTTAACAAGAGCTTTTGGCATCAACAGTGGATGGATCTCACCTCTTCCCCATACTCAATCCACTGCCCAGAATCATCGAGCCAATACCAGGTGTACTCCATTTCGGGAGCAGACAGATGAGTCAGAAGACACCACAGATGCAGAAGAGCTGACCGACGCCTGGCTGCTTCCTTGGCCCTAACATCAGAAAAGAAATACAGATTAAAGTATGCGTGTTTTCCAAAGCTGTCAAATTACATGACATCCCTGGTCTGATCAGAAGTCTAATCAGTTCTCAGAGGAGACCCCTCCAGCTGGGAAGTGCAGGTTTGACCCAGAACCGAGGAACTGATGTTTGTATGTTTATGGGACATGGTGAGCATCACAGGAATGACCCTGACATCTGTGTCTTGGACCCAGGACACTGTTTTTCTCTAAAATATATATTTCTAAAATACATATGAGAAGAAAATACAACTTGACACAATAAACTCAGCTCGTTACGTGAAGGCCAGTGGTGCCACCTGGCTAACAGGAGTAAGATTTGGCTTCTAGGCAGTGTGTGATCAGCTGCAGAAGTCAGAATGCCTTCAGAAGGCACTGATAGCATCACCCCTCCTTTAGCGTTCAGGAAAGCAAAGCTGGTGTGCTCTATCAGGTACTGTACGGTCACAGGTACTGAACTGGGTGTAGGTGCCCAGGTGCTGACAGCGGGGGGCTGCAGGGATGGCCTCTATGAGAAGAGACCAGGGGGTCCCCCGTGCCAGACACAGGCAGCTCAACAGGTCCACTGCAGGACACAGCTGAGCCCATCAGCCAAGCTGGTGGCACCTCTGAGAAAGCTTCCCAGCAGTGAGAAGTGAGGAAAAATGTGAGAGAAACAGCCCTGCAGACACCCAGGTCAGTGAAGAAGGAGGAGGAGGAGGTGCTCCAGGCACTGGAGCAGAGATTCCCCTGCAGCCCATAGAGAAGACCATAGTGAAGAAGATTGTCCCCCTGCAACCTGTGGAGGGCTATGGTGGAGCAGATATCCACACTGCAGCCCATGGAGGACCCCATGCTGCAGCATGTGGACATGCCCTGAAGGAAGCTGCAGTCCATGGAGAGGAGCACATGCCAGAGCAGGCTTATCCTAAAGGACTGCAGCCCATGGGAAGGAGCCATGCTGGAGCGTGTGAAATTTTTTAGGACAATGGAGTGGCAGAGGGCAGCTCCTATGGACTGAGGTGAACGCCCATTCCCCATCCTCCCCTGCGTTGCTTGGGGCCGGGGCAGGGAGGTAAGAGTCAGGAATGAAGGAGTCAAGTTGAGCCTGGGAAGAAGGGGGGATAGGGGGAAGGTGTTGTTCTAATTTTTGTTTCTCACCATCCAAATCTATTTTAACTGGCAATAAATTAACCTTCCCCAAGTCAAGCCTGTTTCGCCCATGAGAGTAATTGGTAAGTGATCTCTCTGTCTTTATCTCAACCTGTGAACTTTTCCATCTTATTTTCTCCCCTGTCCTGCTGTGGAGGGGGAGTAAGAGAGCGGCTGGGTGGGCATCTGGCAGCAAGCCAAGGTCAAATTCCAGGAGGGGTGTGGGAAATTACTTACCAGCAAAATCTCTGGTCTGTGCTCTACCCCAGAGACACAGCACCTACAAAGAGAAGAAGCTGAAACAGGTAGCCACCAATAATTCAAATTCAGAGGATTTTACTTTGCTTGCTGCTGTGCTTCAGCCTCCTTTGAATGTCCCAGGTTTGGACCCAGACAACATTTTTCTATGGATCTCATCACTTTGCTGCTCCTACAACATTACCCTATTGTGGAGCACATACACACAGCTGAGACCTGCCCACCGTGGTGTTTGCAAGGGTCTGTGGCTGAGCTACTCAGAGCTGCTTGAAGAATTTGAACACAGTATTCAAACAGAAACTGGAAATGATCATTTACCCAGCTCTGATGCCCTTCATGCTTTGGCAGGGATCACGAGCATTCAGAGCAGGCTAATCAGAGGAAACCATTATAGGAGGAGCTCCCTTATAGAGCTGGTTGCAGTACAAAGGTCCACGCACAAAGGCTTGGCAGCCCCTGGACTGCCAGAACAAAGAACAAGGAAGGACCCGAGTCTCCCTTGCAGCCTTAGCTTGTTCCACTGCTGTCTTCAGACCACGGTTGCTCTTTGTACGCAGTAACACCAGCCAGGCCTGTTCCTAGAAAAACGCTCCCAATTCATTTTCTCGCAAATCCCACTGCAGGAGATTCACGAGATCCAGCACTCCCAGGAGCTTTTTTTGGACGTGGCTGCTCCTTCTCTCCTCTCTGCACAGAAGTGTGCTGCTGCTGCTGCCGCCGCGGCAGAAGTATTTGAAGTTTGTGGATACTGGGTGTGGGATTTGAGGGGGTGGAGGGGTAATGGAAAGAAAAGCAGGGGAGTGGGGTGGGATGATGTTTCCAGGCAGCTTTTCTCCATTGCTCCCCCCACCCCTGCCAGCTTCCCTGCTGAGACCCAGGGCTCCCAGTCTGCCCTAACCCCCTCAGCTTTTCCAAAATGTCCGGTTATGCCCTACTTTCACTTTCACTTGCCAGCATTTCTGCTCCCTGCCGGGGTTTTCCACTCGCCAACTAACCCCCACTAGAAAGAAACAGAGGTGAAACACTTAATAAAGCAGACAGAAATATTTCACTGGCAAGACAGGTAGTGTCCTTCACCTTTTGCTGAAGATTTCGCTATCTAGTCTTGTGCAACTAAGAGATACCCTGTAAATTTGCTTTTTATATCTACCTTCACAGGAACAGCTTTATACGGAGGAAATTTTATAAATAAAAAAAGCAACCTTATGCCACCTTTTCTCTTACACCCTTCCTCCTCATCTGGAAAAAAGGGCGAATTAATGAAGATATAAACACAGTTTCCTTTATGACTAACTGCAAGCAGTTATCCTTCCAGCAGACCTTAAAACCAAGCCCACAAACCATGAAATCCCCGGCTTCCTCCGTCTCCCTCCTTCCCAGCTCAGCGGCACCCCAGGAAAGCTGTCAGAGCCCGGCACACGCCGCCTCCCTGGCTCCCCTACTCACAGTGCTGCCGTCGGGCTGCCCAGCCACCACCTCTGGGAGCTGAGGGCATCAACCATGTGCTCGCCAGTCGGACTTGCCCTCTGAACCCTTGCTTCCCATGGGGACGGTCCCCTGGCTGCAATAATACCGTCAGAAATAAAACCCAACTGGCCTGTGACAGCTCATCGTGAACTCCCAACTGCACGCCTGTACCTCGCTGTCTCCCTCGGAGTCTCCCTCCGCGGGATGTCATGGATGCCTTTCCGCTAGCCACTTAAAAAACGGAGCCGAGTATCATTTCCTTCTGGTTATTGCGCCATACGCACGCGCATCTGCCAGGCACGAGCAGAGCGGCCAGGCACAGCTGATGTTTTTGGCAGATGCATCAGTAAAATCAACATCCCTACAAACCGGCATAGTTTATCCCTATCGCCTAGTTCCTGTCGTTGCGCACCAGCGCTTACCTTGCCCCAGTTCCTCCCATCCTTCCAGTGCCGGGGATATTCAGGACCTTCTCCTTTCAAGATTCCTGCTGGGAGCAGCTTCTGCTGAACATGTTCTTTGAAAGCCAAAAGCTGGCGTTGCCTTGCAAAGCGAACCCCAAATCTCAATGCAGAAAGCGGGTGCATCTCTCAACACGCGCTCCGTGTTCGTTGTCGCATCATTCGGGGGGGTTGCAGTACGCAGCACTGCACGGAGCGACCCAAACCAGTGCAAACCAAGCAGAGAGCCCTGTGGGGCAGGCTCAGGCAGCCCACGCAGAGCTCTCTGCTATCCAGAGTATTGCTGTTCCTTTACCTTGGAGTCTGAGCCTCCACTCTGTTTTTCCTGGTGAAAATCAGAGAAGGGTTAAGAGGCTTCCAATCTGACCTCCAGCCTTTCAGTCTAAAAGGCTGACAGCGTTTCCCAGCAGAGCTCTGAAGCATAAAGTTTAATGACAGGTCAAGTAGTACTAACCACATAAACTGGTTCAGATGTAAACATTTTTTTGTTGTTGTTTTTCTTACACAAATTATGTTCGGTTGAATTGCCCAGAACATTTTTATTTCCTGATGATCTAGTCAGACCAGATCAGTAGTGACTGAAACACATAAATCTCTGTTTTTGTTTCTGGAAAGGCTGCACTCTGAGTGCATTTTATAGACACAGTATTTAAAAATAAAACAACAAAACACCACAAATGTGATTATGAAGTTGAACTTTGTTTCTTCCCTGGCTGGCCTTTCTTGACTGGCTTTTGACCTCCCATATAGTATTTGGCCCTTATCTCCACAGTTGCACAACTTTTATGCTTCCCTTTGACTGAGGAACTTTATAGGACCGGGTCCCACAGGTTCATTTTTGCATATGTGAATTCTCTAGTAAAATACTCTTCTGAACTGAAGCCAAGAGCTTCAGTAGGCAAGAGATATCAGCTCTAGGAAAAACATTCTGGCTTGGTAGAAAATGTTTACGTAGCTTTGCTGGGAGGAGCATGCCATCCTCTCTAAAAACAAACAACTCGCCACAAACTGGAAACTTGAGCTCAGTGTAAACTGATACCTTCTGAACATCATATTTTTCATTTTTATCACTTTTAATTGCAATGTCATCCGTGGAGCTGTCGAACCTCTGATTTCTAACAGTCAATGTAACCATGGTACTATACCTGTCTGCATTTCCAGTATCTGACAGGTCTTGGAGCAGACATTCTATATATAGCCCTGCAAGATCATATTCCTTCACAGTCAGCAGAGGCATCCAAGTGTGGTTTCCCTGCATATGTCAAATGATTTATCGTGTATAAAGAAACCATGGTCCAGCAGGTAGGATTACCTATTTTCCCCCCAGGAATTTCAATTCTTGTTCCCTTTTTCTCTTCAGAGGAAATGGATGAAAAAAGTGATGTTTCCTCCTTTCTGTATGTCTATCTGCAGACACACAGCAGCTCTGTTGCAATTTCAGACCACTCCAAGGTTTGGTGCGTGAGTACTGCTGCTATGGCGTGGGCACACTGTGCTTACAGGGTTCCTGCAGCACGGGACCAGGCTGGCAGCGCCTCATGCTTCTACCTCAAGATGTGGAAAATCGCCCAAACCAGTACATAAGGGGCTGGACTCAGGCTGTGTTGGGGTGATGGGACTCACCTGGTTCTGCAACGTCTTCTGCAGGTTGGTTCCCCAGCCACCCACACCAGGGCCTGGCCACGGGGTGCTGCAGGAAGGTGTGCAGGGGGGTTCAACTTCAGCAAAGCTCGACACGAGGGCGGACTGACCCATGCCTGGGAGCCTGGAAACGTTTCCAGATCTCGCCTGAAACTACACTGTCATTTAAAGCCGGTACCTTCTCCTGTAGGTTGTGATGGTTTTCCCAGTGAGACTGGATTTCCTGTTGGACAACGTCCAGCAGCTTGTAAATTAAACTGCAGGAATGGGGAGGGGGGAAACAAGCCCTGTAACCACGCTGCTGCTCTCCCAGCTTAATTTAGCACAGGAACAGAAAGCAGTCATAACAAGAATAATAATTCTCAATTGCTTTGGAAAAAAACCCACACTTATTTATTTCCAAATCTTGATCGTGAATTTTACATGTTTTGGTAGATTACATTGGTTTTGTAAAGGCTATTTTGGTACTTGAAGTACGTAAATGCTTGATACAAAAGATTAAAAATGCTCCACGTTCTGTTCTTCCTCTTTCCAGTGGTCATTAGGGGAGTCTCAGCATACTACTTCCCATCTTTTAGGAAAAGATTAACAATTAAGTGATTGGAAATAGCTAATTGCCATTTTATCTGGACATAACGTTGCCACATTAATAATGTAAATCAAAGTAATCCAATAACGGAAACCTTTCTTACGTCAATACTTCAAATGAGCATTTATGTATCGATTCAGCAAGTCGTTCAACTGCAGATTTAAAGTTAAAGCTCTGACATGAAGTCTTTCATGTCTTCTTACAGCACCAAAAGATGCACTTATTAAGGAATCTGCCCAAGTCTCATCCGTCGTTTTGTCTAACCAAATTGTATTCCACTGGAGTTGGGCCAAAATCTGAATTTTCAACTTCACTGGTAGCACCAGGTGGGGAGCGGGGCTGGGGAGTTGGGGCAGGGATCAGGATCTATTTTGTCATATTCTTGTGGATATTTAGCTGATTTTTTTTTTATGTGTTTGTACATTTTGAAATGTCATTGTAGAAAAATACAATTAGAAATTGAAACATTATTTCAAAGCAAAATAAACTTATTCTGCTTATACAATAATCAAAGCAAAACATTCTGAGCTTACTTTGTTAATATTTGAATTTCAAAGGGGTTTCAAATATCTTCTCATTAACCTGAATCTGCACTTTCTGGTAAATGAAGTTTTATCCCCCCACCTCCTCCTTTCCAATTCATCTACCTTATTTCTAATTTGCTCTCCCCATCCATTTCCATAATGCTTGTCCCCAGCGTGGCTACTACAATGCTTCAGTTTGAAACCCACATTTGGCTTCCATGTATCGGACTAAGTTCTGCAACATGCTCCCTTTCTCTATTTGCCAAGTTACAAAAGTAAAAAATAGTGTGTGTGTATATACACACACGATTTTACTGAGGACTGGGCTAGGCTGCAAAATTAGGATCTTGGTTTCAAAGACACTCTGCAGGTAAAGCAAGCTCATTTCAGAGAACTAGGTTGTTCTGCTAAAAAAGAAAAGGGCAGAAGGAGATGTGACACGCTCATCCCAATCCCAACTGGCAAGCTTAGGAACACTTGCAGCAAGGTTTTGGCTCAGGCTCATCCTCATTTGCAGTGATTAAAAGAATAAGAGCATGACCTGCTTTTGGTAAGATCAAAGGTATTGGAAACGGAATAAGTAGATTTTATCTTCTCCTGTAAGTTCTGATGGTTTTCTCAGTACGTCTTGATTTCTTGTTGGACTACTTCCAGCAGTAACTGTAGTTTGTGTGTAAGATAATCTGAAAGGGGGATAAAAAGGAAGTTTAGTTCGGAGGAAATCTTGAGACATGGCTGAAAATCAGAGCATCAGCACTGATGGCTGGAGCACTTTGTGTTAGCATATCACTGTAGCTGTTTCCTTTCTTGCTGTATGTTTTCTTCTGTTCACTGGTTACTGATACACCTCGGCCCAACATCAAATCAAAAGAAAACAAGATTCATAACTGAAATTATAAATTAAACTCAAAACTGGGCTCTTGTTTCTGAGTAAATCATTGTGCCACCAGGGCTACTCGCAAAGGAAATCTGTACTAGACATTATATGGGGTGGAGACGTATTTCATTTACACACCCACATCTGTGCCCAGAACCATTCTGGCCTCTTCACCAAACAGGTAGCCCGCAGATGGCACCATCTTCTCCTACCAGTCCTCTCCCCAGCCTTTCAGCAAGTGCACTTGTGCACAGGGTTACAGTGTCTGCCAGTCAGTCCCTCCATCCTAACTTTTGATCTTGTTGCTCAGTGTCAGCCAAATTTGACTGAGAGGCAGTGATCCCGAAGGTCTGATAAAGTTTAGTAGAAACCAGGGTTGGGTAGTGAAAGCAACCCTCTTGGTTCCTCCCATTGGTAGACCTCAGCCCTGTCTTTTCTAAACCCAAGCACGAGGCTGGCTTATCAGTACATTCACAAGCCAGGCAGACACAGCCCGTGCCCGGCTGCCAACCACCCGCAGCACAGCCTACCCCTCGTCTCTTCGGCTGCGGAGGCTGCGTCTTGGGAAAGCCATTGAAGGGGTGGCAGGGGTCATGATTTAGGTTTCATGAGGTCTGTGGGTCATGGAGCAATTTGCTCCATTAGAGATGAGCCCTGGGAACAAACTAACATCCCCATCCCTGAGCGTGTTAAGGTTCACAATACTGAAACTCAAACACATACTTACAAAATGGGCTACGGCAGCGACTTGACATTTGCCTATGGATTATGAGGTAGTAGACTGGAAAACCACTTAAAACCATGGTGCATCCGATGCTAATGTTCACAGGGTCTGAGTAGAAAGACATTGCCACAGTGAAGAGGCAGATGATGGTAAAAGAGACAGGAACGACCAGGGGAACCTGGGGAAAAGAGCACAGACGATTCTCTCAGGCAAAACTGATGGCTGTAGCAAATCAGCCTCCATACGTGCCAGCACACACCGTATTCACTTCTCCATCTCAAAGAAGATGAGAAAAATCATATCTGTCCTGCACACTGTTTCTGTACAATCAGTTGTGAACAAGTAGGATGCATAGAATAAAAATTGACTCGTACCACCCTTGGAGCCCAGTGTGCCCTGTGAGGTGCATACCTCCTTCCTAATATAAGCCTCACCTCACTCGCAACGGCAAGCCAAGCAGGGGGAGAAGTCACCTATACCCCACTGCTCTCCGAATGTATTGCACCTGTGCATGCACACGCACACGTACCTATTTGCCACCTGTGGCAATCGCTGGTGGAAAATCTGAAGCCAAGAGTAGAAGCAGTGCTTTGAAACAAACTGTTCTTTGGTTATAACATTTTGACCTGCTTCCAGCTTGCCTGAGACTTACAGTGGCCAAAACAGGATAAACCAGGCTCCCTATTTCCGTAGCACCTGCATCAAGAACATGAGTTTCAATGACACCCTGATGAAAGACCAAAGAAGCAGTCAGCACTTCAGCCTTACCCTGTTGGATGAGCCAATTCATCTGGGTTATTTGGAGAGTAAATTGGAAGACTGCAATAAATAATAAACCTGTGAAACATTCCCTTAGTCTTTGGATTCAACCTCAGCCAAGTTACTCCTTGCCATAGCTGATAGAATGAAGGAGCTGCTGGTCTCACCTAGGATCACAATCTCTTTTCCAGTAACAGAGATCTTATTTTGGATACTGATCATGCTGAGCTGGAAGACATCAGTTGCTCTAGTGATGGCAGCCATCCAGCCACCAAACTTACGTGCTCTTGCTGTCTTTCCAGCCAGAGCATCCCCTGCCAGCCTCTCCTATCTGCACGCACTCACGCTGCACATCTGCTCGAGAGGTATGTGAGAGGACTGCTTCCTCCTCTTACCGGTGTTTTCTCACCAATTTTAACTCAAAATGCTATAGGGGAGAAGTACCAGCACAATCCCATCTATTTTATGATTTGCTCTCCACAAGCTAGCGGGAGAAGACGACCTGGCTGTGGCCACTAGAGTGCAGCACATGCCCACACCACCTGCGTGCAGCCCTTCTCTCTTGCAGATAACTGGGCTTCGAGTCTGAAGTGGTTATAAAAACTAGGGAGAAGGGAGGAAAAAAAAAATCAACCAAACTGAACAAACCCCCAGAATTTCGCTCCCTCACTTAATCTGCCTTTAGGAACCGTTAAAAAGCCTAAATCTCTGTCTAAACCAAAATGGGGTAAAATCTCAGCAGCCAAAAACATTACCAGTGCTATCCACTAATAAACTTCCCCTGAGAAGTGTGGTTTAAAAGAAGACAACAAAACTTATTTAAAGTCTGGTTCTGGGTGGGTACACGAGTGCAGCCAGCCAACAAACTGGGAAGCTTTAAGGTCTCTGCTAAACACGCTGTCTCCAGAAAAGACTGAGAAGACAAATCACCCCAAACTTCGCATCAGGCCTTGCGTGGCTCGGGGAGGAGCCCTGGGAGCTGCGGGAAGCATTTCTGTCCCCTGAGCTTGTTGCTGATCGCCTGCCCGGTCCCTGTGGCCTTGGAGGTCTCCTCGCCTCCCCAGGAGCTGGCTGGCAGCACCGTGCAGACACGACCGGAGAGAGGAACAAACTGTGCACGCCTCCAGCACCGCCCCAGCCAAACATCTTCTGCACATTACCTGGCAGTGGGAAAGGTGACCCGAGTGCAAGAAAGCTGCTCCAGCACCAACTCCAGCTTGGATGTGAGGGGACCGACTGCTCCCCATGAGCAGGATCACAGCACCCAGCACATAGCCACTGGAGGGGCCCAGCTGGAGGCTAAGGAAAGGCACAAGAGGACAAAGCATCCTCCAACTTCCCATTGAGGAGGGGGAATTGAATTCCCTTGCTTCCCTCCTTCCCTTTGCCCATTTTTAATGCCTCTCACTGCTTACGGTCCCCAGCCCGAATGTGCCGGAGCTTTGCAGGTGCACACACAGGGCGGTGCCTGCGCAGTAAATCCTGCACTCGCCTGCAAACTTGTCCCACCAGCAACCAGAAAAACAAGGGGTGCACCAGCAGCACTGGTTGGAAACCAGCATGGGAGAAGTCTGGACACTGCCTGTGTCAGGCAGCTCCTCAAACCCCACCGGCCGCCTGGGCTCCTGGTACAACAGGCAGCCCACAAAGGTCACACACGGCTGGAAGCTCACAAAGCCGCTCGCCTCCCTCTGCCTGGGGCAGGAGGGCAGGACCTTCTCTACAGGGCCACACACTGCATCGGCCATTAGCTGCTGCTAGCTGACTGCTGAACAAAACACTTTGTGGTATGCATGCACATGCTGTGCACATCCTCAGTGCCTGCAGCAGCAATATTTGCACACAAGCGTCTTTACACTATACAATATATTTATGCCAGGAGATAATTCTCCTAAGTCAGGTTTGCTCCCAGTGTCCCTCCAGCCATGCTCTTTTCCCCCAAGCCTGATGCCCTTCTGCTTCTCAGCTTGACCTGAGACTTACCTACCACTGAAATAACATCCAGGCAAGAGTGCCTTCTTGCAGGCTCCCTACATGCCTTACCAAGCAATAGGGATCGAGAGCCCTTAGAGCCTAAAGGCAATCATGGCCATGTCATGCTCTAATTATTAGCAAATAAGAGAGAGAAGTGACAAGCCTGCGTGTTCCTGGCTGTTAGATACAGGCCATGTGTTACCTTGAACGGGCTGTGCAGCTCCGGGTGACGGTGGCGATGGACAATGAGCCCAAGGGTGGCTAATCCTATGAAGAGCCATCGGGAAAAGCTGAAGAAGTTCATTAGATGGTAGATATCTCCGATACACACCATGGCAGTAACCAAAGGGAACTGAGCATTGTGAAGATGAAACACAGTCATTAAAGCCTTACTACGGTTCTCGGACTAGAAAGGGTAATATGGATCACCGCCTCCAGCCCCCCTGCGATCACAGGCAGCTGCTTCACAGCCCCAACATTTCAGAGGTCAGAGCGCTTTACAAAACAGTGTCACAAACTGAAGGCAAAAGGCCTAAACGCACTATTACGATGTGCTACAGAAAGGAGCAATCCTTTCAAGATCAACAGCATCTTTGATGCTTTATGTCCTAGGCAGGGCAATTAAAACATACATGATCCAGAAGCCTGTGCTGCCCGTACAAAGGTTACCTACAAAGGTACCTGCTAAGTTTTTAGCAGGTCAGCCAAGCTGCAAGAGGCACTGCTGCACAGTTAGGATGGAGCTGGACCACTGCTGGAAAAAAAGGCAAACCAAAACTGAGAGCATCTCTGCAAATGCTCATTCCCTGCATTTCTACCACACCTGGGAATTTCAGTTTTTCAAATAGCCAAAGCCTGGCAGAGGTGTTTTCATAGGACAATATCAAGCAGCAACTGTGGCAGATGGTAGGGACACTACTTTTTAAAAAGGTGTCCAAGGTTATAAGGCAGGAACTTCAAGGTAGTGGGTTTGGATACCACTGCTGGCACAAGGGGACTCAATACTTTGCCGCCATTTCCAGTGTTCCACCTTTTTTATTTTTTGGAGGCTGACTTAGTGTCTCAGCACCCTTTAAAACTCCTCAGCTTCTCCAGGCTTCGCAAGAAAGCCAAGACTGCAAGAACAACGCACGTCACACAGCCAGATCTCCTTACCATTAACATGACAGCGGGAAGGGGTGTATGCCTTCGAATGTGGATCATGGAGAACAGAGGAGGCCACTGTCCTTCCCTGGAAGCCACAAACAGAGTCCTAGGAAAAGACAGGGAGCCCCATGCATTAGCATCCCACATCCAGACTAGAAATGAGAAGATCAGTCTCTGGACTGACCTGAGGCCACAAGGCACTCCCCTGCCAGCACAGGTCTGCTATTCAAGGCCACAGTTCTGCCTTTAGCTACACTTTTGGGGCATTTGGAAGAAAAAAACAGTGTTAAATTCCCATAGCTCTCCCAGGACCAGTTAGTTCAACGCAGCGCAGAACCCACCAGCAGGACCACTGGCAGCATCCCCTTGGGTGGCCTGTTAGCAAAGACCTTTGGGCAAGTCCAAAGAGACCATGAATGAGTTCAGGCTGGAAACAGAAGCATGAAAGTTTCTTGCCATCAGAGAAGGGGTTAATCTTTCCAGTAGGAAGCGGAGGGGTCACAAACTTCAATTCTTTATAAAAGAGGCTGGTGAGTTTATGAAAGGGGATTGTCAGTCTTGATGCCTATATTTTTATATAAAAATATGTGAATATATATATTTTTCTTAAAAATCAAGTGCAATTTCCTCAAATAATAGAGGATTTTCAATCCTCTGGCCAGCTGTTGGAAAATATATTTTGGCGTACTGCCGAGAGGCCAGCTACACACATAACAGCAGAAAGCTCCTTGCCTCCATCCCGCCTTTGACTCATGAAAGGGCAATTAAGGAGAAGGCATTGCAGCCAATTTTATAAATTTAATGTCCACAAACAAACCATGCCAGAGCATCAGCTGGGCTGGAGCAGGGCCCAAAGCAGCTGGGGCATGAGTGTAAAACTGGTTTTATCGCTGTCTCTGTGGTTTTGCAGGGGTGTGGTTGGCCAGCAGCCAGGGAGGCCCCATCACTGTTTATATGGCCCTTCTGCAGAGATAATGTTAATGGTGCCAGGATGGGGGAGAGAAAGGCGATAGGGACACGCAGAACCTCTGTGCTGTCCAGGGACTCCTCATCCTCAAAGAAAACCACTATCTAGAGGAGCTAACAGGGCAGATTCTCTGCACCTGTATTTAATACAGGACTTCAGGGTAGTGGATCAAATAACTCATGAGCTTTCATGCTATGAAACATCCCTTTCATATGAACTGATTTTTCCTTTTGCAATCAAAGCTGTGAAACAGAACTGGCTCCAGAGAGTTTGCTCAGCTCCTTGGGACCAGCACAACGTGCTTCTCCGTGAGTTCTGCCCTCCTCTCTAATTTCAAGGCTCCCATAAGGACATACAGTGTAGCAGCCAGTGAAGCTGGCAAAATAATTTTTCCATGGAACAAAGCTTTTCTTATTGCTACAACAAGACTTGTTGAGCCTTGACTATTGCTTTAGGAATAGCCTGTCCCCAATAACATTTCACTGACCTCAAAGCAAAGTCCTCGAGGGAGGGTTTGCCTTTGGCCAGAGATCCTCGCAACAGAGGGACCCCGTGCCCTGCAGCAGAGCAGCTGGGTGAACCCAGCAAAAGAAGACCCGGTCTCACTGAGCAGCTGCCAACGTCAACAAAGCCTCTAGTTCACCAGAAACATTGACATTTCACTTTAAACTGCGGATTTAAACTGAAGGGTGGGGGGGAAAGGTAAAAATCTTTGTTTGTGACCAGCCCTAGATACCAAAGTCTGGACTGGCCAGAAATAGACAAGAGGGATCATCCTGTAGGTGACATCCTGGGAGTCAAAGGCCTTATTTTTCCCACAAGAGTGGCTAAAATGCCATCACGTGAGTGGGCAGTTGCACAGGTCACTGGTGCTTCCCTCCGATTCAGTAAGCCAAAAGAGTAATAAATTCTTAGGGACGTGACCTCGAAAACGTGAAGATTCCTCCATTCATGGTTCCAAAGCAGGACAGTGCTACAAGGACAGGGACCACAGAGATCAGGCTTTTGAAGGCTCGCTGCACAAAGCTCTGGAGGAGAGAAAGCGTGACTTTAGGAACATGTGGTGATCTCTAGACAACACCAGGTTCAAAAGAAAGAAACCTTCCTCCACCAAAGGAGTAAAATATAACTCATAAATCTTGCCTTTTCTACTGTCATCTGCAGGTTATTTTTCATAACCTTTCAGGCAAGACTAGAAGAATTTACTGTTGCCCAATAATCCAGAGAAATGACAAAGCAATAAGGCATTTTATAGGAAAACCTTCTCTGAAACACTTGCCATGACCACCCCTTCAGCATAAGCTGACCACACTGAAGAAAGATAACGGTAGGGCTGGCAACTCACCACAGCCACAGCAGGAGAAGCCAGAACATCTTGTGTTCCCAGGACCGTGTAATAGGAGATGTTGGTGAGCATGTACCCCACAATTACCGTGATCACAGACACGATGACAGCCAGGGGGATATTTCTGCAAGAAAGGGGAAGAGAGACACACAAAGAACAAGCTGTTATCGCTTGTTATGCACAGTATTACTACAGATTGCAGCTGGCATTGGTTAGGTGAACCCACAAATTATTTCCTCCCATACTGCGTTTGGGAAAGCCGCAGTACCCCAGAGGCTGGTAACCCAAGAGAACTTCTTCCCAGCCTTACCGTTCAGGTCTGACCAACTCTTCACGCACAAAGCTGGTCTGAAACCTGCACGGTGGGAAGAGACAGGGAGAGAGTTTGAGCCATGTCTCAGACACCAGTCTGCTGCCTATGAAGTGCCCTCCCGTCACACCTACCAGCCTGAATATGCGAACATGCCTGCATAAAAAGCCAGGGGCAGCTTATCCAAAACAAGCGACTGTCTGTCAAAAGCGTCCTGGAAGTTTTCAGTGTGGCCTGCAGAAGAGAGAGACAACGGACATGAAGCAGGGAAACGCCAGAGACGAGCTTCCTTCCCGCGGGATAACGCCCCTTGTACCTCTTGCCCAGACCTGGGAAGAGTGCTTGTGACTTCCTTGGAGCCAGGTATTCAGATTTGTTTCATTGCTTTAATTTGCAGTGCTGGGCTGACACGTTTACTTCACTAACAGTGACAGAACAAATCCGTCCCCTGTCCAGCTACAGGAGACGTTTCAGGAAGGGCAACGGCAGCGGCTGGTTCTGTTTCAGACAGAACTTGCTGTGGGAATGGGAGATCGTGGAGACGAGAGGACACAAGATGTCCTGTTCTTTCTTTAGGCCTAAAATTAATTTGCCGGGTTGATGCCCCTCTTCCCGCCCCAGCCCCCTGAGCAGCTGAACGCACACTCCTCTTTGATGTGGTGCAGCCAGCGAGGCGGCTAATTCGGCTCTCGCTGTGCTCCCTCCTGATCCCGCTGCGGGAGCAGTGACCCCAGCCCCACGCTGGCTGGAGCATGGGAACCGGGGCGGAGGAGGCAGCGGGAACCGCCAGCCTGGCCCCCAGCTCTGGGCATGCTCCCTGCCCGCCGCCCTTGCCAGCCACCGTGGCTCGCCCGCAGGAGGAGGAACTGAGGACACAGAGGGCAAAGCAAATAAAATTAAAAAGTAGAGGTGGCTCAGATAGAGATCCCGTTTTACCAGCTCCCCCAATTTTCCTAAAAGTTCTCTGCTTGAAATAACAACAACAACATCAGTGTCAAGATTTTAGATACAAACCACATTTTATCAAACTCCAAAAAAACCTAGGGGAGGGAGAAACACCTAATGGCCTCTCATTCAGAGGAAAACGAATAAAAAACACAGTCAAAAGGAGTTGTATGTTCAACATTTTCAAATCCAGATGGCCCAAGGTTTGGTTCCACATCTATATTCAGTTCTCCATATCAAAGTCTCATTAAAAGTAAAAGATGCGGAGCTTGCCTAGTTGGGCTTCACCAGGAAAGGGATGAAATGGCACAGATCCTGTGGAGAAAGTCAGGCCACTTCTACGGAGGCGACTCTGCAAGGAACTCTGTGATGAGATTTGGGCATTTGGGTTTGAAACACTGGCCCAGCAAGTCTCTAAAACAAACCTAGGCCAAAAGGAAGGTAATGGCAGAGGAAGGGACAAGAGTGTAACCAAAACAAGTGGAATAAGGCAGGGGAATCAGGCAAACTGATTTAAAAGCACAAAACCGATTTTTAAACACAAAAAAACAAGTCAAAGAGAAAATAGATTTGAAGAAAACCAAAACAAAATATCGGAGCGGGCCTATTGGGGTAGTCTTTTTATGTTCTAAAATGACTGCTGGTAAGTGATGGTGCATAAAAAGGATTTATTGTCTGCAATACATTAATGAGTGATTTACAGTCCCCCATGAGTCACATTAAATACAACCTGTCATATTGGGGTCTCTGGGTGAATTCTCCCTCCAGATGTCACCGGCACTTATCCTCCTCGCTGAGGACGTGTGCCAAGGTTCCAGATTGTCATTTGAAGGCATTCCTAACAATAATGGCTCAGGATTTCTGGCTGCAGGGCAGTCCTTCAGTTCAGAAGTGCTGCCAGCCGGAGGGGATCTTTGCATGTTCAAAGGAGCCAGCTCCAGACATCAGAAAGAAACATGAACGTGGAGCCTACTGCCTGTGTTGTTTTCTCTGCAGAGGAAGGTAATAGCATGAAGAGGGAGCAGGCTTCATCCCTTGAGTGGGAATGCCTTGAGCTTTTCTATAAACTGAGGCTTGGATTAAAGCCAATGCTCTTGTATCATTCCCAGAAGATACTACTGGTAGGTTTTTTTTCCCCGACTCTGGATGCGAGTGTGCAATCCCACACGAGTCCATTGTAAATTTACTAAGTTACTGCCCATCTCAATTAGGAGGTAAAAAACATTAGCTTAAGCCACGGAAAGGTTAACGATGCAGTTACCAGGGCTCAGCTGAGGGTTAGTAACTCATTACACAGCTGTGACTGGCTCGGGTCACCATGGGATGCTGTCACACATCCCTGATGTCCATCAAATCTGTGCTGCTTTGGAAGGATTTCAAGCCACGCTGAAAACAGGCAAGTCTGACACCAAAGAAAGACCATCTGCAGGGGAAGGTGCCTGTATGACCCTGGGTAGGCTCACACAGCCTCAGGCACTGAGCCTCGCTCCATTTTGGAGAAAGCGCAGCTGAGCCAGTTGCATCAGCCAGTGCAATGATGCAGCTTAGTGTCAACTGCCCTGGTCTCAGCTCCCAGCTAATTCACATCCAGCACATAGGCAGAGAAAGCTCCTGCCAGCTAAAGGAGTACCACACTTGTCACTAGGGACCGACAAAGGCCGTGACAGGCGGGCATGCCGAGCACCCTCCCTCAGCCATGCAGCAGCACACCTACCCTGAGCCAGCAGCATCATCCCTGGCACAATGATGAGTGCAAGAGCCAGGAGTTTGACGATGGAGAGAGCCATCTGCAGCCGGGCACTCCAGGTGACGCTCCAGGAATTGAGGGTGAGGACCATGTCTGGAGAGGAGACCACACCACTGCAGCTGTAGCCCATGCTTGACGCATGCAGGAAAAAAATATAGCAGCGCTCCCTGCTCGAGGGATGCCAGGGAGAAGGCTGCATCTTTACAGAGAGGATGCTCAAGGTGAGATATGTCAGAAAACATTACAGGTGTGGCCCAGTGTACAGCGTTTGAAGGGGGAGCTGAGTTATGCTCCTAAGAGGGACCAGGAGCCTGGTTCCTGTTGGGCGATCCACGCCTGCCTGGGGGCAAGGCATGAGTTTGCAGGGATGTCTCAGCAGCCTCCTTCACAGTGCTCCCTTGTCCCAGCACACACCAGCCCGGAGCAGGCAGGACAGCTTCACAGGCTGGGTGCACCAGGCGAGGAGTCCAAAACCTTGAGCCTTACACCCTTAACCCAGGTGGCATTTGTACAATTATACATGAAGAGTTTCTACCGCCGTACTTGGCACAATCCCCCCCACTAGGGCTCCAGCTGGTCAACAGGGAGGCCCATTCCCCTTCTTGGAGAATAGAGTGGCCCCAAACCAGCACCTTGGATCAGGAAGTTTTGGGTGGCCAAGGAGGTAAGACGGGGCCTTGATCTCACAGTTATCCCAGGAGATAACACCCCGTAAGTGCCCCTGGTCTGGGGCAGAGAGGCTCCGAGATCGGCAGTCCTGTAAAAGTTACTACTTACAGTACCCCAGGAGAGACACAAGCTTCACAGCAGGCACAGGGGCTGCACAGGGGGCAAAAAATGGCTCCAGCATGTAGCGTCCAAATGCCAAAGAAACCACAGCACTGTTGGCAGGCCTGGGGGGGGAGAACCAAGAACAAACTGTGGTCTGCGGACAGACGAAAAATGGCATGATGTAAAACTGCACAAAACTCGGGAGGGGGGGGGAGGGAAGTTGCCCCACCCAGCTTAATCCTGCTCTCCCATGCAGACAGTGAATTCCCGTAGAGTCTTTTTCATAGGTTTTTCTCAAATAAATGGGTTAAAAATCACATGCTGCAAAAAGATTAATTCCCAACTGGAAAGCAAAAGTTGAGACTAATCATACTGAACAATGCAGTGTGGTTCATATGTCCTGCTTCATCTCAGCTTACATGAAGGACACAGGTTATTGAGAGGTGAGGACTTTCTTTTTAAAAGTTAAGAAAGAAGTCATTTACAATTTTCTAAAATATTATTTAACTTAGGGCTAAGCCAGAAAGTTGTCTCCACAGGAAAAACCGAAAAAGTTTCACTGTGAAAACAGAAGATCTGAAATAAATCTGGCATCTGTTGTAGGTGTCTGAAAAATACCATGGCTCTGGGAGGATACCAGCTGCCAGGGAAGAAGAGAGAGATTCTTCAAGTGCAGATCATATTGAACATGTGTAACTATTTACTCCTTATGCCTTCTTCCCTTTATCACTGAAAGTCTTTAAAAGTTGTTCAGATTGTTTCTACTCTTTCCTTCACAAACTCCCCAGACTGTTACCTGGCACTGTAATTTTTGTTTTTTTAAATTGTCACAACATCCAGCAAAAGGCAAACAAAATCTCTTACCTGATAGCAAAAAACTCTGCCCACAGAAACAAGAAACTTGGCAGAGGCCCTAATGTCTCCAAAATGTAGATATAATGTCCTCCAGACTTGGTGATTCTTGTTCCAAGCTCTGCATAACACAAGGCACCTGGAAAAGTTCAGGTAGAAATGCACTAAGTAAATTATCCCATGGATTTTCTCTTTTCTGTGTGACTTTTCAGGGATTGAATGAATCTGTTTAAAATAAGTAGTGAATTAGAGGAAGAAAAAGGGGTTTAGCAGAACCACTCTTCCCTATTTTTGTGTGCTACAGTGTTTTGAAGTAAATTTTGAAGTAATTGACTTTTCTGTCAGAAAGAAAGTCCCTATTTTCTGGTTAATGATACAAGTTTTCCATGGAAGTTATGCTGAAAGGTGTGCGATAGAAATGTTGCACTAAGCGACAAGAGGTTTCCTTTGAAAAACATGCTGGAGGTTTGGGTTCTCACTTCTCCTCACAGTTGGACTGGTGAAATGGTGCTTACAAGGCAGTTACAGCAGCTCAGCTGACAGGCAGTGGCTGAACTGGTCATTTCAATCATGTTTTTGATCACAGACCATGCTCCTGTGTCCTTATCTTGCATCTCCACATAGATCCCTTCCTTCGTTCGAAGACACCGGACAGAGGACGTGGAAGGGCATCTCCTCTGGGAGGGAAGACCTGCCACCGGAGGCGAACACCGCCCCGATGGTGCAGAGCAAGGGAAGCGCCCACATGAGAGGCTCAGTCTGTCTCTTCCCAGGTGTTCATGTACGAGCAGACCTGGGGACTGCCTGCTCCTGCCTTGGCAAGCGCCTCTGTGCCTCCCTGTGCCGGGGCACAACGAGAAACCCTGGGAGAGGTGTGCCAGGGAAGACAGCTTAAAACTTTCAGGCAAATGGATAGAAATCTTTATGCCTCTGCCTGTGCCAAAAAAAATCCCGTCTGTGTTTTCTCTACAGAGCAATTCATCATGCCATTTGAACGTGTCTAAGTACGAATCTTAAGCCCTGCCTACACTGGATTCACTTGCTAGGTTAAACATCCTTTGCTCACCAACAGAAATCATAAAACACTTCACTTCTTTGAGCAAAACTCTTCTTGCAATGGGGCTGAGCGCTGTTGGGATGTGACCGTGTGGGGTAAGAACATCTCTAGCTGTGCTATCTACTTCTTTGGCCGGCTCAGGAGGCTGTGAAGGGAGACCACAAAGGAACCCAGTGGTGACATGGCCATGCCTCCAAGTCCCGTGGCGATAGTGCCATATTCAGGTCATGCTGATGGTGAGGACCTCAATTTTTCCTGCCTCTCTGTTGGCAGAATCCCTGTTCAAAGTGTCAAATATAGGCAGACACCTCGTCTCATTTATTCCAGTGGGTCTCTTTACATGCTTCAAGTTTGCATTTAAGTGCTTTGCTGAACTCATGCTATGGGACTCATATAAATGCCATACTTGAAAGGAAAAAAGCATAAAAGAAAGCAGGCCTTTTTAATGTACTGCAAAAAAGTGTCAGAGAAATGATCAGGGGAGGTCATCAAGCTCAAGAAGAGCAAACCAACAAATTTGGCTACAAAACACAATAACTTGATAAAGTGACTCCCATGGCCCTTCTAGCAGAGTCTATCAAAGGATGCAACACAGAGAGAAACCTTTCCAAATGCAGAACTTGGGGTATGTGATCAGCCCACACATATCATTTATTGCGTTATTATTTAAAAGAAACACCGTGCTCACATTATATTTTAAGATTTTCTTTAAGCAAAAGTATGTCATTCACCAAACAACCACACATATGCTGCAACGTCAAATATTGGCATGCATACGCTAAGAGCAAGCACCACACTTGTTGCCATATTAACAATTGAATGTCTCAATTTCTAAACTTGCGTGTACATGTCTCAGTGCCAAAGTATTTTTTTTCCACATGGAGTATTTCTCCTTTCTTGTTTTTTTTTTCTGTTATGACAGAAGAAGAACTTCAAAGTCACCCACTGAAATAAACGTGAGATTTCTCCCCAGAGCTGAGAGACCTTGCAGTTCTCCTAAAAGCACCTTTAGAGCATTTCTGAGATGATGATTTCATACTGTTAATGCAGGAAAACTAAAAGCCATACGTCTTATCCATTGTAACTTTAAGAGCTACATTATTTCAGAAGAACTAGAATGAATCTGTCATCAAAAAGACAACCCTTTGTGAGAAAAAACTGGTATTAAGTGCCAGAAACCAAGCCAAGGGTAACGCACAGAAAGCAGGGCTGAACTGATTCGCTCCGTCTCCTGCTCCCAGGCAGCATCAGACGTATCCAAACCATTTCTGACAGACACCCAGACACCCACCCCTGGCTGGTGGATATTTTGCAGCTCCCCAGACAATCTGCTCTAGTGCTTCTCTATCCTCACCGACAGAAAGGGGATCCCTTATGGCATATTAAGACTGTCACTTCTTGCCCCTTTCACAGTGTCTATGAAAAGCTCTGCACAGCCCTCAGACTCACAAGTGCCTTTTAGATGCCTACACCTCCCTTCCACCTTATGGAATGAGTCCATCCATTTTCTCCCAGCTTTCCTGGCAGAGACCCTGCTATCTCCATCTGCAGTCATCGTCACTCCTCTGCCCTGGACTTGCACGTGATTTCATATTCACAGACCATAAGTGCTGGGATTTTCTCAATCACCCTGGGGGAATAATTTGAACTACCGACACCTGGTGACCCCTCCCCAGGCTTGTTAAACCTTTGTTTCTGTTGCAGTAGGAACAGGGAATTTTTGGTTTATTCTTCTCCCAACTTTCTACACGTAAAAATGTGCTGGCTCCCTTCACCTCCCAAGTGCTTAAGCAAAGGCTGACAAACCTCACCACTCACCAAACATTGAGAGAAGCCCACAGGCAAACCAGACAACCAGGGAGAAACCCACACTGCCGGAGTTTTTCAGTACTCCTTTTGGGGAGATAAAGATGCCACTGCCAACCATGCTGCCGATGAGGAGCGAGAAAGCCCGCAGCAAAGTTATCTTTTTCCTCAGAAAGACGGCCTCCTCCTCTTTCTTGTCTTTTCCCATGGCTTTCTTCTAATCCCAGGGGAAGGTCATGCATTCAGGAGCTTCGGTCTCCCAAGTGTCTTCAAGGCTCACCTGTAAGACGAGGAAAGTGTTAGGGATTCAGGGGTCTTCTTTTCTGGACAAGATTTTTTGCAGGAACCTGTCAAGATCCCTTGAATCTGTTCGCCTCAGGTGCTGGATGCACCAGCCAAACCACAGGTGCATATAACACACTCAGTATCATCTCTCACATCAGTACAGCTCCTGAGAGGGACTGTGCTTTCTGTCTCTTCTGCCAAGGAGCACAGAGCATTGCAAGTTGCATGCCGCACTTCAGGATATGATTTCCAAATTCAGCTTTGATGCCCAGACTGAAACTGGCCAAGTTAGGGTTAATTTAATGGGACCTAATTTGGGAGAACAATGATATCAGCATGCTGGCAGAAAGCAGATTTCAAGTTGCAAACCTAATAATCAAGACCTTGAGGATCTCTGAAGTTAAAATTTCTTTTTTTTTTTTTTTGAGGAGCAAATAGCTCTGTTAGTGGGGGTACACAGATGATTTAAGCTTTTTTAACTTCCTATCCAGCCTTGCTGAATGAACAAACCCTGATTTTCTCACTAGGGCTTCATTTTATCAGCATTTCTTAATGAACTGTCAAGCCTTTTTGCTATCAGAGTATTGAAGAGTCAGGAATAAGTACTGTTTACAATTGTAAGACAGAGCATAGTCATTAATATCAGACATGTCATTTCTTCTATTAATATACAAACTTTCTTGGTAATAACAGCAGGAGTGAAGTTTTTTCCTAGAAAAGAGGGAACTTCAGAGACTCCAGGGATCACATGAGTTGGTCTAGATCCAGTTCTCTCGTGCTGCAGTAACGTCCTACTTCACTGTCTTCTCTCTCCAGTCTCTCTCTCAGTCCTAGGCTGGCGCCTTCACCACAAAACTCACCTTCTGCTTAGGCAGGTAAGACGAATTCACATCAGTTACTACAGTCTAATTTGCTGTAGCAAACCTGTTTGTAGTTTTCCTAACAGCAAGACAGACATTTTACACTGCTAATTAACCCTGATAGCGCAGCCAAGATGGGTTTGGAGTAGATAATTTGGCTCCTGTCCCCCGTCCCGTCACACATCCCCTCCAATGCTCACATGCTCGGCTTTAGTGGTTTTGTCATTATTCTAATGCAGTAAATTGCAGGCATAGTGAATATTTGCCCCAGCCCCATGGCTGTATACTGTTGCAAAGTTACACTGTACATGAGACCATATTTTATGGATTTCTTAAGTTACTTAATAATTGCAGTGGTGTGTCCACGAGCAGGCAGCGGTCACCTATAGAAGCAGATCTAAGCAGCCAGAAATTATTTTCTTGACAGTCTGTATTTGCCATCCACAGATATAAATGTCCCCATAACTTTGAGGCGACAATTCTTGTTACCACTCGCCCACAGTCCCTCTTTGTATGCTCTGTATAAACTCAGTATAACTAAGGGCTTCTCTCCCCTGTCCCTGGCTATTTTCCCACCTGGAAACCGGCAGGAAGAAGCAGGGGTTATCACTTTCTCCGCACACATATGAATAGCATATGCAGAAACCCCCCTCTCCTGCCAGCAGCGTTAGCTGGTTTCTCTGAGATCACGCCAAGCCTACACAAGCATCTTCTCAATCAAACCAGCCAAGTTTAGTTATTAAACCTCTAATGAGTCCCGGAGGGCTCCTTAAGACTCAGATGGGTCACATCAGCCTCGTCTGGTCTCGCAGAGCTGCTCCTCAGAGTCCCAAAACCTCACAGGGCTGCTGGAGACGGTGGCTCCAGAGGGGCATGGAAACACCACCGGGAGCTTCCCGAGCCATCAGCTGCAGTTCCCTCAGACACTAATTAATTAGCTCACGAGAAATACCGATATCATCTGGTATTTGTCAGCCGAAAGGAGAACCGCAGAGCATTCATTTGCAATGGTGAAGCACGGAGGGCTCACCGAATTGAAACCGAACTGAAGAGCGATGTTGTGCACAGCTACGTCTAAAATGCCGTTGTGAGATAATTAAAAGGGCACTTATCTGTTTGGCTGGGTTTTAAACAAAGCAGGGGCATTTACAATCCATCAGACTCCCATTTCTTGCTGGGATCCCGAAGCAGCAAAAGACGGCGTCTCTTTGCGGGCTCTGAAATTACACAAAGAGGGGGGGAGGAACAAAAAAAGGAGAGATCAAATCAAATTTACAGACCAGGTTAATGATCCAAAGTAAATACCAAACTCCATACTTTTGTCCACATGCTTTTTTTCTTTTTTTAATACTACTGACATGCAAAAGTTTTTGGAAATAAAACAGTCCAGTAAATTTCAGAAAGGTGAAATCTGTCAGGATTTGTTCCAGAAGTTGTTGAAGGAGGGGGGGAAAAAGGAGGGGTGGGGGGGAGAAAGAGTTACAGAAAGCTATTGAATAGCACTTCAAAGAGACACCTAGCAGAGCCCACCGCCTGGAGAGACCGTTCCTGCCTGCTCTGCTTTCCAGCTACATTCCAGCACCAGGCACATTAAAATGCAGAGATGTTAATCCTTGTGGCAATGCTTAAGAATATTCACAATGTGCTTAGCACAAAGGAAACATACAAAGCTGCTTTTTGTTTACCCTTTTGACTTAAAGGACAGGCTGAAATCCTTCTCCTTCCAAAATGCGGTACCTTTGCATGAGATCATCAGCCAGCAGGACTGGAGAAAAACAAAACCATTTCACAACTTTTCACACCTGCTGGATCTTTACTCCCTTGTTCTTCATCTTTACTGATTCCTTTTTTTTTTTTTTATTTTATTTTAGCTGTTAGTCTTACCTCACAGGCACTGCAGCATAGATGGAGATGAAGGAGAGAAGCCTAAAGGGAAAGTCATATTTGTTATTCGTGGTGGTGTCTAGAGGCCCCAGCTGAGAGCAGGACCCATCGTGATCAGCACACAGGCAGAGTAGATGTTACTCTGCTGAAAAGCTAGCGATATAAACAAGCAAGTTAGAAAAAGTAGGGGAGGGAGAAAGCATCATTCTCAGCTGGGGAGCTGAGACCTAAAGCAACGAGCGACCTTCCTCCTCCTATCGCACAAGACGCGGATGGCATCCCTGGGAAACAAATCGTACCTCCAGAGTCCCAGGTCAATGACTTGCCCCCCCCCCCCAAAACAAAACCAAAACAAACCCAAAAAAGAGCTACTAGGGAATACTCCTAACTATTTACAGCTGTATTTTCTTTGTATGGGCCTCAATCAATACCACACAGCCAAGAACAGGTTAACCCCTTCCTTTTCGTACTGCAAAAGACGCAGGCATCAAACTGTTCTCCACAGTCCTGCTGGTTTTTTTTTTTTTTGGTGCCAAAAACGTCACTCCAATTCAATGTCCACCACAAGGCACAGGATCTAACTAAATAAAATCAGCAGTGAATTGGAGCTTTTTTATTCATGCATGAAAGTAGCATAAATAAGCTTTAATGAGACTGGTGGTGGTCTGTTCTGGGAACTCAATCAGAAAATCTATTTAGGAGACCTGGGAGGTGTTTGTTTATAGACCAAAATGAACACAAGAAACAGGCTGAAAAGACAAGACATGCAGTTCAACTTCTTTTCAGCTTTCTACAGCTGGTTTACCACCCTGGATAAGAAACCTAAGTGGACAGTAGTTAATAAATCAGACTCAGCCCAAGATGTAGTAATAAATCCAGGGTGATTGCCTCAGGTGTAAACATAAGAATAATTTCCACCAGCTCCTCTTTCTACAGAGTTTCACCAATTTAGTCTCATGAGCTGTCTATCAAAAGACTGCCGTTTTCTAACACTTCTTTCTTAATGAAAATTTTTTTTTAAGCTTTGACAGCAAAATGGTTCTTGGCTCAGGTCACACTTACCACTTTTATCATCTCATTTAGGCACTTCCAGTTGTCCTTTGGACAAGAGTGACATTTTCTGGAAAACAGACTGATGATGTGGTGAGTCTGGACCTCTTGATGATGACCTTTTAATTGAGAACCTAGAAGTGTTGAATCCACACTTTGGTTTTTTGGCTAGAAATTGGACTAAACTGAGTCTGGTTTTCAAGCAGCAAAATCCCTGTTGCTTTTAGAGTTCCTTCCTACCAGGATTTATATCTTACACCAAGTTTAAAATTCTTCATTACGACCAGTCTGCCAAAGCAGCATTAAAAGTGGCGATATTTTAATAATAGTAGCGCTGATTCATTTTCACAAGATGTACAGATCATATGATGTCATCTCACTTTTCTAAACATCCGAGTATAACCCCCCATCCAACTGCCACAAGAAACTCACACTTCTGTGCATCCAGAACTGATTTTCCACGAATGCTGTGCAGGAACATTGGCTTTTTCATGAGCATTTCTACCTTTTATATTGCCAGTGACACACAAAACGCAAATATGGGAGAAACGCACACCTGATTAAAATAAACTCAGCTGCTCTTCTACAGCACCAGCTATTAAAGACTATCAGAAAGGTGCACCAGCATCCCTGTGAAACAAACTAACACGATTCCCCTTTCTTACAAGCAGGAGAAGGGAATACCCCAGGCACTTGCCTCCCTGCCAATCGTACCCAAAGGAGCGGCACCCAGAGGACCAGGCACTGGGGCACGTAAATCCTAGGAAAAAAAGCCACTTAACAAGGAGACTGTCTCACATAGCAGTGCTTCCCAAGGCCAACATCTTGGCTCTATAGTTCCTCTTGTGGGGCGCAGTGTAGGGAACTGTCCTTAGAGCTTTGTTATTTTGTGGATGGCTCTCCAAGTAGCAAGCTGTTTTCACTCTCCAGATCAGACCTCCTCCCTGGAACAAGACAATTTGTCCTATTTGAAACTGTTTTCTTAGCTGCATAAGACAGAACACAAACAAAAACAAATCTAAACATTTCTAGCAGAAGAGACCCAACAGAGAAGTCTAATGCTGTAGCAAAGTATGGCCAAAATTTCCCCAAATGCGAATTCTTCTTAACCATTTCAAATAATAATAATAAAAAAAATCCCATAAGAAAGCAACACCCCCCTTCCTCCCAGCAATTTGTCGTGCTGCATCAGTGCTGTGGTCCAACAGTTAGCCTGCCTTTGATGTGGAGCTGGGCAGTGCCAACAGCCCTCGCTCTTGCAGGAGAAATTGCTCCATGAACCAGGTCTTTGTTTTACCTCTTGCCCTGGCTGAGAGCTATAAAAGACATTATTGCATCTTAGCCACTGCTTGGAGATTTATCAGAAACAAGTTTAACAGCTTCAAGCCACTCCCTGGGGAACACAGGTCCCCATCACGGTGTAGCGGGTGCTAAACTGCCACCCATCCCTGGGGCTGTCGGTCTGTGGAGCTGCTACAGTGGGGGGCTTTATTAAGGCAGATATAGCCATCAATGTTAGGCCAACAGCACCATCACCCGGAACCACCTGGTGCATTTGCTTTTGAGCAGCAAACTAATCCCAAAGCCTTCCCAGAGAACAAGACACATTTCCTGAATGGAGAGAAATGCCAAAATGGCCATGCCTATCACCAGCTTTCCTCACAAAGAAGAAATTCTCCACTAGTGAAAGCTATTTTATCTTTGTATGGAGACAGCACTCTCCAGGTGAAACCCTTTCTCCATGCAGAGGAAACCCTCTTCTGCTTCTGCTAGTGGCAGATGTTGGGCCCCATCCGATGGGGGTTCCTGATCTACCCCCACTTAACCATCTGGAACTGAATCCTTTCAGAGCTGACTGTAGTAATAAAACTTCTCTTTCCATATTGCCTCATATATTACCCTAGTTTCCCCCTTAATCTCACTGCAATGCTGCTGATTTATCACCCCAGGCCTCCAGCTCCTCTAAGGCTCAACCAGAGTGCCTGGGTTTGTTCCTTCTCTTCCTGCCTTCAGGGAATTCAAAACAAAATTTAAACATTAAAACATTAAAAAAATGCCTGCATTAGCCACTCACTGACTACGTAGCAGTCTAATTCATAGTTAATCCTCAGTATTTTGTGCTAAATGCCCACTCCAGTACCTGACTCGCATGCAGCCCAAACTTTACCTTGAACATACCTCAGGGTGTGGGGACTCTCTCCTTTTTGGCCTCTCTGCTCAGCTGTTACTCATTTATTAAACTATAAGCCAAATATACAATTATGCCAGAGGGAACATGTTTCCTTGCTAACCCTTTCTGGCTCTTATCCAAAATTTCTCAGGCTATGGGGATTTATATTTTACTACACAGAGTTTCAGATTAATTGTTCACCATTGCCCATGTCTCTGATGGAGGGAAGGGGGACAAGGAGGGCTTTCTCTGACCAGAACCGCTACCTCATCCCCCGTGAGACAACACAGGAATGCATGTCCAGAGTTCCTGGTGGCCTGTCCCAGGTAACAGGGAGCAGTGCCTTGTAAAAAGACAGCAAACCCTCCGGCCAGAAGGAAAACGGTCATCCCTGCCGGTATCTACAGGGCCTCTCTAGCCCATCCGTGGGTATGGGCTGTGCTGGCAGCTGCCAGACAAGGGTCTTGGTGGGGCATGGGAGTGGGAGAAGGTTTAGTTAAGGGTGGCAGTTGTCGGAGGGGAGGGGAGCGTGCTCCGTGCTGGGAGCAGCTTGGGCAGAGTTTTAACCCCTGGTCTGAAAGGAGTATCTCCAGTTGTGCACACGAATCCCCCAAAGGTCCTGTTTTGTGCCTGCAGTGAAGCAGAAACACATTATTACGTCTCATGGTTTAGAAAAGCTGAGGGAATTAACATCTGGCACTGGACTCCCCAAGCCCTCACTAGCTGCAGCCCTTTATACCTGCAGCAGAAGCTGAAGTGCAAAGACATAGCAGAAATATGTGCTGAAGAGCCATTAGGCTCCTGATCACAAGGAGGAGTCTTATCCCAATAACTGCATCTATAGAGCTTGCTACGGGGTGACATCTGGCACCATGTCACCACAGGGGTGAGTGCGCAGCCCCTGCCAGATTTCCCAGAGCCTGAAGGGTGGCACCAGAAACTAACCAAAAACCCAACATGCATGTTTTTTCAGGTAACGTACAGGCCACCTCCCATTTTCACTCGTGTTCAGTGAGAATCAGATTCTAGGAACGAGCATGTCAACAAAACCAGATCAACACACTCACTGAGAAGGTAAGTCAACACAAGGACAGTCATAGAAGTGTCTGCTGGGAAGGACTTCTGGGTGCCTCTGATCCTGCCTCCCATAAGAAGCAGGACTGTTGCCAACAGTAGCTCAGACCAGCCATGGCTTTGTCTAGCCGAGTCTTAAAACCCCTCAAGGTCAGAGAGTCCCTAACCTCTCTGGGTAACCTGTTCCAGTGCTGCACCACCATACTGGGAAGAAACTTCGCCCCATGTCCGCCCTGAACATCCCAAGCCACCACTTGTGGCTGTCACCCACAGCCATATCATCTACCACTCTTGAGACCTGCAGGAGCTCAACCTCGTGTCTCCCTGAACAGATAAGCTTGTACTTGCCTTTGGTGATGGTCCTTGCCACCCCTCCCTCTCCAGCAACCAGGGTTCCACCAGCCCCCAGAGACTCACTTCACTTCAGGTTTCCCTGAAGTCAGCGGACTCAACACAGCTGCATGCTGTGATGGCTTAAACACAGGTAGCTACAGGCAAGTGAAAGGCACCAAGTGGATATTCCCCCTCAACCTGGAGGCTCCAGCATGTCTCTGATGTCCCCTGAGCCCCACACCCAAATGACCTCCGGCCTTGGAAACTCTATTTTTCGGTCTTTGTTTGTTTGTTTGTTTCTATCTCTCCTTTTTCCATACTGGACTTTGAACCTCCCTATGATCTCTTCTTGTCCGCATGATTGCATCATTCGTGGCAGGTAAGGTTAGCATGAATAGAAGGAAATATAAACAGCATTTCACACAGCATGCCGGCAGCTGGGAGAACCTGCAGCCAGCAGAGGTTACAGACCCCAGTCAGGTCGAATAAAGACCTGCATCACTGGAGGGGCAGGAACTATAATTCCGATTATGCATGTTGAAATAGAGGTCACTGCGTCTCCTGCTTCAGAGGCAAATCTGAGCGCTGCAGGGCATCTCAGAAGGAGGTTTCCTTTGTGCACAGCACTGAGCACCGGGCCAGGGCAGCCCAGCAAGGCTCTACTGCCGGCCGCTCAAAGGAAGAAACACCACGTGGTTTTTTTCCTTGTCGCTGTGGCTCAGCAGGGACACAGCATATGCGTGGAGAGAGGAAGGGAGGACCTTCTGTTGCAGGATGGGGCCGTAGCCACGTTAGACGCTGGGATTTGGGGTTACTATGGCCAGCACCGAGGAGCTGCCATCCTGAACATGGAAGACCTGAATTCAGCTCCTCTCCTGGGTGCCTTAAAACAATAGTGGCCAGGATATCCCTGGCCCCTGTCCTCTCCACACAGCTCTGTCTTGGGGGTACTTGCTGTGCGGACACTGGCAATTCAACCCGCTTCTTGTTTCTGTCCCCAGCAGACTTGCCACCTAAGACAAGGAGAACAGGAAGACTGCAGGGTGACTACTGCTCGCCTGACAGAGGTGGGATGAGGAGGCTGTTTACCTGAGGAAGCTCACTGCTCTGGCAGGGACTGCGGCACTATCAGCAATTCTGGCTAGCTTGCAGGATCCTTTGCAGAGAGCAAGTGGTTTGTGAGCGGTGCCCCGTGCGAGTGAGAACATTGCAAAATTCAGGACATCTGTACAAATTCCAGACGGATGCAGCTGCTCAAATGTAATTATGAAAAATATTAGCAATTGAATTGGGAAGGCATTACAAAACAGCTAAGTAGAAAGAAAATAAACTGGCATGCTGTGATTGATGTAAGCATGTAACAGCCTCCACATGTCACTGGGACCAGCACAATCTGCACCAGCTGAGGCGCTGCTTCCAGAGACGGAAAAATGCTTCCAAGGGGAGCAACTGCACAGCCGGGGCCAAGCCCTCGTTCCCTGTCACGGTGCCGGTGAACCCCTTGGGCCTCCCCTGCCACGCAAAGATGGCTTTTCAGAGATACAAGGCCTCTGGCCACAGCTTTGGGCTTCTGCACTTGTCAAAGCTTGGGACTGACGCATGATCAGCCAGGATGAGTTAACTAGATGTCAGGAATACTCCTCAGCCCTGTTCAGAATTGGACCTCTGGGCCACCAAGAGTGCTTGCTTTCAGCCAGCGGTGATGCTGAGCATCCCTAGACCTCACCACAACCAGCAGGAGATGCCAATCCCTGCCAGCCGCTTTCCACCCAGGCACAGACCCCTGCTTACAGCTGACCTGGCCCATCGGTGCTGAGCCCTGGAGAGGCACGGGGACAAACAAAGAGGGAGGTGATGGTCAGTGTTGCTGGCTGGACTCACCCATCATGGCCAAGGTTGTCAAACAGCTGCCCTCTCCTGCTGTCACTTTGGCCACCACCTGCCAGGCACCCTAACACAAGTTTGGTGCAAAAAGCTGGGAAAAAGTTTCCATTCCAGATCAAACAGTGCATTTCATTCAGCCCCAGACCAATGTGCCATATGCTGTGCGACCGTGCAGACACACAAAACACATCTAGCCTCTTGCTGTACTTCCATAAAGCACTTCCAGAAAGAAGACGCAACATATCCTGCATATCAACAGAGAGAAGACAGTTGGAACTGTACTAAGAGATTATCCCAGACGCATTTAATATTAGTTCTACTTAAGATGCTTTTGTGGCCACTCAGCACCAGGTACAGAGGATACCAGGCCACTGCATTCAGGCAATCCCTGTAACTATCTCATCCCTCCCCATCCAATTAATTACTGCTGTTTTAGATGAAGGAAAGGGTTTATTGTGTTTTTTCCCCCTCACCCCCTATATTCTTTTTGGTTTATCCTAGGAAATCTAATTTAAAAAAGGCACTAGCAGAACACTACAGATGTGTGGCTGACAGAGAAGCAAGGAGCAATTTCAGTCCCAAGACGCAGGAAAGCCAATGTGAGTCTTTCCACAGGTTTCAGTGGGCTTTGGGTTAGACCTTCAGGGCAAGAAAGGAAGGAAAGAGTAACACAAACCCTTGTGTTTCATTCGCGCCCTCAAGCCGCAAGGAGCCCGGGACACTCGAGGTGAAGCCTTCGGGGGCTGCCCCGTCCCCGGGGAGCCGCACGCTGTGCAGCAGACGGGGCGAGCTGGCAGGCGCGTCCAGCACTGGATGTTCCCACCCAAGCAGGATGCCTGCAGATGGTTTTTCCAGGAGGGCTTGGAGGCAGCTCGGGGATTTTGCTGCTGAATCAGGCATTCTGCGGCGCAAGCAGAGACCTCGCCGCTGGCGCTGAGCCCTGCAGCTGCACAACGCCTGGCACACGCCGCCGGGGCTGCGGAGCCAACACGGACAAGCTTGGGGCGACACGGGCTCGCCGCGGCTGCTCACTCGCTTCCAGCTGATGGCATCACTGGAGGCTTGTGTCCCCTCGGCAGGAAAAGCTGAAAAATAGGCACTGGAGGACAAACCACAGGAAATGCGTCCCTATCTATGAGAGAAAGGACTTGTTGTACAGCACACGCCGGAGACATTGGAACACAGACGAGGGGTGTAGATTTGGCACTGGAGCGCAAACAGTATGTCCCTGTTGTACCACGTTGCTGGCCTTCTTAGGCGTAACTATTTAGGTTATTGGTATAAGGGTACACGTCCCGAAATATGTAATTGACAGGCTTTTCTGGGAGCTCTTCAAATGCAGTATGTCTCAGTCCTTTCTCCCAGACTGCTTCCACCTGCAGGGAAAGATGGCCTTGTCACTAAAGGCTTCGTTTTCAGTGCCACCAAGTATTTATCTCTGCAAAGCAAGTAGTAGCCAGGGCCATTTTTATTCCTGCCTTGTTGTAGGTTCTTCAGAGCAAGAACTTGTTGAGCATGAAGATAGCACAGACCTTGGCCAAGCTCTGAGTGTGCAACAGCAATGCAAATACGTACATTCTCCTTCCTTGTTTCGCTTTGATGCGAGTTGTCTTACACAGATGTCACAGCAAGCACAGATACAATGGACCCCCAGGTTTACGATGGCTCCTGAAAACCCCAGAGCCTATGCCTGCCAGCTTGTGTTTTTAATGCCTGGCCATGGGAGTGCTGTGGAAAGGGCAAGACCTGTGCAGCCTTGTGGCACTATTTTGATTTGCTGTGTTTACAGGGAATCTCCTCTCTTTTGGCAGCTAGCGGTGGCGGGCAGTTAGAGGCACTTCTGAGTGCAACACCGTGCAAGTGTCTCACTCCAGCTGGCGAGGGCAGGAGAGACAAAAGTAAGAGCAGCAGCTCTGGAAAGGGAAACGAGAGGGGCAAAGACAGGGGAATCAGATTAAAAACGAACAATAAATCTCTGGTGAGGAATATAACTGGGGGGGTAGAGAAGGAACAGATTGCAGCTCACTAATGAGGCAGACGGCATTTTCTTTGTGATCTGCAAATTCAACTGGGTTTTCTGACAGAAAAAGACCCCATGCTATCCAGAAATCCGTTTGATACACGACGTGCCTCCCCTGCTTTCAGTGGCGATAGCTGCTGGAGCAGGCAGGTCTGTCAGGCCCACCTGGCCCAGCAGCGCAGGCTGGGGTCAGCCTGCTCTCGCGGCCGAGCCCTTGCAGCACCCTGGGGAGAAGGCAGGCAGGACACGGGCAGGGCCATACCTTCCTGGTGCCTGCAATAGTGCAGTGCTCTGAGCTGCGCAGGCCTGTCGAAATGGGCAGGATGCTCTGCTTGGGCCACAAAGCCGAGGTGACAGCCAGGCTCAGTGTCACAGGCAGTGTCCCAGACGCGAGGGACTGCCTAGGACCATTAACAAGTGGCTGAGGGCATCTGGCAAAACACTGTCTTGCTGCAAAGGTCCTTGGAGTAGCTCCTCTGTCAGGCAGGGAGGCTCCACCTGCGTGGTTTCAAACTGTGAGGGCTGCAGACAGCAGCACAGAGCACTTCAGGATATGACACCCTTGGAGGGGGGACGCTGCTGCCAGCCACCAGCACTAATGTTCTGGCACTGCTGAAACATTCTTGCAAAACTCTTCCAGGGAAGGAGAGGGAGGAAAGACAGCAAGCCGCAGATCCTCACATCTAGCTCCCACCCCTCAGTTCCCTGTATTTCATTAGGCAAATAATAGCTCAGGGTCAATAGCATCAGCCTCTTTCCTAGAAATGGAATAACCACAGCCAACTATCAGGTTGCCAAGTTGGGGACCCAGGGATGCAGGCAGAGGCCCCTGCTCTGCCGTCAGCTGCTTTTGATGTCTTTAGCACAGCGTTACTTCTATGACAGTAGGCAATAGCACGTCTCTCCCTTGCTGTGGTTTGGGGAACATAAGCGTATGAAAGATGGGGCAAGAGCTCCCACCCACACGCTTGGTTTCCTCATTGAAGCCCTTGGCTGAAGTACTTAGGAATAAATGGGCCCATTTGTTTTCTTTCCTATGGGATAAAGAGGTTACAGTTATCAGACCAATACTTGCCTTTAGTATTAAAGTCTCCAAAACAAAAGAACAAAGAGAAATTCAGCATAATCAATAGATGGCCCACACAGAGTTCAGGTCTATGAAGACACAAATCATCACTAGCGTTCAATGGGAGATGTCCTCTCTCCTGCTGTTTGCAGAGAGGAAGAGCACAGAGACACAAAGCGCCCCTCGCAATATTTGGTTACAACAAGATGCAAAGGCTTGGTTTGCTTGGACCAAATCACATACACACTTGCACCCCAGAAGCTGGGGACTGCCAGGCCCCTGAGCCATCTCTCTGCTTCGTGCTAATGTGTGTACTGCGACCCCTCGTGCAGTCGGCAGCAATCCCAGACCCAGGACCTCCACAAAGAAGACGAGCCGATGAGAGGAGCCTGGCTAAGGAGGAATTCATCTGGTGATGGGCCAGCCCTTTGAGACCCAGCCTTCCCATCAGCTGACATGGACTCTCCTCTACCTGTCCACGAACTTAGCTCACAGCCAGAAACATCACTGGAACTTACTTCTACGCTGGCAACGCAGCAAAGAGCACAGCGCCAGCACATGGACCAGATCACCACCAGCAGGGCAGCAGCCGCCTGCAGGCAGAGGTCTAAAGACCAGGTACTCCAGCTCCTGTTCTATAAAATATATATTCTCTGACACGGTGCTACAATACACTGCTTTTTATATGCACACTCATTCCTCAAAATGTTCTCCCTGCTATTGGAAAGACAAAGTTTCTGTAAAGCAGTTAACTAACAAATATCTCTATTTTTGTCCCTCTTACAGTCTACTTACTCAAACTTGCCAAAATTGTCAGCATGACTTTCTACTTCACATAGAAAATCTCTGTAACCAGCTCCAGTTGCCTTTCCCTGCCTTAAGTGTTTGCACCAGTAAGCACCTATGCTCACTTACAGCTACACAGACCCAGGCCTGTAGATCAAACCCCCACACTTCACACCAGTGCCGAATCAGCAAGAGCAGTTAGCTGCCAGAAGGATGACCACTTGATACGGACCATCCTCAGCAGTAAAGGACTTCAAAAGAAGATGCCGCCTTAGGAGACAGGCTGTAGGCTCACATGATAGGTAAGGGAACTGTTACGGGGCTTACCTAATGGCATTTTACAGTGCGTTACGTGAAACACCAGGCTAGGCAGTCTTCCTTCTGACACAAAAAAAAGTCGAGCCCTTGCCACCTGGAACCATTGTAGACTGGTTTTGTGTTACCATTGTGCTTGCAAAAGGCACGAATATGCTTACATCCTTCTTGGTTGCATATCCATGTAGCTGCTATCACCAGTTTTTCAGGGACCATCATATTTAGTTCTTGTATTTTCTTCTCCTATGAAAGTTTCATCACGCTTTGGACTCAAGCTCACTGACCCTTTACAAGCCACTTCTGGCCTTTTATTTCAGGACATTTGCTTACAGAGGGTGATCTGTTTCTGGCTGGTGCTGACATTGCACATATTGTTAAGAAAAGCCTGTCTGTAAGTCTGCAAGGTCAGGATATTTCTGAAGAGTAACAACAAAGAGGCAGACACCATTTAAAATGGATCTCAGATCATCAGTCACTAAGGTACTCTGCTTTATCAGTCTTGCATACAAAGGACTGAGTATCAGCCCTCGTGCTTTGTCGGAGCAATGTTCCTGCCTTGCATGAAGGGACACTTCAAAAGTCACCTCTGTCCCAATTTACTTAAAACAAAAAACAGACTAAAAAAAAATGTGCTCCGGTCATAGAAATGCCATGCAAATCCCCATGAGCTGATTTTTCCAGGGAGGTTCCTTACCTCCAACAGTGCTGATAGAAAGTCAATATTTAACAGAACAGATGCCACAGAGATACACTTCTGTTTCTGGAAACAAACATGAAGGCCATATTAAACAGGCCCACACATCCCTGACACGACACAAACTTACTGCATGGCCCTGAGGACAGCCGTGAGCTGGATCTCAGAAAGCTGGCTGGATTTATCTGCAGACTGGTGAGGAACCATGGGGCAGAATAACCTAATTAGCTGCAGTCCTGAAAAGCTGTATTCGTTTCAGGTTCTACAGACACTGCAAACTCCAAGGGACAAGTACGATACCAACTTTCTCGAATTATTGACTGTTAGGAAAATAAGTTGCACAGCAGAGTCAATGGTAACAATTCCTCAGCCCAACTGAACAACACGTGGCTTTCTAGAGCGACTGAAGCATGATCTGTGTGGATTTGATTGGGATCCATCTTCTTTCTTCTCTTCTTTTCACTTTCCTCCAATCTCTTCATTTTAGTGGCAGACAGATTGCAAGATGGATCCCAATAAAGAGACACTTGAAGTTTTTCTTTGCTGTGACGCTGAAGTAAAGCCTTTAACCAATAAGCACTGACTCACACGAGATCACATTGGATTCTCACCTGTCCCTCAATGTGTGAATGCCTGAAAATTGAGGAACGGGCTTCTGAATGGCTTATTGCATGCACAAATGCTTATGAAGACCAGTGCACTCTTAGGCTATGGGAACTCTGGCAGTTAGACAACCTACATCAAAGCAGGGAAGCTGCAGGGAAGATCTAAGCAACACGAAAAAAGAAAAAAGGTTACGAGACATTACACAAGGAAACCCAGCAGCAAGGTGCATTTGCTATACCTTCATCCCCATGATTCCTCAAGGGTATCTTCAGCTACTTACAGGAACAGCCAGGGCTACAATGTTGTGTTTCTGATAGACAGGACCACCAAAAATTTCCAAGCCTACCAAAGTAGCACAAAACCCCCACAAACCCAAGCCAGAAAAACTCTCGCAAGTTGGTATTTCCACTTCCCTCCTCTCTCCTCCAGCCTTCTCCCCAAAAGGTTATTGAAGTCAGTCAAAAAACATTTTGGTTTTATTTTAAGCCGTTGGCTGTTTTGCTATTTAAGTCCAAGTTACTTTGAAATAAAAATAGGATTGTTTGCATTTTTTCCCCCCTGAAGAAAAGCAGTATCAAAACCTAATCCCCTTTCACATGCAACGTAGGTGCAAGGAATCTGCATTTTCCCCGCAGAAGAATGCTGTGGGAAAGGCATCCCATACACATCTCCTGGATTCATGGGAACTGGAGGTAAACTCGAGGAACAGCCGAGAGATGCAATAAAAAGATTGGCTTTATTCTATTGTAGGAATTTGACTTTGACTGTGATCCTGCCATTTCAGTCATGGTTACTCTGGGGTGCATCACGACTAACGTCTCCCACTGTACATCCCTGACAGCGGAGGAAGTGCTGGCCTCCAAAGCGTAACCGTGGTGAGTGCAGCCCTTTGTTCTTACCGGATATTTTCAGGGTAGCACAGAAAAAGCAATCACATCTGGGACCATCTCAAGGGGCCATTGGCAAAAATCCAGAGGCTCCATAGAAGCAGCAGCAGATTGTGGATTTCGATGCCTTGGGCAGGATGTCTGCTTCCACAATGGCTGGGGAAGGAAGGAATATAAAGGGAGATGGTCTGATAAGAGCACGGCCCTGATAAAAGGACTCTGTTCAGTAGGAATGTATTTTAGCAAGAAGAAAGGTGCCCACAGTCACTGGGTTACAGAGGTTAGTCTCTTGCCACAGTGAAATGGGAACTGGTTAGTCTTGAGGCAATGTTCAATACTGGATTTTAAAACAAGTACAAAAATAGACAGAGAGCAGAACAGATGTGACAGACAGCGGGCTCTTCTCATTCATCCTCGAGTTTTGCAGAAAGTTGTTAAAATCATTTCCTCAGCAATTTCAATGCCGGTGGCTCTGTCCTGCGTTGTCCTGGACTGAGGAAACTTAGCAGCTGCAAGGTGAAAATCTGTGCTTTCTGAAATCAAGCATCTCTTCCACAATAAAACCTACCAGCCTTTTACTTACAAATTTGTTCTGCCGCCCTTGGATAGCTGGGAACATTCACATTAGCGAGCGGAGTGGAGTTACTGACCCGCCTATAAAGAGCTTTAGTAAAACTTTAAAAAGCTCTGTATCATGTGAACACTCCCCTCTTCTGGTTGCCAGCCGGTCTTTATGCCACCTCGGCTTACTTTTTTATCAGGGGAAAAACAGAGATTTCGGAAGTAAAGTTTGAGGCTGGGATTCCCGGTACAAAGGAGGCCGTTGGCGGCACGATGGGTCGTCGCGTTCTCTAACCTCCCAGCACCTGCCCGTGGCAAGTTCTCCCGCCTGCCCTCCGGTTTGGGTCGCGTTGCCTTTTCCAGATGTAGTTTCATTTTGTGCGTTCCTATGTCAAACGCCGGCACTGCCAGCTTTCAGGGGGCGGCTGCCCGCAGCCTGCTTGGACCCGGAGCTCCTTCCCTGGGGAAAGCGGCTGAGCCCAGGGAGCTGGCGCTGCAGGCCGTGCCGTGAGCTCCTCCTGGCGGCCCTTGGCGCTGCGTTCCCTTCCCCCGTGCGCTCCAAAATAAAAACGCAGCTTTGGGACTTTTTTTTCTCTTCTTCTGTATTCAAGAAAGACATTTTAAAATGGAAACAGAAAATAAGCCATATATCCTGAGAGCGATGGAAAGGCTTTCATTCCTCACTGCTTGCAGATGTGGCTAAAAGGAGTGAACACATCCTTACCCCTCGCATGGATTTTTTTTTTTTTCAATTAAAAAAAAAAAAAAAATCAAGAGTTTTACATTTTCGTCCCAGCGGAAGAAATAATTTTGTTTACTGCAGATGCCACTTTTTTGTATGACCCTCAGCCAAAGAAATACATCCTTCCTAACTATTTATGTCTGTTCAAGACAGCCTTCTCCATGCTGAGTCTGCAGGGCAGGAAGAGAGACGGAGGAAGGAGAGCTAGTCGTATAATTTTCTGAGATTGGGATGGAATCGATAGAATGGGAAATTCTGTGCTACTCAAATAGCATGGGTAAAGACATTACAGAAAGCTAAATTATAAAGCATCCTGGCTCAAGGCGTTAACCCAATCAGTTTGTTAGGCACTGCACAAGCACCTAGCATCCAACAGCTGCTGTCCCAGAAAGGTTACATTACAAAGAAGCAGCAGGGACACCTCAGTGAAACAAAAGGTGGGAAAGAAAACAATACAAGCGTTTTTGCAAAGACTGCCACTAGCAGTGGTCTCCACTCCCCTTCTAGCTGGCCGTTAGTACATGGTGTTATGGCATGGCAGAGTATCTTCTGATCTCTTTATAACATGAAGTTATATAAATGTATGAATATGTAAATAAATGAATAAATGAATTTATATGAATTCTTTATACACATTCTGCTAGCCAGGTAGCAGAAACAAAATCTTGGTGTCAGATCTCCCTCTGCGCAGAGCCTTGCTGTCAAAAACTGACTTGACGTACTTTGAAATTTTCAGAACAGGGCATCAGACACTTTCTTCAGGGTGGGCTAGTAGAAATCTTTGTTAATCCTGCCCCTTTTCAGTACAAAGCCAAAATGCCTCATGTCAGAACTATTAAACCCAACATCTTGCATTAGAAAGGCTCATTTTAGAAATGTTTTGTCCAGGATATCCTTCTGATGACTTGGCATGGAACTGTACAGGAGCTGATCTACGTCACATCAGAGGACCCATTTTTCCCACTATCTTCAGCATCCCTTCCTTTTTTTCCTTTGCTGCTTCTACATGATCACTGTCTCTTATTCAGCAGCAGAAGCGCAGACCAGGGGCTTCCAAAACCTGGTTTGCTCAGGTACCGTCACACAGAGAGGGAAGCGGATTACACCAGAGCAGAGGCTGGCCTTCTGTCAGACTGCGTTCTTGTGTAGACAGCATTTGCCTCGGCAGTCAATCCCGACTTCTGGGAAAAGCATGGATTAAATGAGCTGCATGCACATACACGCAAACACCTATCTTTTCTTCTGCATACCTCTAAGATACCTTAGGAACTAATAGAGATGCAGGTGCTATGTTTGAAAGCGATCTGTAAGTCCCTTGCCATAACATCTCCACAAGAGAGAAGCTTTTTCTAAATTTTACTGTTCGTCTTTTTGATTTCCCAGCTATGGATGTTATTGATGATGATCTTGATGGTGTTGATCTGAAAGCCCTTTGGGCTGTTGAAGTTTATCGGCTGTTCCCAGGTACGGCAACCTTTGGGCTCACGCTGCATCGTTAATTGGCACCTTAAGAGATCAATACCGTTTGAGGAGACAGGAAAATCAGCAACAGTTGCATCCAGAAATGCCCTCAAAGATTTGGAGAATTTGAAAAATGTAGAAACGGAAGGCCAGAGATCTCTTAGCTTACATATGAAAATTACATCAGTGAAAAGGACTAAGTACTTCAATGCAGTAATGCTGCAAAGCATAGCCAAAAAATTAAGTGGAGAAAAAACAAAAAAAAAAAAATCAAGGCAGCCCCCTAAAATGCCCAATAAGATTTTGTAGCCTCTGGCTACAAAAATTAAAAATCTATAGAAATAATCCATTTAAGATTTTTCAGACTTGTGATTTTTAAATTCCATCAAACTTGATTCCAACAGATTACAAGCCTAAATATAAGAGAGTAGTGAAATGGACTAAAAAACAATTTTTTTTTTTTTTTTAAATTAAGAAGTCACTAAATATCCTCCAGTTCAGGTCCTTTGCAAAGCCAGCCAGAATCTGGATCCATTACAATCCAATCTTCCTGGCAGCTGATAAAGAAATTCAAGCAGAGAGATCCAGAGATCTTAAATAATTCTCAAAGAGGTCACACGGTTTAGATGTATAGTTTAGATGCTTTTATAGAAAAGGAAATGTGTCTGTTCAACCTCCTTCCGTCCTGTTACTACAGTGACTGAAACACTGATGATTCAGTGCTGCGGTGATAGCATGGCTTTCCAGGCTAAGCTGCTACGTTATTAGGTGACTGCAACATTGGACAAAGCTATATTCCACTCCATTTCATTCAAAGTAACAACTGAGGAATGAAACATAGCAAAATGACAATGGCTTAGAAAAACTTTTCCAAAATTGCAAAATGGAGATGTTCACTTCATATTATGCCGGTAGCGTAAGTAAAAGACTGATTTGGAAAAGTAAGATTTAAATACTACTTCAAAATACTCAAACTCAAGCTGACCCCAGGGGCTGCATTTATAAGAAAGTTCACACCATTCCAGGTATCAGCTTGGATACCTCCATATTATTTTCTGTCCTGTTTATCACAGAAACGTGCTTAACCTCTCCAAACCTGACATCCCCGCGAAGGACAGGGAAGGCCACCAATGCAGGGAGGCACAGAAGAACCCTCCCCTGTCTGGAAGCAGTCCTCAGTGGGCAGTGGCTGGGGATGGGAGCCTTCCTCTAAGACGACCCCGGTGAGGCTGGTCAGATCTTAAGTCTGGCCACTGCTTCTCCCCTCACACAGGGGAAAGCAGTGGTGTCCAACTTTTGGGGTCCCACCACTTCCATGCTCTTCACCACACGGGCTGGAAGGGTTTGGATACATGAGGAAAGAGGTGAAAAGAACAGCCCCGCAGGAGCTGGCGTGTCAACCAGTCGAAAGAGGAGAAATCCCTTCCGCCTTTTGCAGGTGTCTCGGTGATGTCTGCAGACTGCTGCTTCTCCTAAAGGGCACAGGCTCCTCTCCTGACTGGCCAATTACTCTGACCCTTGCTGCTCTCTTCCCTCACCAGTACACCCCAGAGGCCCTCATCACATTAGCAAAACAAAGGTTAAGATACAGCAGCACAATCCAAAGTCTTCCCGTAAAACGAATTCCTACACAGGAGAAAGCAACTCCCAGGCAGCAGAGAGGATCACCCTGCCTCCTTCCCCAGTAGGCTGGACTGGGAAGCACCAAGACAACTTTTTTCCAGGAGAGCACTGGGAGTTCTGAATCATCGGAAGTCTTGACCAAGGATCCCAAAAGAGCAAACTGCAGCATCACCTGAAAACCCTTAGAAGCACAGCTACATATTTAAAGATATGCCACTACATCAGCTGAGGCATTAACCTAGACCTCATTAAAATCAGCGTATGCACGTTCAGCAGCTGAACTGGTCAGAAATTAAGGGTAGGATTGTAGCCAAGGTGTGCAAATCTAAGCAGATTCTTCCCTAGAAAAAGAAAACCATGGTGCTTCTAGCCAGAAATCAACCCTATTTTGGCCTTATTACTTGCAGCCATTTCTATTACCTGACAGTCTAAGTATTTCAGGTATTAAGCCCATATAGTATAACTCCTCCACGCAGGTAAAACAGTGAAAAATCTAGCATCCCTGCAGCTATATAAGAAAAAATTACCTCATTTTATACATATGGTTTCCCTGCTATTCTCTACCACTATGTACATTTTGATCTGATTAGTCAACATTGCATCTTTACGATCTCAAGTTATACTATAACCTGTGCTTTAGTGCTTCAGCTAATGGCTGGAGGAACAGGCTCCACAGAACATTTAACAGATCAGAGATCTCTTTTGGTGTTGTTCCCAGTCTTTTAGAGCCCTTGTCAGTGAACCACAACAGTCTGGCACAGACTGATACTCAGTTTTTTCTTCAAGCCGTGAACTGTAAAATATAGTGAGAGTTAGCATCAGTGCAGAAAAAATTTAGAAATCTCCCAATGTCCCAAACAAGTGGAAAAGAATTTAAATACAGTATTTTTAGAGTATTGACAGCACTATTTTGTTGTCAATTAAAATGCATAATAAAAGGATCAGTGAAGACATTCCTTTAATCATAGTTATGGTAAAAATACTAATATTACTGGAGTTTTGTAGCTGACTTTACGTTGTCTAAAATTCTTTGAAATTGCAGGCAACAGAAAACATGGGACAGAAGAAATAAATGTGTGTGTGTGTACATAACACACACTTGATATTGTACCTGCCATGGTTGAGGACACTTTGAGTACAGTAAAAATATAAATATAGAGACCCTGTGGCCTGCTAAAGCCTTTCTGACTTCCTCTGTTTTGTAATCCTGTGAATGGTCCTCTTTTTGAAGTAGTTGTGTTTCTTTAATGTACTGAACACATTAATCCCAGGGAATTCTGCCTTATTCCTACATCTCCTCCTAGACACTACATATATCATGCATTCAATCCACCCAAACATCATTTTTCTCCTCAATTACTCTAGTAAGTGCTATTTAAAATGTACTTTAAAATAAGAAGGCTACTAATGGCAACATTACCGAAAACAGTCTATAAGCTACTAGTTCCTAGCAGTGGCCCTGTATTGTGAGTACATAAGCAAGGCAAGGTTTGTGTGGAGAGGAAATGTCTTACCCCTGAACCACGAGTGCTAAACATTACATTTATTTCCCACTCTCCAAATATGTCAGTTGGTCTTAATACGTATCACTTCCCCTTACAAACCTCACTCATAGGGTAACTGTGGGATGTATAACATGAAATCGCTTTCTGTACAAACAGAACTCCTCCTTTCAGTGAAAGCCTCTTAATATTGAAAAAAACGGATCAACAGAATCAGTGCCTAAAACAATTTTCACGTAGCCACAGAAGAGATATGTTATACAATGTTTTTGCCTTTTCCAAAGGCATCTCACTAATACCTCTTCTCTGAGCTGCTGCAAAAGCCTGGGGAGAAAAAGATCATTCAGATGCCACGTCCCATTTAATGCTTGGTCTCCCTCCTATGACCACGGCAATTCAGCATCACTTGTGATGCTCGGTTTTATGACAGGCACAGCTGTCCGGCAGCCTTCGGAGTACGATCAACTCCTTTTGCAGTAGCGCACTGCACAGCTCACAGGTTTCTCCTCTCCCTCCTCCCAGTGGACCTGGGCTGAATATGGATGGACTGAGTAGCAAAGGGGTGCCTTGCAGTGCTAATCTCATCTGAGCCACCCAGTTCTGGCATCACTTTTAGGACAGTTGGCATGGTAAAGACATTCCTTGAATGCTCTCCTCCTTCAGTAGGTGTAACTCAGTGGGAACACAGAGGTCAGCTGCCTCTTGAGGAGAAAGAAGCACTTTAACCGCGCGGGAAGAGCTCTGTTCAGAAACCATCACATCGTGGAATTCAAAACAATTTCTGTGAGTGCTGGCCGAGCACAGGAAAATCCTTACTGGGCCAGACCTGTAATGGATCTATTCAAAGATCTTTTGTAAAAAAGCAAAACCTCTGTAACTAGAAATCAACAACTTAAGAATGAAGCACATGACTTAGTATCTTTTTCAAATTAATACTAGCCTGAAAAAGCTGCCTAGTTAAACCACATTTCCACAGCCCAGATCCTATTTTAGGAGACCAGAGTAGCAGTTTCTAGAGTTTTGCTGGCTTTTAGTTTTACCGGAAAAGAAGCCGACATGCAGCCTTATGACTTACCACCAAGGTGTATGATTCACGGGCAAATGTTTCTTGCAGATAAATATCACATTCTCCAAGTACGGATGGGAACTTTACTCACATTCATTACAGCAAATAAAACATTTCTTATCAGAAATAAACTTCGGGGCAAAGCATCACAAACAAGCAGACTCTTTGTACACTGTTCTTTTAGTTGACTTATATGTTCCAAAGTAGAGTATTTTTTCCAAGACCAAAGCAAATACAGCAGGAGCAGTACAGATAAATAGATCTATTAAGCCAAACACAATTCTTCAAAATTTTGCAGCACTTATTCTAAAGACTGAATATAATTGGCTTCAGAGAAATCAGACCTTAGTCTAGACAAAGCAAACTGTCCTATTAGCCGGCTGTCAGGTGGAATACTATGAGCTCTGGCCATGACAGACACTATTCACTGTCTTGATCACCAGCTATTTCTTCTGCAGGTAAAGGCTGGAGTCATTGACTGCTGTAGAAACAAAAGCATTTAGAATTCCTGGTTGTATCAGAATGAATAACAATAACATTCTGATTTTACAGTTTCAGTCCTCATTAACTTTTGGCTTGAGACAGTTGACATTACTTACCAGCAGTGAAAGTGTAATTTCAAGGGCTCCCAGGAGAAATACTTCTATACAAAGAAAAAAAATTTCTATAGAAACCAACACTCAGCATGATTGACTTCACCATATTCATTCTACTACTCAGGTTTCCATCATCAATCCAAAGTTATAGCTAAACAAAACAAACAAGAAAAAGTTTGGTTGAATGTGTTAACTAACGAGCCACCACCACAACAGCTTCACAACTTAAGCAGGTCATGACAAACCCTCTAGAGAAAGAGTTGAACTTCACAAAATGTACAAACCCAAGTTTGTAGGCACTTTACAAGGGGGTACTCTACCTCAAAAGCAGTAGAATAATGTTGACTTAAAAAGAAAACAAACAAACAAACAAAAAAACCCCACAAAACCAACAACTTTCTGATACCAAGAAGGTATCTTGCCCATTCCCTGACTTTAGAAATTGAATTCTTTTGTTGTATTTGGTAGCCCTGAAACCTTTAAAATCCATCTGTCCATTAGGAAAGAACAATCCAGCTAAGTATTTGCCCATCCTCCCCAAAGAGAAAAGCAGAAAACCAGAAGCTCTGACTTTTAATGGAAATACAGCTTCAGGTGCTGAAGGCTATCCAGTAGCATTTAAAGCAGCACTTCTCACATATTTTCCAGTGCGTTATCCTACCTATTACCCACCAAACAGCAGTCACAGAGAAAAGCTCTAGAGCGTAGCTGGCAAAAACAAAAGGACAAATAGTAAAGGTGCTCATACAGGTTTTTATATGGGTATGAAACTTGTATTTGTGGCCCACTGAGGTGCTCCCTTAAGTCTATCGCTTTATTTTAAGACCAAAACATTAGTATGAGCAGCGAGTTCAGTGTGACGAATCCAGATGAGCCTGTCTGATGGAAATGCATAGGTTGTAGCGTTGTTCTTCAATCACAGTGATCAAGACTTTTTCAAAATATGCGGTGGCTCTGATAGACAAACAGCTCTTTCAGATCTTTGGCAAATCTTTGGGTAACCAAATTTAAAATCAGTTTTAACACATTAATTGAAAAGATGTAAAGGCATGTCAAAATACAGCAGGAACTGATTTCTGGACATAGAAATATTTAATCTTCATCCCCTGTACTTAAATAATGATTTTTCCTCATGATTTCTTACTCCACTCAGATGAAATTTGTTTTTGAAACAGCACAGGAGTTTCTGCCCCCAAAATCTACAACACTACCATGTTTTAAACTTTAGGCCACAGAACTTACTAGTTTGTTGGGGTTTTTTTTAAACTATTTGAATCTTAAGCAGTACACGGTTTGATGAGGTCAGCATTCTTGTTCTTTGTCTGTGAAGCACCCGGCACAATGAAGTCATGGTCCATAAACAGATCTCCTAGTCATTATAGCCAACCATAAATTCTCCGTAAACTAAAAGCCAGGCTAAGAAGTAAACTTGAGCAGCTGCAGAGGATGCTCAAATCAAACACCTTTTGCCACCTGGTTCTTCCAATGCCATTGCTGCATCATTTATCTAAGGCTCTCATAAAAAGACCATCACTGGAATCTAAGCATCTGCCCATCACAGCACTGAAGCAGTTCAGTAGCATGGAGCACTATTCGCAGAAGAAAATGCTTTACATGAAGTTGGAGTGCCACACAGTAATGCTTCCGTTACCCCCAAGTAGAGTACCCACATGCAAACACTGTACTGCCATATGGAGTCAAAATAGCAAGCACTGACAACTGTAAACCAGAAGATGACATGTGGTGGGAGATACCAACAGGAAAGTCATCCAGGATAAAAGCAAGTACGACAAAGTACATGGAAGTGTGAAAGAAATCTTCTTCCAGAAACTGAGCACACTTAAAGGAAAAAGAAAAAAAGAAATCAAGAGATGAGTCAGTCATCAGTAGCATGCGACAAACCTGAACAAAAACCAAGAGCAAGAACATGAAAAACCATTTGACACCCTTCTTACAGTTCTACATCTGCTAATATGATGGATCACAAACACTTCCACCTCCCTTTTATATTAGGATTCAAAAAGAATATACACATCTTGACAAAATGCATTTAGTCGCCATATAATATACTTGGACTGAAATGAGATTTGCACTTTGGAAAAAAAACAAAAAAAACCAAAAAAACCCCCAAAAAAACAGTATGAGAATATTTCCTCTCACGTTTCTCCAGAAAATTTCTTCTTTAAAATGCTAAAGGGCATTTTAGTAAAGGGCACAGAGATTGGACCTAGAAAAGCATTTTTCTCCTCAAGATATTCTGTACAATTTTCTGTATTTACACTGAAGCAAATGAGCAGAAATCTGAAGAAATTAAACGCTTTAGAGTGCTAAAATCAAAACATAAGCAATACAATTTTTTAATTTCAGTATTTTAAAGTACAGAAAGTGGAAACTATGAATATCAAATACAAATTTAAACAAAGCCACTTGTCCTCCCCTAGAATAATCAATGTGAACTACTTATAGAAACTTACAAATTTAAAGTAAAATCGAAACAAAATAAATACTGTACATACACTTTCCCTGCCTGCAGGCAAAAGAGGATGGGAAATACTGTTATGAATTGAAAAAAATGCTCTTAAAGCTGCAGCATCCCATTTCCCAGCCAAATACTTAACACAGTAGTGCGTTTCTGTAAAAAGGAAGACACACATACACCGGCCCCTACTGAGCAGACAAGCTAATATTTTCAGAGACATTAGAAGGAAAGATAGAAATTAGACTATGAGAGTAGAAAAAGGAGAGGAAAAGACAAACGGGCCAGCAAAACGTTACTACAAAACTAGTAAATATAGCCAAGAACTAGCCCCTTTTTTCTTTTTTTTTTTTCAAATTCCATGGTTTTTTTTTTTTTAAAAAAAAGATTCACCAAAGCATTGGCAGCAATAGACATTTCCCAGCAGAAGTGACAATACATATCAATATAATCTCTTAAAGTGATCCCTTTCATTCCCTTCCCACAGCATGAAACTCTTATGGCTTAATTTATATTAAAAGTAGAAAAAGTCTTTTTTTCCAAACAGAAATGCAGCCTATGAAGAACATGCATTTCCTTATCAGTGCTACTTATATTTCCCATCCACTGCATGATTTATCACTCATACGCTCCCACAAAGAGGGTTACTAGGGTGTTTTTTGTTGGTTTTTTTTCTTGGAAAAATGGATGTTGCAGCTTTTAATCTTGTTTAACCACAAATAGTAAGGCCCTTGGTTCCATTTGTATTTCTTCTGTGAAAGAGCAGCTCTGGGCTCACTCAGCCCCAGAGCTACAAACAGCTTTTAATGGTCTGGAAGTATTATGTGAATGAAACTCTGGAAAGACACTAGATTTGGGGGTCACGGTGGGGGCATGAAGGGACAGGTGGGCATGCGGAGCCTAAATACGGCACTAATTATAGGCTTGTAGTACCCAGTCATTCTAGCTTCAGTTCTGTTTAGTCTCCACAATTACCACAAAAAGAGGGTAGCAAGGTTCACATCAGCTCTGACTCCGAAACCCTGCAAAAATTTTCAACATTTGCAACTTCATGGCCTTGTGAATGAAAGTAGCTTATGCCATACAGCAAACCCTAGGGAAAGCTGAAGCTTCTAAAATGTGATCATGACACTGTGCTCTCTTATATCTCTACTAAAGGTAACACAAGCACTTCAACCACCAAAAAACCAAAACCCCCAAAATCCCCCATGTGATCAGAAAGCAACAATTTTAACTCTCAACATCTAACCCTTTCAAAATTGTCTTTACGAATGGATTCATGTAGAGTAGCATAGGTTGCATAGGTAATCTACCTCAGAGGTCAACAAAGGCTACCTTGTAGCCAGGGTTTATTAGTAAGTATAGTAGGAGAAGAAAAGGGAAAGTTGCTGGAAGAGTCTTTGATATAGTTTCTAGGTGGTCTTTCCGTTTTCATGTTTGTTTCTTTTTTTTTTTTTTTTTAATTGTAGGAACGTGAGAACTTAGAGAATGGGAAAACCCCTACAGTATTTAATTTCCTATTTTGTATACAAAAAAAAGAATTAAGTTTTATGCCAAATCCAAGTTCTCTGACTTTTCAAAAAAGACGATCCTTGAAAATGAGTTACCATAGCAGGCTTAATTCTTTTTGTTGTCCAGTCAGTGTTCCCTGCTCCCTCCCTCTTCCACCCCAAGTGAGACAGCAAGGAAAAAAAATAGGGCTTTTTCTCTCCACTACAACAACACAAGGTTCAGTCCATCTACAGAAAAATTGGTGCAGTAGTGTTTTCATCTAGAACACAATAAAAATATCCCTACCTATGAGTACACAAAACAAGTGAGGTCACCACATCCTCTTCATGAGCTACCAGGAGACTTTTTTTTTTCCCCTTTGTTTTTTTTTTCTTTTTTTTTCTTTTTTTTTTTTTCTTTTTTTTTTTTTTTTTTAATACTGCTCATCATGGTAATTTCTTTTAAGTTACTTGTTCTGAGGTGGAACACCAGAATTAACTTCTGCTGGAAGCATGGATATCTGAAGAAAATGGGAATGAACCTCTGCCTGTTGACAGCCTGTGAAGAGACTATTACATAAATTCATGACAGTGGAGAGCCACTTTGAAAAAAAAAGGTGGAAAGTAGAGTAAAGAAAGAATAAAACCAAGAAGAAATAATATATATGGGTCCAGCCACATCTGTGTTCCAATAGTAAGATACAGATAAATAATGCGGATGGTCAGAAAAGACTCTGTATAAGCCAGTCACACGTACAAGAAAGCATACTCCATCCTTTAAAATTCCTTACTCCAGATTCTATTCTGGCATACTTCTATTTCGGATAAATGTTCTCAAAAATCTGCCTTTAAGGAAAGAGAGCTCATTCTTCATTCTGCTCTGAATCTGATTGCTGCCCTAAACTGGAATTTTCTATTCTTAAAAATTATACAGCCAGCAAGAAAGAAACAGTTTGGTTCAATATGCTAAAGCTAAAAACAGTTTCCAAAGCCTGGCAAGCATTAATCCATTTGCTCAAGCTTAAGCACAGAGAATATTTATATGGGTATATAATTTTAACTAATATCGACAACATAGTTTATTTATTTGACTTTGGTGAGAACATATTAGAGAAGATAGTTAAAATATTCTCTTTTAACTATTTCCATCTGGAAAACATAGCACCTGAGAACAGCAAGTACTTATAGTCCCTTTCAGCACCTGTAGAGTACCTCATAGCTTATCAACTTCTGCTTTTTAGAAATCCTTTGTTACCTCTGTTCCCAATAGTCTAAACAAGGTTGATAGCTTGCATTAAATAATAAAAAAAAAAAGTTAAAAATTAAAAAAAGACTGAAAACGTGTTCTTGAGAAATCCTAATTAGCAAACAAGAAAGGTTAAAAAAATCACCCATATGCACATACACAAAACTATAAAGTCAAGTCAATACAATGTAAAAGCAGGGCTGAAAAAAATACTCCTAAATTGTAATTTTCAAGCTCCAGAGGAAGTAAAGCCATGAAAGCTACCTGACTTATTTGCAGTTACATTTGTTTTGATGTTTCTCAATTTAGAAACAGGGTAACATAGTGCTAAACAGTCTTAACCCTGCAACAATCAAAACCACCTGACATCAGAATTATTTCCATAAATATGTAAAGGCATTCATAATCTAGCCTAGATAAAAATAACTCTGCACAAATATTCTGGAAAGTCCAACTGAATTTGTTTTTAAACCACAACAAGAGAAAGCAATTCCAGTATAGAATATGGAGGAAGGAAAAACTGGTATGGAAAGTTAAATCAATTCAATGACTTGGATAGTTATGCCTGAGTATTTTTACTCTTAGCAACCAAAAAAAAAAACCCACCACCCTAAACAACCAACAATATTGTTGTCACTAGCATATTAACGTTTTCATTTTGGCTGGACCCTGCAAAATGCCCTTTTTCCAGAATCAAGTAAAAGTATTCCCCTTTCCGCCTTCATCCCCATCCCCCAAAAGTTAAATATTTAATTTTATATTACAGAAAAATACAAATTTTAAATCAAAATTATTTACAATAATTCAGAATCGGCATTTGCTATCAGCTCTGCGTGAAGCCTGACACAAATGATCATTCTGATACCAGTAAGCTACTTAATGCTTATATACGCACCAGTTAAGACTTTTAATTGGCTGTCTCACCCAGCTTTGAAAGTAACACACATTCTCCTGCCTTCCTGATTCATCAGTAAAATGTGTTTAAACTACAATAATATTTTAATGCTTCTTCCATGCTACATTAAGTAATATGCCAAATCTTAAGACTGCAATGTATATCTTATGAGTTACTTCAGAGTAATTGTTCTGAAGAAACATTTATCTTAACTGATGTCCCCGTTCCTCCAAAAAGATACATGAGGTTTCCCTCCTTTGTACCAACTCTTAAATAACCTGTACGAATACAATTTCAGGGAGCCTTTTTACAGAAGAAAATCATCACAGATAGATCATCAGGAGGAAAAGTATGCACTCCAATTTGGAGGAAAGGGGTGCAGTTTAAAACAAGTTAGCTACTGGACTGACATAAGAAGATTCTTCTGTCTTTAGGAGTCTCTTCTAGCCCATCAAATAAATAAATCTGTATAAAAGAGGACAAGTCAAAAAATAATCAAGCTGGCAGAGAATATGCAACCTGCAAGTCAACAGAAGCCCAGCCAATAGCTTACAAAAAGCAGGAAAAAAAATAAGATTCCATATGCCTTAACTTAAAAAATAATTAATAATGCATCTCAGCCCTATTTAAGACTATAACCTGAATATCAAATTTAGGAGTCCAGACTAATCACAATTAATGTGGCTCTCCACTGCACCAAACATACATTATCAAAACAATTAAAAACTTTCACATTCTTAAATCTAAATTAATAACCCCCACAAAAAAGTCTTCCAAATAAATAGTTTTTTTAAATGAATTTAAAAGTTGCGAAAATCTATCAGAAATAAATTATTGATAAACCACCTTCATCATCTTCCCCTCATTAATTAGGTCAGAAACTACCAGCAACAAATGATATTCAAGCCCTGATGAGAGACTACTTCTCACAGTCCATGTCTCTCTGAAGATTTCCCCATTCCCATATGGTTATTGCTGAGCAGGTGTGGCACAGTGAAAATGCAGCATTGGGTTGTTTTTTTTTTTTTGTTGGGTTTTTTTTTCTTTCTCATTTTTGTTCATCAGGCAGTGTTGTATATGGTACATGCAAGTCTGCTTCAAGCAGAGGAAAAACAGCAGCTCCAGGCTCTGTTGACCTCAATACTGGTCTGTGTAGGAAAGACAGCAGTAGTAGAAGTAGCAGCTACATTAAACAAAGAAGCGTGCATGGCCATTCCGGTTCAGCTTCAAGATCTTCCCAAGGCGCTGTTTAGCAGTTGCCATTCCTTTCTTTGGACGTTTGCCTGAAAAATGAAATCAAGTACTTCAATCAGGAATTTCAGAACAAATTTTTATCATGAAGATGATAAAAAGATGAAACCCAGCTTTCAAGCTGAAGCAGGTAAAATTTTCACCTGAATCTGTTTCACACACACACACAAAAAAAAAAAAAAAAAAAAGTCTTCATTTGTTTTGGAGCAAACAGGGAATCAGAACTGTAAAAAAACAGGAATTGTTTTCTCTAAACTTTGGCTAGCATTATCATAAATAAAGTGATTATATTATTTACAAATGTTTCCAGTCTATTGAAGGGCAGTGGGTGTGGTAGGGGAGAACCTAAACTTAGCTTCCTGAATTTTGCTCGTTATTCCCTTGAGTAAATTATAGAAAATAAACTAGAAACTAAAACCTAAATGTTACAATCATCAGACTATTTTTTGAAGTGTCACAGCTTTTAAACCTTCACTTCAATAAACAAATCTGATTCAGGCCAGCGTTTCAGAGTATAGTTGTGGTTCTGTTCCCTGTAATAAATGCATAACAGATACACCTGCAGAGGTGCAACGGTAACTATGACAGCTTCATCTCGCCACACATCCGGTTAGATCTCTCTTAATTCCGCCTCCACATATTCTGTGCCAAAATTTGAGTGTCCACAGGATGCCCATTTTATATTTTTCCTCAAGGTCTAAGTCTGTTCTTTTTTCAGTTTCTGCATCTAACAGCTCTTTTTGATGTTTACAAGCTCTTTTTCCTAGTCTTTTTCTTTTTTTCTTTTCTTTTTTTTTTTTTCCTTCTTCACTCTGGCAAGAGGACAACAGAGATAAACATTACCTTTTGTCGCCTGGTTGCTGATAGGGGGTGGATTTGATGCTGGCCTCTTTGTTGGATGAAGTGGTACAGACAAGGATGTTTCACCATACGGCCTGTCAGGGCTCAGGCTGCCATCACTCAGCCGACATTCTCCTTGAATTAGACTGGAGTCTCGCGTGTACTTGCCATGCTGAAAACTCAAGCCATTGTTGTGGACTATACTTCTGTTTTCCTGAACCTTATGATTGGCTTCTGATGCACCCTCTTTCTTGATATATTTTTGAGTTTTACTTGTATCCTAGTATGGAAATGAGGAGAAGAAAAAAAGTGGAAGTTGATACCTTCTGGCTACAAGTTCACTCCAGTTTTTCTAATTATACTACTGTATCTTTGAAAAAGATATTTCAATTCCATCAGTGTCAGACCACTTTATGATTCCATCATTTCTTTCAGTATAGATACCTCTTAAAAATAAGATACAATATAGTACCTCTGTGCAAGCTTTTCCATATGCACTTAAAGGCAATTCTACGGATTAATTACACACACTAGTGTACTCAATTTCTCTGCTTTTTGGTTTTAGTTTGTAGTGATCAAAACAAATGCAACTGCTCTTGATTAAACTGGCCACTATAGCAAGCCATACCATAACCGTTAACTACATAAACAGGCAATTTGTTTTCAATATTCAGCTGATGAGAGAACAAATGCTAAATTGGGAATTACAAACTGTAAGGAGTATCATGTAGTTAGATGTTCTTTAAAAAAAAACAAAACTAAAAAGCATGCAGTTAAAATACAGCTATAGCACTATTGTTTTTCAACTTTAATTGTTCTAATTAATTGTTCTAATACTTCTAATATAGACAAGTTTAGAAACACTAAAAAAGTTCAGAGTGTAAGTCACACAACCTTTCATTTATATATTCCTTGCTGGATTCCACCTGGACATCAGAAAGCAAAAATATTCCTACCTGCTGGCTGTTGAAAGGTTGTATCAGTTTGGCAGTACCAATTTCCTAAGCAAGTATCTTTACTATAAATACTACCAACAGGTTCCACTTGTTCTGATGCTCTGGTTGGGAATAACAATGAATAAACAATACAATGCTTCCCCAGTTAAGACTAAATGTAAATTCACACTTTTTTTATAAAGTATTTTTTACTTTTCAAGATACTGCCCTGAGCATCTTAATACTAGCCACTATGACAGAAGAGAGTTTGAAGGGGGGAAAAAAAAAATCAAAACAACAACAATGAAAAAAAGCATGACAACAATATAATACTCAGTTACCAGCATCACAAGTATCTATTATCAGACATGCAGTGTGGGAAGACCTGTCTACCATGCCTTCTCTACTTACAACTTCATGATCTCTTTTTCCTATAAAAATCTTTGTGCTCAAAGTGTTTAAAGTATTGCTTTACCTGAGGAGTAATCCTTGAAGCTTCATTCAGGTGTCTAGCCCATGCTGAAGTCCCCAAGTCTCTTTCCTCTTCCTTCACAGACCTACCTAAAGAGAAGTTCAACAAGCTTAAATTTTAAAATCGAAAATTAGGAATACAAAGTTAATTATACATTTGAATAACTTTAAAATTAAAACAAGAAAGGAAAATACAATGGAAAATACTTCCTAGATACAAAATGGAAGTTGTCAGAGCTGCTCGGTTCTACACACTAAATTGGGAAAACAATCTCACAGGATGAATACACCTAATTAAAGATCCATATACCACAGTAAGAAGGTCAGACAAATATAATCGTTCAAACTTGAAAGTACTGATGTTGAAGACAGGTTACTGTCTTTGTTACACTACAGTTTTCTACCATGGCTTAGTATCATGACGAGCTCATACAAAGATGGACATTGTCTTTAATTTTCAGGTATTATTGATTGTATTGTTTCTAAGCACTGATGTGCTATTCAGGTACAACATATGAAAGATCTATGCTGATAGGCCTATAGAAGAAGTGTCCACATTGAAAACACATTTACAATACAGTTAACTTGTAAAATTAAGGGTATCCCAAGACACCAATTCAGTTTGAATTTGGAGAGACTGAAGGGTTTTGCAAAACCTGCTAGCTAAGAAGCATAGTTTCATTTTCTTCATCCATGGAGTCTGATACAGGTACTGGGTCTGTCCAGAACGGAATTTTTTCCTAATAGTCCATATGGTGCTATACGTTAGACTTGTGGCTAAAACAATGTTAATAACACACCAAAGTTTGGGCTGTTGCTGAACAGTGCTTGCACAGTGTCACAGCTTTTTTCCAGCTCTGCCCCCTGCAAGTAAGTAGGCTAGGGCTAGGCAAGAGACTGGGAGGGGACATAGCCAGGACAGCTGACCTGAATTGGCCAAAGGGATATTCCACACCATATAATATCATGCTTGGCAATAAAAACTGGAGTAGAGGAAGAGGCTGGGAGGGGATAAGCAGTCTTCCAAGGTAGTCATTGCTCGGAGACTGGCTGGGCATCAGTCTGCTTGCAGAAGGTGGTGAGTGATTGCCTTTGCACCACTTGTTTCTTTTCCTCTTTCCTTCACTTACTAAACCGTCTTTACGTCAACTCATGAATCTTCTCACTTTTGATCTTTTTCTTCTCTCCCCCATCTCACAGGGTGGGGGGAGAGAACAAGTGGCTGTGTGGGTGCTTAGCTGCTGGGCTCAGTCAACCCACCACAATTTAGAAACCTGGGTATTGTGTTTTTCATAAAGTTACAAAGATGGGAAGGCACTGTGTGTGTCTGTGTGGTTTGCCGATTAGGGTTCTTTGTTGTTGTCATTATTTATTTATTTATTTATTTGGTTGGTGGGTTTTAAGGACATACAGCTTCAATTACCAGAACACAAGTCCATGACATCACATTAGGCTTTCCTGTTATCCATGTAAACAAAAATCAACATGCTATTAGTTCTTTGAATTAGCACCCTATTTGTTGGTGGGGTTCTATTTGTTTCACATCAGCAAAGCTATGCCTTCCAAAGACACATGAAAAAACCACCAAGCGGATTCCTATGGATATCTAAGTAACACACATGCCATGAAACCTGCAACCATGAAGGTTCTGTCAATGTTTTCTGAAGAAGATTGCACTTTTGATAAGGAGACTACACTTTCAATCTAGCCATAACTTTGTCACTCTCGTAAGGAGGCCACAAAACTTTTAGATGGCAATATTTAGAAGATGTGTTCTGATGACATCTCAAGCTAAGTTTGTCCCAGTTTTCAGAAGTAACATTTACTTCTTATAGGAAAAAAAAAAAAAAAAAAACAAAAGAACACACCTTCTTAAATGTTGGTCTGATTTACTTAAAAACTTGACTACAAATCTAAAAATTTAAGTGCGTATTCTGAGCAGTTTGTCCAAGAGCAGAGAGCAGTAGTTTCGTTAGTTCAGATACCTACCACATTCTATTGTTTTGTGGCTCTGAGATGGCTGTCTGTCTTTATGCCGACTCCTGGGGTAGCTTCTGTGTTCCTGAAGAGAGGTTCTTTTATCTGTGCAGTCTGTGCTTTGAGTATGACCTGGTAAACATGTAGTATAGTGCAATCCTGCCATAGAAAGCATGCCCTGAATAGCTTCTTCTTCTGTACTTGTCGAGGTAGGACATTCCCTAGAAAAATAAAGAGTATTAAGCAGTTCAAAACAGAACCCTAAATTTCTCTGAAGGAATGATTTTTACATTGGTATAAAAGCAGAACCATAAATATGTGCAAAAAGGTCTAACAGTTTATAAACAAATGCCCACAATGTGCTTACTTTTTACTGGGAGTTTCATTTCTGGATGGCTTCTGGGTATTTTGACAAAGGTCTCTCGTGACCTTAGATTCCTCTTTGAAATTTGATGTTACTTCCTGTTTCTCTTCATCACCTGAGCTTTCTGACTCCTCTGTGGAGGAATCCTTCTGCTGAAACAAGAGGAAACAGTACGCAGAATGGTCACCGTGCTTCCTAAATAGAGATGCTACCTTAATTTATGCTAAGTAAAAAATTCAAATGCTTCCAGGTCCAACTTTTTTATATATATAGTATTCAGAATGCAGTTAATTTGAATATAGCAACTGAGATACTATACATCCAAATTTTGTAACACTGATGAGTACATGCTCCAGAAATACAGAAAGCATCTCCAAAATCCATTTTCTTACAGAAAACACTACACACATTAACCTATGCACAAATCATTGTATTCTCTTTGAAGAGAGCGTTGATTATTCTTATCTTCTGTATTCAAAGTAGAGGAAAAAATATGGAAGTATGGTTCCAAGCAGCAGCCAGAATTAATGCTTTTTACATACAATGGGACAGAACCTGCCCCAAGTAACTGCTTCTGGTTCCTTCTCTCACAAAAGATAACCTTCAGCAGCAGCATCTCTCTTATGAAGGGACAGAAGCTCTCAGGTAAATACAGAACACAGCAGGAACAGAGGCACAGCAGCTGTTGCCTCTCTTACAGCCACACAGCCTCATTTCATGAACGAAAGGGCTGTTCAGCTCCTGCTGAGATTACAGCTTGTATGGGCAGCAGCTTCTCAAAGGTGGAGCAACCACATGTGACTTCATATGCCTTTACATGAAGCAAGGGCTACAACAGATACGTTCCATCTTGGTAATTCAGACTAATCTATTTTCAACAAGTACAGAGAATGCCACAATTTTTTTTTCAAGCCAAGGAATATACGAGACGATCAATAAAAGTGTTGAAAGTGGAAGATCAGAACATGGAGGAATCATAATCCTTCAAGACTGACACCACTACCCCTATCACCAAAAATGGAACTGGAACAAGTGAAGCGCATCGTGTCACTGAGGGATGTTTTTATACAATAGCTTCATTCACAAGAGCGGCAATCTTTGACACTTGGAAAGTGACACAAATGGGCAATTAAATTATAACTATGACTCAATGTTAGTAATAAAGCTATTATCTTGTTCCGTTAAGATCTCCTTTGGTGCAATATAAAAACATGAAAAGGATTTACAGGAGCTACTGGGATAGTTCCTTCTATATTCTTTTGCTTCTTAATTTCTAATAGCATCTAATGGAACAATTTTTCTGCATGTTTAAATTTGTCTTTTGTAATGATATATCCAAAATGAACTAAGAGAGCAAATGCCATAAATACAAAACATTTCATTCAATGACAAAGTCATCCAAAACTGGCTACATTCTCCCATGAAGAAATATATCACTTCTCAATAACTATTGATTCTACGTCTTAAAAAAGGAAACCTGCTGAACCAAAGTTGCTGTCAATGCAGTTTAGGAAACTAGAAGAAGCCACATCATTAACGTTCCTATCACTTATTTCAAATCTAGAGAAGGTAATGATGGAAGACAGCAAATATTAAAATAGATCTTGACCACCATGGAAAAAGTAGGAATTTAAAGGCTTCATGTAAAGTCTTACAATAGGCTCATGATTGAAAGAACACCAAAGCATTAGCTTTCCAGAATCACAAAACAAAAATTTGAGGTAATCACTCCACCCTACTAGCATTTTAATGCTATCCAATTATAATTGAAATTAGTAAGTCAGAGCACAATTTTGCAAGGGAAAAAAAATCATAAAAATATTTGTATATACTTATGCACATTGCTAAATACTAAAAGTTGTATTAAAATACATGTGTGTCTATCTATGTACATGTACACGTGTGTGTGTGTGTTCATTTACATTTCGTTTAGTTGTAAAGAAATCACTACAATCTAGATCCTCAAATGGAGGATTCCCATTTATTTCAAATAGTCTACAACACCTCAATAGGATTTAGCCACTTCAGCTTATTTAAAAAACTAAAGGCCTACGAGATTGCTTCCATTTAACCATGCTCTAAAATGAAACTGTGTGGTAGATACTCATAATTCTAATGATGAAATTTAGACATGTTATGGAAGAAATAAACAAAGCAACTAGGATTTAACTTCCTCAGACTTGCACTTTGCAGAGGTGGGCTCATCCTTTGCCAGCCCCGCTTTAATGACAAAGAAGATCATAAAGTTTGGCTCAAGATAGCATATCTTGTCATTTTTCTCAACTCTAGAATAAATGAAGAATGACGCAGAACCGTAAGTTTCAGATATTAACTTGAACAAGAATTAAATACTTTGTCATTGCTCTTTTAACACAAATGTTGACCAGATAAATTTGAAGTGAGCAAGCAAAACTGTATTTAATTTTATTTAATTAAAATTAATTATCATTAACTTTTGTGATGTTTTCTAGCTATACCTGTGTAGTGCAATCAGGCTCAGATTCTTCTGAATCAGAAATATCAGAGTACTCTGAGGATCCATTCCTGAGTTCTGATTTCACGCTTTCAAAGAACACTGAGGAGAGAAAAATTAAAATATAAGGCCCAACATTTATTACATATAATATTTAACAATTATTTTGGAAGTAAAGAACAAGAAACACATACTTAGTTTGTAACAGTCTGTAAACAAAACACACTGATCTGGTTCACAAGCCAGGTTTGCTTAAAACTCTAGTGAGTTGCCTACTGTTGACCAATAGACTACTCAGGCAGCTCACTGCATGAAGACAGAAGAAGAGAAATCAGGTGCAGCAGGAGCAGATGTTTTTTTCTCTCCCATAGAGCACATACTCCACAGATGGCACCTTGGGCAATTTCTGCTTTTGTATATATAGGCTAGAGTAAGACAAGTGGCTCTCAGAAAAAGTTAATCAGAAGTAATCTTCAATATTACTTTGTCTTAGACTCTTTGAACCTGGAATTTCCTTGTTTAAAAATAAAAGAAGTTATACAGAAACATGAAACATGGAAGTCGGAGGATATTAAGTGATTTAAAGGTAAAAAAAATCATTGTGTTACTTGCAATTTTACTTTTACATCACAATTTACTGGCATATTCTGCCTGTATTGTGCTACTACAGAGCTGCCAATCAGGGTTAAAATGCAGACCTGTTAAAGAAGATTAAAATATTACTGTGATGATACACAATATACTCGCATTGGTTTTCATCACAGAAAGACCTGAAAAGGAAGAGGAGGAGAGGAAATATCAACCTTAAAGATGCTTTTTGCTAGTAGTAAGATAAAGTACTAATCAGAGAATGAGGTGTCAAAACAGACATCAAAACCACTAGCATATGACAAAGCAATCAATCAAATCAGCCACCTAGTCCACATGATTTACTTTTTTAAGTGCTGAAAGAGCTCAAACATGAAGTAGCTGAGCAGCTCTAAGCAGCACGTACTCTTAAAAGACAGCGTATGCCCCAAACAACCACAAGTAGGAAACACATGTGTAAGTGTTTGGAATCCAAGGCTCAAGGTCAGTGGGCTGTACACCTGTGCCAAGGCTGCTGGCAGAAATCTTGATTAAGTACAAATTTGTGAAAGACTACAATATGCAGTTTAACTAACAAAAGTTTTCTGGAGAAAAGCCAAATAGAATAAAAAAAATTTATGAATGTATGTCAAGAAAGTAGTGGATACAGAAAGCAACGTAACTTTTTCAAGTTTTCAAGTAGTTATAGTTTCATAAAAAACTATGGTGAAAGCAAACCAACCTTTTAACTTTATTTCTCTTCATTCCAGAGCTAATTTCTGATTTGTGTTGGTTTGCTTTCAGCATAGTTTAAATGAAACTACATAAACAGAATGCAATTCTTTATAACTCATTAATTACGCAAGCATAAAAGACATACCTGTAACCCTATTATACACTGCAATTCTAGTAGAATTTTGTTCCTATTGTTGACTGTGGCAAAGCTCATAAATAGGCATCAAATATATTTCAAGGAATATTATTAATTTCTAAACACTCCATAAACGGAAATTATTTTTAGAGTCAGAAGAAAGCTAAGAATGAGACAGGTTATCAGAAAGTGAATAAAATGAACAGCTGGGACCAAAATCTAGAGAAGACTAATTAAAACTTAAGATAGTATTAGAAAGAACTGTGAGGAATATCCAAACACAGTAAATGAGCAACAACACTGTATATGAAGTTAAGCTAAATAAAGTAATGCTCAACATATGACCATAAAATGAATATTCTAAATTACTGTAGCTCAAAAAAACCCAAAGGATTTCTGATGATAACTCAAGCTTTCAGCTCATTTCAAAAAGACAAACAAGATTCTAGGATAAGCAAAAGCATCCATGATACAGAAAAATAATACCGTTATATAGCTCAAATTAATTTTTCTTTGGACTATTGCCTTTTTCAAAGAAAAAAAGAGCTCCAAATTTAGAGACAATTTAAAGGAACAGGCAAGAACAATTAAGGATATCTAAATATGCTCACATGTGGAGCTTCAGATCTTAGGCAAAAACTCATGTGTAAATAATGAACCACAATTTAAAAATAAACAAACTTCATGAAGACTCCCTCAAGAACTTTTCTGCTTTCTGTCTTAAGGAACTGGAAAATCCTAATTATTGAAATGACAGAACTATTAAGAAGAAATGTGAGTCTTCCTATAAGAAGGCAAATGATTCAGCAAGACAGAAAAGAAACTGGACATGTACATAATTAGCTGTATGCAGATAATACTAAGATTTATAAAAGCAATGCTAAATACCGTCCTATACTTCAGAAGCCCTCATGCCTTCTCATAGAGATTAACTGACTATACTCTAAGAGGGACAAATTATTTGTTATCTGCCTCCTATCCAGAAATATGATCTAGACTGAAGGGCTAAAGCCGCCTAACATTATTGAGACATCCCTGGTGCATTTGGGGCTGGGAACCAGCATATATAACATAACACACTGTATGAGCCTCAGGTCTGATCCAGTTTGGCTACGCCAATATTCCTATACGCGGGCAAACCATTGTCCACTTTTACCACTTCTTTATTTTGCAAGCTCTGTGCAAAGCAGTCAGACAATACCTCCCCAGTTTCCTTCTGCCTTATAGTGTTCAAAAAGCCAGGGAAGCTGCATTCCTTTATACTCCTCTTAAAAAAAAAAAATAATCCTAATTGCTTTCCACCCCCCACACCCGCCTGCTTTCTACATTCCCCTGCAAAAGATTACTGTAGTTTTCTCACCCTTCTCTTTCACATATAGGTTTCAGATACATTTACTGACCTTCACAACAACAGATCATGTATTATTAGGACCCCTCACATCTTCACCCACGAATGTGATTTGTAACTGAGCTTTAAAAAAATTCAGTTTAAATATACAAGTTGGGTTTTGCTTTTTTTTGTTTGTTGTTTTTGTGAATTACCTTGGTAATTACTGTTGTCACTTTAAAATGAACCAGTCTACCTTCAGATAAAGTTATGGCTTTGCACGCCTCCAGAAACTGGGAGGAATACTCCAGAAATCAGGTAAATGAAAGCAGTTGTTATGTATAAGATCAGGCTAAGCTACTGTGAATTCAAAAAAATAGCTTAAATCACCTTCCCCTCATCCACACAAACTATCATGCTCTGTTAAGCACAGCACTGGATCTTCGTCTCTCTGATAACACTGGGTCACCCTTTAGAACCAGGATCTTGGCCTGACACACAGAGCTATATTGAGCTTGATCTGTTTAAACGCCTCTCTCTGTGGACATTGCCTCTTGGCCTAAATCCCAGTAAGAACCATTGAAGGTGGCAGCTGTTATAGAAACAGGTAGTTCCTTCTATGGAATTCTCTGCAGAAGAGTATCTTCTCTCTCTCTCTCTGTAGACCTTCAGTTAATGCAAAATAATCAAACGTAGGTGATCTTTAATAGGGAAGTTTGAAGACTGTCACTATTCAATTAAAAATATTAGGAATAGTCCTGAGTACTCAGTTTCTGGAAGAACAATCTCAACATTCACTCCTAGTTCCAAGTAAATTTCTTACATTTAGACACACACTGCCATATTCATTCTGTATCAAATAAGAGCAACAATTTTGAAGAAAATCTACCATTTCTCTGTATGATTTAATCTTTGATTCAAGTGTAAAACTTAGTTTAATTTACTTAGTTTAATTCTGAAAGTGGAAAAACACCACATATACTATTTGCCTTGTTGGTTCGTGAGTACCCAAGAGGGACCTCTTTCCTGTACAAATTTTTAAATACTGTTCTCTGTGACCTTTGGAAGCACAGTCAACAGGGATTACAAATTGCCTTGTTAATGAAAATAATTAAATATTTTATCCAGGCTGACAACGGACTCAAATGTTGTTACGGATTGCTGTGCAGGAAACTAAGGGAACTGTAAGTCTCTGGAGGGATCTTGTTATCTTTTAAGTGTTAACCTCAGTTTCCTAATACATACCCTCTGAGCCCTTGTAAGCTCTACTGTGAAAGAATGTGACTTCCATAATTAAACAGAGAGCTGAACAGCTATGCCAAGGACCAATCTGTCACTGCATAGAGACAGTGCTATTAAAAATAGGCACTGAAAACAGGCATTCAATATTGACACTTTACTAATACATGGTGTGATCAGCACTGCTGAACACGTGGCAGGAAGGCTTGAGGCTACAGAAAGACCAAAAAAGATTAACTCCTAGTGAAGGATGGTTTAAAGTATTTGGGGTTAAACTGTTTTACAGTTCACCTAAATTCTTCCCCAGCCTTGCAGATTACTGCAAAGGTTGAAAGTATAAGATTTTATTAATGCTAAATTATGTTCGATCACTTGTATGGAATAAACCTATTCATTAGCAAAACATACAAAATGGTATGATCAAGTATGTAACCACCAAATGGAGCAGAAATGTGAAATATAAGATAGGTTTAAAATTAGCTGCATTTTATGATCTTTCATTCTCTACAGTGAATGATATGATGAACTTTTCACACTGAAGTATATTTTGGTCAAGAAAAGTCAGCATTCTTACATTATGAAACAGACCAAAAGGAAGAAATACTCATCTAGAACACCAATTAAACCTCCACTCTGAAAAATGCTGTACATAGCATTCAAGATGGTACTAACACAAAAAGGTGCGTTTTACTTTTCAACTCTGTTCTACTCTAGCTATTAAACTCTAGCTTCTTCAGTAGACAGATAATATTTGACAAATGTTTTGTTGTAACTTCTAATATTACTTCTCTGATCTATTAGTTTATCTTCTTTATACTTTGGTAAAATTTCAGTCAGACTTCACAATAGTTAGACCCTCTTCAAGATCATCAAAATGTTCAAATGATAGGACTTAGAGACAAGCTTACTGTTCAGTGGTTTCTGGGCATCTGCATTCCCTTCTCCTTCAGATCCTGAGGGCTGGTCTTCTACCTTAACAGTCATCTTTTTTGACCTTGTCCTGTCATCTTCATCTTCACTATCTGCTGTGTAAAGACTTCGATCTGTAAATGGGCGTCTCTCATCTCTGTCTCACAAGAAAAAAAAAAATCATATTATTCTTAAAAACCTGAAGCAATTGTTTTCCTTTCATTATTTACAACACGCTCTCAACATAGAGCAGTAACGTTCTCTTATGCTCATCTCTTCATTCTGAATTGTAAGTTTTCCCATTTTACTCCCTGTTCAACTGTAATTTCCACAAAGATGCAAAGTTTTACACCGGAATATTTTTAATGAGATACATGGATACAAAACAACCGTTTCTACTTTGAAGCATTCCCTTCAGTATAAACCCAACTGAGCAACTGAATGAAATGCTATAACAAAGGAACATGCAAAGAATCTCCTCCTCTTCACTCCATAACCGTCGCTGTACTAGGGGACAGAAGACACAACAGACAACACATTCCTTCTATAATCCTAACATGAATCTTACTGGAAAAAGGGAACTTAGAGGTCCACAAACAGAAAAGAAATGTTATTAATAATTAGCATGCTCCAGACCATAATGACTAGGAATCAGTGATCCACAATCAACCCTTTGTACCTAATTATTCTTCCATTTGACAGAAGAAGGCGAAGATCATTGTCTTTTGTTCGCCATTCAGGTACTGTAGAAGATGGCTGAAAGGGCTTGTTAAATCTCCCGTTCAGTTTCGAGCTTGTGGTATCCTAAGAAAGTAAAAGCAATGTTGTTTATTATTTATTTTTCAAAATTCAATTGTTTTTTCTGCACTCCACAAAAGCTTAAACTCAGCACCAGGATGGTTACCTTCCTGATAACCAACTGAAGAAAGCTCAGACAAAACATGTTTGGTTGTAAAAAACAGAAGACTGCATCTTCTCCTTCCTTGAATCGTCTATACTCTCTTGAAGAATCTGAAACAACTACAGCTTCACTATAACACCCCTTTTATGTTTCCTTTGGAGAATTATCACTGTATTCAAAAGAAAGAAATACCAGTAGAGACAGACAAGCCAAAAGCTGGGTTTGGAACTGATGAGGCAACTTCTGGATTGCGTATCTGGTCCCTGGAATTAGTATCCCAGAACTAATTTACAGGGCACTAAAACATGGATAACAAAGTAACCTGCCATAAGCAGAACTTTCTTAGCTCAAAGCAATTTACATTTGACAGGTACTCTGAAGCAATCAGCGATATACTTATGTGCCAAACCAGGAACACATAGAATAATATTTTTTTTTTACAAGTCAATACTGATACTGAACAATATATTTCTACATTAAATGACAATGACTAATACTCCTAAACATTTGTTTGGAGCAATGAACTTCGCAATGAACTTTATTTGTGGTAAATTTTAAGCTCAGCTTCCTTTCTTTGGGGGCTAAATGAATGTCTTTTGTTCATGCCTTATGAAGATCAATATAAGGACCCGAATCAGTATTTCTCCACTATGACAGTCCATCCTGTCCCAACTAAATTTGTCAGCATTTCTTATTCTCAGAAAGCTACTTATTTCCATTCTCTCACTCCTTCTCCCATTTCTCTTGCTGTTTTTTGAAATAAGGTCATCAAACCTGAAAAAAAAAAAATTGTCAAGGGAGTACATTTCACTCATTCACTCCATGATACCTTTGTAATACGACCACAAAGTCCACAGCCCCACAGTGGAGACCAAAGGCAGCCTTAGGCTTACTGGTAGGGAGGCACAGTCACACAGGAAATAGGAACATGACCAAAAAACAAGGCTCATCAAATTACAGTAACAAACTATAAGAAACAGCTATCTAAAAAGAGAAGCAAATTGGCTCAGAGCCTCAACAAATCAAGGCTTTTCAAGCTCCCTTTTCTTCACAGAACTGATTCAAAGTAGCACTTGATAGCTACAGCAGTCCTAATTCAAAAGCTATACATGAAGGAGGTAGCAGATTCAGGGCACCTTCTGAATCAAAAGGTTGAAGGAACCTCCACAAAAGAATTAAGGAAGAGAGAAATTCCTATCAGGAAAACTCAAAAGAAAGAAACCGAAAACAAATCTATCCATGTCCCATATGACAAACAGTAGTAGCTTGTATTCTTACGCGCGTTAAAAGCTTTTCCCTTTCAACAGAGATTAGAAATCTACTCTGGTTTGGTTTTTCTTGCACATAACTTAATACTTGCCTCTTCCCATGGTGACATCTCCAGCCTTTTCAGTACCTCCCTGGTGTGGAGTTCCAGGATGTCCAGATTAGAAGGAGTTTTGGTAGCATGGTCTCGCAGTTTCCTCACCCTTCGTCTGGAGTGGTGAGGGGAAGTTGTTTCATGCGAAGACCGTGAAGTTGGACACACACCAAGAATTCCCTGAGTTTTAACTAGTTTGCTGTTTTCCTCCTTTAATTAAAAACACATATTTCAGAATAGTCTCAGAGGAATAAATCCACACCATTTAAGTGCTGCTTCTTATTCATCTAATTGTAAATTATATAATTGTAAATCTAATGTAAATTATATAAATAAAATTGTTAGACCTTTTAGAGAAGTACCACATATTTCCTATGGATTTGATGTACAAAGCTTAGTTCTACTGCACCTCTTTCCCATTTGGGATTTTTACACTCTCCCATAATAGTAGTGCTTAACAACAAAAGTTACCACCAAAACATAAGGTTTTATTCATCAAGGCAGCATAGGGTAGACATGTATTGTACACAACAGATCACATTTCTCTTCAGTTCTCAGAACTGGTCTCTCCACATGCAAATGTGAATTTTTCAAGAATCGATATTCTTTAAGGAATAAAGGAGCAAAACACTGGTATAGGAGGGGAAAAAAGAAAGAAAAAAAAACACTGACTATATAACAAATAGGGACAAAGCATATGAAAAAGAGCAAAAGAGATGACAACTGGACCAGAACGAACAAACAAGAGGGCAGGAGAATGGAATACGCACAGAATTTCAAATTAAACTCTTTAACAACATATTCACAGTAATTATTTTTAGTAGTTATAAGTGAGAGCATTTTAGAAATACTGACCTACAAATAATATCACCATTAAAAATCTTTTAAAAAAAAAAAAAACATAAAACACCCTTCTTGCTATACATTTTCTTTATCTGAAATACCCATAGCTTAGTATTCCCAACAGTTTTTCTCTTGATCTTCTATTATTAAATGAATGTTAAATAAATTAAAAGGTGAATGCGATCAATCAGAAGCATAACTGCTATGGAATTTCCTGATTCAAAGATTTTTTTTTCTCCAGGCTTATGTAGCACTGCCTCTGTTCTTACCTCTACAGAACGAATCACTTTTGAGAGCTCTTTTATGAGATGCCCAGGCCTAATGTTGTCTGGAATTTCAAAGGCATGTTCTGTCACAAGCTGTATGCAAAAGGGGAAGAAAAGATACTTAATTCATTTTCTTAGATAAAAGCAGAAGTAGTACACAATAAACAAATCTACCGGGGGAAAAAAGGAAAAAAACAGACTAATTTCTTTAATAATGACTGCAAACTGCCAGGACAGATACACACACACACTCTGAAGCTTCCAGTCCGAGCTTTAGAAGGCAGCAGATACCCCTCAATGTCTGATGCCCAGGGTACATAAGGGAGTCTTGAGTTTGGCCATCCCACAGCTTCTCTTCGAATCTCTAAGAATTCAAAGAAGGGGTAATACAAAGCCATACCGACAACCACTTGATTTTTTTCCCCCTCTCAGTACAGTAGTCAGCTTCTTTTATTTCCTTTAGCATGGTCAGTACAAAGCCACACTTCAGAAACTCATTAGAGTAATGACCTTCAAAACAGCTAAAGACTAAGGGAATTTCACTGTGGCAAAAATTTAATCTAAAGAGCAAATCAAGAATAATAATGAGTAACCAACATGCAGATTTTTTAGACATCTGCCTTACATTTGATGTTTAAAAATTACCTCCTTAGCTTATTTAAAATCTGGTAGGTTGGAGAAAGCAATTAAAAAGTCGTTCCCTATAAAAAAATTAGGATGCCACAACAGTTTATGTTCCCTTTAATCCTCTGAAACAGTATCAGAGAGAGGTTTTCTATTTATTTATTACCAATCTGAGTAAGTCCAAACACTCTAAAGTTAGATCTAGTAAAAAATACATTTAATATTTTGTATGTACAGTTTAAATTTGTCCCAAGACACTTTTAGTTAAAATTAAAGACAAAATTGCACCTACACATAGACCACAATGACTGACATGAATTCTGCTATCCCCTTAACTGATTATTTAAATGGAAAAATATCCCACAAACACTATCAGCTACCCATATTTCAAAAATGAGATTCAGCAGCAAAATTATTGCTAGAAGCAATTTGATACTACATGTGCATTTCATTGAACCTGGCTTCCTCTCAGTCATTAATACTCCCGCCCCCCCCCAAAAAAACCAAAAAAACAAACAAAAAAAAAAAACCCAAAACCCAAAAAAAACCCACCACCAACCATGGATGTATAACCATGGTATAACCATTCTTTACAGTGCCATTAATTCTACAGGAAAGATTAAATCAGCTGCTATTATTTACCATTGTTCATTCTTTGAACGCATCACTTCTACACATTCACACTTGGCAACACAGCACCTCTGTCACTAAACTCTAATTTTTCTTAGGAAGGACCATTCAGTCCTTTCCACTTAAGGACTTCACTCTCCCGAAAGCCTTCCTGTCCATGAAGACTTCAAGAGGGAGTGACTGATGCAGTCCTCCAAAACACTGACTTCAAAGTTTCTCTGGTTTAAAAATACTGAAAAGCCTTCCTAATGCAAACACAGTTTATATCAGAAGTACATTATTTTGTCAGTATGATTTACAGTAACTTTGTGCAAAGTAAGTTCCACTGGCAAGCTCACTGGTTTGCCACTATAAAAGTTAACTACTTATGCCAAAGCTTTCTCAATGAAGCTGTGGCAGAATAATTATTTAAAAAAAAAAAAAAAGGGGGAAAAAAAAAAAAGAAAAAATATTCATCCAAACAACTTAAATATGCAAACAAATTCAAATGGATATATAACCTCACAGTCTGACAGAAGGATAGGCAAGAATACCTACAGACTCCACGTCTGAAAAGTTATTATCATTATTAAATAACTTGGTTTTAAATTGTCTCTGCATACTGCCTCTTGGAAAAGAAACAAGCAGCCTTTGGCACTGAGGAATTCTCTTGTACTAGGGAGAACAGTAGCAACAAAATGGTCTAAGTATGTCAGATGTAAATTGCAGGTAAGAAAAATAATGAAACGTAGCTATGATTCATTCAAGAGCTTCAAGAAATCGTTTTGTAAATGCTGGAAATAGACAGAGGGAAAAGAAACCTGTCTTAAATCAAGAGAAACAGATAAACAGAAGTCCTGGTTGGCAAATGAATCCACTCATCTTTAGAAACTATCATCACAATGAAGTATATCAATACTTAAAAACACACACACAGAAAATAAAATAAAAATAATAAACCCCACATCCCTCCCTCCTTACAAAAAGCCCTGTTTTTTCTTTTGCAACAGCTATTAATATTTTTTTTAAAAAACACAGAACAGTTGCCCAAAATAATCTTACTGGTACATGAATCAAACATCTGAAAAATTGAATTTGAGACCTGTTGCTTATGCAAGCTGAAAGGAAGCCAGAGCTAAAATCCAAGAGTTCAGATGACTGGATAGATCATCATCTTTACTGTGCATATCAACTAACCTGCAGACTGATGATCTGCACCACAGAAATCGGAGGATGCACATACTGATAAAAGCCTTGCACAAACTGAATTCAAATAAAGATACAAAAACTGAAATAATTTTAGTAGCACTCAGTCTCTATTCACAGCATCTTGTAATTTTGACAGTTATTAAATATTGCAGAAATGAAGATACTGCTGCCCTGCTAAAGACGAGTTTGAAATTCTCCAGCAAATAGTTTAAAGCAATTCACTAAGGTAATTCACATATGTCTTTTTCAAGACATACTCCATGATACGAATGTGAAACCTCATGAGTAGGCTTCTCATTTGTGGAGTATTCACTTGACATTTCTTTTTCAGAATCTGTCTGAAATCCCCAGCATGAGCAGATCATATAGCAACATACAAAGCTCCTCCTGTCTTCAGCTGCATACAACTACAATGCTATCACGCACATGGCCTGCTGCAAAGAAAAGATCAGCTCTCTTATGAAACAGTAGCTAGAAAAGATGAACACAAGGTACAAAACATGATAGCTGGTAGACAGCAGACAACCTTGTGGCTAGATCACTGGTGCTGTGCAGTTTCCTCACAACTGAGGTGTCTGTTCAGCTAGTGGTTTGGGAATACTCATGGGTCTCATTGATAAGCATTCAGAATGCGGCATGTGCAATTAACTTTTTTCCACAGAGAAGTAGGAAACATATCACATTCTCAATGAAGTATTAATCAAACTATTTAATGAGCTACTAGACAGTACACAAATGCTACAATACTATGCAACAGCAGTCTAGAAAAGAGGAATTCCAATCCAATTTCAAATTAAAATAAGGATTTATACAGGCTATGTTTGATCTCAGTTATCAGCAGTCTGATTACTCGGCTTGCTTATTATCCATGCCATGGATGCAGAGATAGCTTTGATTCACACATGGTTTAACAGCTTAGGCACAACATCCTGTGAATACTGCTACACGGCTTACTAGCTAGCTTTGATCCAGAATGGCACAGACAAAGAGACACTTGGAGAACCAACTTAGCAGTGTTACAGAGGGCCAGCAAAGGTTCACCTGGAATCAGTAATGCTACACAGGCTGGACCCCGGCTGATTCTACACCTGCAGAGTAACAACCTCTGCATTTGCACCTCGTGCTCAGTTCCACTAAGCTCATTATGCTGGATGCAGCACTGTGCAAATATCGTACCTGTTGTGTAATAAGTTCTCTTACAAGGAGAACTTGCAGGCAGAAAGACCAAACAGATCTCCAAGAGCCAGTTCAAGTCAGCATGGCCAGCAACAAACTAGAATTAATAAGCTCAGTCAGAACCAAACTGCCTGTCAGTGAATAGCACTTCCCAGAAGCACAGGTTCCAAGAGGGCTTATTAGCTCAGGCACACGAAAAAACACATGGAGTTAGGCCAAATCCAGTGCTGTGCCAAAACAAATAAGCTTTCCTGGAGAGCAGAGCACCAGCAAAGCCAGCACAGACAACACATTAATGATTTTACAAGGCTCAGCTGATGTTCAGCAGGGACAGTATTCAACTGAAGTTAATATCCTCATCTGAATCGAAACTGACTATTCAGCAATACCAGTGTACCTGAAACGTGCTCTCCAAAGCATTGACATTAATGGAAAATGGGCATCAGGAAATCAGGGCATTCCATCCCTCCATTGCCTCAGACTAGAATGAATCAACTATATAAACAGATTTGTTAGAAAAAAGCCCCACCTTATCAGCTTATCTTCTAGCATTCTTATCCCATCCTGAGGTGAAGCAAGATTCTACTTCTGTCAGCTACAACACAAGAGCCTATTAATTGGTCTAAAACGACTTTATTAGCATCATGGAATATAAAATTATCATGATCATTCTTCCTCAGATCAGCAGTACATACTCTCCATAGAGTCCTTCAGTAGTCATTAACAGATAAAAATAATCCTAAACTTCAAAAGAGCACAGACCTTCACTTACTTCTAAATCAAAACAGAGCTCACCAAAATAGCAAACAAAATCACTTATACTTACTTCTTTTTTCATCCATAATTTTAAAGCAGTAAGTAAAGCCTTCACTCCTTGCACTAAATAGCTTGGAGGCTGGAAACCATCTTCCCTCAGTTCTAAAAAGGATACAGATACCAATTTAGAAACACACTAACAGTGAAAACAATAGAATGATACCTACTCTTCAACCAATAAAGTTGCCATTATGCAACAGCACTAAAAAGGAAAAATTGTGCAAGCAAATGAAGCATGACATCCTATATTTTTGTGCATACTGTAACAAAAAAACCTACCCAACCTTGAAGTGATTCTACGTAAAAATCTTCCTTTTTTTTTTTTTTTTTACTTATTCTTGTGTAAATTAGGGATAGTTTACAACATACTGAAGGTCAATTAGAACAAAACAGATCTAAAATACAGAACAAGATAAAACACATTTGAAGAAAGAAATCACTTTCATTTCATTCAGAAATATTTTAGTCAAAGGGGACCAGAAGGATGTGGGATGTATCTCTCAAGTAGAATTCCTATTGCTTATTCTCATCCATACAGCAAACGGTTCACACTAGCACACTTCCACTCCCCAAACGTTTTCTGTCACCCTTCCAAATATCACAGTTCTCCCTCACACAGTTTACATCATTTTTCCTCCCAAAATCAAAAGGGACAGGGAGTAGAAATCACTCTGCTACAGAAGATGCTCTTCTGAAGAAAGCTAGTGCTCCCAAGTGATAGCAATTCCTCTTCATTTTTCTCATTTCTTTCATGGGGGAAAAAAAGAAGGGAAAAGACAAATCCTGCATAAAGAGTCAAAAGTAGACTGCAACTTTCCCCATGTTCCTAACAAATATTTCCCCTTGTCAATAGCAAATGGACCAACACTAGAACTATTTGGCTCATTTTATTCCCTTAAAAGAATACACTAATAAAACACTATTCTTATGGACAATGTATTAGTCTGCTGGCAGAAAAAGGGAAGTTCTGTCACTAAACAGCGATTCTTCCTTCCAAGATGCCTCCTACTTGTTAAAGGGTACGAGGAGGAGTAGCAGGCCTTTCAGATGCAGCAGAAGTCTTTCTGCCCGCTAGCTGACTCAGCTGATAAAATTTTGAGAATGTAACACTGCACCAAGGCTGGATTTTTTAGCTGCAATAGAAAAGACTGCATGACATAAGAGTAATCAAAATTAATGAGTATCGGATAGATGAACAAGTTACCTATTCTGAAGCCGCAAGAACTATGAAGAAAAACAGTTTAGGTGAATGCCATAACACTTATAGTATCATAAAACACTTCTTTCCAATGAGACGACAAAACCAAGATGTTTATGACTCTATTACCATTTTATAAAAAGAACCAGAAAGACACGTTGTGCTGATTTTGCTTATTGACCAGCATTTCACATGAAGTACTACTAACAACCATGCATTCAACATTTTACAAGTTGGTCATCACCATTACCTTTCACAACTGAACTGGTATCATCCCTTATTTACAAAACAAAGGATTCTGACTGGTCAACACCTAATTCACATGAGTCTTGATGCCAAAACCCAACATAATCTTCACTCTAGCCATGGAAACCTCAATTTTGATTTTTTTTACGATGGGTTTACAGATCATAGCATTGTTCTGCAACAGAGTATCTGTTAAGCCATAGATTAAAAACAGCATGAGAATAAGCTTCATACCCCTCCCCTAAGACACAAGTCACAAGAGGTTCCTAGTCTATGTACTCAAGGAGTCATGGGGTAAAAAGGGGAGGGAGAAGCAGGGGAGAATGGACACAGGGCATGGCTCAGTTAGCTAGATGATTTAGAAACATATATCCCACTGATTTTCTAGCAGGAATACAGCTCCTATGTCTTCTGATGAGTTTATAAATTTTAAATATGCAGGTATGAGACCAACCAAAGCAAGCTGTCAAGAAGAAAATATTCTTTTTTTTGGAAGGAAAAATTTTCTGCAAGTTTGTTCTATTTGGTAAGATTTCTGAGTTGCTTTAGGTTCATCCAGAACATTGAAATGCTCATTTAGGAAACAAGGGTTGTTCAATGTCTTCATTTGCTGAAAGGAGAAAAGATCATTTTCTGTAACTGTAACTGCTTTCATATTAGAAAAAGGTTACGTGAGATTCTGATCTTTTCCAAAGCAGAAACTGAATTCGGCAGCCTCCTTTGAAGGTTGATTTCTCTCCTTTGAAATACATGATTTGGAATATGACATTTATTATTAAGATTAAATAGAGCAGGCAGAGGGCAAAATATATGAGGAAAAGAAGGCGAAGTCAGACAGGCACTCTCTCAAGCTCAATTATACAGGGGTACAGATATAGGAACTGCAGGACTAGATGAAGACGTCTGGAAAGGACCAGCAACTATCAAGAACAAGAGGCTGCTGAGATGTCGACTGATAAGCACTGATATAAATGATTTAACGCAGCTCATAGGAACTGATGCATCTTTCCTACAAAAGCCCTCAGACACCTCTCCCTTCTCCGCAAAGAGCGGAGGACAAAGCAGGTTGACTGAAAAGGTCAAAGAAAATTGTAGAAGTGCAAGAAAGCCTCTTCATTCAGCTGTGAAGCCACCAAGAAGAAACCCACAGATATAAGTTAGTGGGATCATTTAGAGAGTCATTTGCTGAAAGAAAGAGAGAAAGGCTGCCAAAGAGCACTCAAAGATCTTAAATGATATGGAAGAAGCCCGAGTGAAAAACTGATGCCATTGAAATAAGTTTCCTACCTGCCTTAACGAGGTCTTTTCAGATAATGGCAAATTAATCCTGTTTGGCTAGTAGTATAATTGCACTGTGCCAGGATCTCACATACTCTGTCTTGATAATCTAGAATATTTTCACTGACCAGATACATCATCAGCATTGGATGAAAAACACTAATAAAATAGTTCCAGCAGCTTGCTCCAAAGTGTTAGTTACACACATCACCAAGTGCACTAGGATTTCTGCACAGTGTAAGTTACCCTAGAAACCTTTAATCACCAAACTAGTTTTCAGAAAGACAGTAAATATCTTGGTTTTAGTAAATAACTAAAACCAAGAACTGCTGGATCTAGAACTGTCACAGTGCAGCATTCACTAAAATCTGGTTAAAAAAATAATGTCACTTTCCTGAAAAAAGGAATTCAAGTCTGGTTTTCCAGCTTAAAAGTTTTATCTGTTCACACAACAGCAGTATAATTTTATCTATTATCAGTGAAGGGCAGGGTGGGGAACCGCACATACATGTGTATCTCTTAAAACAAAAGAAGGATTACCTTTCAATGTTTCCAGTAAGTTTTTGGCCACAAACCAACAGATGGCTTCAAAGAAAGGAAATTTGAAAAGATCTGGGGTTTTTAGCCTCTTCTCCATTTCATAACACCTGTATAAATAGAAACATCACAAAATGTGAATATTTTAATTATCAAATTCACTATTCAGATATGTAATCATTCAAATTGACACAATGTCCAAAATAAAATAAAATAACCATGGCCATGATAAATAAAAGAAGTCAAGTACCACATAGTTAAATCCCAACAAGACCACAGACAAGATTGAACTCTGGTCTCATCCAGGCTCTGACCTTATCAAGTTTGACTGCGGCACTTCTAAGAATAAAGTTGGACTTCATAAAACTAGGATACAAACCCAATGTGTGATCTTTTAACAGATGGAATTTTATCAGGATTCCACTGTAATAAATAAAAACAATATGTTTAGAAGACAGCTCCACATCTTGGACAAAAACTAAATACAGCTGCCCTTAGAGCAATGCTGACTTGAGGACGCTCATTTCAACTCAGTGTTGCACACCTGGGCTTGCTCAGTTTTGTTTTACTTACTTATACTAATCTCCAAAGTAGAGTTTTTATTTCCTTTTTTTTTTTTTTTCCTTTTATTCACTTAAGTTCTTGCATACCCTTCATTTTGCTTTTGAAACAAACTTTGCAGAAGTGAAATAAGAGTATGTGCTTGATACAGTCTAACTGAAAATGTAACTATTGTCTGAGAGCCTGTACCGATTTGATCCTGGTTAAGAGCATGAAGAAAAATATCTATTAAAAGAATATCCTACTTAATGAGGAAAAGGTATAGGAAGAGCTGAGACTAACCTGAGCTGCATGCCAATATTGAGGTTGTGCAAAAAGTTTCCTCCAAAAGCCATACAATCCTGAGATGTGAGCACAGCGTGAATCCAGCCTGAAATGACAGAATTTGAAACTTAATACATACATATAAATTATTCTAAGACTGTTTTTAAATACATATATAAGTAAAAATGCTGTACCTGGAAACAAAAAAGCAAACAAATTTGTATTCTGTGCTAGGAACAAGTAATCTAAATTTTAACAACATGTAAATTGCAGTGTTTCAGAAATCTAGTGGAACTGTAGTTTTCTGAAGGAGTTCAGATGCATGCACACGGGTGATCTTTTGACAAAAGATGAGTTGGCCACATGACTAGCTCATGGTTTGACTGAGTGAGGGCAAAATGTACAAACACAGGAAGCTCCCCAACTTGAGGCAAGATCAGACCAAATCACAAGCAACTATGTATTGCCAACCACCATTAAATCAATGCCCTAATTCAGTTAAGAACAATCAGTTCTAGTTGTTGTGGTACCACATGTGAAAAGACCTGAAATCTAGCAACAACGCTGACTAAGCAACATGCCGACTGTGTAGCCTGGGAAGGAAGTAAGTTACAGAATGTTATCTGAGAGAATGTAGAATACAATGGCACAGGCAACCTAAGGGTTTTTTTTTTAATTAATATTAGACATTGTTCAGGTTTACTTCTGTTCTTTGAGAAGTGCAGTGCAATGAAGATTGCCTTGTATTACCAGCTGCATTTTGCATTTGTTAATACGGTTTCAATTTTTCACTCTTACCATCATCGTCACAGTAGATGAATACCTTTGACTCTCCAAGGAATATGCGTATTTCAATCCTTTAAACACACATCTCCCCAGACACTGACAAAACTGACAACAAAGCCTCCTCACTGTTGTATCAACACCAAGGATTTTTATGGCATACCTGTATCAACTAAAGGATTTAATCTTTTTTTTTTTTTTTTACATTCCTACTTGCTATTTTTATGCTGTAGTTTCGATCAAGGTCTATGTAACAAGGCAAGAAAACTTGGTGTAGACCACACAGAGTATCTTGAATAATATTTAAATAACTCTCAAGAGCCTCCCAGTAGGTGCTATTCATCTACATGCAGCATTAATTTTAAATCAGAAGTCTACTCTGAACATATTTCAGAGATTATAAAATAATTATGACATCCACTAGCATCAGTGCAAGCAGGAACAGCAAAAGTGGTTTTCAGCAGAGATCAGGTTTTTTTTTTTTAAAGCCTTTAATCAGTCTTACAGAACTTCCCATTTTTTAAACACCTGTCTTGAAACCTAGTTTAATTTATTGGTTCTTACACTATGCTCCACTATATGTATATGAATATTTTATGTGTGTATACACATACACACATACGTGTATACACACATTTACATTAAAAAGTACCTTTTTTTGTATACACACAAATACACATATACATTAGAAATTATCATTTTATGATACTCTTCTTTTTGGCCACATTATAGTAAGAGCTCAGATTTAGTTACTGCTTCCCAAGTAATCAGCTATTTTCAAAAATCTGTGGGTCACAATAAAGTTCCTCATTCTGTAGTTCTGCATTCTTTGTTCACAGATGTATGACCTTACGCTTAGATAAATGGAAAATTAATATACTCTCTTGCCAAAAATATACGGTTTTAAAAAACTCTAGGTGTTCAGAAATGTTAAGTGCATATATAGCTCCTTACCATGTAGTATTTATTCTGCACAGGCCATGAAATAGAACAGTAAACACTAAACCTCACAGGTAGAGAACTGAGCTATGAGAAAAATGTAGTAGTCTGTCCAGGAAGTCCATGACAGAACAAGGTACTGAACATAATCTTCAAGGCTTATTTCAGAAGCAGAATCGTGCACCATTTTCCTTCTCCATGTATTTAAAGCTTCCTCCCTCCAAAAAGGGAAGATAGTACCCAGTACAAATCTTTAATAATAGAATAATAAAAAGTATTTATATGGATGGGCTGGATAAGTGAAATACAAGAAATTAACTGGCACTTGCTTTATTGGTAAAATATGGTTTGATTTATTAAAGACTTACTTGGGAGTTTGGAGGGGGTGAGGGTGGTGTGTTTTGTTTGGAGGATTTTTCTGTGGGTTTTTTAAATAGATAAAGAAGTTTAATTGTCTTGGTGTTTCTAGTTTCTTAAAAATGTACTGTAATTTATCAGATGCTATTAGGTGACAGTTACAAGAAATGTTAAAGAAAATCAGAAAAGATCATGCCGCTGCATCATTTTTAAAGGAAGCTGCTGAAATGAATTTATGAACTCTACAGTTTCATAAACTACATCTACAAATATCCTTTTATTTTTAATAAAAGGAATTAACACATGAATTCAATTACATATTCTTCAATTTTATTTAGGGACACATTCATTTTGATTCAGAGAGTCTCCACAGGCTCCATCACAGTTTAGATTTCCTGCTGACAGAAAACAAAAAATGAGGGGGAGAAGGGGAACCAACCCCAACACTTTTATTTTTAATCCTCCAGCCTACAGCATAAGAAGTTTATGTGATGTTTTTGTAATGATTTTGCCTAGTAGGTCTTACAATATTCAAAAGCTGTAAAACCAAAAAAATTGTAGTATAAAATTAAGATAAGAATTCGGTCTGAATAGCTATCAAATGGTGAAAAATGTGTGTTCTATGAATTGGAACTATTTCCCTGATACCCAAATTAAGCTTTAATTTGTTGTCTTATAATTGGG